>NC_134229.1:8946500-9563000 GCF_965140235.1 Caretta caretta
TTTGGGGACATGGAGGAGCTTGAAGGTGAGAGAATTTGGCTGCTCAGCCCATCAAGGCCAGTACAGCCCCTGCTTTTCATTAACATCCGCAGCACACGTGCTTCCAAAGGCAGGGGTTTGCTTTCCCTGGCTGGTTTATTGCCAAAAAACAGACGCGAGAAACTGCTGGAGAGGTGCAAGATAGGAGGGGCCCCCAGCAGGCAGACCCCAGGTGTTTGTTATTAACTGTATTGGAGACAGCCCTGGAGGCTGGATGTCCCTTTATACAGGACAGCAGAATGTGGACAGGATGGCCAGGCAGCCCTGCCCTGGATGGACCCCCAGGGTCATGCCTCATTTCGTGATTGATCGCTCGGCTCAGACAGGTGGAGGCAAGCTCTCATGCTCATTAGTTTCAACAACAAAGTGCTATCATGTCAGATAAAAATCTCAGCTATTCCAAAACCTGTTTTACTTCTTCCTCCATGGGCCAGTTGCGACGGGATTAGTGTAATGTCACTGACAGCTGGGGACTGGACCAAGACCCACCACTTCCTCTCACACAGGCCATGAACCCTTGGGGTCCCAGTCAACCTGGGCGATCTCAAACTTTTCCTGACCTACATCCCCATCCTTGGCCTCCTCCCCCAGAGCAGGGCCAACAGAAAGGGCCAAAAATGTGCCAACAGAGTCCCTTGTGAAGCACACTAGCCCCATAGAGTTTCGCAAGCCTGAGGCTCCCACTCCCCATCCTCAGTCATTACGAAGTCAGAGCCATCCTTCAGCGCAGCCACGTGCTCACAAAGAATGAAGAGAAGGGAAGAGCAGCACGTAGGCCCCACGGATTGATGGGCTGGCCAGGAATTTCTCTTTAACAGGGCGTGAGGAAATGAAAGCTGCAAAAGTCCTGGAAAAAGCAGCCGCTGGATTTTAGACCCAGGACTCCATGAGGTTGTCTGTAGACATTAAAGACACTCTCAGAGCAGAACCCAGCTTTCCCACACACCCGGACCGTCTCCTCAGACTCTGGTTGCTGACGGTAACCTACCACGCTTCCCCTTCTGGCAGAGAAAAGTGAACTCCCACGGTGCCTGAAGAGACAGGTTCACCTCTTGTTTATGAGCCACAGAATATCATCCTGCCTTATTGCACATCTGTTTCCACCCCCCACCCCCAGTATACAGACAAACATTTGGTTAAGATACGAAACATCTGGAATTTAAGCAGTGCCCTGAGAATCACAGAGAAAAACAGATTAAATAGAATTTTCTGGGGATCTTAACACCCAATTCTGCCCCACCCTCCCTCCCAATTTAAGCAGAAAACCTTCCTGCACATTGTTCTCAGTTCTTCTGCTCCTGGCTCCTCTCCAGTTAGCTGCTTTTTGGAAAGGACGTATGTGTCAGCCAACTCCAATCCAAGGATCGCTGGCCTCCAGGGTGTTGTTTTTCCTCCTAAAGGGACTGGAACGTCAGTGGATAGGGGACGCTTCCCCATGGAATGACGCCCTGCACCTGCCTCTCAAGGAGCCCGAAGTAGTTCTGACTGTGGGGAAAAGGGCACACCCCAGGAGCCAGTTAACGACCCGCGCTAGCTGCTAGCACGAGCTGGTCTGCAGGTTCCCCTCCGTCAGCAGCGAGGCGATGGAGGACGGGCCGTAGGCGCTGTCAAACTCCTCGTCCGAGCTCAGGCGGTCGTCGTCCAGGGAGGCCTCTGCAGCCGAGCGGGTGGCCTTGCGCCTGGGTGGGAAGAGGACGAGCCAGTGAACGGCTGCGGTTACCTGGCCCTGCTCTCTGGCCCCGGCTGGCTGATTCCCACTAGGGCCTAGAGCAACGGGGAGATCCCTGCTCTAAATCAGGAGCTCCCATCTGCCCACAGCCCTGATTGGACACCCTGCACCCCAAACACTGTGTTAGAGGGCAGCAATGAGATGAAAAGATCAATGAAATTCCGGAAAGGAACCGTTCCAAGCCTGCTGGGCTGAGACTTCCATGGAGCTGGGGCAGGTCAGTGCCCAGCCTTCGCTTGACTCTCAGCGGGACCGGGGCAGGATTGTTTGACTATCCCTGCACACCGCGCTACGGACTTCCCTTGGCCGCAGGCTCAGTGTGAACGACCTTCGCTAGGGCACTGGAGCATGGCTTAGATTATGGGCACACTGCCGCTCTGCATCGGGGAGGTCGCTTAGACCAGATTCCTGCTCTCCGAGAGCAGATCTTCCTCGGCGCGCCCAGCGCAGAGCTATGCCTAGCTACAGGGCTGGAAGGAGGGCAGGGGACAGGCAGCCTGCGATTATTCCTCAAGGGGGAGTTTTCTATGGTCACATTTCTGCTGGAAGATAAGCTAGGGCTTCAGCCGGCCGCATAGGGAGACTGGTACGGAGAAGAGCTAAGTTGGGATGCGTATTGTTCCAGGAGCTCCTTACCTGTGGGGACCCCTAGGACACCAGGCTAAGGAGGGGATTCTGCAGCACACAGTTGGGACACACCTGACCACCCACCGCACCCACTGCCTACCAGGCCTCCTTCTCCAGGGCTTTGACGCGATTCTGCAGCTGCTCGTTGAGTTCGTGCTGCTCCTCCAGCTCCCGCTGCGCTTTCTTCCTGGCGCTTTCCAGGCGCTCGATCTCCTCCTCGGCCTCGTCCATCTGGCGCTTGAGCGCCTTGACGCGTAGGCTTAGCTGCGTGGGGCAGAGCAATGGGGGCGTAAGGGGAGGGGCATGTTGGCTTGTGGCGCTGGGAGGATGCCACCTAGATCCGGACACCCAGGGCAGTGCTGGAGGGACCTCACCCCCACCTCTACCCCTCTCCTCCTGCCCCAGGATGCTCCGGGCCTCTGCTAGCAGCAAGAGCCATTCACAGCCACAGCAGTGTCCTGGTGCTGAAGGAGGCCAGAGCAAGCCGGGAACCAGCCATGCTCAGCCCGCTCTGGAGGTTGCGAGCAGGATAAGAGCCTAGACACACTAGGACTCGCAGGGGCACATCCCACAGTCCTTAGCTCTGCGGCGAGCGGAGCTGCTCTAGATTCTTTCCCAGTGAATTGTGGGAGAACTTGTCTGGCCTTCTGGGCATAGGGGGGGATGTGGGGGGAATTGTGGGAAGGCAGTGGAGGTCTGTCAGCACTATCAGGCGTACAGCCTGCATCCTCATTTTGAAGTGGAACCTGAGCCCTCACCCGCACCCAGGCCAGCATGATCACCCTGACATCTGCTGGGAGAGCAATACAGCAATGCACAGACAATCCAAGAAGTTTCTGGAGAGTGTTGGGGACAACTTCCTGGTGCAAGTGCTGGAGGAACCAACTAGGGTCCGTCTTCCTCTTGACCTGCTGCTCACAAACAGGAAAGAATTGGTAGGGGAAGTAGAAGTGGGTGGCAATCAGGGCAGCAGTGACCACGAGATGGTCGAGTTCAGGATCCTGATAAAAGGAGAGCAGCAGAATACGGACCCTGGACTTCAGAAAAGCAGACTGGAAAAGTCATGGAGCAGGTCTTCAAGGAATCCATTTTGAAGCACTTGGAGGAGAGGAAGGTGATCAGGAACAGTCAACATGGATTCACCAAGGACAAGCCATGCCTGACTAACCTGATTGCCTTCTATGATGAGATAACTGGCTGTGTGGCTATGAGGAAAACAGCGGATGTGATATATCTTTACTTTAGCAAAGCTTTTGATACGGTCTCCCACAGTATTCTTACCATCAAGTCAAAAAAGTATGGATTGGATGAATGGACTATACAGGTCGATTGTCAGGCTCAACAAGTAGTTGATCAATGGCTCGATGTCTAGTTAGCAGCTAGACATCAAATGGAGTGCCACAGGGGTCTGTCCTGGGGCGGGTTTTGTTCAACATCTTCATTAATTATCTGGATGATGGGATGGATTGCACCCTCAGCAAGTCTGCGAATGACACTAAGCTGGGGGGAGAGGTAGATAAGCTGAAGGATAGGGATAGGGTCCAGAGTGACCTACACAAATTGGAGGATTGGGCTAAAAGAAATCTGATGAGGTTCAACAACAAGTGCAGAGTCCTGAACTTAGGATGGAAGAATCCCATGCACTGCTACAGGGTGGGGACCAACTGGCTAAGCAGCAGTTCCTGAGAAAAGGACCAGGGATTACGGTGGATGAGAAGCTGGATATGAGTCAGTCTTGTTCCCAAGAAGGCCAATGGCATATTGAGCGGCATTAGTAGGAGCATTGCCAGCAGATCCAGGGAAGTGATTATTCCCCTCTATTTGGCACTGGTGAGGCCACATCTGGAGCATTGCATCCAGTTTTGGGCCCCCCACTACAGAAGGGATGTGGACAAATTGGACAAAATCCAGTGGGGACAATGAAAATTATTAGGGGGCTGGGGCAGATGACTTATGAGGAGAGGCTGAGAGAACTGGGCTTATTTCAGTCTGCAGAAGAGAAGAGTGAGGGGGGATTTGATAGCAGCCTTCAACTACCTGAAAGGGGGTTCCAAAGAGGATGGAGCTCGGCTGTTCTCAGTGGTGGCAGATGACAGAACAAGGAGCAATGGTCTCAAGTTGCAGTGGGGAAGATCTAGGTTGGATATTAGGAAAGACTTTTTCACTAGGAGGGTGGTGAAGCACTGGAATGGGTTACCTAGGGTGGTGGTGGAATCTCCATCCTTAGAGGTTTTTAAGGCCTGGCTTGACAAAGCCCTGCCTGGGATGATTTAGTTGGTGTTGGTCCTGCTTTGAGCAGGGGGTTGGACTAGATGACCTCACGAGGTCTCTTCAAGCTCTAATCTTCTATGATTCTGAAGCACCAAACTTGGGTGAGAGGGTTTTGTGGGAGGGGGACCAGGGTCCACACCTGGCTAAGAGCCCAGGCGAGCTCTGCAGGGAAGAGAGACTTCTAGAGGGTTAAGAAGCATCCAGGACAGGAAGGAAGATTTTTTTGTTTGAGTATGGAGTCAGCTCCATGGACAGAAGTGAGGTTTGTGGGAGGGAAGGGGAGAAATAAAGATGCTCAGATACTGATCAGAATTCGTACAGTCTTCTAAGTTACTGTACATGGGCAGGCTCCCTCTGCACCATGGACAGATGCTATCCTATCTCCTTACACTCCTATAGATCCATCCGCACTCCACTGTGCCACATGCATCAGCCACAGCTTGAGGAAACCAGGCGTGATTAGGACTTTCTCCACAAGGAATCCGGGTGGAGAAGATGCAAACTACTGTCCTACCAGTGTATTATGTGTGGAAGCTTCTGGCTCTGGGAACGCCACCCAAGACATGCTGTATGCAGGCAGATCTTGGCTAGTGGCTCAGTTTAGTCAGGCAACGAGAGGGGTGTTTTTGTTCCCTCATGTTTTGTTCTCAGCGAGCCACAGGGAGGCACGGTCAGTAGAACCTAAAGGATCTGCCCCCAACACCAAGAGAGCAGCTCAAGTAGGCCAAAGGGGGGAGCAGAGAACCGAAAACGAAGAGCAGGCTTGGGAGATATGATGGCAGACCAGCCGTAATTAGGCAAGACGGAGTGGCAACAGAGACCAGGAAGCTGAAGCGGATTCTTAAAATGCTTCTACAGGACTATTCTGCATGGGGTCTTCCCCCAAAACCCTGCCCCACATGCCCTAAAAGGACATGAGACGGGGAGACACCAAAATATTAGGCTGTAATCAGGATGGGGGGCGGGAGGGGCTTGATGAGGCAGAGAGAATGGGGTGGCTGCAGCTGGAAAGGGGGATGGCTCTTGCACCAAGAAGAGAAAGATGCTCCGTGAAGGAGCAGAGAGGAGATGTGTGGGAGATGAGCCAAGATCAGATCCGTGGGTCTGACCCATGGTTTCCATTGGTACCCAGATTGGATTGGCCAGTAGGAGAGATCAGCCCTGAATTGGAGCCAAATCACTGTCTGAAAGCGCATGTACAAACACGCATATGCAAACACACATGCATGTACACACACACACACACACACACACACAGAGCTGATGTTCTAGAGTCTGTGCTATTCATCAGCTGAGCTGGGATCAGCAGTGTAAAGGGTCTCACACACACACCCACCCACCCCCCTACACCTTTCCGGCTGCACAGAGCCAACTTGGCTGAGATTTCCCCATTTGTCTGCCAAGCAGGTGCCAGAGGCTGTGGAAGCCATTTAAACAAATAAAAATTGGAAGACAAGAATGGAGGGATGAGAGTGATGCCCCAGGGCAGCTCCAAGAGTCAGAGTGTGTGGGGTGGTCGGGGGTGGGGGGAAGACAATATAATGTCATCTACACACCTGGTCCTTCTGGTCATTCACATGCTGCCTTTCGTCGTCGATCTGGATTGTCAGCTCCTTCACTTTCCTTTCCAGTTTGCGGTTTGAGGACACCAGGACGTTCTTTTCCCTGAAAGCACATTGGGCACAGCTCAGCCGCTGCTCCGCTCAGACGCACACAGGATCAGTTTACCTTATGGTGGCCCCCCAGAAGCCCCTATTGAGACTTGAGCCCACTCTGGTGCTGGGTGCTGCACAGACAGCCCGTACCCCAGAGAGCTCACAGTCTGAACAGGGAAACTGAGACCCAGAGAGATAAAGCGCCTAGCTGCAGCTCACACAAGCAGTCAGAGACAGAGCTGAGATTTGAACCCAGAACCTCTGAGTCCCAGTGCAGCACCCTAACCACTAGGCCACCCCTTCCCTCTGCCCTTTGAGGGCAGCATGACTTGCGCCCACAATGACCTGGGACGAGCTACCTTCAAAAATTAGATTTGGCTCAAGAAAAATTACAAGGGTGCACGAGGATTTAGTTCTGGTTCAAGGTGCCAGGGTGACACGCCTGGAAGCAGACACCCTGTTTATCTACAACAGGGACAGCTCCAAGGCAGATAGCGCTGGGCACGCTTCCCCCAGACGCCACCAACAAGGTTATTACGCAATGCCAAGCACTACGTCAAGCCTATTGTGCACACAGGTCAGCATCCAAGAGGGGTGGCTCTGACAATGCCAACCTGAGCTGGAGAAGAGTTGCCTGTGGATGGCTGAGTGTCTCAGTCCCCTTTTACACAGCAACGATCAGTGCCACACCTTCTGGATGATGTATTTTTCCACTGCATAACACTAGGCAGCAAACAATGAGCCGATTCAGCCATGTGAGTTACACCAATTAGGAATGCCTGTTTTTAAAACTCTAGTCTGAGATAGGGACACACCCCCTCTTTCCCCCCCCCCCCCCCACCAGGCAGTCTTTAGAGACTTGTCTACGTGAGAGACATGCATTTCAGCGGTTATTTTAAACCAAATTCTGTTAAAACACTCAGATTTCAATGTATTTACATTTTAAATAAAAAACGTTCACATTGGGGAATGCTCAAACTGAAACCAGGGCATCCACATGGGGGTTGAAGCGGTTTAGCTAAAATCAGTTTAAAAATTGGTATTAACTGAGTGTGACCCACCGCATAGATGGTTTTCTTTTCACCATTTTTTTAAACCTGGCAACGGCTGCTCTTGCTGTGGAGAGCCCTGTAGCAGGGGCTGTCTGCACAGCTGGTTATTCTGCCTCGTGCCACTAGGGTAGTTCAAACCCAGCCAGAAGCATAGGTAAGTGAGGTACTGGCCCTCTCCTGCCAGCTAGGAGAAAGGCTTCTGATTCGATATGGCAGACAGCCTCCTCCACACCCGCACTGATCGGGAGTCAGTTCCAGGCTGCCACGCTTGGTACCAGACTGCTGCTGAACTCGCACGTGCCAGTTAAAGGGTTAACCGCACATTCTCGCGCCACTTTGCACGGGAATGTTGTTGACGCTAGATTATCATAATGGTCCCTTCTGACCTAAACATCTATGAATCTATGACACTTACGCAACCTCTGAGCTCTCCTGAAAGTGGTTACTACGAAATTAAGCCTGGGGAGGTGCCTGGGAGGCAGATCAGGCCGAGGTCTGTTTTGAAAAGGGGCGCGAGTGAGAGAAGTGGGGCTCAGGATGGAGAGGATTCTGGGCGTGAAGTCCCACGGAGCAACACCAGTATTACCGAATGAAACCCCTTCCTGAGGCTGCAAAGCAAGATCAGGGCACAGATGGGGCGAGAACCCATGCACTCCCCTGAAACTGCAGTTCTGTGCAAAGACCCTTGAGCTTTCTGGGTAGTGCATGTCGGGGTGGGGGTGGGTAAGCATTCCTATACACCAATACCAGCTCTGCTACAGACATCGGAGGAGTCACATGCCTGTTGTATGCCTCAGTTTCCCTATCTATAAACTGGGGGTGGCGATTCCCTCCCTCTCTGTGCAGAGGGGCCGAGACACTTATACTGGTAAAACTTTCCAGTGTAAACTAAGGCTGGCTGTCAGTTCAGGGATGAATTTTTACTGATACGGTTATACTGGTGCAACCCCTAGTGCGGACACAGTTATACCAGTATAGCTTATTCTCCTTTCCACAGAGGAACAGCTATCCTGGTCGAACTGCATCCGCTCTGGGGGGTGTGAAGGGAAGGGTTGTAGCTCTCTATACTGTTAGAGCGATATAACCTGTGTTTAGACAAGGGCTTAGCATTGAGTGCTTTGTGCTCTTCTGCCAGACGGGGCCAGGTCCAATTACTGTTTCCACATCTTTTACCTCTCTTCTGCCTGTAGCTTATCCTGCAGTTCCTGGATCCGCGACTCCAGCTGAGACAAACTGGCGCTCGGTTTCTGCAAGCCTTCCAAGCTGGCCAGTCGGCTTTTCAGGTCTTTGTTCTGATGGGAGAAATTACACCTGATTAGTCACCCAAGAAACCAACAGCCAGCAGCAGAGTGAGAAAGTTGGCCTTATAAACAAACAGAGAAAGAACGGAGCGTTATGTAAACCTCGGCAGTGAGTCAAGCTCTGCGAAATCCCTTTCACAAATAGGAAGCTTAATGCGTAGGGTTATATAATGGCAATCATTTTTCCTGCATTAAAAATGTTCCCAACTGAGCGTAGTTTAAAGCTGTGTGTGGAATTCAAGCGCTCAAAACAGGTGAAGACAGTTCTCCTGCTCTGCAAAGCCAATGCTGTCAGAACATGCTGACTGGGGATCACAGGCCAGGGAATAGCTTACATCTCCATTTAGGCTCTTCCTCCCAATGCTCCATCACAATCAGCAGGAAAAACCGCACACCTCCCCCACAGAATGGAGTTTACCTGCCCACAGTCCTGTACGGATACAGGTTTAGCAGCAAGCCAAAGCTCTCCTGGCGGGGACACAATCCAGTGCAGAACTCAGATATTAATGACCAGTGTATTTAATAGCTTCCTCAGCCCAAAGAGCTAAATTTGCCAGCTTCACCTCCTTCCCTAAGAGCCATCAGAGCTCCTCTAGCCTGCTCCACACGAAGCGACAGCAGAGACAACGCCAATATTAAACACGCCTCGGTAACTGGCAACGTCCAGGAGGGAGAAATAAGGCTGAAAACTTTTGAAGAATGAGCTCGATGCACTGCAGGGAACTTTGTGACTTTTTGCACTACCTGAAGTCAGCAGCTCAAGCCGAGTGTTGTTTTGTCCCTGTTAATTACATGCAGAGAACAAGAACAGCTTGAAGGATTTGCTTTTTTGAGCCAGCACACGCTTGTGTAGCAGAGCATTTGGCAACACAAGTCTGGGCAGGTAGCTGCTGCATGTTTACAGCAGTCCAGGCTGTAGTTTACCACCACGTTTTTTAAAGAACTTTGGAATTAAGAGCCTATCTACGAATTAAGGTGCATCGCGGCAGGGAAAGCTGTCTAGGAGGCATCGGCGCGATTTCGTCTTAAGTCGCCCGGTTCCTGTAAAGCACGGGTCAATGAGTTCTGGGGCTCCAAATGGATTTGAACCATGAGTCAGTTTGGGTCTGCAGATAGACCCTGAAGATGTGGGCCTTGTAGTAAGATGAAGCCCTGAAACATAAACCCTTACATCAGAGGCCCGGTATGAGGCCTGAGGCCTAAGGCCTGAACTAAAGTAATGGTCAAGACTTTGCTAATATAAAGCAAAGTTAAGCTGCAAGCCGGAGGCAGGCCCGGCTCACAGAAGCTGGCAAGGAAAGGGCTGATGTTGCAAAAATACACAAACCTACAAGGCACTGGATGCTAGAGAGATAAACATATGCTAGGACGGTACCAGAACACTCCGATACTTGCACATTCCACACAGATAACAAGGAACAGGTTGACTCATCCTAAAGACAAGGGCAAAAGAATACTATGATGGATAGAGTTGTTTTGTTCGAACCAACATGAACAAGGTGAGAGGCGGCACCTTACTGCATAGAGGGGTTGTACCTTGCTACGTAGAAGGGTTGCACCTCAATGCGTCAGGAGTGATGTGTAACTTGTTTGTACCCGTGTATCAGAATGCACCCCTGAGGGGCTGTCTTTGTCCGGCCTAGGGGGCAGTGGAGTGTCCCACCACGGACTAGCTGGTTCATTGTCGGGGGCTCATATTCGTACTATGTCCTGTAGTGTCTGTGGGGAACCATTCCTGTGCTTCATTTGACAATAAACCTGGCCGGGTGTCTTGGTACCTTATTGGAGTCTGTGGTCATTGGGGATTCTCTTGGGGTCTGCTGCGTCAGTGATCTGCAGAGCCAGGGCAGCACACAGAGGGAACACACGCACGCAGCCGACTGTTATCAACATTGAACAGAGCACCACACCAGTGACGTCTGACGGCAGACCTCAGGTCTGTGTTTCTGCCCAGCCCCACTGCCGATTGCCCCGGCATAAGACTGGTGGAGATGCTCTGTGCCACATCCCCCCTAAGCGTGTCTAAGGAAGGAAGGAGCGAGGGCAAAGAACTCTGCCCTCCGGCTAGACGATGTTGCTACATGGGGCCCTGTTGCAGCCAAGGTGCATGTTAGAGCTGTCCTGGGTGCAGCTTTAGCTCCGGTAGCCTCAGTATCCAGAAGAGAGACAAAGCCACCGGCACCTCAGCCTCCACTCCAGCTCTGTGCCTAGCCAGGTCCCAGTCTCTGAACTCAAACCCCAAGAGTTTCTTGTGGATGGCAGGTGACAAAGCCTCCCACCCCAAGCCCTCCCTCTCCCTGCCTTCAGGAACGGCTCCTGGCAGCGAGGTCAGCATTCCGGGACGGCAGGAGAGAGCTGCCTCTTGGACCCCAATAGCTCAGGGCCTCCCTTCTCCTGGAAAGGCAAAGGGCATCAGCCTGCCCATAGAGGCCCCATCTCCATATCTACAAAGGAGCCAGGAGACCTGAGAATATTGACTGCACGACAACCTGCAACAAGAGCTCACTGCACCCTTGCAACCAGGTTAAGAACAAACCCCAACAGCTTAACGCTTGAGCTCTGTTGCAGGGTTCTAGGCAGCACTAACGAGATGCCCTGGCTCATAGCCGTGGGGGAGGCAGGGGCCTTGGGAGGGTCACAGTGCTGGACAAAACACAGCGGACAGTTATTCTCAGAGTTAAGGCAGGGCAGAGAGTTACATAGCTGCTCTCCGGCAGTCCCTTGTGGCACAGGCTCGTACAACACCTCCATGGATTGCTGCAGAGTTTGCTTCCACTGAAGGCCGTTTGGGGCACTGTATTACGCTGCAGCTGGGAGCGAGTCTCCTAGGCTGGGCACACAGATAGTTTAGTGCTTTGGCTGTCTCAGAGATCTGCTTTGCTATCTAGGACTCCCCACCCTCCTTTCGCCGACAGTCCCTGCATTTCACCTATAAATTCCTCTTCCCCTTTAAGTTTCAGAGTAGCAGCCGTGTTAGTCTGTATCCACAAAAAGAAAAGGAGGACTTGTAGCACCTTAGAGACTAACAAATTTATTTGAGCATAAACTTTCATGAGCTACAGCTTCCCCTTTAAGAATTAGGCCAAGCCCAAGGTTCTCAGCCTCCCAGGGCACACAGCTAGCCTCACTCCCCTGCAGGCGGGGAGAGGTTTATGGGAGTTCCAGGGGATTAGAAAATCATGTCCATTAAGAGCTCCAAGGTGCAACACGCCTGGGGCCCCCCCCGAGCTGGGTGTGTGCAATAAACTGAAAATTAAGAGTGAAGATTAGGAGAGGAGACACCCCTTATTATCCTAGCAGCCTTTGGAATGCCACAGGAGGGATCGCAGAGCCGCTGGCAGGAGGCGCAACGATGCTGCCAGAAGAAATCCTGAGGATCTCCGACTCTGTCCCTGCTTGGAAAGGAGGTTAAACACTTCAGCCACTCGCAGCATTTTTCTGCTCATATTCCAGTAGCTCCCAGAGACACCAAACAGGGCCCACTGGAGCAGGGACTGTGTCGCATCTGGCATAGAGATCATAGAATCATAGACTATCAGGGTTGGAAGAGACCTCAGGAGGTCATCTAGTCCAACCCCCTGCTCAAAGCAGGACCAATCCCCAATTTTTGCCCTAGATCCCTAAATGGCCCCCTCAAGGATTGAACTCACAACCCTGGGTTTAGCAGGCCAATGCTCAAACCACTGAGCTATCCCTCCCGCCCCCAATCATACAGTCATACTTTGGGATGCAGATGAGAGAGGGGGAAGAGAGGACCGGGATACAGACTCTTCTTTGCATAGACAGGCTGGGACCACAGCGTATATTTATTGTTTCTATTATGGTAACATGGCCCCTGATCCTTGACCGGGGTTCCTTTTTGTGTTAGACGCTGGGCAGGCGAGGAAGACAGACAGACCATCCCTTCCGCAGAGAGCTTGAGACTGAGATATCGAGAATGACACAACAGGTCACAGATTGCAAGGCCAGAAGGGACCAGGGTGATCACTTAGTCTGACCTCCTGTATGACCCAGAGAACTGCCCCCAAATAATTCCCAGAGCAGAGCTTTTAGAAAAACATCCAGTCTTGATTCAAAAAGTTGTCAGTGATGGAGAATCCACCATAACCCTTGGTAAATTGTTCCAGTGGTTAGTTACCCACCTGTTAAAAATTTACACCTTATTTCCAGTCTGAACTTGTCTAGCTTCAACGTCCAGCCATTAGATCGTCTTAGACCTTTCTCTGCTAGACTGAAGAGCCCATTATTAAATATTTGTTCCCCATGTGGGTGTTTTAATCTAGCCACCCCTTAACCTCTTTGTTAAGTTACCTAGTTTGTGCTCTTTGAGTCTATCACTCTCAGGCAGGTTTTCTAATCCTTTAATCGTTCATGTGGCTCTTCTCTGACCCCTCTGCAATTTATCAGCATTCTCCTTGAACTGTGGGTGCCAGAACTGGACACAGGATTCCAGCAGGAGTCGCATCAGTGCCCAGTACAGAGGTAAAATAACCTCCTGACTCCCACCTGAGATTCCCCCATTTATGCCTCCCAGGACTGCATTAGCCTTTTGGCGACAGCATCACACCAGGAGTTCACACTCAGCTGGTCACCCACCACGACTCCCAGATCTTTTTCAGAGTCGCTGCTTCCCCCAGGTGGATGAAATGGACGCAACATGAGGATCAAACAACAGAACAAGCAGAGTTCAGCAGGTGTCCTGGCCTGACAGCACCAGACAGGAGGTGTCACTGCAGAGGCAGGTTTTGAGGGTGCTAACGAGAGGTGACAGCTTTATGGGATGAGGGTGGGGGTGGCATGGGAGACTGTGAAATAGCGTAGAAGGGGTTGGGGGACTTTTGTTGATAAAGAAAAACAAGTGGGACCAGTAGAGTCGGTCTTGCATAGAAAAAGTATGCCGGTGATGAGCTAAGACCATCACATTGTGGGCAGTAGCAATGGGGCAGACCTATTGCTCCAGGTGACCCCACTCCCCACCTGGGGCAGCATTCTCTCCAGCCTAGTTTTAAAACTCCCAAGCAAAGGAGGCTTCCACCCCTCTCCTTTGGGGACCCTTCCACCGCCAGATAGATCTCTGGGTGAGGAAGCTTTTCCAGGATCAGAGCAAGATGATCAACCAAGTCACAAGAGCAAGCTGGTCTAAATACATTTTCTAGTGTTGTCACTTGCGGGAGGGGGCAGACTTGCAACCCCTTGACGTCTCGGCATTTGCAAGAAACCACAAGAGCAGCCATTAGCTACCCAAGCAGACAGCAGGGCTAGCTCCAGGAGAGGCAGAGCCGTGCAGCAGCACATCCCAAGCAGCACCGGCTGCCAGCATTGAAAGAGGTGTCCAAATCCCACATCCGATCACAGCCTTACCTGCCTCTCCAGGGAGATCTTGTCGCACTCCAGGTCCTGCCGGCTGGAGCGCTCCTGCAGCAGCTCTGCACGCAGCTGGTCAATCTGGAGGAAGGAAGGTAGGTTTTGTTTAGGGGTTATTTCTGGTCAGAATGGTGTGTCTTCTCTCAGCCAGTGGCAGTTCTCTCCCTGGCAGACAGCTAAGATTCCTGAGGTCATTCATGGATACAGCCAGTCAGAGGACTGGCGGGACAGTTCAGGAACTTCCGAGTTCTAATCTTGGCTATTACACACGTCCCGAGTCCCTTCCCCACGGTGTGCCTCAGTTTCCCCACTTGTAGCCTGCCTTTCCTGTGGAGGGCTGTAAGGATTAGAGGCAGCACTGCATTTCAAGGGGGGCTGTACATTCCCAAAGCCAACAGAAGCTAGGCACAATTGGCATTTTTGGGGAAATCAAAGGCGCCAGGGCCGAATTCTCAGTTCAGCCCACGTCCCTCATGATCAACGGAGTCACACCAGTGGCAGTCTGGAGTGGCTGGCCCATAAAACATGACAAGTAGCGGGCACTGTGGTTCCATTACATTAATGTGGGTTCCGTGGGAGCTGAAAGTGACTGTACGAAGATTCTAGTTCTCTGTAGAATAGCCAGGGGGCCTCCGCCAGTGCCAGGGCCCCTTTGTGCCAGGCGCTGTACGAAGTCCCCCCCCGCAGAGTTCGGTCTGAGTAAGCAGGACAGAAGGCGTATCCCTGTTTTACAAACCGATACTAGAAGGCTGGGCTATCTAGATCAGCCACTAGGCCATGACATGGAAGACGTCAAACCCTCACCCATAGGCCCACCCTGCTTAAGCCACTGCTCCATGCTAGGTCTTCAACTGAAGCTTGCGGTCCTCAGGGGGATAAATCTTTGGTGGGTTGCAGGCCCGCATTGGCAACTGGCGGCAGGGACGGAACAAAGCATCATTAAAAAGGGAAACCATTCTCAGCTGCCGTCCATTCCCCGTGGCTGGTGTGAGCACACGGCTGTGCATGCTGCTGCGGCAGCTGGGTTCAGTGAGTTAGAGAAACCATGAATACCCAGGGACCTGGAAGAGATGCATGTACAGCAGGGTGCAGCCCAGCTTGAGATCATGGCTTGGCAGAGTCCCTGATGCTGGTTAATTGCGTACGAGACACTGTGCAGAGGCTGCAGCACGTTTCATCCCTAGCGAGATTAGATCATTGTTTACTCAGCAGCCAGATCTTTTCTATTTTCTTAACGTTCGTCAAGGTCAGGCGTGAGACTTGCTGCCAGCCCCCTTCCAACAATGCCCTTCCCTTTGCCAGGCAGGGCGGAGGCGGATCAGTGTGGATAGCCGAACCGACGGGCGTTTTCGCTGACGTGAGCGGAGACCATGCGGGGATGTTCTACACTGCAGCTGGGAGGTTCGGACTCCCGTTGGCGCTCTACGAACAGCTGTGTGAACACTGCGGACTCTCTAGCCCCTGGGTCTGAGCTTGGAGGACTGGCCCGAACCTCTGCCACAACGTCCACACTGCTATTCTGAGTGCAGTGGCCATGCCCCGTTAGCACGAGTCTGTCCCAGCTGCAGTGTAGACTAAGGTTGCCAACTAGCTAATCACACAAACCCAAAATACCCTTGCCCCGCCCTTTCCTCAAGGCCACGCCCTGCACCACGCCTTCTCTGAGGCCCCACACCCCCACTCGCTTCATCCCCGCTCCCTCAGTTGCTCGCTCTCCCCCACCCTCACTCACTTTCACCGGGCTGGGGCCAAGGGGTTTGGAGTGTGGGAGGGGGCTCCGGGCGGGAGTTGGGGTGCAAGAGAGGGTTCAGGGTGCAGGCTCCAGCTGGGCGGCATTTACCTTGGGCGGCTCCTGGAAGCGATTGGCACATTTGGCTTCTAGGCTGAGGGGTGGCCAGGCAGCTCTGCACACTGCCCCTGCCTGCAGGCACCGCTCCGCAGCACCAATGGGTGGCGCTCAGGGCAGGGGCAGCACGTGGAGCCACCCATTGGCTGTTTCTGGGAGCCGCGCAGCACCAGGGCAGGTAGGGATCCTGCCTTAGCCCTGCTGTGCAGCTGACCGGACTTTGGCCTATTAAAATCTCCCAGATTGCCTTTAATAGTCACCAGGAGATTGAGGCATATTCTGGGAGACTCCCGGCCAATCCTGGAGGGTTGGCAACTCTAATGTAGACACACCCGAAAGACCTGGCAGGAGAAGTTAGGCTCTTACTGCTGTTGCACATGGATAAATTTTCTTAAGACATCAGTGGTCTGCAGGGCATTAGCAGTGCATCTCCCCTGCACCTACTGATGGATATTAGCCATGCCCTCACATGGCACAAGGTGCTGCACAGAACACAGAAGAAAAGAGTCCCTGCCCCGAAGATCTTACAATCCAGGTATTGCAACCCATTTCTGTGCCTCACTTTCCCAGTCTGAAAATGCAGAGCTCAGACTTTGACGGCACCCAGATTAGTAAATGTTAAGGCCAGTAGGGACCATTATGATCTAGTCCAGTGGTTCTCAAGATTTTGAACTGGTGACCCCTTTCACATAGCCAGCCTCTGAGTGTGACCCCCCTTACAAATTAAAAACACTTTTAAATATATTTGACACCATTATAAATGCAGGAGGCAAAGCGGTGTTTGGGGTGGAGGCTGACAGCTCGCAACCCGTCATGTAATAACCTCGTGATCCCCTGAGAGGTCCCAACCCCCAGTTTGAGAACCCCTGATCTAGTCTGATGTCGCACATGAACGCCGGCCAGAGAACTTCACCCAATGTACCAAGCTAGAGCAGACCTCTGAGAAAGGGATATCCACTCTTAACTTAAGCTGCATGCGATGGAGAATTTAGGACCATTTAGTAACAGGTATGTAGAGTCTGAATAACTGGCTACTTGGAGAGTACACCAGGGTTGTACCTTGCTCTAAGAAGCACTGAGTCTAACAGGCAGGCAGTCCCCAAACTTTTTGCAACTTCTCCATAGACCACTAATGGCTTAGCACAACAGAATAGCTGGCTTGGGGCTGACAGCTGGCTTTCAGATTGTATGCGTCAGAAATTAGAGAACAGACAAAATAGAGACTGCAATTCAAAAATATGTTCCCTGCACAGCACTTCCAGGTCTGGCTCTAATAAGTTAATAAGCCATAGATCAAAAGGAGAATTCTGTTCAGAAAATTTAAGCGCCAAGAAAGCCATTCCACCTGTATGTAGCCTGTTCTCTCTGTGCCATTAAAATAATCACCTTGCAATTCAAAATGCCCTTGCAGCGTCCATAGGGTTCTGCAATTTGGATTCAGAAACCAGCAACATAGGTAGAGATGGGAGCATTCGAAGGCCACCACAGAAACGAGTTACAGCAGGAACCCATAATTCAAAAGCAGGATAATGGGAAGGGGACTTATGCCAGTGGCAGAGCAGTTTGCAAAATGCAGAAGAGCAGCATCTGGTGGCAGCTGGAGCTTCTCATGAGCTCTTTATTTTTAAGAGACTCCATCATCTCTTATGTTTTGTGCACACGTTAGAGGGTTTTGTTACTACAGGGATTCAAGCTACAAACGTGTTTTCAGAGCACTCTTAGGAGATGCTAAGATTGCTAGATGGAAAGCAACAGAGACCATGTCTGCAGGAGCTCAGAGGAGCTCCATCAACAGCCAACAGTCAGAACTAGTAGCATGTCTGTGAAGCAGGGAAGCCCTGCAAGAATGGGGAATATTTGCCCTAAGTCGTTGCTGTATTTGCCTATTTGGCAAGGATAGGAGGAGGCAGGGAAAGCAGAAAAATAAAAAAAAGCTCGCACTGAGCAAATATTTCTAGGAACAATCAAGAGGCAGTAGCTCCTAGTCAGAGGTTGCTTGAGAGGATGAAACTTAGTTTAGACATCTGGGTAGATTCTCCCGCCACCCCCCCCCCCACACCAGTTCTGCAGATGGAGAAGCTGAGGAAAAAGGCAGGGGAAGGGATTCGTTCATGATTTCACAGTGGATTCAGTCACAGAGCTAGGAAAAAGGATCCAGGACTCCTGATGCCTGGGTGTCCTAGCCACTGCATCACGGTGTCTGAACGGGACTAAAATAACAGCACCTATTGGGCACGGATAGCGCACTTGTATGTGTCTGTTGCAGTGAGGGAAGTTCTGCTTTAGTGTCCTTCGTGGAAGCAACTGACGATACAGAGCGTCTACCTCAGTCACACGCCGACATGATGCTGGGGAACAGATTGGAGGAGAGAACCAAGAGCCAGACAGCTAAGCCCCGGTTCCTCTGGCAAGTCTGTCCACAGCAGAGAGCTTCCAGGAAGCAGTTACGGTAGCATCAGCAAGGCTAAGGGCTGCACTCTGCGCCCGGCGGGCTCTGTGCTGTGTTAGAGGCTAGCTTGGAAAGGAACGCTGAACAATTATAAATGAGGATCAGCGTCATAGGGCACTGTCTAGCTGCTGGAGCACCAGGGCTCCTGGGCAAGTCCCCACCTCTGTGCCTCAGTTTCCCCATCTGCAAAGGGAGGGGTTATTTGGTCATTGTTCATATTGCAGCAGCAGCGAGGAGCCCCAGGCATGGCTCAGCACTCCACTGTGCTCGGAGCTGTACCGGACACAGAACGAAGCGATGGCCCGTGCTTCAGAGAGCTTACAACACAGGGCACTTAGAAGCCAAGAAGTGTGGGCCCTGCTAGTCTGTCAGCCAACCTTAGGGCACACCCCAGGGGCTCCTTGCATCCCTCCCTCTCCCCCAAACTCCCTTTTTGGCCCCCTCTTCCCCCCATACCAGGGGCCTCAGTCTCTCCCCCATTGCAGGGACACTGGGCCCACACTCCCCTTCCTCCCCACACCACGCCAGGTCTCCATTAACCTATTGGATGAAGCTGGGCTATGGTGTGGTTTTCAAACCCTTCCCTTTGGAGCACATTCCCCTACCTGGTCTCTGCTGCGGTTAATCCGGTCAGTCAACAGCTCCACCGTGTTCCTCTCCTCGTCCAGTTCCACCTCGAGGTGCTTGGATTTCTCCTGTGAGCAGAGCCCAGGTTATTCTAGCTTCAGATTCTGGGAAGGATGGGGGCGGGGGGTAGTGGTGAGCTGGAGCCAGTTCGCTGGAACTGGTTGTTAAACTTAGAAGCCCTTTTAGAACCGGTTCTAAATTTAACAACTGGCCAAAAGTGGTGCCTTAGGTGCCAACTCCGTGGGGGCTCCGGGGCTGGAGCACCCACAGGGAAAATTTGGTGGGTGCAGCTCCCCTCCCAGCTCCCCTCCACTCCGCCCCTGAATTACACCCCCGCCCTGCTTCCCGCAAATCAGCTGTTCACGCGGGAAGCCTGGGAGGACTGAGAAGCAAGTAGTGGTTTTGCGCTAGGCCCAGGGAGACAGAGGCAGAGCGGAGGTGAGCTGGGGCAGGGGGGGAGTGAGGAGGAAACCGGTTGTTAAGATTTTGGCAGCTTATCACTGAGGGGAGGGGGTGTTTATGGGACACTACCACTCCCCACCCCAACCTTGGACCAGACAGAGGGCCATTCACACAGAGCGTTGTGGCACTCGCAGGAGTTATGGGCGCACTAAGACATCAGTGTGCTCAGAAATGGTGAAGCTAGGCAGTTAACCCCGAGAGTGCTGGAGTAAGGATAGGAACGTGATGGGGATTCAGTGGGAGAGCTTGGTAGGACCCCCAAGATCCTATTCCTGAAACGTGAGCCACATAAGTTGGTCCCCGGGCCTGTGCAGAGCCTCACTGCCTGCCACGGGGCTCTGAGAGCCTCAGGGGCGGCCCCTACAGAACAACCTGCAGGAAGGAGATTCCGAGCACCCTTTCCAGGAAGGGCTACTGATTTCAGGTGCCCAACAGGAGGCACCGTTGGCTGAATTGCCAAAACGCTGAGCGCCCAGAACTGGAGTCAGTGGCAGGTGGACCTCACTTTTTTCAGAGGTGCTGAGCAAGGGTGCCTCAAGCCAGGCAACCAAAGATCAGTGGCTATTTTAATTTTGACGAGGCACTGACCCCAACCCATTAATTCCTGCTTCACAGAGCCACAACTTTCTAAGGACTCCTACGGGCCAGGTTGGGGAAGAGAAAGGGGCAGAAGGGCTTCAGATTTGGAAAGCCATTTATTCTCTGAGGCCAGACAGGAGATACCTTGGCCCCCAGCACTTGCAATTGACTGTCTGAAGGGGGGCATTTGTCAGCCAACCTGGAGGGCAGGAGGGAGGGAGAGAGAGAGACCCCTCATGAAATCCCTTCTCCGGTGCACTGGAGATTTCAATGCAGATTGCAGCAGAGAGCCAGTTAAGCAACTTTAGGACCTGTCTGCCATGGGATTTGAACCATGCTTGGAAATAAGAGTCTGATCCCTCATTAAGTTTCACTGCCGATACGCTGGCTTCAAAACCATACAGTTTGCACGGACCACGCAGAAGGTTCAAGTGCATCTGAAGCCTTTCCTGAACTCAAACGTGGCTTGGAAAGTCATGATCTCCAGACACCATGTTCGAGGCTGCTTGGGTTCTGCTGTCTCTGCTCTGTTCCACACTGCCAAGCCATTTGATTTTTCTAAAAGATTGGTTTGGGTTGGATCTGCCTGGGAGCTTCATCTAAACATACTGGTGAACAAGGACTTGGATTTGATCCGAAAGTATTTAAAAGTTTTACCATAAGGTTTGTTGCAGATCACTACAGACCTGCACAAAGAATCTCAAGTCTGCTGTTGGCATTCAGATCAAAATAGCTGCTTTATAAATCCATAAATAAAGAACCCCAGAAACAGAACAAGTCTCTGCCATGAACAATTATGCTGCAAGGCTTGAAAGAGCTGAAACAAAATCAGTTACTTGGCAATTAAAGGTTTCAGAGTAACAGCCGAGTTAGTCTGTATTCGCAAAAAGAAAAGGAGTACTTGTGGCACCTTAGAGGCTAACCAATTTATCTGAGCATGAAGTGAGCTGTAGCTCACGAAAGCTTATGCTCAAATAAATTGGTTAGTCTCTAAGGTGCCACAAGTCCTCCTTTTCTTTTGGCAATTAAAGAAAGTGTTAAACAAAAGGTCCAGTTTCCAAGTGAAGGAGAGACTCTGAAGACAACTCTGCCCTCTGCTGTTAAAGGCAGGCTTTGTAGCTAGCAGGTTTTGTGCCACAGACAGCAGCAGATGCTCTCCTGGATTGAGTGCATGCTTCCTTACTTGCTGTTAGATGTGGGCAAAACACTGGGGTAAACTCTCAGCTCTCCCTCAAAACAGAGTCCTCCTTGTCATTTCTAGCCACCCCGCTCCCAGAGTCCAGCTCCCTGCTGATTTGTCTCACCATTACACAGATGCACCAGCTGGCTACTCTTAAAAACTTACTTGGTGGCTTTTAGTCTAATGGCTACAACCATCTGGTTTTAAAATCTCAGTTACAGCAGATATCGTTTGTTAGCAATTGCCTTTAACAGCACGAAGCCCGGTGCTGTTGCAAGAAAGTTTGATTATTGTTCTTGAGTACTTATTCAGAGCCCCACAGCCTAAGACGTGGAGCTGAAAGAGTCCTTCTTAAAAACAGGTGAACATTTGGGCTCTACTAACTCTGATGGCTTCATGACCACTATGGGGAGGGGGGCAGGGTTACGTCACCAAACAAGTTAAAGAAGTATGGGCTGGATGAATGGACTATAAGGTGGATAGAAAGCTGGCTAGATTGTTGGGCTCAACGGGTAGTGATCAACGGCTCCATGTCTAGTTGGCAGCCGGTATCAAGTGGAGTGCCCCAAGGGTCGGTCCTGGAGCCGGTTTTGTTCAATATCTTCATTAACGATCCGGAGGATGGCGTGGACTGCACCCTCAGCAAGTTTGCAGATGACACTGAACTGGGAGGAGAGGTAGACACACTGGAGGGTAAGGATAGGATACAGAGGGACCTAGACAAATTAGAGGATTGGGCCAAAAGAAATCTGATGAGGTTCAACAAGGACAAGTGCAGAGTCCTGCACTTAGGACAGAAGAATCCAATGCACCGCTACAGACTAGGGACCGAATGGCTCGGCAGCAGTTCTGCAGAGAAGGACCTAGGGGTGACAGTGGACGAGAAGCTGGATATGAGTCAACAGTGTGCCCTTGTTGCCAAGAAGGCCAATGGCATTTTGGAGTGTATAAGTAGGGACATTGCCAGCAGATCGAGGGACATGATCATTCCCCTCTATTCGACATTGGTGAGGCCTCATCTGGAGTACTGTGTCCAGTTTTGGGCCCCACACTACAAGAAGGATGTGGATAAATTGGAGAGAGTCCGGCGAAGGGCAACAAAAATGATTAGGGGACTGGAACACATGAGTTATGAGGAGAGGCTGAGGGGACTGGGATTGTTTAGTCTGAGGAAGAGAAGAATGAGGGGGGATTTGATAGCTGCTTTCAACTACCTGAAAGGGGATTCCAAAGAGAATGGATCTAGACTGTTCTCAGCGGTCGCAGATGACAGAAAGAGGAGTAATGGTCTCAAGTTGCAGTGGGGGAGGTTTAGGTTGGATTTTAGGAAAAACTTTTTCACTAGGAAGGTGGTGAAGCACTGGAATGCGTTACCTAGGGAGGTGGTGGAATCTCCTTCCTTTGAAATTTTTAAGGTCAGGCTTGACAAAGCCCTGGCTGGGATGATTTAGTTGGGGATTGGTCCTGCTTTGAGCAGGGGGTTGGACTAGATGATCTCCTGAGGTCCCTTCCAACCCTGAGATTCTATGATTCTATGTCACAAAAGGCCCCCCAACATGCAGTCAGTGGGAGTTTGGCCTAAGAAAAGGCTGTGGCAATCAGAACCTCAGCAGTCAGCATTAACCAACCTGCTGTTTGCACATGCTGGAGGAGAAAGCAGACCGTGTACTTACAGATGCTCTGGGGGGGAGAAAAAGCATTTGACCAGCACCTGCATAGCTGTGGCACTAAAACAGGCCAATCCAGAGGCTTGGACTCCGGGGAACGCAGGCAGACCCGGAGATACAGCCCCCACCCACTGCATACTCATGGATTAGACTATAGGCCTGTGTCCCCCAGCTACGCCATTACTGGGGCTGCAAGCAGGAGAGGCAGCACTGGTATCAGGGTGCCAGGGCAGTCTAGTCACCAGATTGTTGCTGGGGGTCCCAGGCAGGGTGCGTCACACTGTTCGGTGCCATGCTAAAGGAGCTAGTTGCAGTTTCACGGTCGCGCCCATTCTGCGGCAGAACAGAGAACAATGCTACGTTCTGTGCATGGGAATTTAGTGCTGGTGAGATGTTCTGGAGGAAGATGGCACAGATAGGATTGTAGTAAGGTTGGCAGTGGAGATGGGGACTTGGTCATAAAGACTCTTCCCCTCCCAACCACTGCAGCCTTCCCAGGGGGACCCTCACCTGCCAGCACTTGAATAAGCAGGGCTTTGGAGCTGTGCTCCGGCTCCGCTCCAGCTCCAGCTCCGGGCTCCGCTCCGAAGCCCTGTGAATAAGAACTCCTGCATTCCCGTGAGCTCCCTGTGCCACAGGAGTTCAAAGCGGCACTAGGGTCAGGGAGAGCAAACGAACCTCCAGCGCTTTGACCTGTCGAGAGCGATCGCCCTGGGAGCGTTTCTTGGACTCCACCTCCTGCTCCAGGTTCTGCAGGCGCTGGGCCAGCACATCCTTATCCAGCACGGCGCTTTCCCGCTCAGCCTGGCTGTCCTGAAGTGCTTGCTTCAGCCGCGTGATCTGCGGGAAGAGACAGCGTCAGAGAGCTACCGCGCTACCCCGGTGTTCCCCTAGAGCCTGCAGAAAGCTGTACACGCCAGGCATCTGAAGATCTCCCCTAGTGACCACACAGGCTGGCTCACAGGTGTAGCAGCTGGACAAAGCAGAGGATCCTGGGGGAGGGGAGAAGCAAAGGCTTTAGGAGGACCAGTGTGGTGCCAACCATTGAACGACCCCCTAGTGGCCTCCAGTGATACTGTGTGGTTGACGCTTGCAGCGCTAGCGAGCCCTGCAGACAGCCATGGCCAACCTGCTTCGGCTGGAGGAGAGGGAGAGAAAAGAGAAACAGCCCCCATTTCTGCACTGTGTGGCGAGAGGAGACTCTTCCCCCGCAACCAGCAGGCTCTGGTCTAAGGACACTTCTGGGCACCCACGCATAGTACCGGTGATCTGCTCTTTGCATAGCAGAGAAGACCCAGCTCTGTCATCAGGGTGATTAACAGATGTAGGAGGGGCCAGACACCACCAAGCTACATACTTCAGGTAGCGAGTGGCCCTCTGGATAGCGGCCAGCCTGCAGGAAAGGGACTGGAATGACTCTGGATTTGAAACAAAAAACCCACCCCCACACAAGCCAAGGAGGGGAATGCACCTCACACAGCACTCCAGCCTGTGCCCTATGTGTGGCCTGGAGCTGGTGATGCTGCAGCTGACCCAGAGCTTAGCCACAGCAGAGCTTCCCTCTTTGCACAGAGGGCTCTCAGCAGCTGGATTCGGAATAGCTGGGCAGAGCTCTCCAGCCCTGCGAGCGCACAACCCCACTCCACCCGCACACGCTGGGGCCCAGCACTGGGCTCATGGGTTTCACAGGAAGCACCTTAGAGGTATCTGGTCTCAGGAAGGCCGAGATGCTGCAGTTTCACTCGGAAGGCAAGAATTACTCCAGCTTCGATCTGTCCAGTCTGCGCTCCCAGTCGGAACAGAGCAGACTGAACTAGAGAGAGATTCCACTACCTGTCACTCCTCTTAGCCCTGGAGGGCCAGCCCAGCTCCAGGGGAGGGAACCAGAGTCTGTCCCCAAGTCCCCCAAGCGATGCAAGAGGGAGGCAGACTCTTTCCTGGCTCACAAACGGAATTTGCTAAATTCCGACTGCAGGATCTTTATTGCTGGCCATGTGGGAGCCAGACGGCGCCCAGCCCGACTCTGGTCCCTGCTGGCGCTTGCTGTTACAGATGCTCACCCCTTTACTTGTCTACTGAACAGATCTGATCTGGGATCGCTGGTGATACAGCCTCTGCGATGCCCTTGAGCACAGCCGACTTCAAGGACACAGCGGCCAGTCTCAGGTAGTGCAGCCTCTTCCACTGGAATTGGGGGCAAGGGAGCTCTTGTACTGTCTAGAGTTACATTGGCTGCTGCTCCTGCATTCTCCCATGTTCCAACAGGGCTACGCTCACCTTCGGATCAAGGCCTGAGCTGAGCAGGCAGTTTGCCTGAGGCAGGGAAGGTGCGTGACTTGGTTACACTGGGTAATTTGAAAGTGGACGAGGGACGTTCGCATCTTCCCAGCGCTAGTGATTTCTGGCAAACACATCGTAGACGCCCTCTCTAAAGACAGCCCCTGGCAGGTTGTGAGCAAGACGAAGCACCTGAGAGCCGGCAGCCTACCTCGTCCTGCAGCCGGCCCATGGTGAACTGCATCTTCTCCACCTCCGCACCGCGGTCCTTGGCCTGCTTCTGGGAATCTGCAACCTCCTTCCGTGACTTCTCCTTGTACTCCTCCAGCTGCGACTGCAGCATGGCCAGTGAGCTGTGGGACTCCTGAGCCATCTGGTCCAGCTAGAGCACAGGGGAAGGAGTACTTAGGAACCCACAATTAGTGCCCACAACCAACCACCTCCCCTGGGCCACATGGAGATCAACGATGCCATTGGAGCCACCTGGGGGGTCCCAGTTAACGTCCATGGGAGTGGAGGGAAGAGAGCCCTAGTAGGTTTAGAACCACCATGAGGAGGAAGGGAAGGAAGTAAGAGGGTGTTCCCTGCAATACTGGTTAGTGGGCTGGACTTTCCCCTTTTTCTCCCAGACATTTGGTTTGAACAATAGAGCTGAGGCTGCTAGGAATGGTTCTGATGTCCGAAGGAGACGGGCAAAGCTGAACTCAAAGCAGAGATTTTGCACAGAAATGCCTGTTAAACGCAGCTGGCTAACCTGGCTGGGGCCAGCAATATGAAGTCCTTGCAGGTCACCCAGCAGCACAGCTTAGATTTATACAGCACCTATCGCTGGGGTAATCCAGCCACCAGAGCTCATCATCCAGTGAATTTCATAAGCGAGCCTGGTGGGGCCAGAGGACTGCAAAATGAGTCACCTTGGATACCAGAGTTCACCCTACAACTCCCAAATCTTCTAGCATCCGGGACCTGCCAGGATGCTGCATCCCTTGGGGTCTCTAGTGAGCTGAGAAGTCGTAGTGGGTTTTATGGAGACTAATGAGACATTTTAAGAGGGCAAGAAAAGCTAGTCTGTACTAATATCCTCCCCAGCTGGTGGCTCAGCACCTTCCAGATGGCTCCATATTTCAGCTGGTTTCGCAAGGCATCTCCAGTTACTCTACTGGGCGAGCTCCCAATGCCACCCCTTGGCGAGCCAAGCCACGGCAGCACGAGCCACATGCACTCCAGCTAGCAGGCCAGCCCGCCACCCCTGCAGAATCCCAGCCAAACGCCAAGCAACAGCTCTGTAAGCCTGGGCGACAAACGGAGTTGGCACCCACGTGACACTGTGTAATGATCTGGTCGTTCCCTTACGTCAGGCCTCCCCTGCAGCGCTGGAGAGGCGTCACCCACTTTAATGCTCGCTTCCCGCAATGGCCAGTTATTGCTCCTCACTGCTTTATTTGTAACCTAGACTGGAAACTCCTAAAAATGGGGAGGCAGCGTGGCCTAGTGGACAGCGCACTGGACTGGGACTCAGGAGACCGGGATTCTATTCCTAGCTCTGCGGCTGGGTGACCTTGGCCCAGTTACTTCCCTGCTCTGTGCCTCAGCTTCTCCATCTGCAAAATGGGGACAATGGTACAGGCCTTCTTTGGAATTTACTCATCAAGAGCACTAGATGAGAGCCAGGGATTATTAAAAGCGTCCTGCCGTCGCTGGGTTTGTGGTGCCTAGCGCAGTGGGGGCCACCCTCGTACAAGCTGATGAAATACGAGCTCACAAGAGGTTAAGAGAGCCTCTTCTAAACAAACAGAAGTGTCAGAGCTTGTAGGACAGCTGCATGGCAACTCCTAGTCACGTACCAGCTGCTCACAAGCTAGAACGATACACCCGAGAACCATCTCGTCCTGTGGCTAAGGATACCAGCTTGGAGGCAGGAACTTGTTCTCCCGCAAAAGGTTTCATGGGCTTCTGCTAGCACCTGAGATTAAAAGACTAAATCCTGTTCTAGCCAGAGGGAGAGGAAGCAGAAAGGCTGTCCCGTGTGTGCTCTATTAAAGGGCTCCCAGACAGATCTCCGAGCACGAGCAAAATACAGTCACAGGCGGTGCTTGCTGCTGGCTGTGCCAAACGTGTTAGCTGGCGGGTGGGCAGGCCGGTCGCCTGACAGGGAGAAGAGAGGCTTCCCCTAGACCACCTCCCTACCTTGTGCGCTGGTACAGCCCAGCTCGGGTGCAGCCACCTGATCTGTTGGCAACACCAGTTGATGTCCAGAGTATTAAGCCCAAGGTCTCTGAAAGCTCCCGCCCAGCCAAAAGGATACCATGCTTGGGTGGAATGGAACAGTTTATGAACCTGATGCATCTTAGCATTAATGTTTCAACGCAGCCAAGACCTGTTTGCAAGCAGGTTGCTGGCAGGGTGACCAGATGTCCCAATTTTATAGGCACAGTCCCAATATTCAGGATTGTGCCTTATATAGGCACTTATTACCCCTCCGCCAGCTCCCGTCCGGATTTTTTTACAGTTGCTATCTGGTCACCCTAGCTGCTGGACATATCAGAATCCCAGCCCTTTTCAAATAGAGGCCTCTCCCCTTATTGGTAGCAAATGCCACCAGTGTAAGATTTGGGGGGTGGCGGGAGGTTTAAACTCTGGGCCCTTGTGCAAGCTTCTCAGGACTAAGATGGCCACATCCTACAGAGACTACATGTCCCAGCATGCAGTGCAATAACTTGATCCAAGCAGCCCTGGGAGAGCATGGGCAACACCTGGCCCCTCCCCCAGGCTTTAAGCCGGTGACATCAGCTGAGGAGTCTCACAAACCTCTCTGGTCAGCTTCTCTGTGGTCTTATCCAGCAGCCTCTTCTGCTCCTCCAGCTCATTCTTGGTCCTCCTCAGCTGTTCCTTCTGCTTCATCTCCTCCTGGTGCGAGGCGTTCAGCGCTTGGTGCTCCTGAGATAGCCGGCTGAGACTCCTCTGGGCCTCTTCCAGGCGGCTCTCCAGAGACCTCTTGGCCATCAGCAGCTCCTGCTCCTGCTCCGCAGCCTCCTCCAAGGATACCTCCATCTGTCTGCGATCAGCCTGGAAGGGGAGGAGCTCTCAGAGAAACAGCCCAGCCCCTAACATCCCTGGGAGCTTTGTATTTGAATATCTCAGTCTGGACGGGGCAGCATGGATAATGCTCAGGAGATGTGTGACCTGCGGGTGACCCTGGGCAAGGCCCTTCCCCTCTGTGTGGGCTGTAAGCTCACTGAGGCCTGGTCTACATGGCAGCAGGAGGTTGACAGAAGGCAGTTTACATCAATCTAATTATGTCAGAGTACACACTACAGCCTCGCTCCCGCCGATGGAAGTGCCCTGTTACACCAACAGAATAACTCCACCTCCACAAGAGGCATAAGGCTTATGTCGGTGTAGTTAAGGCGACGCAGTGTCCTGTAGACACTGTATTACTTACATCTATTGGCTGTCATTCTTATCAACTTCACAGCTCTGCTGGAGCCGTGAAATTGACAAGCCAGCTCCCCAGCAGGGCTGCTGCATGGTCTCCACTCCTGGCTCAGGATCCCCCCTGGGCTTCTCAGCTCCCTGCTAGAAATGGGGCAGCTGACTGGACACCGGGCGCACCCCTTGGGCACTCTGCTCCCTGTCGGGAGCACAGCAGCTGACGGGACTCAGCCCCCCCGCCACTGCCCCTCTAAAGTTGGTGAAAGTGCTCCTGGTGAGGACGTACACCACTGACGGAAAAAGGGCAGCGTGGACACGAATCACAGGGCAGTGATTACTACAGTGGCTGTAACTCTATAGGCCGACTTAACTTTATAGTGTAGACGTGCCCTGAAGCACTGACTTTCTTCAGGTCTGTGCAGCACCCAGCACCATGGGGCCTTCAAGGCGTTCCCCTGGGAAGGAAGCTGAGGAAGGAGGTGGGTCTGTGTGTACGGCAGTGCTGCTGCCCTCCTGTACCTCCAGCTTGGTGATCTTCTCCCTGAGCCTGGCCTCCGAGCCCTCCCAGTTCTCGGAGAAGTGCCTGTACTCCTTGACCTGCATCTCCAGGCCCAGGATCTTCCTCCTCAAGTCGTCATTCTCCTCCTGCGTCTCCCGCAGAGCGGACTCCATGGCCTTCCTCATCTGCTCCGTGGCCTCCTTCTCGCTCTCCACGGCCACCTTCACCTGCACGCCGGGCAAGAAAACATGCACAGGTGAGTCCAGGGCCAGATCCGGACACCATCCGCTGGCACGTGGGAAGCCGGTGCTCACAGGAGCTGGTCTCCAAAAGCTTCTGTCCAGCGGAGGGCAAATGGGCTCTCAGGTGCAGATCTTTGGACAGAGGGTGCCCGTTCCACTGTGGCCCCACACACAGTGAGCAGGCGCCTCTGCAAGAGGTGGCACCTCTCGCTTGCTGGGTCAATGGGGTGGGAAATGGAGCCTCTGACGGAACTCCAAGGATATGGACGCGGCAAGCAGCCAGACACGCGCAAGGGGCATTGTGGGCTCAGAGGTTTGCTGCTGTCACAGCGATAAAGGGCAGGTCTCGGGGCAGGGTGCAGGAAAGCAAGCTGTGCAGAAGGTGCCCCAGATCTGTGTCCTGGGTACAGTCCTGTGCCCCACACCCCTGAGCTGCAATAATCACTGCCCACCGGTGCCAGTTACCCAGGCTTGCAGCCTTCAGCATGCCTGGCTTGAGATCAGGCAGGGATAGGCATTCCCAGGGGTCCTCTGCTATAGGGGGTCCGAGCTGGGAGACCCGGGGCTCTTGCCTTGGCAGCTTCGTCGTAGTCCTTCCTGAGCTGCTGCAAGTTCTTCTGGAACTGCTGCTTTAGCTGTTCTACCTCCATGTCACGGCTGGCCACCTCTTCCTGGAGTGCCCCCTTCAGGGCGGCCAGCTCCCGCTCCCTCTGGTGGACCAGCTCGTCCTGGGCCTGCTTCTCTGAAGCCAGCTCCCTCAGCTCCTCTTGGGCTTGACGCAGCTTCTGCAGGAGGAGGAGGAGCAGCAGCAGAGTTGCTGACAGGCTTTAAAGAGCATCGAATACACGCGCCAAGCTCTGGGAGTCCCGGCAGTGCTCATGAGGTAGCCGGAGGTCTAACAGAGAGGGAACTGGGCTCCCAGAGAGCCTGCTACCCTCAGCTTAGCGGTGGTCCCAGTTAAGACCACTGCGTTGTGGTAGCTAGGCCTGGGCAGGAAGTGGTTTTTCCTGTCCCCATTTGGGGGGAGGGGGAGGGGGACAAGGAGGGAAAGAAAAACTTTCTGTCAGAAGATTCCCAACCTGCTCTAGCCATAACCCCCTGGGCTCTGGGCAGCAGAGAGTAGTGGGGCAAGCTCTGACCACTTCCTTACCCTGCCCTCTATGCCAACAGCTACACCAGTGGTACAGTGGCCCCATGTGCCATGGCGATCTCAGGGAGCTCATTTTAAGGCACCTTTCTGCTACCAGAATGGCCTGAAGAGGCCTTGGCATCCGTGAGAACCGGGCCCCAACCTTCAGGTTGTTCACACAGCTGCTCTATGAGCCAAGAGCCACCTTCCTTCTGACCACGCTCTGCCCATCATACCTTCTTCAGGGCTTCTACTTGGCCAGCATCCACGGTGCTGTTCCTGACCTGGTCCACCTCCACCCGCATGGCCGAGAACCGCTCCCGCAGCTCCCGCAGCTCCTCCTCGAACTCCTCCCGCTCCTGTTTCACCTGCATGAGCCTGCGTGCGGGAAGCGAAGTAGTGCCAGGTGGGCTCCCCATTGCCCCATGGAAGAACCATGGGGAGTCTGACCCTATGGGAAGCTGGGCTGAGTGGGAAGAAAGCCTACGAAGGTCACCAGGAGGGGTGCACTGAGACTTAGGTGGCTGGCCGCATGCCCTGTGCACACCAGCCAAGCCTGAGCTACACGACCCCCTATCCTCCCTTGGGTAACGTTGTGACAGGATCAGAGAGAGGCACCGTGCAGCTCCTTGCTGGGCTCCGCATCAGCAATGCCAGTGCCCGTAAGCCTGTCCACCGACCGCATCACGGCTTCTGCCAGTGAGCCCAGGCCAAGAATCCTGCCTTGATTCTCCCTGGAATGACACCCTAGAGCCAGGTTGGGAGACATCCCCCAGTTATCTTTCCCGGATTTACAGGAAAGGCGTTTGAGGGGGAGGGATAGCTCAGTGGTTTGAGCACTGACCTGCTAAACCCAGGGTTGTGAGTTCAATCTTTGAGGCGGCCATTTAGGGATCTGGCGCAAAAATTGGGGATTGGTCCTGCTTTGAGTAGGGGGTTGGACTATATGATCTCCTGAGGTCCCTTCCAACCCTGATATTCTATGATTCTATGACTGGATAAGATGGAGCAGCCGAACCCTTTAGGGCCACTCTAGCCTGTGGGCAGATCGGCCCTAGCTAACCATGCCCAGTCACAGCTGCGATCCTGGGATGCACACGGCGCATCAGTGAGAGCTCACTCCTGCTTGGTGCTGCGCAGCTCCTCCTTGTTCTTCTGGAACATCTCCCTCCAGTGGCCGGTCTCCTCGTTGCTCTCCTCCAGCTCCTTCTGGAGTTTCCTCACTATCGAGTTGATTTTCTGCCTCTCGATCTCTAGACTGGCTTGGTCCTAGGAACAGGAACGAAGCTGTCAAACATTTGCTGTTGGGTTGGGTGCATTTACTGCAAGTAGGCTGGGAAAGTTATGACTTGGTAGAAACCTCTGCAAAACTTACACAGGGTTCCTTACAGCTTTCCGTGTACTTAGTGGAGGCTTCCAACGCACACCCAGCCTAGATCCTGTCCTTTGTTACATCAGGGTCATCTGCAGTAGCTTCTCTAAAATCTAGGGAGCTCCTCCAACTGGATACTAGTGTAACACACCAGAATTCAGCACCACGGAGAGACATATTCGAGCCATTGCTTAAGCAAGTGAATTGAGCACCCACATGTAGCGCTCGGTCAGCGGATTCAGAAGTTCAGTGCTGGGGGAGGAGGAGCGCTAAGTAACGTGCCCCTTTTCTCTGGCGGTTCACAGTGCTTTGCACACACCGACCAAGGCATCGGCTGAGCCGTTGCACCAGTTTAAGTTGAGCTGGGACCTCTTTTAAACCAGCTTTCATTAAATCAGTGCAGAAGGCTGCATGGACGCTGATTTTGGTCAGCTGCGCGGAGCAGAAATAAATCAGGTTCTGACCAAAATGAGCATCCACTGAGATGTCTGAACCAGCTAGAAAGCGGTTTAAGAGAGATCACACCGTAAGTTAAAACTGGTGCAACTTTCTGGTATAGCCCAGAGCCTCCCCGTCACTGAGCAGGGACATGCAGCGCCCATGGCCACACCACCCCTCGAGGATACTTTAGGACAGGAAGCAAAGGTCATAGCCAACTGAAAAGCTAGGGGGGAGGGCATTTAAGGGAAGCGGGCCACAGCTATAATTTTCTATGTCTTCTAAATCCAGTCCGTAAAATGAGCAAGCCTTAATCTCCTAGCAGACGCCAGCAGTTCCCCCAGCGTGTTCGCTTTACGCTTCCATTTCACGCGTCTGTGGCTTTACCTGAGACACGTCCTCCATGTTTCGCCTCAGCTGGTCCATGTCGTGCTGGTACTGCTGTGTCACCCGGTCCAGCTCCTTGTCGTGATTCGCCACCTCCTCCTTCAGGGCTCCTTTCAGCGCAGTCAGCTCCCGCTCCCGCAGGCGCAGATGTTCTTCTTGCTTCTGTTTGGCATTGAGGACCTCCTCCAACTCCTCTCTGGTTTCCAGAAGCTCCTGAGGGGAGGGGAGGGACAGAGATGCTTTCCCCACCTGGAGCTATGCTATACACGTCTAGCAGTGCTGTAGAGAGGCAGTCTTGGCCAGTGGAACACACTGGACTGGGACTCTGGCAATCTGGGTTCCCTTCCCAGCTCTGCCCCCAGCCTGCAGGGTGACCTTGGGCAAGTTACTGTGCCTCGGTGCCTCAGTTTCCCCATCTGCTCAGTGGGGATAATGAGACTGACCTCCTGTATCCAGTGCGGAGGGCGCTAGGGATTATTGGTGGAATGCTGATTCAGGGAGAGGCCCTGCTCCCCCAGTGCTGTAATTCAGCGCAGCACCGTCGGCTTCAACGGCCGCATCTATTTACCCCTGCTGAGAAGCGCAGTCAGGATCCAAGACGCACGATGAGGTGGGGAGAGTCATGTACCTTCATGAGCTCGTCTCGGTCTGCAGAGTCCACCGAGGTTTTCCGCAGCCTGTCCAGCTCCTCGTGCATCCCCATTAGCTGCTCTTCTGCGTCTCCCAGTTTGTCCTCTGCCTGCTCTCTGGCAGCTTTCACTTCCGTCAGCCTAGAGGAGACCCGGTGAGCCTGTTTAGAGCCAGCCAGGGAGGAGCCTGGTCTCAGCACAGTACAGCCACAGCCCCACATACAATTCTGGCCCAGACACCAGGGGTCCTAGTGGGTAGGGCTCTGGGCTGGGAGTCAGGAGACCTGAGTTCAATTCCCAGCCTTGGCCACAGACTTCCTGTGGGACTTTGGGCAAGTCATTCCATCTACCCTGTGCCTCAGTTCTCTAGCTGTACAATAGGGATAATACCTCAAGCAGGGGCTGAGAGGACAAAGCCATTAATGGCCTTGAGGCAGTTAGGATCAGCTAGATAAGGCAAGTCACTTCTTCCTCAGTTTCTCCATCTATAAAACAGGGATGCCCACAACCTAACTCAGGTGGGAAGGGCTTATTAATGATGGAGAGCACGGTATCCATAGCGAAGAGCGTTAGCACTCTGCCAGGACCTGCGTAGCCCACCCCAGACACAAGAAGTGGCTCCTACTCTTGCAAGCGGCTTTTCAGCTCCTGCATCGTCTTCTCCAAGTCTTCCTTGAGGAGCCTGCCCTTGTCCTGCGCCTCCGCCAGCCGGCTCTCCAGGTTCCGAGCAGCACTGCTCCTGGCATGCTCCCTGGCCTGCTCCGCTTTCTGGCGGAGCTGGGAGAGGGGAGAATAGAGCATTAGCGGCCACGGAAGAGGGAGAGGCTAGGATTTAACGGATGCTGCCACCAGCTAACTTCAGAGAATGTTTCTCGTGGCATCCCACAAATGGATCCTCAGCTGGTGTAAGTCAGTCCACTGACTTCACCGGAACTGGGCCAGCCGAGGATCTGGTTCTAAGGGGATTAGGCACCTCACTCCTAATTTGCGGGGAGGGAAGGAGGTAAAAAAGGGATGAGTTTGTGCAGGGAACTGGTTAGGGGTAGGCAGAGATAGAACCCACCCCACAACCCGCAGGCAGCCCTACAGCTGATATTCCAGTCCAAGAGTAAAGGGTACACAGTACTTACAGCCACTGGACCAATGTAATTACAGAGTCACTAGCCAAGTCTCCCACAAAACCTCCCCACTCCATGCTGGGGTGTATGGTGACAGCACAGAGTTCACCCCCCCTCCCCACCCAAAGCAGTGGAAGGGTGGCAGCTCCATAGGGCCGGCAGCCTTCCACCACCCTCCTAGCAATGCAGGAGTTGACTATCCAGTGCATCTAACCGACCAGGTACTGGTGTCACCTTTGTCTCTTCATCTAGTTTCTCCTGCAGCTCCTCCACCTTCCTCTTCAGCTCACTGTTCTGGGAAATGGATGCTCTCGCGTCCTCAGGAGGCGCCACCTGTTAAACAAAGAGGGGGCTCTGTCTAACACAAGCACCCTGGAGATGCTGCCTGAAGTCAATTACTGGAGAGGAAGGACAGTCTTGTGGTTAAGACACTGACTGGGATGGCACTCTGGAGCCCTGGGTTCAAGTCCCAGCTCCACCAGAATTCCTCTGTGACCCTTGGCAAATCACTTGGCCTCCCTGTGCCTCAGTTCCCCACCTGTACAATGGGGACAACAGCCTAGCTCCACCTTCTGGGTCTTGGGAGGATGAATTGATTGACGAATGTGTGGTGCTCTGATATTGTGGTGATGGGGGCCAGGTAAGTACCCAAGACAGGCCTGTAAAACGGGGGTGGGGATCTTCCTTTCTCTTTCCTATGTACATGACAAGCACTTCACTTCGAGGACCATGTGTCTGTACAGCACCTAGCAAAACGGGGCCTTGATCTCAGTCTCTTCTGATGGTGGTAACACTGATACAGGGTACCTTTAGTTATATCTAGGTACTTTTACAGCCCTCCATCATGACAGACTTTGGGCACCTCACAGTCTTAGTGTATTGATCCTCACAAACCCCGCTGTGAGACAGGGCAGAGCGAGTATCCCCAGGGTGCATACAGGGAAACTGAGGCATGGAGAGGCGCAAGGACTTGCCCAAGGTCACACCCGCAGCCTGTGGTGGGGCCAGGACTAGGACCCAGATCTCCTGAGTGCCAATCCAGTGGTCTCCGGTTTTTCCCCCCTCAGTGCTCAAGTAGTTCAGGCCACCAATTTTAAACTTCCTTTAAGTTAAGAGTTAAAAATGACAGTATCATTCTCAGCAGCAGTTTTTTGTTTTTGTTTTTAAACCTGACATGAGCAAGCAGCCCTCTGATGCCAACATCGAAAGATATCGATCCACGTCCTGCCAGAGGTATGTTGGGCCTCAAGTCGGAGGCTCTGAAATGCCAGGTTTAATCAAGATCGCAGCCATTTCAGGCAAGCTCCAAGCACAGCAGGAAAGAGCCAGCACCAAATGAGCTGTGAGAATGGTGGAGTTGGCAAAATGGGTTCAGATCCCTTTTAACATGGAATATGAAACGGGAACTGCACTCCCTGTTAAGTTAACATCTCCAGCAGCATCAGAGCTGATGCCTGAAAGGAAGCCATGTTGCTTTCATACACAGATAATTCTCAGAATGAAAGAGTCATTTCTGTCTGCTTCCCTGGAGAAGATGACAAACAAAACAAAAAACCAAGTCCAGGGCCACAGCAGTGTCCACAGGAAAAACTGATCTCTTCCAGCGAATGGGATAATGTAAACAACACACACCTCCCAGAATCCCAGCCCCAAAACTTTCATTCTTGCTTCAAACTGCTCAAGGTTGCAGTTCAGAAAGGATAAAAATATTGAGCCCTAGAGAGCAAAGCATTTGTCAGATCACTGACTTGTCAAGCCTGGAATCCAACCCCCAGCTGGGGCCAATTGTCGATGGCTTAACGAAAGGTGAAAAGCCCACAATGCATCTGACCACGCTGTGTATTGGGGGGTTCCCGTGAGGGGTGGAGGGGGAGGGAGCTCAGCCCCTTGGTGCGGGTCAGGAGAAGAGGGTAGTGTCTACAGTGCAGCTGTAAGTTTCCAGCTTGGGGCAGCATGCCTGGGCTAGCTTTGACTGAGTGAGTGCACTAAAAATGGCAGCGTTGCCACAGCAACCAACGCAAGCTGCCCGGAGAACAATCCCATGTGAAACAATAGCTAAGTAGGAGGATTGTTAGCCTCTCCCGCTGCCCACACCACCCTGGCATGCTGCTATTTTTATTGCACTGACTTGACTGGAGCTAGCAGGTGTATGTCTCTCTGACCAGGGAATTACACTTCCAGCTGCAGTGCAGATGTACACTAAGAGACGGCAGTCATCCTGCCCAATCAGTACCACCCTGGTTTGATAATACGGGGGTGAAAAATTTACCCTTCTGCTAAGAGCCGGGTGCCCCATAAGTCTTATAGGGCTTTTGCACTGGACTCTGTCCAGGGGTGAATGTCATTCTTTGCAAAATAAGGGGAGACTGATATGGAGACTTACAGTGAGCGCTTGGATCTTCTCAAACATCAGGTTGGTTTTTCTCTTCAGTGAGCTTTCACTTTCTTTGCTCCTGAAAAAGAAACAAGCAAATACCAACAAAGAAAATCATTCAGGTTAAAAGGGACACAGCCACAAGAGTCGGGGGGAGGAAAAGCAAAGCAGCGTTTAAGGCACTCGCCTATGACTCTGGAGACTTAGATTTGAATCTCTGCTCTGCCACAGGACCTATGTGATCGTGGGCAAGTCACTTAACCCCTCCATGCCTCAGTTTCCCCATCTGAACAAGGGAGATAATTGCTCTTCACTGCCTCATAGGGGCATTGAGAGGATGAAATACATTAAAGGTTGTGAAGTGCTCAGATACTTGGCCCCTGTTACCAAAGTAAGTATTTAAGAGACATACACACTTCTGTCCAGATTTTTTAACTTAATGTTGTTGCAGGTAACACTTATGATGAGCACCTCTGGGGCAAGTTAGAGGAAAGTTCAATTCACCGCTCCCCACAGTTTATGAGGCCCATAATATATGAATTGAAGGTAAAGGGGTAAGTCCCTCTTTACAAGAAGCCATGGGAGTGAAAATCTGAAAGTGAGTGTTTCAGTCAAGTATCCACAAGGCAGGGAAGGGGAAGGAGAGAGGTCATCTTTAAACCCTTGCTTTCCCATAGAGAATCTTTTTAGTGATTAAGTTCAGCAGATCAGCTGCCTCATTTGCCCTGTACTCCCACCCACCTGGGGACTTCCCAGAGAACAGACACTATCCACCTCCACAGGATTATTTAAAACAGAAGGCGATGCCACTAGGAATTAATTCCCTTTGTCGGCTCCAAGGTTGCCATGTGCACAATTTGCACCTTTCTAGAGTTGCTACCGTTTAGCCAAGAGGCTTACAGTTGTTAGTGTGTGGGCTAAGCTGTAGTTCAAGGGTTCTTAAGCATACACTCCCGCAAGATGCCCAGGGCACTAGACTCCTATCCCAGGGCTGGATTTAAAGGAACAGAGTTTTGTTTTATTTAAAGGACCAATTTTCCTACACATCTGGGGCCAGATTTTCTACACTCAGATTCCAAGGCCAGAAGGGCCCATTGTGATCAGCTAGTCTGAGCTCCTGTGTAACAGACTTGGTAGAAAGGCTCCTGTTTAGGATAGATTTGCCTAGCGAGAGCTATGTGGCAGAGTTCACTTGAGAAACACCACCCCCTTGAGAGAAATGTGGGGCCCTGATGCATCACGTTTGCTGGGGCCCCACCTCCTCCCATTTCACTTTATTTATACAGATGTTTGGGGGGGAGCCCTGAGCTCAGGGCCCCAGTACAATTGTGCCCCCTTTTTTCCCCCCGCCTCTGGTCAGCCCTGATCCCACCCCCAAGATGATGCAGCAAGTCTTTGTATTGTTTCAGAAACCTTTTTCACTAGAGTGAGTTTATGCAGCATTGTTGGAGTCGTATTGGTCCCAGGATATGAGAGAAACACGGGGGCGGGAGGGAATATCTTATTGGACCAACTTCTGTGAGAGAGCTGTAAGCATGAAAGCATGTGCCTCTCACCAACAGAAGTTGGTCCAATAAAAGATATTCCCTCCCTCACCTTGTCACCCATAGTTTATAGCAGTGAAGCACTCAATGCCTCCAGTCCCCCATGCTCCAACGGAGCCAGCTGCACATCAGATGCGGATATCCTGTCTAACACTGGACCCACAAGCGCTCGGCCCAACACTCACCCATCCTTCAGAATACTGTAAATCAGTTCCTTGGTGTACTCGCTGCTCCCAGGCGGAGAGACTTCCTGCTGGTCTTTCAGAAGGTCTGGAGTGGACTTAAGCTGCTAACGAGACAGGACAAGCATCACCAGATGCTCATTGCACAGCAGTAGGACCTGCCAGACGGGATCAGACCAACGGGCCCATCTAGCCTGGTATCCCGTCTGATGCAAGCCAGCACCAGCTGATTCAGAGCAATGCGCAAGCCAACCCCACCACTCCCTTTATGGAATAACCTACCCACAAAGTAAGTTTCTTCTTAAGCCCAGACAATGAGTGCTTGGTTTATACCCTGAAGCAGGAAGATCTGCATCCACCTATGACGTTGTCACTCTGCTCCCTATATTAGGAGAGGACAACAGCAGCAGTTTTGCAAGCAAACGTGGCTGGGATCTGATATAACTAGGTGTAGGTGGCAGTTAGGTTGTGGCCCTTAAGGGCCTAGTGAATTTCCGAGTCAAATGCACCTCGGGACCTACGCTCCCAGCATTGAACTCTAGTGCATAAAGCACTTGGAAATAGGCCAGCTGGGAACAGCATTCCTTAAGGAGGAGGAGCAGCAGCTTCCTCATTGGGGTAGGACGAGCCCGAAGATGGAGCATGCCGATTTCAGGTTGAATAACCACACTGCTGCAGCCACCACCAGCGTCTGGCATCGCAGGGCACGTCTACACTGCGACTGCAGCGCAAAGCTAGTGGGAACCGCAGCAGCAAAGTCTCAGCAAGACGAGCGGGTGGCCTGACTCTGTCCCCAGGGTGCCAGGCGAAGCTGGCCTGTGCAGCAGTTACTGCCATCACACCTCCCGACTGCAGTGCAGGCATATCCTGAGATCAGGGACCAATGGCATCACCCAGGCAGTGAACTTGAGGCCCAGAGAGCTAATTAAAGCTCCATCCTGAGCATTGACAGCATGTGGTTTGCTGGGCTGTCAAGAAGTCAAGCGCATCGCTACTCCCATTGGCTACTCCTGTGCTTAGAGTGAAATAGGTGCTGAAGCACGGCCAGCGTGCCGAGCAGGACTGAGCCCCAAATGAAGAGTTACCTGCACTTTGGATTGCACTTGACTTTGCTGCTGCTCAACCACAGGCTCCTCCAAGCTTTTATGGGTCCAGTCTCGCATCAGCTGGACCTTGACTGAGTTTTCCTTCAGATCTTCCGGGAGCGCTCGGTTCAGGCTGCCGGTGCGAGAGGCATTGGCCGCACCAGCCGGTTTGGCAGCCAGGCCCTTCGGCCCTTCCGTGAGGCGATCCTGGAGCTGGGCGGAGCTCAGCTCTCTGGAATCGTCCGTGTCGTAGTAGGACACCCTGCCTTCAAGAGTCAGTGACCGCTTCCTCTCCTCCAGGGAGATCCGGCTTCTCCTGGCAGCTCGGCCCCTCTGCTGAACCTTCCCGTCGAACTTCGTGATCAGGGAATCCACTGAGGACAGGGGCTTCGTGTCAATGTCACTTTGGTCAGCTGGCTGCCGAGGACCGGAGGACTCTGGGTCTGGTGATCGCTGCTTGCCTACAAACCTTCGTCCAGAAGCTGGATGGGATTCCCGGCTGGGGCCAGTCCTTTTCCTGCCTGCAATGTCCAGCATGCTGCTGCTCTTGGTACTGGCTGGAGACTGGGATCGGTAGGTGCCCCTGGTCTGCATGCTGAGGGGGCTTGGGCCATAGGCCTCCTCTGAACTGGGGCTTAAGAGAGAGCTGTGAGATTGAGTCCTCCTCAGCTCCTCCCCAAAAGGCCTCTGGGGTGGCAGTTGTTTGGAGCCGCCCTGAGGGGACAAGGAGCCATCCTGGCGGTAGGAATGAGCTGCCTCAGCGCTGACAGGCCTCGTCTCCCTCGGGTAGCGCTGGGAGCTCAGCTCCTCATCAGAGGAGCTGTACTGGGAATGTCTGGCCACGTACTGGCTTTCCGGCAAATCAGAATCAGAACTGATGGAGCCCGGGCCTTCCCTGAGAGAGTTAGGGGGCAGCTGCTCAGGCCACTGGCTGTGAGAGGGGTTCCCGTATTTACTCTCGCTTTTGATCTGCACCCCGAAGGAGTCCTCTCCTTTCGCCCCACTGTTCAGGACCACAAAGGGCTGCCCATCAATGCCCTGGACCCTCACCGCAACCCCGTAGGAGCCTGGCTTGGAATGCTTAGGCCTGATGTTTTGGGGCTTCTTCATTTCCTTCAGGTCATCTATGAATCGGATCTGAACTCCGTAGTCCATGGGGTTTGGCTTCTCGGCCATAGCTCCATTCACATGCTGCTCCATCCCCGGGGGTTAAAAGCACTCCAGCCTCCTGCAAGGGAAAGAGGAGAACACTCTTATGCCACTGGCACAGCTGGGTTTAAGTAGGGAGCCAGAAGCAGCTGCTGGCAAGGCTGCACTTGAGGAAACTGGGCTTAGATTCCAAGGCCAAAAGGGACCATTGTGATCATCCAGTCAGCCCTCCTGAATCACAGAGGCCAGATCTTTTAGAGGAATATCCAATATGGATTTAAAAATTGCCCACGATGAAGAATCCACCATGACCCTTAGTAAATTATTCCAGTGGTTACTCTCACTGTTAAAAACCACACACACACACCTACCTTATTTCCTGGCTGAATTTGTCTAGCTTCAGCTTCCAGCTATTGCCTCATGTTCAACCTTTCTCTGCTAGATTGAAGAGCCCACTATTAAATGTTTGTTCCCCACGAAGGTACTTGTAGGCTATGATGGGGCACCTGCCCCACACTGGGCTCTAAGGGGTTAACAGAGCCCATGGGAGGCTGCGCAGAAGGCAGCCAAACAGAGAAGGGCTGAGGGGAGCAACCAAGCAGGCCCATATAAAAAGGGAGCTGCAGGGCAGAGGAGGGGAGTTCTCTGCTGGGACCCCAGAGAGGAAGGATGGTGTCTCTGGAGGGCTGAGACAACTGCCAGCATCATGGACAGAGCAGTGCTGCTAGCAGGGACCAGGGGAAGTGAGAGACACTGGCTGGCTGCGGCCCTGAGGCAAGGGCAAAGAGGATGCTGGCGCCACGGGGAAGTAGCCAAACAATTCGCTGCAGTAGCCACTAAGGGAAGTGGCTGAACAGCGGACTGCAGGTCCCCCGGAAGGGGGGAGCACAGCGTGTGGCATAGCCGAGGTCTGTGTTGCTGAAGAGGACGCTGTGGTCCTTGGAAAGATGTGGGTCCTAGAGCAGGAGTGATGGTGGCAAGACATCACCTGAAGAGGTCACTGAGCTAATTCCCAAGACAGCCAGCAGGAGGCACCACAGTGGTGAGTGAACCCCATTACATAGGCTAATCAAGTCCACCCCTAAACTTCCTCTTTGTTAAGCTAAAGAGCTCAACCACCACAAAGGCATGTGATTAACTTCGTGAAAGCAGAGCATAACCCACCAGAGCAGGCAGGCACTCTCTCTCTCTCAATGCTATTCAAATGTGGAATGCTTTGTCGATAGAGTTTATTTACACTGGAGATAAGGAGCAGTGTTCAAGAGATTAAAGTTCGGCACTCCTAATATGTGTCTCCTTTTATTACTGAAAAACATGTACAAGCAGAAGGTGCACTGGGCAGGACCCTTTAAAAGCAGAACCAGAAATGCAAGGTGCTCAAAGCAGAGAGTGATCCAATGCCAGATCAGGGCCTAAGCAAAGCTGTGAAGGAAGCAGAGCTCCACAAATCGGTCTTCAACCACACTGATGCCCTTCGAGGATCAGGGCCTATGTGACTTGCCCAAGGACACAGCAAGTCAGCAACAGAGCCATGAACAGAACCCAGGAGTCCCAACTCCCTTTCCCTCTCTATCCAACAGACATCCCTTAAATAAATAAATTAACACATGCTTCTCAAGTGCAAGATTTTGTTGTTTCCAATATCGGGGGGGGGGGGGGGGGCGTATTTTACTGCAGAACCTTAGACAACACTGAAAATTCCTTTTTACTTGTCACAGTAGCAATGCATCTCATGCAAGGATTAGCCATGCTGGAGATTAATAGCTTTCTGAAGTTTGTAAGCACAGCATTTTTCTTTCAAAAATCTCCCCCACTCCCCAAAAGCAGACAAACACGCAATTGTTAAAATCTTATGAGACACTAAACCAAAAAAGCATACAACAGGCAAGAAGCCTCAGCCTCAAGTCTGAACCGAGCTGCATTTTTAGGACAGAGCAGTTTCACACACAACGAAAGACTGTTATCCTGACACTGAGTTCATGCCATCTTTCTGGTCACCAGCATTCCAGATGCAACCCATCCTGTTCTCCTTCTCCGATCAAAATCCCAATCAGCCGCACAGCTCAAGTGCCTACAGTCTCGGGTTCCTGTTAAAAAATATGCAGCGTCAGCAAATACACCCTGCACATGCTCACTTGGGAAAGTAGAGGAGAAAAGCAGGATACGATCTTAGAGAAATCGTGTGTGTGTGTTGCAAACTCTGAAGACCAGACTACCCACCTCTTCTGGCTTGCTTGCCTAAGAAGCACTAGCAGAGTGCTGCATACCCGCTGCAATTGAAGGTTAGCACCTCTGTTGGGTCCAAAAGCAGATGCCCGACATCCACAAGAGACCTGAATAAGAACACCACTGCACCCAGTCACCGGCATCCGATCTAAGCTAGTGTCCCCAGCACTTCGGTAGCCGTAAGACTCCCATTTGGTGGGAACAGATATTAGCAGTGACATATTGAGCACAAAAGTGATGTAACACTCATCAGTCCCAGGGGCAGCCTGCATGGAGAGAGTCTTTTGCTCCCCATTGGATGCAGTGAGCCTCACTGCATCAAATTTCCTTCGCAATATGTTAGATGATCAATTACCATAAGCTACACAGACTGCTTCACTGTAGGCACGGGCAGGCGGCCGGCAGCACGTAATGGGAATGACAGCCTGCCTGAATTCCCTCCAGCATGTAACTGACCGGCAGTCAGGGCATCTGTAGGCATGTTTGATTTGCCTCCGCTCCAGCTGTCTGACAGCCAAGCAGGTTACCTGTTTGAGCTCCCAGGGCTCCTTCTATCCTTGATCGGCAGAGCAGCTTGGAGACTGCCCTTCCAGCTGGACGAAAAGCGTGATTCTGCTCTAGCGTACCTCGATACCAAGTTGTTGCCCCAATGGAAGAGGAGAGGGGAGATATAGGCGCCTACCTCACTGCCTTTGAGAAGTCTTGCAGTTTGACCCTGGCTGATGCTGTGGACCGGCCCCGCTGTTTCACCCGGTATTCGTCCCAAAGCCATAGAGGCGTATAGCCAGATGGATAGAGTTGATACTGGGGACTGTGAACAGTTCACAAAAGCTTACGTTTGAATTGACATCTGAGGCTTATAGGAAAAGGCTTCGGGGTGTGTAAGAGACCCCAGGTGTGACCCTATATGGAAGCCACCACTCTGATGGGAGAATCTGTCCATGTCCTCAAGAAGCAGTAGCTAAGTCGATGGAAGAATTCTTCTGTTGACCTAGCGCCATCTTCGCAGGGACTTAGGTCAGCATAGCTAGATTTTTCACACCCCTGAGTGACACAGCTGAGTTGATGTAAATTTTCTAGCCTAGTGTCAACCAGCCCTAAGTCATCAGAGTGACCAGTGATTTCAGGCAGGTGCTCTGTACTTTAACAATCTGGGCCCCTTTAAGATGTTTCCAATTGGGATCCTCACCTGCCTCCCCAAAAATTGTTAAAAGCAACCAAGACAAGTTGTATTAGCTGTTGTGGTGGAACATAGGGAGTGTGGGAGGGGGAATCTCAGGCAGTGAGGCCCTAAAGCCACCTTACCCCTCTGTATACAGGTTTTCACAGGATCACTTCACAAGCAGCGTCGCTTATACATTTCGTACAAGGGTAGAGAGATTGCACGAGTCTGGAAGACACCGTAGTCATCAGGATGTGCCCCAGACACGGACAAGCAAGCACATACACAGAGGGTGCAAGCAGTGGAGATATCCCATACAAATACGTGTTTTGGGAGGCAGTGTAGCCTCATGGAAGAGCATTGGAACAGGATTGCTGAGACCTGGGTTGTACCCCCAGCTCGACCCCGGAACTTCTGGGTGACCTTCGACAAGTCATGTCCCCGTTCTGTGCCTCAGTTTCCCCAATCTGTAAAATACGGGTACGGACACTGGCCTCCTGTAAAGCGCTTGAAAGCTAGGGATGAAGAGAGCTGGGGATTATTAGAATTATGAGAAAAGCAAAATGCCAAACACTGCTCCTTTTCATCTAGCGCTGTTCACATCTTTGTCTTTCAGTATCACCCAGGTCACATCAGGCCCCACTGTGCTGGATCCAAGTGCTTTATGAAGATGGGCACTATTTCTTGTACCTCTCATCACTTATTGTACAAGTGGAGAAGCCAACACAGAGGGACAGATTCTTCCCCTCTGAGGTGTGAGCAGTTCCCAGTGAGATTGCCTGTAACTGTGCACATACATTGAAGAGGCAAACTTTGCTTCACGTAAGGTGACACAGCAAGTCGGGGACAGAACCCAGGAGTCCCTGCACTAACCACTACACCATGGTTCCCAGTCCACATCTGGACTGGAAGTGGAGGGTAGTATCCCTTTAAATGGTTTGAGAGCCCTCCGGTAGTGCTCACTGTGTGCTATATTTAAGAAGCTGCAGGAAGCCAGTCCGAGCAGGAGCATACGAGTAGCTAGGTCGGGCATATTTGTGTATATTCTGTAAGCACAATTATTAGTCATACCCATATGTGTTCTTCAGCTTCTAATAATACGTTCACAGCTATTTTAAAAGGACACACACTACAGGAGCCCAGCAGTCCCAATTCACAGCCTCCACAATCTAACGGTTAGGACTGGACTCTTTCCCGAAGGCTTTTTGTTTGTGTGGGTGTGGGTGAAGACTTGCAGAAATCTTTCTGCCAATTACAGTACCAGTCTCAGTGTTTGGTTCATCATCTTTGCGGAAATTCAGAATTAAGGTTTACAACTCACCCTTAAATTGGTCCATATCATGCCGGGGGGGAGGAGACAGGAAATAATCTCCAGTCTATATGCTCATAAATGTGATAACTCCATAGTTACACCTGTTTCACACAGAGTGCTAAATCTAGCCTGAGGTCTTCAGCATGACACGTACCAGACATTGACCATCACTAGACAACTCGCCCTCTGCAACATACAGAGAGTGTCAAGATACCGGGTCCCCCTACACTCCGTGTCCTGAGCTTGTGATCCACACAGACTGTAGGAGCATTGAAATAACGAGATTGATTTTATCCAGAGGAGTTTATCCCTAGCATCTGTAAATATACCCAGATCACAAGCAGATAGCAAATACCCTTAATCAATCCTATTATTTTCATATTTCCAGGCTAGACGATGCAGAGCATCAACAAGATGCAGCAGTATCTTACCAGTTGGTCTTAGATCTTCCTCTCTGAATGCATGGGAGGAAAGACCCTGTAAAGCAGAGGGATACTAAACACCTAGTGAGAGACACCTCTGTGATGGGATGGTGCAGGGGGACAGACCATATCAAGGATTCAGAACAGCTGTTTCAAGACTCTCCAGCCACCTAGTGACTAGAAGAAGGAACAAGATCTGGCAAAAGCAACTGATATAAGAGAGGAGCAACAGGAGCCTGGCTGATCACAGCAAGTAGGAAGCGGTGGGTGGCTTTTGTAACAGGAAAAGAACAGATGCTGCAGCACATCAAGGCAGAATGGACACAGTGCAGTCAGGTCGGAGATAGCCCTGCTTGTAGGTGCCAATCCTAGCCTCAAGATTCAGCCAGACGGAGCATGATGTGCCACTGTACGAAGGAAAGAGCAACCGGTACGGGAGGCATCAGCTGTGCTGACCTATAACAGCCTCTATAAAAAGTACACATGGTAAGTCTGACAGAGGCAGGGGGAGAAGAGAGAATGAATAACGTAAGAGACACTACCCAGGAAGCAGAAAGGCAATAAAGTTGGAGGATACCAGATTCCAGGAACTAGTGCCTGGGGGAAGCAGAGGTAACATCACTATTACAGTGTGCAAAAAAAACACTAATCAAGCAAAACACATGGCTGGAATGTTAACACTGCCTCTAGCTCACAAACCCAGATCTCCCTAGCTTGCACCTTGTAACTCCCGTATGTTTCTTGCGTACAACCACGTTTAGTCAGAGGCAGGGACTAGAGACTTACATAGGTTGTAAGCTTTTGGGGGCAGGGGCTTTCTTTATACAGCGCCTAGCACAGTGGGGTCCTGATCCATGATGGGGGCTCTTAGGTGCCACCTGAATAGAGTTAGTATAAGAGTATGCTGCATCTGAATCACACCCTGTCCTAAGTGGAGGTGGGTGAGTCATGGTAAATGTTTAATCTGTCAGGAATTCTTACAGTCCAGCTCAGCTGATAAAGGGGCTCGAGAAACAGCATATCTGGACTCCGCTCCCACACGAAAAAGGGGAAGAGCAGTCCTGAGAGAAACCCAGCCCAAACGCTGTCCCAAAGGAGGGATTTTAGTGTGTACAAGATAGAACACATCAAAACGGAGGGGGGAGGAGTAGAGTGTTGTACGCAGTTACATTAAACTGAGCACTGTGCTCACCCAGCTATGGCCAAGCTAGAGCTTTATGACACAATTGCATCTTAACTCTACCCTGCAATAGCCTCTCCAGTGCTTGCTGGGTTAGCACCAGTAATTCTGCAAGGAGGCTAGAACTTGGGACTCCAATCTCTCAGGGTACATCTCTGCAGCAGCTGGGAGGGGCTATTCCCAGCTCGGGCAGACATAAACACACAAGCTCTGCTTGGTTTAGCACACTATGGCGGCAGCAGCATGGGTGGTGGCTCTGACTAGCTGCCAGAGTGCTGTCCCGCCCGCCCGGCCCCCTGGGTATGTATTCAGGCGGCTAGCCCAAGCCAGTGGCCCAAGCCAGTGGCCACACAGCTATGTCTAGTGAGAAGAGCTAGCACATGTACACCCACCTGAGCTGGGGAATCACACCTGTCAGCTGCTGTATAGACATACTTCCAGCTGGAAGCCCTTGAAGGACTAAAGCCTAAACTGGATTTCATGCAAGCCATTTCAGTGTTATACTGCAGGGATTAATTTGGCCCATAGAGTTAAGATAAGGAAGTAAAGACAACACTGGAAGGGCAACTGGAGGCTGCTAATGGGTCTTCACACACACACACACACACACCCCAACCTGGAGCTGTTGAATCACTGTTTTACTGATGGAAAGAGGCCAACTTCTGCTCATGGAGATAGCAACACAATAGTACCTTTGGTAACAGGTTAACCCAAAAGGGTATTTTGCAACTGGCAGAAAGAGAATGGAAAACATTTAAAAAAAAAAAAAAGGGGGGGGGCTACATAAATCCTCTTAATTCAAAAAGGAAATCTAGAGGCTGAACTTCTGCAAGATGTGGGAAAATGCATCTAGATGATCACACAGCTCAGTGTTTGTAATTTAGACCTTACGGCTATTGAAGAAACAGCTGTCTCTCACACAGTTAGGGCCCTACCAAATCACGGATTGTGAAATCTGGTCTCCTCTGTGAAAGCTGGCTATTGTAGAGGGCTTGTGGTACTGCTGCCCTTACTTCTGCACTGCCTTCAGAGCTGGGTGGCCAGAGAGCGGGGTCTGCTGGCCAGGCACCCAGCCCAAAAGGCAGAGCCACCGCCAGCAGTCACACAGAAGGAAGGGTGGCATGGTATGATATTGCCACCCTTACGTCTCTGCTGCTGCTGGCCTAACCTATTCCTATTATTCCTAGCCAGCAGCTGCCACTCTCTGGCCACCCAGCTCTGAAGGCAGCACAGAAGTAACGGTGGCTATACCGTGATTGAAACCCCCCCCTCCAGAATAGGCTTGCAACACCCCACCCTCTCTACACCCTGTGACCCTCTTTTGAATCAGGACCCCTCATGGTTACACCACCAAGAAATTTAAGATTTAAATATCTAAAACTCTGAAATTCAAGTTTTTGAAAATGCTAGGACTGTGAAATTTACCAAAACGGACCATGAATTTGTCAGGGCCCTACATATGGGAAGTGTTGTTTAAGATAAGTCTCAAGTCTTGGAATAGTCTAAGGAATTGGCCAGATAGATCACACCCAGAGTGACATCACTGAGATATACCCTCCTATTTTAACTAGCACAATGGAAAGAAATGGTTACTATTTCCTCCTGTTACCTTCCACAAAATTTTAAGCCATTTCCAGTGTGGGCCCACAAGAATTGCAATCCATCTGAAATTTGCTGTCACATGTTTAGATACAGTTGTCTACACATATCACATGAGACCTGGCCCTATTCTACACAGCCTTTTCCCAGCATATACCTGCACAGACAGAGCGTGGTGTCAGAAAAGTAGCCACCCTTCATTCCAAAGGTATGAGTGATCTTAGGGCCACACAAAAAAACTGCATCACATACCACATTTAAAATGTGCAAGGTGGAAAACACTGTAGAATCGGTGACTAGAACTTGTGGCCATTCCTTGAAGTGTGTGCTAGCCAAGAGGTCAGAACCATGAGAGAGTTTAACAAAAAAACCCACAAAAAAGTACTTGAAATGAGTCAGCACCATGCAGCGTTCCAACGTCACACAGGATTTGCCTGCAGGTGCTGCAGACAGAATGGAATCTCAGGTATACAACCCACTTCGCAGCCATTGCACAACTTTCGGCAGTGAAAGGTAAATAATGATTAAAAGGCAAGACATGTACTCCACAGGAAGACAAATATGTCCGTTTTCCTTCTTGACAATAGAGAAGGTTTTCCTTATTAACCAATGCTTATTAAATGTATTGTTTTAGAGGCACTCTCTCTTCTCTTTGTTAAGAAAGAAACTATAGCCTGTTTTGGGAGAAACTAGGGCTACAGTGCCTTGTTATTTCACATTCAATGGCTATACAGGGGACAAGAGAAATTCTACATAGCAGTTTCCCCCTGCTGCACCCCCTAGTTGTCACAAGATTAGAAGACGCATTGCATTGGCAGGCCTGGAAGTCAGGATTCTTGGGTTCTATCCCCATCAACTTGCTGGGTGGCCTTGGGCAAGTCTCTTCCTCTCTTAATGACAGGTTTCAGAGTAGCAGCCATGTTAGTCTGTATCCGGAAAAAGAAAAGGAGGACTTGTGGCACCTTAGAGACTAACAGATTTATCTGAGCATAAGCTTTTGTGAGCGACAGCTCACTTTCCACTGTATGCATCCGATGAAGTGAGCTGTCGCTCACGAAAGCTTATGCTAAATAAATCTGTTAGTCTCTAAGGTGCCACAGGTACTCCTTTTCTCTTCCTCTCTGCATCTCAGGGTAGGTTTATTCGGCAATAAAACACCTGCGCCTGGCCCATATCAGCTGACTTGGGCTGGCTGTAGGGTTATAAAATTGCAGTGTAGGCCTTGGGGCTTGGACTGAAACCCAAGTGTCAACACTGTCATTATATAGCCCCACAGCCCAGGCCAGACTAGAGTCAGCTGATATGGGCCTGGCACAGGTGCTTCATTGCAGTGTAAACACACCCTCAGTTCATCCCCACACCCAATCTGAGAATGAGGATAACACTAACATTATAAAAATGCATTTGAGATCTGCAGGTGAGACTAGATGCAAAGGAATCTCAAAACGTGCATACGCATCTAACAACGCAGCTCTTTCATCCCACAAGCAAGGAAGAAAAAAAAAAGAGTCCATAGTTAATGATCAACCACCAAGATAATGGAAAAGTTTCCCCTAACCTCTAGCTTCACTTCATATTCCCTACACACTGTCCCACAAGCCAACTAAACACATTTTAATGCTTCTGATTTATTAATTGACAGTAAAAGTATCTTTGATGCCACATTCATAGATATTTAGGTCAGAAAGGACCATTATGATCATCTAGTCTGACCTCCTGCACAACGCAGGCCACAGAATTTCACCCACCACTCCTGCGAAAAACCTCTCACCTATGCCTGAGCTATTGAAGTCCTCAAATCGTGGTTTAAAGACTTCAAGGAGCAGAAAGAAAAGGAGTACTTGTGGCACCTTAGAGACCAACCAATTTATTTGAGCATGAGCTTTCGTGAGCTACAGCTCACTTCATCGGATGCATACTGTGGAAACTGCAGAAGACATTATATACACAGAGACCATGAAACAATACCTCCTCCCACCCCACTCTCCTGCTGGTAATAGCTTATCTAAAGTGATCACTCTCCTTACAATGTGTATGATAATCAAGGTGGGCCTTCTCACCACCCCCCCCCTTCCAAAAACCACACATACTAACTCACTCTCCTGCTGGTAATAGCTTATCCAAAGTGACCACTCTCCCTACAATAAGAAAAGGAGTACCTTGTTTTTTCCTACCCTCCCCCCCCCCCCCCCCACCGACATTCTGGTTAAACTTGGATTTGTGCTGGAAATGGCCCACCTTGATTATCATGCACATTGTAGGGAGATTTCGGAGTAACAGCCGTGTTAGTCTGTATTCGCAAAAAGAAAAGGAGGACTTGTGGCACCTTAGAGACTAACCAATTTATTTGAGCATAAGCTTTCGTGAGCTACAGCTACTTCTGCTCAAATAAATTGGTTAGTCTCTAAGGTGCCACAAGTACTCTTTCTTTTTGCGAATACAGACTAACACGGCTGTTACTCCGAAATCTCCCTACAATGTGCATGATAATCAAGGTGGGCCATTTCCAGCACAAATCCAAGTTTAACCAGAACGTCGGGGGGGGGGGGGAGGGGAGGGGAGGAAAAAACAAGGGAAAATAGGATACCTTGCATAATGACTTAGCCACTCCCAGTCTCTATTTAAGCCTAAATTAATAGTATCCAATTTGCAAATGAATTCCAATTCAGCAGTTTCTCGCTGGAGTCAGGATTTTAAGTTTTTTTGGTTGTAAGATAGCGACCTTCACGTCTGTGATTCCGTGACCAGAGAGACTGAAGTGTTCTCCGACTGGTTTATGAATGTTATAATTCTTGACATCTGATTTGTGTCCATTTTTTCTTTTACGTAGAGACTGTCCAGTTTGACCAATGTACATGGCAGAGGGGCACTGCTGGCACATGATGGCATATATCACATTGGTGGATGTGCAGGTGAACGAGCCTCTGATAGTGTGGCTGATGTGATTAGGCCCTGTGATGGTGTCCCCTGAATAGATATGTGGGCACAGTTGGCAACGGGCTTTGTTACAAGGATAGGTTCCTGGGTTAGTGGTTCTGTTGTGTGGTATTTGCTTCAGGTTGGGGGGCTGTCTGTAGGCAAGGACTGGCCTGTCTCCCAAGATTTGTGAGAGTGTTGGGTCATCCTTTAGGATAGGTCGTAGATCCTTAATAATGCGTTGGAGGGGTTTTAGTTGGGGGCTGAAGGTGACGGCTAGTGGCGTTCTGTTATTTTCTTTGTTAGGCCTGTCCTGTAGTAGGTGACTTCTGGGAACTCTTCTGGCTCTATCAATCTGTTTCTTCACTTCCGCAGGTGGGTATTGTAGTTGTAAGAATGCTTGATAGAGATCTTGTAGGTGTTTGTCTGAGGGGTTGGAGCAAATGCGGTTGTATCGCAGAGCTTGGCTTATGCTCATATAAATTGGTTAGTCTCTAAGGTGCCACAAGTACTCCTTTTCTTTTTGCGAATACAGACTAACACAGCTGTTACTCTGAAACCTTTCAAGGAGCAGAGAATCCTCCAGCAAGTGACCCATGCCCCATGCTACAGAGGAAGGCTAAAAACCTCCAGGGCCTCTGCCAAACTGCCCTGGAGGAAAATTCCTTCCTGACCCCAAAGATTTCAATCAGCTGAACCCTGAGCATATGGGCAAGATTCACCAGCCAGACACCCAGGACCAATTCCTACCTTTCCAGCGAATGCAGGAGGAGATGTCTAAGCAGCTATGCAACATTTTTCGCCATCCAGAAAACATGCTTCTACAGCTGCAGTCCCCCTCCTATACAGGAGGCAAGCTACGATGATTTTGCTGCAAACTGTTTTATTTATGCCTACGCATAACTTATTAAGCAGGTGGAAAAAAGCCTCCGTTATTATGTTAAAGAAAAAAAAATGGTTAAGAAGCTTATTGAAATGCTAACCCTTACAAGAGGGGGCAGGGACATAAAAACTCTACCAGAGGAAGCCATAATAGATACATTCTTTACACCGAAAAAGTTTCCAATGAAGCATCGGCCATAGGTATGCTGGTATTTTGGAGTGACTTTTGAAAAGGCTTATGTGACTGTGGCCTGGTATACATGGCGGCGGGGTGGAAGGAAGGGAATCGATCTAAGTTTTGCAACTTCAGCTACATGAATAACGTAGCCGAAGTCAACGTACTTAGATCTACTCACCGCAGTGTCCTCACTGGGGTGAGTCGACTGCTGCCACTCCCCCATCGATTCCGCCTGCGCCTCTCGCAGCGCTGGAGTACAGGAGTCGATGGGAGAGCGCTCGGGAGTCGATTTATCGTGTCTAGACTAGATGCGATAAATCGACCCCAGCTGGATCCATCGCTGCCCGCCAATCCAGCGGGTAGTATAGACATACCCTTTGAGAAGTCAGTGGGACGTGTGCTGTTTCATTTAGGGCTTGTCTACACAGGGAAGTTTTACCAGTAGAATCCACCATGTGAACACACTTATTCCAGAAGAGTGGCTTTCCCACCACCAGTTTAGGTTCAAATCCCTTCCCAAATGACATAAACTGAAAGGATACCCTCTTATTCTGGAATAAGAGTTATACCAGTATAATTTATTAAGCAATCCTTAATAGGAATTGGAAAAGTCCCTCCCCCCACAAAAGAAAATAGTGACTAAGACACTGGCAAATTACAAATCAATTGTAAAAAGGAGGTGCTAAGAAGCTACCACCATTTTAGATTATGGGTTAAATTTTCAAAAGGACCCAGGTGATTAGGAGCCCACGGGTATGTCTACATTACAGCTGTTACAGTGGCAGCTATGCCACCGTAGCGTAGACACTTGCTACACCATTGGAAGGTGTTTTTCCTGTCAGCTCAGTTAATCCTCCTCTCTGAAAGGCGCAAGCTAGGTCAATGGAAGAATTCTTCTGTTGACCTTGATGCGTCTACACCAGTTGTTAGGTTGATCTTACTACAGCGCTCAGGTCACAAAATTTTTCACAGCCCTGAGTGATGTAACTAGGTCGATCTAACTTTTAAGTATAGACCAGGCCTAAGCCCCACTGACTTTCAGTGACACTTCAGAGCCCCAAGACCTACCTACCATTTTGAAAGGGGGTAGATTTGCTACAGAATTAAGTGACCGTGCTACTGCAGTGTAGACGTATCCTGAAGTCACTTTTAAAAATGGGACTCTGGTTCTTTTGAAAATTTTACCCTATGACAGGGTAGGCTGGGAGATTTTTTTTTTTTAACTTTATTTAAATTATAAGTTTTTTATTTTTAAAAATAAACCTGTTTAAAATGAAAACTGAATTTAATACAAAATATATTAAGGTCTAATCTTGTTATAATCTCTTAAAATATTTAAGTTAAAAAGATAAATATGGTGTTTTGTCTCTTTAAATTACCGTTACCATCCTAACGCAGCTTGACCCACATCACGAGCAAAAGTTAATTTAGTAAATATATCATTCACTATTTTCTAACACACTAACACGTACAAGAATCTGAAAATATTAAGCTATATTATTGCTTATATAAATGTATCTATTTATAGCATACTCTCCTAGAGAGCAAAAAATTGTACCAAATCTAGTGCAAAGATACTATTTAGTAGTAAATCAACATTATTTTAATGGTTATATCAACCAATATTCTTTAGAAAATAACTGAAGTACAAATAGAAAAGCTGATTAAAGTTTATGAGTTAAATCAAGGTTTTCCTTGAAATCAATCCACACTGCCTTATACTAGCTGGATTTTAAGAAGCCAAATTTAGTAGTCCCCGTTTGTTCTTTTTACCCATTTTCTGCATTTCATTCAACCTGGATAGTGAAGATTGATCCCAAAATATGGAAATAGATTGGTCACTTGCCTGATGCTGGAATATCTGAATTGCAAGACAGAGAAAATGCAGGGTTTTTTAAACCCAAACATGATTTCCTTATTGATTTAGAACCTGATCCTACAGAGACTTGTGCATAAAGATAACCACATACATGAGAACAGTCCTGGTTTGGGCCCCTGTTCAGCAAAAGCTTTGAAGTTGGTAGGAGTCCAATGTCTTTAAAAGCTTTGCTCAAACAGGGCCTGGAGCCATAAGTAGTTAATACTCCAAATAGTCGCTCCAGATACTTCCTGCCTAGGTATGCACAGTTAGAAAGACTAATTCCAACATCCTAGATACGTGTGAGATGCCAGATTTAAGAAATAAATATTTAACTTAATAGTAAAATAAAACAAACTGTTACATGAATTGCATCATGTCAAAATTCCCACAGATTTCTGTTCCTGTTAATCTTCCATTTGTCAATTTCAAAACAAATCGTGCTTTTGAAAACAGTTATTCAGATTCACACAGACCCACCAGTAAATATTTAATGGCGGACATAAATACTGGAGTAAGGAACTGCTCCTCAGAACATGTAATGAATCTGCACCTGGCTGTTTTTCCAGTACAGTGCCAAGGTATTTTAGAATACTAATGTGCATGTCGCTGGTTTGGTGTTCGGGGATTTGGCCTTTCTGAAAGTTAACCCCTTCGTTTTAAAACAAATGCAAAAGAGTGAGGGAAAGTAGTCAGACCTAGAATAATCTTTAAAATTATATCAGGAAATTCAATCCCCTCCTCCCCCCCAAAAAATGATGTTCCATAATACACTTCTTTTTATTATTTCAAGCACTTTTGTTTGGAGTTAGAAAGTCGCCTGAAGAGCCTGCAACCCAAAACGAACATGACAGCATTTGTGCTAATGCAAAAAGAAAAGGAGTACTTGTGGCACCTTAGAGACTAACCAATTTATTTGAGCATAAGCTTTCGTGAGCTACGGCTCACTTCATCGGATGCATACTGTGGAAAGTATAGAAGATCTTTTTATACACACAAAGCATGAAAAAATGGGTGTTTACCACTACAAAAGGTTTTCTCTCCCCCCACCCCACTCTCCTGCTGGTAATAGCTTATCTAAAAGTGATCACTCTCCTTACAATGTGTATGATAATCAAGTTGGGCCATTTCCAGCATAAGATAAGCTATTACCAGCAGGAGAGTGGGGTGGGGGAGAGAAAACCTTTTGTAGTGGTAAACACCCATTTTTTCATGCTTTGAGTGTATAAAAAGATCTTCTATACTTTCCACAGTATGCATCCGATGAAGTGAGCTGTAGCTCACGAAAGCTTATGCTTAAATAAATTGGTTCGTCTCTAAGGTGTCACAAGTACTCCTTTTCTTTTTTGCGAATACAGACTAACACGGCTGTTACTCTGAAACCTGTGCTAATGCAGTGGTTTTCAACCTGTAGTCCACAGACTACATCTCCCTTTGAAAATGTTTAGGGGTCCACAAACGAAAAAAAGGTTAAAAACCATTGTGTTAGTGCATGAGTATCAGAGACTGAAACTAACACCTGTCCTGGATCATTAATGTTCAGACTAAAACATGATGAAAAGCAAAACCAAATCAGCTGTTTTTCTCATAACGCTTTATTCTTCCAGTTAGTAGTCTAAGGACTTTTAAAAAAATCACACATGGTATGTGTGGGGGATTTTTGCATTTTTTAAAAAACATGAAGGAATATCTAAGGAAGACAGATCGCTCCTAAATCTGAAAATTGTACCCATGATCTAAGAGCCCCATTGACTTTCAGCAACATTAGGGGCCCAAGTCACTTAAGTGGTTCTGAAAATTTCAACCTATACCAGCAACATGACACATACCTTGACAGCATTTTGAATGTTTTACTTGTATATTGTTTGCCTGTTTGCATATTGAGGGTCACGGTGAGCAGCACTGTAATCCATGAAAAGCCCTACAGATGTCAATGGGCTACTCAACCCACGAGAATGGCCTTACTGGGTCAGACCAATGGTCCTTCTAGCCCAGCATCCTCTCTTCCAACAGTGGCCAATGCCACATGCTTCAGAGGAAATGGACAGAACAGAGCAATTATAAAGTGATCCATCCCTTGGCGCCCTGGTCCCAGCATCTGGCCATCAGAGGCTTAGGGATACCAAGAGCATGGGGTTGCATCCCTGACCGACTTGGCTAATAGCCATCGATGGACCCATCCTCAATTAATTTAGCTAATGCTTTTTTAAACCCATTTATACTTTTGGCCTTCACAACGCCCCCTGGCAACAAGTTCCACAGGTTGACCATGTGCTGGGTGAAGAAATACTTCCTTTTGTTTGTTATGCAGCCTATTAATTTCATTGTGTGACCCCCGGTTCTTGAGTTATGTAAAGGGATAACTAACACTTCCTTATTCACTTTCTCCACATTATTCATGATTTTAATAAACCTGTATTATATCTTTCCCCAATTCTAATATATCTTTTTTGAGATGGGGAGACCAGAACCACACACAATATTCAAGGTGTGGGCATACCATGGCATTATGATATTTTCTGTCTTATTATCCATCCCTTTCCTAATGGTTCCTAACATTCTGTTAGCCTTTTTGACTGCTGTCACACATTGAACAGATGTTTTCAGAGAACTATCCACAATGACTCCCAAGATCTTTCTTGAGTGGCAACAGCTAATGTATAGCTGAGATTATGTTTTCCAGTGTGCATTACTTTGCAATTATCAAGCAAACATTTCAGCACCAGGTCATTGGATTATAAGCCCTTTGGCACAATGACTCAGAATCCTATTCTCCAATGCCCTACACTTTTTAATCAGTCACACCACAGCAAAATACACATATAAATACTACCCTTTATAGCATTTCAGAGGAACAGCCGTGTTAGTCTGTATTCGCAAAAAGAAAAGGAGTACTTGTGGCACCTTAGAGACTAACCAATTTATTTGAGCATGAGCTTTCGTGAGCTACAGCTCACTTCATCAGATGCATACCGTGGAAACTGCAGCAGACTTTATATACACACAGAGAATATGTTTCATATATACACATATTCTCTGTGTGTATATAAAGTCTGCTGCAGTTTCCAAGGTATGCATCTGATGAAGTGAGCTGTAGCTCACGAAAGCTCATGCTCAAATAAATTGGTTAGTCTCTAAGGTGCCACAAGTACTCCTTTTCTTTTTATAGCATTTGTAATTCACTTGGCAATGTGCAGGGCAGTAGAGAATGAATCTCTCTCTCTTCTTATGTTTGTACAGCTCCTAGCACCCAAGATGTGCTACCACAATAGGAAGCAACTACACTGCAGTATATTAAGATTAAGGGGAAAGTAACCAATACACAGACCAGTTAGTTTTTTCAATCAATCAATCAAGGCCTTGAGGCCCAAGAGAGATCCTCCTAAGTGACAAAGAATTGTCAACAGGAATAGCCACACGAACAGCACTTTAATCTACTAGAACTCTTTAAACAGAAACAGAGCCTATTCAAAACCAGACCAACTGGTTGGAGGGGAGGGGGTGAAATGAAGAAAAAGAAATCTCCACAACCAACCTGTTAATGTATTCTAAAACGAAGGTTGCTAAATTAGCCTAAAGATAAAGAGTTATTATTGAACACAGATGCCGAGGGCCAATTTAAAAGCATTATGTAAAAAGGGAAGAAGTGAAGGGAGATGCCCGCTTTGAAATAGCTGCCCAAGCATGAAGCACAGTCTAACCAACTTTCAACACTGCACATTACTCCGCATCAGTCGGTTTGATGTCTGACTTCAGTAGCCAAACAAGAATGACAACAACCAGCAGCACATTCTCCTTCCTTGGAGCTGGAGGCAGGAGTGGAAGGGATATCTGAACTGTGGAAACAAACCCGGCAAGTGACTAGGGAAGGAAGGACACAGCAGGATTCCATCTCTGGGGCAGCGGGGGAAGAAAACCAAGTGCACTGTCCACAGAGAGAATGGACTGAATTAAAATAAAAAAAATACACCATTGGCTTGGGTAAGAGTTAAAGGCACTTAGCATCTTGCAGGATTGGATCCCAGTCCTCTCTCTTTCTGTCTCTCTGCCTCCCGGGTCAGGAAATAATATTGTGGTATTGGATTATGACAATTCCTAGCTCTTATATAGCTCTTGTTGTCAGTAGATCTCAAAAGTGCTTTACAAAGGAGATCAGCAACATTATCTCCACTTTACGGAAAGGAGTATCGAGGCACAGGGACAGGAAGTGACTTGCCCAAGGTCACCCAGCAAACCAGTGGCAGAGCCAAGAATTGAAACGCCGTCTCCTGAGTGACAGTGCAATGAACTACCCACTAAGCCACACTGCCTTCCATGATGCATCACATAATCCCACTCTCAGCCTCTAGATACCAGCAAATGTGATAGGAGACTAGGGAGTAGTTTTTCTTTTAAAGAGAAACACATTTTAAGTATGTTAGTATTATTGTTTTATGATGGTAAACCTTCAAAGTCCCAACAGAGATCAGAACCCCCCTGTGCTAAGTGTGATGTAGCTCTATAATTAGAGACACTCCCCTCCCCCAAGGAGTTCACAATCAAGACAGAGGAAGGGTTATTATCCCTAGGAGGTCCTATGCACAAGACTAAGCAACTTGCCCAGCATCACATAGGAAGTCAGTGGCACAGCACGAACTAAACCCAAATGTCTCGAGTCCTACCCACTACCTTCATCACTAAGCCATCCATCCCCTCTCCACTTAGAGGTGAAAAATTCCCCAACAACTCACGCCATCAACTGGGGTTTGTGGCAGTAATAAAACCCTTGACAGGAGCACTGTTTTATTACATAAGCAAGAGCCCTATATTCCTAATTATTGTGTATAAACAAACAGATCCCATGCTGAAGGGTGCAGTCTAATTAGACAGAACAGGACTACATGATGGAATATGTCATCCTTCAGCACAGTTTCTTAACTGAAGGTCCTTGACAGAAATGGAACACAATAAATTAAAAGAGTACAAGATTTTAAGCCCGAGCAATCTGTAAATCATGGTTTGGAAACACACACTTGGGAGCAGACAGCCATTCCACAGAAACAATCATTCTGCAAAGACACCTATCTCTTTTGGTTTGTGAATGGATTGTATTTTTAAAGTGCCCTGTCAGGACATCTTTTTACACAGCTACAAAATAAATGCCACAAGATGTAGTATGAGAACAATACAGGCATGGCACTGATAGCTGAACCTAATGTATTAACACAATGGGAAGGAATTGTCTTTTAAAAAGCCTCAAGCCTATAAAGATTAAAAGAATTCCAGCATAGTATTCACGTTGTAATCAGCTGCTGAGTGTAAATAAATAATCTAGGGCTCAGATTTTTCTTCTGATTGAAGAAAAAAAAAACAAAAAACAAACTTACTGGTAAAAATACCATCCTTCAGAATGAATGTTAAAGAAGGGCAGGGCAGAGCAGTGTAAGAAACTGCACATTAAATTTTAAAGATGCTGCATTACACAAATTCTGCAGCCAGAGGTGAAACCCAAATTATAGCGCTTTAAGATAGTAAGGCAAACTGACAATCAAAATTCACAAAATTTGCTGGGTCCAAGACACTTTTTCAAATCAAGGCTTCCCCTGAAGACATTTATCCCCTCCTTCCCTGCAATTTGAGACCTCACCAGGAGTCTTCGCATAAAACAAGACAATGACTCATGTCAAGTTAGGATTATCTCAGCACTTAGTACAGTCAAGGGTTTGGTTTTGGTTTTGGTTTTGGTTTTGGGGGGGTGGGGGGGGAAGAAAAGATAAGCAGAAAGATTAAACTGGACAACTCCAACCATTCACTTGTCATGCAGTTACACACAGCTTCTATGTTTAGGCCAGTGGCACTTAGCTCTTAGAGGGAAACTCACTTTGTGAGAACTGAGCTACTAAACACTTAAACATTTACAATACAATTACTAGTGCAAAAAGTTCATTGCCAACTCCTAATTAATTACAATCACCCTCCATTAGAGCAGCTAAAACAGAAGTTCTCATTTGCTTTACATGGCAACTGCCATAAATACAGAATTCTTCTGTCCAGTGAGGTATAACAGGCTGAGACATTAAGGGTTTGTTTACACAACAGTTTTCACAAAGCCTAATCTTGTTCCTTCATCTTCAGTGAAAAGTTTGTTTGGATGTGAAGTATTTCCATCACACACACCATAAGAGACTGGTGAGGGGCGCTCAGAAATAGCAGCATTGTTCTGAATGCATGGGAACCAGAGAGTGAAACTGAGTAATGAGTTTCAATGTTTGCTGGAGTTTCGATCAGCTTGGGGAGGGGAGAGGAGGGATGCAGCCTGAACACTAGCAAACTGCACGTGCAATTTTAAGGACCCTTTGGATTTTAATCATTTCAGGTATTGTCAGCGACACAGGGAAAGGATTCTTGTGCGTTCTTACTGTGTCCCTCTACAGAGGGAACGCAACAGTGTCCAGGTCAGCGTCACAAGAGATTATATTCAATTCAGCATGAGAAGATACACACAGGTCTACAAGTAGGGGGCCACAGACCATTTGCTCACCACCGCTTGGAGAACGGTACTACCCACAATTAAGTTGGGATTTAAACTCAGCTACTAGTAACTGGTTAGATTACATTTTTCTACTGGGCATGGGGCTATTTGTTTGCTTTAGGTCATGGTGATTTAATGCTGCTCATATCTTTCATCTTGACAAACCCGGAGTCCGAAGTCCCCGTTTAGCCACCGATCAGGGCCAAGCTGTGTGGAAGTAGCCGGGGCTTCAGCCAGAATCCCTGCCAACGGGCCTCACCAGCAGACAGACCCTCGTGCGGGCCCTCAAGTTCAGTCTCCATGTCTCATGCAGCCTCTCTGCTGAGGCTACTAACACAGCAGCCTGTTGTGGCCATCCAGGATGGCAACTTTGCTAAGTACCTGGCCGCTAGGAACTGGACGGAAAGCCCGTAACACAAGGGCCACTGAATGGCCATGGCTTCTAGTCACTTCCAGCCTGGGCTGGATTTGAGCAGGTGTCCTGGGGGTGAAGGGCTCCAGATACCTCCCACTCCCTCAAGCCAGTCAATTCCCCCCCCCCCCCCAATCTCCAGCTGCTGTCACAAGCCTTGTAACACATCTGTGGTGTTATACACACACTCTCCAGCGGGACTTTATCTGGGTGGGAAAACCTCAGTGGATGATGATGCTTCTCGGGGAATAATGAGGAGAAGCTGGGGCTTGGGAAGGGTGAAGCGGGTGTCTCTTCCTAGGGAGAGTAACTAGAACAGGGATACAACGAGAGGGAGCCCTATACGAGGAGGGAGGACACACCAGGGGAAGGGGGGGGTGTCTTATGGGGCAGGGGAAGGTGCGTGTGTTGGGGGAGGGAGGTAAGCACATGCACATCACGGAGAATTAGGGGTTTCCCACCAAAGGATGAAGGGCTGTTATAGGGGCACATGCTATAGGAGGGAGCTCCTAATAGGAGAAGTCGCTATAGAGGGAGTATGGGTCCCCAGGGGAAGAGTCCTTATACAGGCAGCCACCACAGAGGGAGCTCCCTATAGGGGCAGTCATTATGGGGGCGGGTGCTATATGGGGAGAGCAGGTCCCGAAGAGAAGAGAATCCCTGTACAGGGAAGCCCTGTGGGACGCGGGGTCACTATAGGGAACCAGCAGGTCCCCAGGAGGCAGGGAGGCCCCTTGGGCAGGCAAGCGCCTATAGGAGCAGCAGCTATAGGGGAAGGCAGCCCCCTCTAGGGGCGGGGCGGGTCCCAGGGGGCAGAGCCCCTATAGAAACCGTAGCTGCGGAGGGAGGCAACGCCCCACAGGGGCAGGGGGCCCCGCACTCACCGTGCCCAGGCCGCTCCCCGCCGCGAGCGCTCCTCACCTCCGCGCCCCACCGCAACCTGTTACCTTCGCCCAGGCCCCGCCCCCGGCCCCTGCCATTGGCCCGGGCTCCGGCCAGACCCGCCCCCCTCCCCTCCGCGGTGAGACAGCCACGCCCCTACTGCGCGCCACCCCGCCCCCGTTGGCCCGCGGCCAGCTCGGGGGGGCCCGGGGGGGCAGGAGAGGTCATGTGACTCCCCCAGGAGAGAGGGGGCGCGCCGCCATCTTGGCGAGGGTGAGGTTCGAAGGACGCGTTAGCAACAAGCCCCGCCCCGCGCAGCCCCCCCCACCTCACGAAGCTCCTCCCGAGCTAGCGCCCCTCTGGCTTGAGCAGCCTCCCCCCCGAGCTGGGTAGCCCCCCTCAGTGTCCCCCCAACCCTGATCAGCCTCCCCACCCACTGCACGTCCCCCAGTGCCCCCCTCAAGCCTGGGCAACCCCCCCCCCGCTCCCTCAGTGTCCCCCCAACCCTGATCAGCCCCCCCAGGCCTGGGCAACCCCCTCCCCACTCCCTCAGTGTCATCCCCCCAACCCTGATCAGCCTCCCCAGCCCCTGCACGTCCCCCACTGCCCCCCCAGGCCTGGGCAACCCACTCCCTCAGTGTCCCCCCACCCTGATCAGCCTCCCCACCATCTGCATGTCCCCCAGTGCCTCCCTCAGGCTTAAGCAGCTACCCCTACCCCCTGTGTTCCCCCCTGGCCTGGGTAGCTCCCCTGCCTCTACACTCCCCCCAATATCCCCTGGCCTGGGCAGTTCCCCTTACTCTGTTCTTCCCCCAGTGCCCCCCTCAGGCTAGTGCTCCCTTCAGTTTGGGTGGCTTTCCCATCCCCCCTCTTCTCCCTCCCCACTGCCCCCCGGTTTGGGCAGCCCCCTCTTATGCTCCTGTTCTTACCCAATGCCCCTCCTAGCCTGGACAGCTCCCCCACCCCTCTCTACTCCTGAATGCCCCCTCCCAGTTCTAGGACTGGATCCACCCGCTAGAGCCCTCTACCAGATAGGCCTAGGCAGAGCAGCTCCCCACGTCTTCCTCCACTTCAGATCTGTGCCTAGGCACTTCTCTGCACCCCTCTCTCTGATGTTCCCTGTAGAGGCTTGGGCAATTTCCCCCTGTATCTCTTCTATTCCTGGAGATGGGAAGGTTCCTCCAATCTCCCTGAACCACTCTCCCCAGTGTCCCCCAGACAGGCCTGGGGAAGAGCAGCTATCCTAATGCCCCCTCCTCAGTGTCCTTCCCACCAACTCCACCCCCAACATTCCTAACACAGGCCCTGGGCATCCCTGCATCTATTCCCATGACTCTGTCTCTTGCCTCCTCTCACTTTCCCTTTCTGTCTCTCTTCTGCTGCCCGTCTCCCTCCACAGTTCGATGGGAGCAATTTGTGGGCTTCTTCATCTCCAGGGTAGTGAAGTAATGGTCTCAAATTGCAGTGGGGGAGGTTTAGGTTGGATATTAGGAAAAACTTTTTTACTAGGAGGGTGGTGAAATACTGGAATGTGTTACCTAGGGAGGTGGTGGAATCTCCTTCCTTTGACAGGTTTCAGAACAACAGCCATGTTAGTCCGTATCCACAAAAAGAACAGGAGTGCGGGCACCGAAAGGTCAGGCTTGACAAAGCCCTGGCTGGGATAATTTAGTTGGGGATTGGTCCTGCTTTGAGCAGGAGGTTGGACTAGATGACCTCCTGAGGTCCCTTCCAACCCTGATATTCTAGGTTTCTAAGGTGCCCAAGGCACTGTTTAAAAAAAAGGCATACTAGTGGCACCTTAGAGACTAACCAATTTATTGGAGCATAAGCTTTCGTGAGCTACAGTTCACTTCAAGGCACTGTTGGTGCTGTGCAAAATATAATGCTCCTTTCTCACTGTGACATAAGGAAGCTGGACTAAGTCAATCTCTCTCCTCTGATTTCTTAGCTTGCTGTACTGCCTTTCAGCTCCATGAGCTTCATGACTTTATCTGCACAGTACCCCTGAAATGCAGATTCCCCCCATCCCAGGAAATGGGTACAGTGCTCCACATAACAATGAGGCAAGGGGAAGTTTTTATCGTGGGTCACTTCTGTACTCTTATAGCACTTCTTTCCTTCATTCCCTCCCCCTTGTTTCTCTTTTTTCTCTGCCAGGACTCATGGGGTATAAGTATGTCAGATATAAGTACTGAAGATCAGGGATAACTGGGTGAAATCTCCTGGCCCGTGTTATACAGGAGGTCAGATGAGATAGAATGGGCCTTTCTGGCCTTAGAATCTATTGGGGGGGGGTCTACGTTACAAATTTATATCAGTGCAACTGCAGCACAGCTGGTGAAAATGCTTTGAACCAGTGGTTCTTAACCTTTACTGCAGCCTGCACCGCTTTGGTTCTCAAAATATGTTCTTGCACCTCTTATCAAAAATCGTTGAAGTAGGTCAGTTCTTTAAACCTAGATATATTTGTTTATATATTAACGATTACTGTAATATACAATGTTAATAAATACTAAATATATAATGTTAAATAAATACTATTAATAAATATGTTAATAAATAGATTTGATGAAACAAAGTAGTTGTACTTACGTGCTGGGGCTTCATTTGTATTTTCGATGATTTACCTTCTAAAAAAAATCTGGCATGTCTCGCACCCCCAGAAAGGGCATCTCGCACCCCCAGTTAAGAACCACTGCTTTAAACCAACAGGAGAGAGCGCTCCCGTTGGCTTAATAACCCCACCTCCACGAGAGGCGGTTGCTAAGTTGGCGGCAGAAGCTGTCCCGCCAACATAGCGCTGTCTACACTGGGAGTTAAGGTCAGTATAACTACGTCGCTTAGGGGTGTGGGTTTTTTATACTCCTGCGCAACATAGTTATATGGAAGTATGTAGTATTGACCAAGCCTAACGAATCTAAGGCCACGCCTACGCTTACAACCTTACAGCGGCACAGACACACCTGTGCCGCTGTAAGATCACTCCTGTAGTCGCGTTACGTGGGTGGGAGAGAGCTCTCCCTTCGACATAGTTAAACCAGCTCGATGAGCTGTGCACACCAGCGCTTATGCTAGCAAAATTTATGTTGCTCAGGGGCGCGGGTTTTGTGCTAGTGTAGACATGGCCTAAGATAAATCCAACACCTTCTCACCACCACCGTGGTGACCCGAAGGGTTGCTTTTTTAGTTTGGGTTTGTACCTGCATGCAGTATTTTGAACTCTTGCGATTTTTATGACAAGTCACACTGTATTTGGAGTGTTTCTTAAAGCCCCAGTTCCTGGCAACCTGCAATTAGGTGAGGCTCTCCACCCTTTTTTTTTTTTAATTAAACACACACATCAAAGGCTAATTTCTAACCCTCAAGATTACACGTAAAAGCTTGGAAACATGACCTGAGTGTGACTCTAAATGCTCCAAAAACAGAAGGCAACTTGTAAAAAAAAAAACTATTTTAAAAAAATCTCCTGATTTGTAAGCAAATGTTGTGATTTTTGTTTTGTTTTTATAGCCTGATTCATGATTTGTAAAATTCTCCCACCAAAGGGCTGAGGCTCCCACCCCGCCCTATTTAAGGTAAGAAATAATGCCGTTGATCTCAAGATCTCAAAGTGCTTTGCACACATTCATTTACAGTATTGCTAATTCAGTAATGATAATCCCTAGCTTTTATATAGCGCTTTTGGTCAGTAGATCTCAAAGCGTTTTAGTCAGCGCTTATACAAAAGGTGAGTCATTTACCCTCACACTAAGTTAGAAGAAGGAAACAGGTGCAGAGAGATAAAATGACTTGCCCTAGGTCTTGCTGTGAGTCCACGGATAGAATCCAGGTTTCCTGACTTCAATTTTTCTAATCTGACTTCTAAACCAAATACTTTGTAGACTGGTAAATAATGTGCCTTTGCCACTTAAAACACACAAACTCTTTGTAAGCTGTCAGTCAAAAAATTATGTCAAGCAATAGTGCATATCCCCTGTGGGATCTCTAAGTTTCCTAATTATGCAAAAGGTGTGTCTATCAAAAGAGGGTAAAGTCAAGTATCACGGAGACAGGGGTTAGTCATGTTGCTGGAGGTGCTACTACCATGATGTGCATGTTGTAAGAACAATATAGAATAGATCAGTTCCTGATATAAAGGATTAAGAGTAGCTCTGTAACGTTCATCAGGAGGAAAAATTACCCCCGACAAGTCACAGTGATTGAAAACTTCAGCCTAATGCAAACTGAAACAAACCCTGAGGGTAGGGCTAGGAGTGCCCCCAGTTCCCAGATAAGATGCGTGCTCAGCACCCTCACAGCATCGGGCCTAAGAGTACTTTGCCTATCTTGTGAATTCCTTCTAAGTGAGGTTTCTTGAGTATTACTGATGGGGGAGTGAGGCTCAGAGAAGTGAAGTGACTTGCTTAAGATCAATCAGACAGTTTGAGGCCCCCATCCTCTCTAACTACAAGACCAAACTCCTCCTCTGAGTTGGAGATAAAAGCAGGAGTCTTCTGCTTAACTTCTAGCCTGCATAATGGATGTGGCACAAAGTTTACAAATTATAGAACGAGACTGTTATATAATGGACTTCTTTTATCCTTCTCAGACTGTGGGCACTGAGTCCACTATTGCATCAGCAGATCCTGCTAGACAGTTTGATTTAAAACAAAAAAAATCTAAATTGTGTTTACTAAGGCCGGGTATGTCTACACTTAAAACACTAACGTGGCACAGCTGCAGCTGTGCTTGTGTACCGCTTCAGTGTAGACCCTCAATACAGGGATGGGAGGGGTTTCCCCAAGCCCTGTAGTTAATCCACCTCCCTGAGAGGCAGTAGCTAAATCGATGGAAGAATTCTTCTGTCGGCCTAGCGCTGTCTATACCAGGGGCTGTGTTCTACAAAAGCGTATAGCAATCAATTCACTCTCGGGAACAGGCTGCTAAAGCATTGTGTTGTACAATTTTGGGGCCCAAGATCCGAACATGGATGCAACAGGGAAGCAACTCCCAAGCAGACGTGTTACTGCCCCTCATTGTCAAAGTGGTTCCTCAAAGCCTCTCTGATGTTAATAGCAGCCCTCTAGGCACGTCTGACAACCCTAGCATCTGGCTGTTCAAACTGTGCAGCCAAGCACTCTGCCTCAGTGCTCCACACATGAGCAAACATTTCACCCTTAGATGCACACAGATTATGCTAAGTGCAGCGCACGGCTATGACCATGGAAATATTATCCTCAATAAGGTCTAAACTGCAATTTCCAGTGAGCTTTCAAACGGCCAAAGGCACATTCAACTACCATGCGGCACCTGCTCAGCCTGTTAAAACGCTCCTTGCTGCTGTCCAGGTGCCCTGTGTAAGGTTTCATGAGCCAGGGCTGTAAGGGGTAAGCCAGGTCTCCCAGGATTACTATGGGCATTTCCACATCCCCCACTGTGAACTCGTGGTCTGGAAAGAAAGTCCCCACCTGCAGCTTTCTGTATAGGCCACTGTTCTGAAGATGCGTGCGTCATGCACTGTTCCAGACCAGCCTGCATTGATGTCCGTGAAACGCCCCTGGTGATCCACAAGCACCTGCAACACCCTGGAGAAGTATCCCTTCCTATTGATGTATTCAGAGGCAAGGTAATCTGGTGCTAAAATTGGGATGTGTGTGCCATCAATCGCCCCACCAGTTAGAGAAACCCATCTGTGCAAAGCTATCCGCTTTGTCATGCACATTTCCCAGAGTCACAGTCCTATGCAGCAGGATGCGCTTTATTGCCCTGCACCCTTGGAGTGATACAGCCCCCATCAGTGGACTTTCCTACTCCAAACCGATTTGCAACTGACTGGTAGCAGTTTGGATTTGCCAGCTTCCACACAGCGATTGGAACATGCTTCTCTACCGGAAGGGCAGCTCTCAATTTGGTGTCCTTGAGCCACAGGTCGGGGGACCGCTCAGCACATAGCTCCATGAAGGTTGCGTTACGCATCCTAAAGTTCTGTACCCACTGGTCCTCTTCCCACACCTGCATGACAATGCAATCCCACCAATCAGTGCTTGTTTCCCTAGCCCAAAAGCGACAGTCTACCGTATGCAGCTGCTCTGTGAATCCACAAAGCACTTATACGTTGCTGCTGTCCATATCACACTCGGGTGCCTGCAATTCATCCTCTGCTAACTTAGTGAATAACTCTGCAAGTAGCTGTGCTGCCATGCACGATGTCCTCATGACAGCTAACAGCACATAGGAGAGAAGTGCGGGATCCCTCCTCTCTCACTACAGATGCTGGCATGCATGACAACAGAATGACAGTTGGAAAAACAGCGCGAAAGGAAGCCAGAGACCTTTGGAGGGGTGGGACATAAAGCGGTGCATGACGGTACATTTTTGCACATCCCAGAATGCGCCACGCTCCATTTCCGCATTCCCACAACACCTAGCGACGGATGGTGTTGCCAGGCACTGTGGGATACATACCCACAAGCCATTGCTCTCGCTGTCAACAAAGGTGCCCCAAATGTGGACACGATCTGTCGACAGAGGGAGCAAATGTAGACACACTTTAGCGACTTTGCTTTTGTTGATTTTTCCTTGGCGACATTAGTTTCATCAAAAAAACTTGCAAGTGTAGACAAGCCCCAAGAGAGAGATCTGGAAGCAGAAGGGTGAGTTTTTAATTGAATGTTTGGCTACAGTATCCCATGTAATCTGCAGACAAAAGGTGGATAAACAAATGCAAATAGCTACGGAAGGTGTGTCAGATAGAAAGCATCTGCCACTTTAGATGACTGATGGGCCACACCTGCCCCTAAAAAACACAGGTTCTGGTTCTAAAGGTCGTCTCTCACCAACACAAGTTGGTCCAATAAAAGATATTTGCTCACACACATTGTCTCTCTAATATCCTGGGACTAACATGGCTACAGCTACGCTGCATACAGAAAAGGAGGACTTGTGGCACCTTAGAGACTAACCAATTTATTTGAGCATGAGCTTTCGTGAGCTACAGCTCACTTCATCAGATCATTCAGGCAAACAGTAGGTAGTACTGTGTTGTATTACCATGCACAGCCTGCATAATTAAATTAACTCTTTGCTGGTTTGCTGCAGATTTTCTTTGTAAAGATTTTTTAAACTATGGTGTTTAAAAAAATCAAAAGCAAGATTCGAAATCCCACGTGGGGGGGAATCGATCGTGCTAACAAAGTGATTGGTGCCTACAAAGGAGTTATTGCTTTATGGGAATCCCAGTTAGGCCTGGGCAACACTAGAAAATTAAATCAGCTTACCTACCTTGCTCAGGGGTGTTAAAAATCCACACCATGAGCGGCACAGTTAAACTGACCTAAATCCCATTGTAGACAGTGTTCCTAGCTACCATGTGCCAGAGAGGTGGATTACCTCTGCCAACAAACTCCTCCTGTAGATGTAGGTATTGTCTATGTCAGGGGGTCTCAAACTGGGGGTCGGGACCCCTCAGGGGGTCGTGAGGTTATTACCTGGGGGGTCATAGAATATCAGGGTTGGAAGGGACCTCAGGAGGTCATCTAGTCCAACCCCCTGCTCAAAGCAGGACCGATCCCTGACTAAATCATCCCAGCCAGGGCTTTGTCAAGCCTGACCTTAAAAACTTCTAGGGAAGGAGATTCCATCACCTCCCTAGGTAATGCATTCCAGTGTTTCACCACCCTCATAGTGAAAAAGTTTTTCCTAATATCCAACCTAAATCTCCCCCACTGCAACTTGAGACCATTACTCCTTGTTCTGTCATCTGCTGCCACTGAGAACAGTCTAGAGCCATCCTCTTTGGAACCCCCTTTCAGGTAGTTGAAAGCAGCTATCAAATCCCCCCTCATTCTTCTCTTCTGAAGACTAAACATCCCCAGTTCCCTCAGCCTCTCCTCATAAGTCATGTGTTCCAGTCCCCTAATCATTTTTGTTGCCATCCGCTGGACTCTTTCCAACTTTTCCACATCCTTCTTGTACTGTGGGGCCCAAAACTGGACACAGTACTCCAGATGAGGCCTCACCAACGTCAAATAGAGGGGAACGATCACGTCCCTCGATCTGCTGGCAATGCCCCTACTTATACATCCCAAAATGCCGTTGGCCTTCTTGGCAACAAGGGCGCACTGTTGACTCATATCCAACTTCTCGTCCACTGTAACCCCTAGGTCCTTTTCTGCAGAACTGCTGCCAAGCCATTCGGTCCCTAGTCTGTAGCGGTACATTGGATTCTTCCATCCTAAGTGCAGGACTCTGCACTTGTCCTTGTTGAACCTCATCAGATTTCTTTTGGCCCAATCCTCCAATTTGTCTAGGTCCCTCTGTATCCTATCCCTACCCTCCAGCGTATCTACCACTCCTCCCAGTTTAGTATCATCTGGGAACTTGCTGAGGGTGCAATCCACACCATCCTCCAGATCATTTATGAAGATATTGAACAAAACCGGCCCCAGGACTGACCCCTGGGGCACTCCACTTGATACCAGCTGCCAACTAGACAGGGAGCCATTGGTCACTACCCGTTGAGCCCGACAATCTAGCCAGCTTTCTATCCACCTTATCATCCATTCATCCAGCCCATACATCTTTAACTTACTGCCAAGAATACTGTGGGAGACCGGGTCAAAAGCTTTGCTAAAGTCAAGGAATAACACATCCACTGCTTTCCCGTCGTCCACAGAGCCATTTATCTCGTCATAGAAGGCAATTAGATTAGTCAGGCATGACTTGCCGTTGGTGAATCCATGCTGACTGTTCCTGATCACTTTCCTCTCCTCTAAGTGCTTCAGAATGGATTCCTTGAGGACCTGCTCCATGATTTTTCCAGGGACTGAGGTGAGGCTGACTGGCCTGTTGTTCCCAGGATCCTCCTTCTTCCCTTTTTTAAAGATGGGCACTACATTAGCCTTTTTCCAGTTGTCCGGGACTTCCCCCGATCGCCATGAGTTTTCAAAGATAATGGCCAATGGCTCTGCAATCACATCCGCCAACTCCTTTAGCACTCTCGGATGCAGCGCATCCGGCCCCATGGATTTGTGCTCATCCAGCTTTTCTAAATAGTCCTGAACCACTTCTTTCTCCACAGAGGGCTGGTCATGAGCTGTCAGCCTCCATCCCAAACCCCACTTTGTCTCCAGCATTTATAATGGTGTTAAATATATATTAAAAAAATATTAAAAAGTGTTTTTAATTTATTATGGGGGTCACACTCAGAGGCTTGCTATGTGAAAGGGGTCACCAGTACAAAAGTTTGAGAACCACTGGTCTACATGAAGTGCTATCACGGCACAACTGTGCCATTGTAACTGTTCAATGGTAGACAAGCCCTTCGTGAAAGTACCTGTTTAAGTGACTTTCACTCCCCAGGGGATTTTTGGACTTTCATCTGGACCCTTGCCATGGCTCAAAGACTGCTGATGATAAACTGAGTCAATATTTTGCTGTTATCGCCACGTGGTCTATGAACCTTTTGAAATATTTCTTTAGTAATACAGTGCTCAATTTCTTTTATGAGCCCAAGCAAATGTGTGCAGGGATTTTGACATGAATTTGAATTGATAAAAAAATTAACTGTTCCACTCATGTAAAATGTAGGTCCTTTGCTATCATGGTAACATGGCAATATCATACAGAAGTACCATATTTACCACCACATCCATTCACCCCAAGAAAAAAAAAACCAAACAATAGTCTCCAAAAGAGCTTTTATTTTGCTACTCAATCAATTACAAAGAGTTTTACCATTTGTTACTATTTTGGGAAGAAAAAACATTGTAAATAATCCATAGATTTTGCAAGTACCATAATGCAGCACATGATGGCCTCTTGGAAATCCAATGAGGGGGCAAGTAAAGAACTCAGATCTACTACTCCTGAAACATAGCCCTAGCCACTTGAGCTAGAATAATAATACCTAGCTCTTATAATCAGTAGATCTCTGTAAAGGAGTAGACTCACCCCTGCTGCGCCTCCTGTCATCAGGAATTAGCTCATCCAGCCACCGGAGCACTATCTGTAGGCCGGTGATCCGCCACAGCTCTGCTCCCCCATGTCCCTCACAGACCCCAGTGCCCCTTTCTCTGGGGTTCTGCCCCCTGGCAGTACCCCCAGACTCTGCCTCTAGGTCTCCCCTTCCTGAGGGACCCCCCCAACCCACTATCCACACCTTGCCTCAGTCTGCACTACTGCCAGTCATCAGCAAGCCTCTGCTCCCTGAGGCAGACTGCAGTGTAAAGGCCACTCATCATAGGCAAGGGGGTTCGGACCTGTTGCTTTCCTCTGCCTCCCAGTACCTCTATGGGCCTTGGACCAGGCCTTACAGCCTGGGGAGTTGCCAGCCTGGAGCGCCCCCGCTCATCCTACTCCTTCCCCAGCACTGTACCACCCTCAGTACCCAGGCAGGCCCTGTTATCTCCCAGCCTGAAGAGAAACTCCTTGGGTCTCTGGCTCACAGCCTTTTTATACAGGCCAGCTGGGGCCTGATTGGGGCGTGGCCCAGCTGCGGCTGCTTCCCCAGTCAGCAATCCCCAGCCACAGCCCTCTCCAAGGCTGCTTTTAACCCCTTCTATTTTAGGAGCAGGATAGCCACCCTGCTACAATCTCAAACTGCTTTACAAACAAGTAGCAGTATCCTCATTTTGCATATGGAGAAACTGAGGCACAGGGAGGGGAAGTGCCACTTCAGTTTGCCATAGGTCACCCAGAAGGCTAGTGGCAGAGCCAGGTATTAGAACCCAGGTCTCCTGAATCCCTGTCCATTGCTCTATCCACTATTCATGGTATGCAGTATAGGAGTTATGACACACAGTTGAGCAGTTCTGATTCCTTCCAGTAGAGGGCACATTAGCTGATTCATTGAAATATACTGACTAACAGATATGTCACCTTTCATCCCTCTGGGATTTCTCACAGCTACTTTATTGTATTCTGCCAATTTACAGTAGAAATTCTGGAAGATTCTTAACTATGGAAGATACTAGGGGATTTCTACTGCCATAGATTCAGTCTATATTTAAACTGTTCCTGCGGTACAGCTGCAGCACTTCAGTGTAGACATGACAGCGACAGGAGGGATTCTTCTGTTGGTGTAGGTAATCCACCTCCCCAAGAGGTGGTAGCTAGGTCAGTGGAAGAATTCTTCCATCAAGCTAGTGCCGTCTACACCAGGAGGTTAGGCTGGCATAGGTATATCTCTCCACATTTCTGAGAGATGTAGCTATGATCACAGGTGCCGACTTTCCAATGTGCCGGGGGTGCTTATGTCGCTCTGCCCAGGCCCCACCCTCACTCTGTCCCTTCCCCAAGGCCCCACCCCTTCTCCACCTCTTCCTGCCCCCACCCCTTCTCCCAAGCCCCTGCCCCCACCCCACCTCTTCCTTCACCGCCTCTTTCCGCCCCATTCCGCCTCCCGAGCGTGCGGCACCCTCGCTCCTTCCCCCTCCAGAGCCTCCTGCCCACTGTGAAACAGCTGATCACGGCGGGCAGGAGGTGCGGGGATAGAGGGGGAAGTGCTGATCAGTGGGGCCTGCCAGCAGGCAAGAGGCGCTGGGGGAAAAAGGGGAGCTGATAGGAGGGTTGCCAGTGGGTGCTCAGCACCCATCACTTTTCCCCCGTGGGTGCTCCAGCCCCGGAGCACCCACGGAGTCTGTGCCTATGGCTATGATGATGTAAGTTCCCACAGTAGACCAGCTGTAAGTAACACAATGGATGCCTGAAATAGGTTTGTTGGGAATCCCCAATATTATAGGTTCTACCAAAGGAGAAGGAAGAGAATCACTTCTTTCTAGTGCACCCTGGTGGCACTGCCAGAGACAAAATGGACATACATTTCCATCTGACTCCCTTGACAAGTAAAGGGCTGAGAGGGCAAAGGGATGGAAGGTGGGAGATTAAAGACCTTGGATGAAGCTCATTTTGCGTTCATGCGGCTCAGCCATACAAAATAATATTAATAACCTTTGATGGAACCTATTCCTGCGATTCCCACTAACACACAATATAAGTAACAGTAATGGTTACTTTGAATCTTTACAAATATTAATTTAGTTTCACAGCCACAGCCCAGCCTGGAAGGTAGCTGAGAATTATCTACATGTTACAAATGAGGAAACTGAGACAGAGGGAGATCTATTGCCCTAGCACTGCATATCCTCAACCTGCATTGACCTGGTAACACTCAGGCCATATCTATGCGGCCATTTATGTCAGCAAAACTTATGTCGCTCAGGGGTGTTAAAAAACGCCCCCCTGAGCGGCATACATTTCCCCGGCATAAGTTGTAATGTGCACAGCTCTATTTCGGTGGGAAAACTTCTCCCGCCCACACAGCTCGTGGAAGTGGTTTTATTATGCTGGGGGGAGAGCGTTCTCCTGTTGGCATAGAGCGGCTACATGAGCCATTTTCCAGAGGCACCGCTGCATCAGTCCAGCTGTGCCACTGTAAGCTCTCTAGTGTAGACATGGCCTAAGACTAGTCAATAGGGATGTTGACCCAGGTGTTTAGGCATCTGGGAGTAAGGATCTGAGGGGTCCTACAACTCCCACTCTTTAACCCTCAGCACGGATTCCTGCTAAAGTCAGTGGAAGTGGGATTGGGCCCAGAGTGGGTACATGGAACATCTGTGGCAGAACCCAGGTCTCAAGACGTCTATGCTTGATCCACAAATCTGCCCTTCCTCCTGACAGCTCCTTCCTAGAACACACATCACAGTGCGTAGTTTGCCTTGCATTTCTTTCATCCACCATTGTGTTTGCTGTGGGAACTCATAATGAACAGAAATGATGTGTAACTTGGCTCTAAAATGTCTTTCAAAGAAGCTGGCTCTTATTATCAGCCCGGGAAATTATTTTCACTGAGTGATTCAGGCAGACATGTGGTTCATGAAACACACTGTCTCCAAAATTGTTTGCTGGCTGGGTAATCAGCAGCTCGTTAGCTTTAATCAGATCACTCCGCTGTCACTTCCTTTTCTGTGTGTGTAGATGGCAGAACAAAGCATCGCAGTGAGGAGTGAATGGGGCACAAGGGAAGGGGGATGTCATTCTACATTGCTGGCTTTTTGTAAATTGCAGTGACTAACCCTTAATTGGATGCTGAGCAGTTTAAACAAGAGATCCCAAAAGGGGAGGCGGAAAGACAGCTGGGTTGTATTTGCATTGTCAAAAGTCAAACGAAGGGGGTGGTGCTGTGTGCTGGGGCTCAGATTAATTGGGACTAAGGCCTTGAACGCATATGGGATTTCAGTCATCATGGCCATTCAACAGTGTAATTTTCCCAGTGCAAATTTCTAGTATACATAAGTGCAAAACCAATACAGGGGCCCCAATGCAGCTTATTCATGCTAACAAACTGGGTAAATTGCACCAGTGCAAATAGCAGCTATACCTGCCTACATTAAATTTAGACTGATGCAACTATAGCAAAAAGAAAAGGAGGACTTGTGGCACCTTAGAGACTAACAAATTTAGTTGAGCATAAGCTTTCGTGAGCTAGTCTCTAAGGTGCCACAAGTACTCCTTTTCTTTTTGGGGATACAGACTAACACGCCTTCTACTCTGAAACCTGCACCTATAATAGTGGCTGCAACTGGGACAAACCCCAACATACAGGAGGGCTAAGTGTTGGGGAATTGCATTCATGCCAAGGTTTGGATTTAGCTCTCAATTCATTTGTCTGGTCTAAGTTTTTTAATAGAATTAGATTGGCCAGGGTATTGCACTGAGATGTTGTGACATGATGGATGGCACTGGGTTTTCACTCCATGCTGTGACACCAGTATGCACTCATTTGCAGAAAACGTCATGATATTCTGACTGGTAGAGGCACGCCTTGCGATGCATCATGTTGGGATTCTGCTGGGAATGTTTTGTTCTGCAACACACAAAAAGAGCAACCCTGAATGTGCGGTAAGGTGTCATCCTTAGGTCAGTCATAACTACAATGGCTAATTATCCAAATAACACAGTTACATGATTATTATATTTACATATGGCTCATATTCAAATATAGGGGATAGCTTTGGGCAGGGAAGTTCTGGTATCCCAACTACCCTCAAGCCCCACAGCCAGTCCAGGGTAGTGCAATATTCCTGCTGAAATGACTAGTAGTGGAATAGTGAATAGCATTTTCCATCAGTAGGTTTCAGAGTTAACACACCGTGGCGCTGAACGAGAGCAGGTCACAGCTCCAAGAGTCGCTGTTTCAAGGCGGTTATTGCTATCAGGGCCTCGCTCAAGGTGGTTGCACCCATAGGCCCTCGGAGGAGGAGCTGGGAGCCAGTCCCCACCCACGCCGCACCCAAGATGGCGCCCAATGGGACTCGCCTGTTTTCTGTAGGGGCCACGCTCAAGATGGCGGCGTACGGCGCGCGGGAGCGGATAGTGGCTGCTGCGCCTGCGCGTTGCACAGACTCAGTCCGCGCCGGAGTGACTAAGATGGAAGCCGGGGGGATGCGGCTGCCGCTGCCGTTCTGGGCCGGGGGCCCGGCCCCGGGGGAGCTGTACAGCCTGCCCTGCCCCAGCGCGGCCGGCCCGGGCCTGGAGCTCCTGGCCGGGGCCGGGGGCCCCCTCACGCGGACCCAGTGAGTGACCGGGAGCCGCTTTCGGTTCGGTTCGGGCCGCGGCCTCATGCGGGGCGGGGGGAGCGGAGCCGCGGCGAAGCGGGGCTGAGAGAGGTGGGGAGGAGGGGGCCTGGCTGGGGGGAGGGGAGGACAAGGGCCTGGGGGGAGACAGGGGAGGGCCTGGGGAAGGGGACGGCGGCTGGGCTAACCCCACCCACGTGGCCCTGTGGGGAAGGGAGAGATTTGGGGGAGATGGCTGAAAGCCTGGCAGACCCGGGTGAATTGCTTTCTTTTGCTAAGGAGGGGACAACGTTGGGGTCTTCTGGGAAAGGGGTGAACAGGGTTGCCCCCCCCCGCCCCCAGGATCCCTGGAGGCTGGTGTTTCCACAGCCCCTATTGTACGTGCCTGTGCTGCCCTGCCATCGTGCTCTGTGACCCATTGATCCCCATGTAATCAGCAGCCCCTGGCCCAACCCCCATTGGGGAGGGGAAGGTGTGGCTGTAGGGTTCATTTGGAGCAGAATTACAGTCTGTATCCGCGAGTCAGGCTCGGGAGAGGAGTAAGGGCCGTTAGAAGAGTAATGCTGCTGTTGGCTGTCCAGCGCGGGGAGTGCTGATGGTTTTGTTTGTCCCCCCAGGAATCCCATGGTGACAGGCACCTCGGTGCTGGGAGTGAAGTTTGACGGTGGTGTGATCATCGCTGCAGACATGCTGGGCTCCTATGGCTCTCTGGCCCGGTTTCGTAACATTTCCAGGATCATGAAAGTGAATGATAACACTGTGCTGGGCGCATCTGGGGACTACGCTGATTTCCAGTACCTCAAGCAGGTTATTGACCAGATGGTGTAAGTATTTCTCCTCTGCTGACCCATGGAAACAGGCCTTCCCTCTCTGCATTAGAGGGAGCCCAATTTCCCAGGCAGAGCAAGCTTGCACTGTTCTGCCTATGCTGTGGATACCTAGACTTGGCTCCACTGGACTTTACTGTAGTAAATAACAGAATGATCAGATACATAGATGAACACAATATGTTGGGGAAGATTTAATCAACACACCTTTTGTAAAGGGAAATCATGCCTCGCCAATCCATTAGCATTCTTGCACCCCCATATTCCCACCCCCACCTCTCGCACCACATGGGAGCTCCTGCACCCCTCCCCCATTCCCACCTGCACCCCTCGCACCAAATGGGAGTTGCCCAGGTAAGCACTCCACACCCAAACCTCCTGCCCCAACCCTGAGCCCCCTCCCTCATTCTAGCTCCTGGCCAGACCCTACACCCCAACCCCTAGCCTGCTCCTTCACCCCCAGCCCTGTGCTCAGTGCACTCCCACCCTCAGATCAGCGCAGAGAGAGAGGAAGAGAAGGTAGGTACCCACTCTATGTGGGCAGGGCTGGGATCCCAGACTGGCAGCGGACTGAGCGGGGCTGGCAGCCAGGACCCTGGCTGGCAGGAGCCGGTGGACGGAATCCCAGACTGGGAGTGGGCTGAGCCGCTCAGCCCACTGCTGGTCTGGGGTTCTGGCTGCCGGCCCCTTCTCAGCCGGGGTCCCGGCCGCAGGCCCAGCTCAGCCTGCGACTGGCCTACGTGAACGGAACCCCAGGCCGGCAGCGGGCTGAGTGGGCCGGTGGCGCAAGATCAGCATTTTAATTTAATTTTAAATGAAGCGTCTTAAACATTTTGAAAACTTTGTTTACTTTACATACGACAGTAGTTTAGTTATATAATATATAGACTTAGAGAGAGACCTTCTAAAAAGCGTTAAAATGTATTACTGGCACATGAAACCTTAATGTGAATAAATGAAGACTCGGCGTACCACTTCTGAAAGGTTGCCGACCCCTAGGATAGATAAGACAGAAAATATCATAATTCCAATATATAAATCGTGGTACGCCCACATCTTGAATACTGTGTGCAGTTCTGGTTGCTCCATCTCAAAAAAGATATGAGATTTGGAAAAAGTACAGAGAAGGGCAACAAAAATAATTAGGAGCAGGGAACTGCTTCCTTAGGAGGAGAGATTAAAAAGACTGGGGCTGTTCACCATGGGAAAGAGATGACTGAGGGGGAATATGCTAGAGTTCTGTCAAATCATAAATGGTGTGAAGAAAATGAATAGGGAAGTGTTATTTACCCCTTCACATAAAACAAGAACTAGGGGTCTTCCAATGAAAATAATAGGCTGTAGGCTTAAAAGCAAAAGGAAGAACTTCTTCACACAACGCACAGTAAACTTGCGGATCTTGTCAGGGATTGTTGTGAAGACTAAAAGTACAACTAGAATCAAAGCAGAATTAGATAAGTTCCTGGAGGATAGGTCCATTGATGGCTATTAACCAAGATGGTCAGGGATGCAACCCTATGCTCTGGGTGTACCTAAAAGTTTTGATAGCCAGAAGCTGGGATGGTCGATGGGTCACTCAATAACTGCCCTGTTCTGTTCATGCCATCTGAAGCATCTGGCACTGACCCCTGTTGCAAGACAGGATACTGGGCTAGATGGAGCATTGGTCTGACCCAGTATGCCCATTCTTATGCTCTCTAGGGTTTGCCAGTCTAGCATCTTTCATTAACACTAAAACAAAATATTTTAAATGAAAGTAACACAAATACCCCAAATTAGTGTTTACAAAATGAATTAGCTCCAGAGATGCTAAAACCCGGTGTGTCATTTTAAGTGTGAGCTCTTTGTCCATCTGTCCCTAAGAGTGCAAACTTGTCTCCATCCCATAAGGTCCCACCACTACCACTCCTACTTAGCTGGCTTTGAGCATGCAGACTAGCTGGAGGTTAATACAGGGCTATTGATTCTTGATCTGCAGTCTCCTTCACCCCAAGAAGGAAATTGCAAATTCTGTACTACAAATCACTCCTCACAGGCCCTTTGTTGGAGATTCACTGGACCTATCAACAGGTCTCTCCAGTTACCCTTCATTTACTTTAGATCTATGGCTGATGAGCTGTAAGAATGCAGAGATGTGTTTTTGCTTTAACAGCCTGTGAGGATTTAGTATATAGGGCATATTGTCTTATTGCTAGCCTGGCTGGCAGGGGTGGGGGCTGTGGTTAAATCTAAATAATGTCATATGGTTGGTAGGTTTTTCTAAGTTGTCTAAAACTCTTCTCTAAACTAGAATTGATGAGGAGCTGTTGGGAGATGGTCACAGTTACAGTCCAAAGGCCATTCATTCCTGGCTGACCCGAGCCATGTACAGCCGGAGATCCAAGATGAATCCACTCTGGAATACTGTTGTTATTGGAGGCTTTTACAATGGGGAGAGGTGAGTCCTGCACAAACCATTTGAGATGTGTAGCGTTACTTCTCTGCTACATGCCCACTTCAGGGACTTGATCCACTCACCGCACGATAGAAATTGGTGTCAGTTATAGTCCCTGGTAGAATAAAGCTCAGGGCTTGATTTAAGCAAGGACAAACAGTAAATCTGAAAGATCTAAAAATGTTTGTAAAGCATAGGAAAGGGCTTTCAATGTGGTCTTAGCTGATCAAACTTTTGTTACTAGCTAATCTGAGGTCTTGGGGCATTAATTTTCTGCCTCTTTCAGGTCAGACTATATCTTGTATCATGGTGCATAGATCTGTTTTTCCTTTCCATTGCAGATTTTCAGTACTGGGGCACATGACTGCCTATATAATGTGCATATGCAGTTGTTGCAACTGACTGTGTAATTGCTTCCCCTGTGTGTGTGTGCAGGTGAGGCCTGCCTTTTGATACACAGCTGCATGCTCCTGCCATTGTGGCCCTTGGTGTCCCATAGATCAAATGCACTTCCCCTCCTTGGGCACTCATTTTACAGCCTTCTCCTTGCTTCTTGTCAGGGACAGCCTGTCTAGGAGAGAGAGCTCCCATTCCATACTTACTGATGGCTTTTTTTCTAAACCACTTCACAGAGGAGCTGACCCTCAGTCTAGCAGCACACATCCCGCTCTAATGCAGTCTGCTACAGAGGGCAATACTAGAGGGTATTTTAAAAAGAGTAAGCCGTGTACCTGAAGGCTAGAAAATACCCTGATCCCAAGCTGTTCTTTTGAGTAGTAGACTGGAAGTTTGTTTGATGCTTGCCCTCGAAAGAACTATCTGTTAAAACAGGAGCCCCTGAACTTTCCTTCCTTTGGTTGCCTGTGTGCCTAGAGTATCAGCTGGACTTCACCTTTTTCTTGGCTAGCCTGAGGGGTGTTTGCTTTGTCAACTTGTGCTGGAGTTTCCTTTGTAAGCTGGTTACACCACCAGGAATTGTCCCAGATGCTGATGTTTCTTCTGTGCACCCAGGAATGATTCTGTGTTCATCATTCTGTGTTCAGTTTTCTAGGGTACGTTGACATGTTGGGTGTTGCCTATGAAGACCCTACACTCGCTACTGGCTATGGAGCTTACCTAGCTCAGGTAAGTGCTGGTAGAACATAGACTGGGAACTGTAGAGAGAAGCAGCACAGGTTAGTGGCAAGAGCAGGGACGTGTGAGTCAGAGGCTTGAGTTCTCTGCTAATGACGTGCTGTGACTAGTGCATGCTGCTCTCTTGCTTTAACTGCAAATTCAGCCTCGTGGAACTGAGTTGTTATGGAAGATGCTTTATTTATTTATTTATTTTTTAAATGCAGCCATTAATGAGAGAAGTCTTAGAGAAGAAACCCGTCCTGACGAAGGACGAGGCCCGGGACCTGATTGAGCGCTGCATGAAAATCCTGTACTACAGAGATGCCAGATCATTTAACAGAGTAAGTATCCTACCTTGGTGTTTCCTGGTCATCCTTCAGGAACTACAGTACCTGTTGTGCTGGCTCAACTGACATGCAGAGTGTAGCCTCTAAGTTTGTGTGATTCATCTTCAGTCATGATACTCTGCTGTCTTATAGCAACTTCCTTCCCCTGACTTCAGAGTGGTTTAGAGCTGCTAAGCCTCACAGCATCTTTGTGAGGTAGTGAAATGGGGAGTATATTTGTTTGAGATGTGACTTGCCCACGTCACGGGTTGTTAGCAAAGGTGGGAAGAGAGCTCAGTCCTTGTTCCCTGCTCTGATCTTGGAAATCCAGCTTTTCAAGACTTGCAGTGGATCCTCCATCCCTAGCAACAGCAAAATGCAGTTTGCCAACTACCAGACAGAACTGGCAAAGAAACTCTGTCTCAAGTTTCTGTAAGGATATTTAAGTAGGCAAAATACACCAAATTAGCTGATGTTTCTCTGAACATTTGGGATCTGGGAATTGACGTTGCTGCTTAGAGTGGGTAGCTCCTGCTAACTGACTTCAGATAAGGAGTGTCAGGGCTCAGACTTTTGGTTATAATCCAGTCCTTCAGTTAGCTGTGCATGACCTCTGCTTCTGCTGGGCGAAAGGTAAAGCACTAGGTGAAGGTAATTGAATGTGACACTAACTGAGTAGTTATACTAAAGCAAATTTCTTCAGTGAAAGGTGAACTTCAGATATTCATTTTTTGGTCGCAAACTATCATTTACCCAATGTCAAAGCACTTGCAATCTCAGATTTCATTTGCATTAGTTAGGGCTTACTGGAAATTCTAATTGTTGATCTCCTCCTCCTTAGTACGAACTTGCCATAGTGACCGAGAAAGGAGTTGAAGTGGAAGGACCTCTGTCCGTAGAAACCAACTGGGACATAGCACATCTGATCCGGTAACTTGCCAAAAGTTGTACACGTCACTCAAACTGACAAATGTATTGTAACTGAAGGCCATCTTCTGCCCTCAAGCTTCTAACTGCCATGGGAGTTGAGCTTCCTTCTGGCCCCTTTTTGGGGGGTAGGGGGGGTTTGTAGATTGCCTTTTTTTTTTTTTAAAAGTTGTGTTGCTCTGCTATTGGAACAATATTTCTGCTTGGTGTCATAGCTTGGAAGAAACTGGGGGCATGAATGCATAGTTCTGGCGAAAAGGGGGAAAGCATTTATTCTAGAAAACTCTTTTCTGCACCAAGGGACAGCTTCTAAGGTATTTGAGGTTGGCTAAATCTTGGACCTGGTTGCTTTGTTTCGGTGGCCAGGGTATGAAGCCATTACTAGACAAAGGTTCCTAGGGAAGAGATCTGCTGCTGACTTACCTGTTCACCAGTTTTCCACTTGTCTTGGGCAACTGCCTTTTATCAAGCACTGTGTGTAACACCTAAAACACCCAAATCTGTCTTTCACGCTTATTGATGTTGACTCTAGTTTGTGTGTGCTTCTTGTGTAACTGACTTGTCTTCAAACAACCTGACCTTTTAAAATCTCTTTACAGTGGCTTTGAATGAAATCTGAAGAATTGCTTGAGCCTGGTGCATCCATATAGTCTTTCATATGCACGGTGTAAATCATTTATTTCTACCAGAGCTTAGTGCTCTGAGCAACCCTGAGTTATACAAGTTTTGTAAATGAAATAAACATGTTGAAACAAGTTTACGTATTTTAAGCTTGAAAACGTACTCTGCGTGGGACATCTAAAACTGGTGGTGTACTAGAAGAAAATCTCTCTTTTATCTTTACTGAACAAGCAAAGGGTCAGAGTATTTGAGGTTCACAGGGAGTCAGATGTTCCTCTGAGAAATTAACTACTTTTAATGGTTGGTGCAGATTTATATGAGCCTCTTCTGGAAGAGGCCAGGATTTAATGGAGCATCCGCTTTGTGCTGGTAAACTTACCTTTCACAATTGCCAGGGGCCTGGCCATGACTTCAGCATCATTGATAGAAGGCTGTACCTGTTCTATCCTATAAGCATAGCACATTTATAAGACATTCCCTTAGTCACAGCTGCAGCGTAGGTGCTATATAGACCCTCTAATGCAGAAACAGATGAGGGATGGACAACAGTGGGGTCTCCTACTCTACACACACCTTACTGGCCTTTAAGTCTAGCAGTTGGACATCTTGTCTTGCACTCGTCCTGCTTCTGTCAGTACAAGCCCCATACTACTCCCTCTGTGCTTAGAAAGCACTTTTATCTAGTGATCCAGCTGTACATACAGATTAACTTAAAATAGTACAAACACTTCTGGAAATAGGTCATGGAATGTACCCAGCTCCCAGAGAGACTGTACAGGGATGTTACCTAAAACGTCTTAAATTGTGGGCATGTTTACCATGCTCACATCAGGGAACACTGTAAGCAGGAAACTATATTCTGCGTCCATTTAAGTTCCTTGTAGAGGGCATTGCACTAATCCAAGGACAGAAATCTTTCCAAGCCATCACATTTGGAATATCCAGGAGCAGTGGAAGACTGGAGTTGCAAACTTGAATCGAGGTAGGCAGACCTGCTGCTGCCCTTTCAGTGACTGACAGTGTGGTTCAGGGTGGGTGACCGAAGTTTGCTTTATAGGGTCCTGTACTGGCTGAGCAGGATGCTTTTAATTGTAGAGGGTCTGTGCTTAGATGGAGACATGCTGAAGGCAAAGGCTTCAGGTTGTTGTAATGCATGTGAAAATACTACTTACCTGCCAAGTTCATCTGCCCTTGCAACAGGAACCCCCTTCATTTCAGATAGATGAGTTAACAGTTGCCTCATCTGTTTTGCTCTGGAGCTGCTGATCTCCAGTGTTTCCTGCTTATTTACTATGGAACTAGGTTTGATGATATCCTATTCCAGTATCTGGCAATTCAGTTACATGATTTAACACCATGAGGTGATACAGAGCAAAACCTCACTGTTACATTACTTATTCCCAAGCCTGGTCATTCTAACCGAAAAGTGCAGCGTTCCTTTCCTGCCCACCATTCTCCACAAGAGTTTAGCAGCTGTAACGAGATCTTATTACTAGGCCAGCATTGCACTTACACAACTTGTTACATGCTAACAGCTGAAGTATTAATAAAAACTGACACTTGGGAAAATAAAACTGTTTTGAGATGCAGTCTCTTTGCTTACCATGTGATCAGTTTTGCAACTTATTACATAAGCACTCTGCAAAGCGTTAGTGTAGCATCAGTTTGGAATGACTTGGCATGACTGTAAGCTTGGCAAAATTAAGAGCTACATGGTTGTAGGCATGAACAGCCTTTCAATTTATCTTGAAGCTGAACTGCAATGCATTTCAGAAAAATATCAACATTTAGTCATTTAATAGAGGTGCACGCTTAGAGGTGCACGCTTACTCAAACAACATGGGCAGCCCCAACAGCCTGGAATACCAACAACTGATGGAGAAAACGGGCCATGCATTTGTATCATGATAGGTAAGAACTTTTAGCTCACCTTTTAATCCAATCCCAGGTGCAATGAAAACACAATTTTTAATGACAGGTTTCAGAGGAACAGCCGTGTTAGTCTGTATTTGCAAAAAGAAAAGGAGTACTTGTGGCACCTTAGAGACTAACCAATTTATTTGAGCATGAGCTTTCGTGAGCTACAGCTCACTTCATCAGATGCATACCGTGGAAACTGCAGCAGACTTTATATATACACAGAGAATATGAAACAATACCTCCTCCCACCCCACTGTCCTGCTGGTAATAGCTTATCTAAAGTGATCAACAGGTGGGCCATTTCCAGCACAAATCCAGGTTTTCTCACCCTCCACCCCCCCACACAAATTCACTCTCCTGCTGGTGCTAGCCCATCCAAAGTGACAACTCTACATAATCAAGTCGGGCTATTTCCTGCATAAATCCAGGTTTTCTCACATCCCCCCCACCCCCATACACACACAAACTCACTCTCCTGCTGGTAATAGCTCATCTAAACTGACCACTCTCCAAGTTTAAATCCAAGTTAAACCAGAACATCTGGGGGTGGGGGGGGGGGGTAGGAAAAAACAAGAGGAAACAGGCTACCTTGCATAATGACTTAGCCACTCCCAGTCTCTATTTAAGCCTAAATTAATAGTATCCACTTTGCAAATGAATTCCAATTCAGCAGTTTCTCGCTGGAGTCTGGATTTGAAGTTTTTTTGTTTTAAGATAGCGACCTTCATGTCTGTGATTGCGTGACCAGAGAGATTGAAGTGTTCTCCGACTGGTTTATGAATGTTATAATTCTTGACATCTGATTTGTGTCCATTTATTCTTTTACGTAGAGACTGTCCAGTTTGACCAATGTACATGGCAGAGGGGCATTGCTGGCACATGATGGCATATATCACATTGGTGGATGTGCAGGTGAACGAGCCTCTGATAGTGTGGCTGATGTTATTAGGCCCTGTGATGGTGTCCCCTGAATAGATATGTGGGCACAATTGGCAACGGGCTTTGTTGCAAGGATAAGTTCCTGGGTTAGTGGTTCTGTTGTGTGGTATGTGGTTGTTGGTGAGTATTTGCTTCAGGTTGGGGGGCTGTCTGTAGGCAAGGACTGGCCTGTCTCCCAAGACTTGTGAGAGTGTTGGGTCATCCTTTAGGATAGGTTGTAGATCCTTAATAATGCGTTGGAGGGGTTTTAGTTGGGGGCTGAAGGTGATGGGCTAGCACCAGTAGGAGAGTGAATTTGTGTGGGGGGGTGGAGGGTGAGAAAACCTGGATTTGTGCTGGAAATGGCCCACCTGTTGATCACTTTAGATAAGCTATTACCAGCAGGACAGTGGGGTGGGAGGAGGTATTGTTTCATATTCTCTGTGTATATATAAAGTCTGCTGCAGTTTCCACGGTATGCATCTGATGAAGTGAGCTGTAGCTCACGAAAGCTCATGCTCAAATAAATTGGTTAGTCTCTAAGGTGCCACAAGTACTCCTTTTCTTTTTACAATTTTTAATAACACCATATAGATTCATAGATACTAAGGTCAGAAGGGACCATTATGATCATCTAGTCGGACCTCCTGCACAATGCAGGCCATAGAATCTCACCCACCCACTCCTCCGAAAAACCTCTCACCTATGTCTGAGCTACTGAAGTCCTCAAATCGTGGTTTAAAGACTTCAAGGAGCAGACAATCCTCCAGCAAGTGACCCGTGCCCCATGCTACAGAAGAAGGCGAAAAACCTCCAGGGCCTCTTCCAATCTGCCCTGGAGGAAAATGGAGCAAGTGCTAAATGACATCAGCTAAGTAATAACACAGGGCTCCAACCTTTCCTCACAAGTAATTCCAGAAGGGAAAAACATCCATGGTACCATCAGTTTCATTGCTGACTACTGTGCCTATTGCCCCCCTATTTAAGCACTACCCAGGAAAATTAGACTTGTAAAGACTACTCACAAGTGAGTGTTTTATGAGCAGGCTTGTACTTAAAGCATATTAAGTAATCCAATGTCCTTGTCCTGAGAGGCAGATACTTCATATCTTCTCCATGGTGCAGATTGGAAAAACTTGATACCAAGAGGTTACGGATTTCAAGTTTTCAAACAGTTGCTTTAAGTTGAACAGGGATTTGGATGCCTAACTTTAGACTCCTGTGACTTGGCCAGGGCTACATAATATCAACGCGGAGCCAGGATTAGAACTTGAGTTGCTAGCTCCCAAGCTTGCGCTCTGGTCACAGGCCTAATGCTTTACTGACCATTTGTAAACAGTAAAAACAAACTACCTTTGCTATTTGCTTATAGCTGTCTTAAGAAACAAAAAGATATTACCTCCAAAGAGTTAAAATACCAGTTCATTCAGTTAAATAGATGGTCTGACACATTTATACTTTCACAAATGATTATGTATATGGCTGGTCTTCGACAGTCTTACAGCTCTTACCATTCACTGGTTTAACCAGAGGTCCTGCTTACATCAAATTCTAAAAGGACTTGGATGAAGCCCTTGAAAGAGAACCTCACCTCAACAGTGATTACAGTGAAGGAACTAAAACCATTTGAAATTAGGAGTTTTAAAGAGTTCTGTAATCAAATGGCCTCATCATAATAGTAGGTGACACAGTAGGATACAACTTGGTATGAACATCATACAAAAAACTGCCCATAGCACACATGCTCTTAAGACAATCGTACAAGCACTTAGAGATAAGATGCCTCCACTTTTTTGGAATCCCAGGTTGTGTGTCTAGCCAGCTAATACATTAGGAGGATAGTAAAGAATGCAGCTACATGTAGCTAAAATACTGAATAGTCTGCTTAAACCGAGCTCTCTCTTTGCAAATGATTTAGCCTTGAAATTATAATATATGACTGCTGCTTAAGTTTCATTTGAAAAGGGTGCATTTATCAGCATCTATGAGGTAAAAACTTAACTTTAAGCTGTAGTTTAAGAATGTAGAGGTTGCCAAATAAAGATGAAATGCAATATATTTATACAGTACAATATAAATATGTATTTATGCTTTTCAGACTTTTTTTTAAAACCCCTTGAAGTCAGGACAACAGGCTGTCCCACTTAACCTACTGTAGTTAATATATGGCAGTTAGAGGCCAAACTCTGCTAAAGTCACATTGATTTTATGGAGGGTTGCACAGGTACAAGTGAGGGCAGAATCAGACTCTAAGTGTTAACTACATGTAAAGCCATTTCATTACTATCCCATCTCTGGCTTTTTTCCAGACACACTGAGCTACTGAGTCCCTTCCCAAGCAGAGGATTTGTGTACAAACTGAATCAAATCAGGAATTGGTCATGTCAAAGAAAAAACTTCATCAGCTTCACATTTTTTGCAGAGTTCAGAGGAGCAAGAGAATTAATTTAGGATAATATGTACTTTTCTATCAAAGTCACAAGAATTAAATAGTTCTCCATAATAAAAACACATATTTATAAATCCATTTCCCTGGTTTTATTAAATGTTCCACTTATGTACACTTTAAAGATGAACCATTTACAGGTTTGCACATGCTGCCTCCTGCTTTCCTTGGGTAATAGGGAAGGTTCTCAAAAACCTCTACGGAAACAGAAAGGTGCAGGTGCTTCTGATTTTTGTATGTCAAAATGCTTTCAGTTTATACCATAATACATACAATTAAAAAACCCTCAAACATGCAAATTGTAGAAAAATTTAAGCTGGCAGTGAAAAATAAAAACAAACGTCTTCCTTTTGTGCACATCACAGTTTGTTTCATTAAATCAGATTTTCTAATTCTAAGGAACGTAGTGTCTGATGCCACTGGTTAAAGCAGGTTTATCAACTACTAGTAGTTTAAAAAGGTCGTTTAATGGTCCATATAGTTTTAGCTCCCATCTATTGTACAGGAAGATCAAGACAGGCTTGTCTTGTCTCTTCCATCATGTACCCTCTGTCAGTAATTCTTTGGAGCAAGGTGGGTGGGTGTCAGATGGTTTCCTGGGTGGCGGAATGAAACCATCACACACAGTGTCCTCCAGTTGTCATGAAGTCTACTCAAAAACGAGAGGCTGGCTTTAACACTGTACCTAACTCCCTAAATGTAGATCTCAGTTCAACCCCAGTTCAAATACTAATGGCTCCTAAGAACCGTTGCTGGCATTGAACAGGCAAAATTCTATCGCTTGTGTTTTACCCTGTGTCAAGATTCACAAGCAAAGTCATTGCTCTTCTTTTCTTTTTTAAAAAAGAAACAAAAACCCAAATCTTAATGGCCAATAATAGAAGGTTTCACACATTAAAGCAATAATTCATATCTAAAGTTACTACAGAAACCTAAATCTCTGGGTCAAGTGTTTAAAAAAAAAAAAAAAAAATCTGTGTTAAGACAACCAAAAGATTTATATACTGGTTCATTAGCTACATTTTTTTTTCCTTTCTTTAGAAATGGTCACATTGACGATGTAGTATAATTCAAAACATTTTTGCACAATAAAACAGAAAACTATGATACAGTGAGGTAAAGAAAACGCAAAAATATTCACCCACAATATAGCTTCAGAAAATACCAACACAGTGATTTCTTTTTTTTCTTTTTTAAAAAAAAGCACAAAACTTATAAATGAACAGCATAAATGGCTATTAATCTGAGTGATCACCTACAAATTTCCTAATCCCACAAATCCACAGGGAAGTGTAATGGTCTCATCCAACATTTATTTAAAAAATAACCCTTTCTGGATCATGATTCTCAGATTAGTGCTCAGATTTCCATCAGATCCAAATCAGCATCTTCAAAGCCATAGAAGGATTCAGTCTCGCTTTCCCCTTCAAAGAGCTGGTGGAGGATTTCTGGGTCTGTAGATTCTTCAGCACGGGTCCTATCCTGGAATCCAACTTCTTCGTCCTGCAGCTCATCGCTCAGCTTCAGCTGCTCCTCCAGAGAGGCAATCAGCTCCTCCTGCATGTCGGCATTGCGTGTGGGAGAGTTGGCCGTGCCATCGGGGCCCGGCAGCACGCTAGCCACCAGGAAGGACTGCTGCACGAGTTCAGGACAGTCGCCAATGACCTCCAGAACCTCCGCCAGCCAGCATAAAACCAGCTGGAGGAGAATGTCCGAGTCGCATGTGGAGTCCGCCATTTCCTTGGCTTGCTCTTTCCACTTTTTATGCAAGAAGTTTTTCACAGTCCTTTTTATGCACACATCTAGGGGTTGGATTTTGGAGCTGCAGCCAGCAGGGACTACGGCTGGCAGAGTGCTGGATGCATTCAGTAAGGAAAGTACCTCTTCAGACAGATGTGTTCGGTGGCAATCCAGCACCAGCATGCCCTTGCTGTTCTGGCACTCTGTGTGCTTCTGCCACACTCTAGAAGACCACAGCTCCATGATTTCGTCATCGCTGTACCCATTCTCCTTTGCTTCCAATATAATAGACTCCGGCACGTTGGCAGGCTGCTCTACATGACCCCTGTAGAACACCAGAGTTGGCAAAATGCTGCCATCAGCTAAGATAGCGAGGACAACGTCGCACCAGGGCTCCCCGGTCCCCACTGTCTGCAATGCATTCTCTTTCCTGTCGTCGCTGCTCAGTACCTCCACATCAAGGAAAAGAGAGATCTCGTCAATGGCTGCGATCATGGAGAGTGGCAGGTCCTGGGTGTGGATCTGCCGTTGCACAAACTCAATGAAGCAGCTGGCATTTTCGTCTACGTCTTTGGGGAGAGGGTGAGCCACTGCTCTGCGGGTGTGCATGCTGAGGTTGTGCCTGAGCATGAACCTCACCGCCCATTCGTAGGAGATCTTGAAGCCTCCCTCAAGGGACCGGCCAATCTTGGTTGCCTTCTGAAAGAGAGTCTCCTCGTTCACAGGCAGCTGCTGCTCTCTTTGTGTGAGGACCCACTCTGCTAGCTTCTCTTCAGCCTCTAAGCTGAGGTACTTGCCCTCTGACAAAGATGCTAAGTTGTCTTCTTGGAAAGCTTGAAACCTTCGCAGCCAGCGCCTGATACGCCTCTGAGGATTCCTGAAGTGCTCTGCTGCCTGTTCAGTGTTGCAGCACAAGGCAAACAGTACGACACGAAGCTTTTTCACGGACAGTTGTTCCTTTTTGCTTACAGGTTCGGGCTCTTTTGCTGGCTGTTCTTCTTCTTGATCATCAATATTTAAGCACTCTTCCTCCTGACTAACCGCAGGTCTCTTATATGCCTCTAGCACCGCTTCAGGCTCCATCTCATCCTTCTCAGCTAACAAAGGCTTTGTTTTCACAGTAGCAGCTTTACTTGGGGGATAGGTGGAGTATATATTCTTCATGCTTCCGTCATGGGGCTGGCTGTGCCTTGAAGGGAGAGAACACAGAGAACCAGCTTAAAACAAGAAAAACAAAAACAGGGAACAAAAACTAGAAGAGTATTTGGCAGATGAGAGATGTCAGACAGTTTACCTTGAATGTGAAATCCAAGTGGGCCCTGAAAAAGGAAATATTTGGAGGTTAGTTTGCAAACAGAAAGTGAATCATCAAGACAGACAACAACAACAAAAATCATTTTTCTAAGATGATGATCTTGTACCTCTACAGCGTCAGTCATCCTGAAGGATCTCAACACAATTTGCAAACACTTTATATGTGTAATTTCACACCCATAGAGTAATCATTGTATCCAACACTGAAATGCAGCCACCTCTGGGTTGATGCACAGCAGCTAACAATGCACAGTAACACTAGACAATGACCATTAAAACCAGCAGAGAAATACTGTATTCATTTGAATCCACAGGAGGAATACAGTTAGGCCGGATATAGGCCAGTAAACTGGAATTTGCCCAGTCCACTGGAGGTAACTCCTTCCTTTAGCAAAATGTAATAGGGATATTTAATGTCAAGCGTCTAGGATGCAAGTTTTAAGACCCATCCAAACTTGTAATTTCAGCAGCAGCACAATGCCTCTTAGCCTCTCACTGGTTCAATAGTGTCTCAGAGGAAGAGTAACTTACTAACAGCATTCATGCAGCCCCTGGATGAGTCCCACAGCCATATAGCTGTAACTATATGCAAAAAAGGAAAGGAGATATTAAACCAACCCCTCAAACCTCCAGAATAGACAGACTCTCTCATTCTGTTATGAAGGGTCCACAACACTACACATCTACCTACAAGTCCTATGGCCTGGGTTATACAGCAGGTCAGACTAGCTGATCACAGTGGTTGCTTCTGACCTTCTAATCTATGAATCTACTCTATGTTTTACATCTAAATAGCATGGAAAGCTAGAGGAATTATAGGTCAAATTCATCCCAAATAGATACACCAGGGAAGCATCTGGCCCATAGTCTATAAATAATGCATTATGCCGAACATTACTATTATGCTACAGTATAATGTGACATTTCTGCTTCATCTCAAAATCTTACCTCGGAAAATGATGTTACTGAACTCATGTGATGGGTTGAAGACCAGATGCTTGGCCATTGCATCACCTTCAGATGTTGCAAAAAGACAGGAGGCACAGGCCAACTTTACCCCACTAGGAGGGGGAAGAGAAAAGAAGTATATAATAACACCAGCATCACAACAAACATATGCATTTCATATAAAGCAGCAACCATTAATAAAGAGATCTGGAAAGTTCTCATGGAGACTAAAGAGGCTATAAAAACAGAAAACTTAGTTGAAATCCCCCATTAATATTACCTCCTTATTGACTGGGTACATGTCACCTCGGGATGGGATTCAGAGATAAAATTTCTAGACACCATTACTGACTGCTTCTTGGAGCAGCTAGTCCTGGAACCCACAAGGGGAGAAGCAATTCTTGATTTAGTTCTAAGTGGAAGACTGGATCTGGTCCAAGAGGCAAATATAGCTGAACCACTTGGCAATATCGACCACAATGTGTAATTAAATTTACATCCTTGTAGGGAAGAAAATACCTAAGAAATCCACCACAGTAGCACTTAACCTCAAAAAGGGGAAATACACAAAAATGAGGCGGCTAGTTAAATGGAAATTAAAAGAAACAGTCACAAAAGTGAAATGTGTGCAAGCTGCATGGAAATTTTTTTAAAAAACACCATAATAGAGGCTCAAACTAAATGTATCCCTGCTCCCAAAAAACAGTAAGAGGACCAGAAAAAAACCACCATGGCTAAACAACAGAGTAAAAGAGGCGGTTAAAGACAAAAAGACATCTTTTAAAAACTGAAAGTCAACTCCTAGTGAAGAAAACAGAAAGGAACATACATCCTTGCAAGTCAAGCGTAATTAGGCAGGTCAAAAAAGAATTTGAAGAACAACTAGCAAAAGACAAGAACTAAAAGTAAAAAAAATTTTTAAAGTACATCAGAAGCAGGAAGCTAGCCAAACAATCAGCAGGGCCACTGGACAACTGAGGTGCTAAAGATGCACTCAAGAAAGACAAGGTCACTGATGAGAAGCTAAATGAATTCTCTGCATCGGTCTTCACTGGAGAGGATGTAAGGGAGATACCCACACCTGAGCCATTTGTTTTAGATGACAAATCTGAGGAACTGTCCCAGATTGAGGTGTCAGTAGAGGAGGTTTTGGAACAAATACTTTAAAAAGAAATAAGTCACCAGGACCAGATTTCTGAGGGAGCTCAAATATGAAATTGCAGAACTACTAATTATGATATGTAACCTATCATTTAAATCAACCTCTGTGCCAGATGAGTGGTGGAGAGCTAATGTGATGCCAATTTTTAAAAAAGACGCCAGAGCCAATTCTGGCAATTACAGTCTGGAAAGCCTAACTTCAGTACCAGCAAAACAGTTTAAACTACAGTAAAGAACAGAATTATCAGACACATAGATGAACATGATACGTTGGGGAAGAGCCAATACAGCTTTTGTAAAGGGAAATCATGCCTCACCAATCTATCAGACTTCTTTGGGGACGGGGGTCAACAAACATATGGACAAGGGTGATCTAGTGTACATAGTGTACTTTGCCTTTCAGAAAGCCTTTGACAAGGTCCCTCATCAAAGGCTCTTAAGCAAACTAAGCAGTCATGGGAAAAAGAGGCAAGTTCCTCTCCTGGATCAGTGACTGGTTAAAAGATAGAAAACAAAGAGTAGAACTAAATTATCAGTTTTCACAGTGGAGAAAGGTAAACAGCAAGGTCCCCCAAAGATCCATACTGGGACTAGTGCTGTTTATCAGTCACAAATGATTAGGAAAAAAAGGTAAAACAGCGAGTTGGCAAAATTTTCAGATGATACAAAATTACTCCAGACAGTTAGGTCCAAAGCAGACTGCAAAGAGTTACAAAGTGACCTCACAAAACTGGGTGACTGGGCAATAAAATGGCAGATGATATTCAATGTTGATAAATGCAAAGTAATGCACACTGGAAGACATAATTCCAAGTATACATACAAAATGATGGTGTCTAAATTAGCTGTTACCACACAAGAAATCAATCTTGGGAGTTATCGTGGATAGTTCTCTGAAAACATCTCTTCAATGTGCGCCAGTCAAAAAACCTAACAGAATGCTGGGAACCATCAGAAAACGGGTAGATAATAAGACAAAAAATATCATAATACCACCATATATAAAAACATGGTATGCCCATACTTTGAATACTGCGTGCAGTTATGGTCATCCCATCTCATAAAAGATAGATTAGAATTGGAAAAAGTACACAGAAGGGAAACGAAAATTATTAGGGGGATGGTACAGCTTTCATGTGAGGAGAGATTAAAAAGACAGGACTGTTCAGCCTGGAAAAGAGACAACTGAGGGGAGATATGATAGAGGTTTAGAAAATCATGAATGGTGTGGAGAAAGCGAGTAAGGATGTGTTATTCACCCCTCCACATAACACAAGAACCAGGGGTCAGTAATAGGTAGCAGGTTTAAAACAAGCATAAGGAAGTACTTCTTCACATACCACGCAGTCAACCTGGGGAAGTCACTGCCAGGGGATGTGGTAAAGGCCAAAAGTATAACTGAATTAAAAAAAGAATTAGATAAAGTTCCTGGAGGATAGATCCATCAATGGCTATTAACTAAGAGGGTCAGGGATGCAATCTCATGCTTTGGGTGTCCTAAAAGAAGCTGGGACTGGATGACAGGATGTGGATCACTCAGTAAAGTGCCTTGTTCTGTTCACTCCTTCTGAAGCTTCTGGCACTGGCCACTACTGGAAGACGGGATACTGGTCTGGGACAGATAATTGATCTGACCTAGTATGGCCATTCTTATGACCAAATTCTGCCTTCAACTGCATAAGTGCATTTCCCATTATGTGCCACATGAAGTTAGCTCACACTAAGGCTATGTCTACACTACTGCGGTAAGTCAGCCTACGCTATGCAACTCCAGCTACGTGAATAATGTAGCTGGAGTTGACATAACTTAGGTCAAGTTACCGCGGGGTCTACACTGCAGGGGGTCGACGGGAGAAACTCTCGCATCGACTTACCTTACTCTTCTTGTTGAGGGTAGAGTACAGGGGTCGACTGGAGAGCAATCTGCTGTCGATTTGGCGGGTCTTCACTAGACCCACTAAATTGACTGCCAGAGGATCGATCTCAGAGCCTCGATCCAGGCTGTAGTGTAGACCTGCCCTAAGAAGTCATTAGGAGTTGCAGGTTATCCAGGGTAAAGTAAGACCCAGGATTTTGTGCTCTGTTTAAACACCTTTTTGCTATTACAGAAAAAATATATTGGATCTTCTTGAGAAAGTGGATAATTACAGAAGATGGCAGAGTTAGAAGATCAGAAAATAAATCACTTTAGATGGTTAGAAAATTAAAATAAGATGTAATCAAGTTTGGCATTACCAGGCAGTATAGTTTTTAAACAAGGCCAAGTATTTTGGACTCTTCCGAGGAACGTGGTTGCTGTAAGATAAAAAACAAACATATTTACTAGAGGCTCAGGATTATTCTGCATATTTAGGCCAGACAAAAAATCATGCACACTTATTCAGAGAAACCTGATCCTATTATAGAACCATTCTGTTGTAAGTTTCCCTATCTTTCAATTAAGGTTTCAGGGGAATGGGATTCCTATCCCTGATTAAACTGCTTGACCCTGGCTCTGGGGGCAACTGTGCTGCATCCATCCATTGTTTTCCAGGATCTGTAGGCTTGTGCGATTAACTACATCTTTCAATGAACTATATACTTGAACCTGTTTTAGGAGCAAGACAGCAATATCCCTGCTCTGAAACCCACACCTCTCAGCGATTTGCACCAGGTGGCAGTTAATGACAGTTCTCACCTAGTAATGTTATTTGTCACAGTCACTGATGCTCAAGAACTTGGAGAGGTTTTTAGGCCCAATGGTCTAGAGCAGGATCACCAAATCCTGATTCTGAATGGGGAGGGCAGCTGCAAAAGTTAGACGGGGTATTTCTAAGTGGCTGACAAATTAAAAGGAGTCGGGGTACGTGTGTCTGTGCATGTCCCTTATGTGAACTGAAATCCACTGAGATTAATCCTCATCCAGCATTTGCCCTCAACTGTTCGCTCAAATCATTTAGGTGTATAAAGAAACCCATTACCAACCATTGTACCATCGATACAAACGACATGCACACTGCCCTATAACCCACTTCTAGTGAACTGGAACTTACTGATGCCCCAGTAAAGGAGAATGTCAATATAAGGGGGATGGGGTTCCAGTGTATTAGAGAGGTTTGCTTTTCTAGAGAGCCCTTTTACACCTACTTGATCATATGGTTGGCATAAGCTCTGGAGCAGCAAGTGCTATAACGACACAGCGAACAGTGGACGTAGGTAGGAAAGTGGTTTGGGAAATCTGGGATTTCGAAGCTGCACTCCAAGCACGTCTGCCTCCCCAGAACACTCCTGCAGATGAAAGGGGACACTCATCAGTGGCTGTACAGATACCTTGTGGAGTTACAATTTCTGTTACTACAAACCCTGTCAGGCTGGCAGACACAAAAGACAAAGCTAACCAGCAAACAGTGAAGACTATCATTGACAGAGGCAAACTTCCAGAAAAAATTGCAGTCAAAATAATCTCTCCTCTGACCTATACTTTCAGCCCTAGCTACATAGATTGTCTTAGCGTTAGGCTTTAGTTTCACCATTTGTGACACCTCGTTAAGGAATCACTCTCTTATGCCATGTAATGCCATGTACTCAAATACAGTGGACTGCCCTAACAAGAAAAATTAAGGCTGCAATGTGGGACCTCTAAGGGAGACAGGCTGAGAGGGGGAAAAGAAAGAGGGAGGCTCCTCTGGGCTCTCTACAGGGAAAACCCACAAAAGAGAAAATTAAAAAAAAAAAAATTGTTTAAATCATTTGACTTAATCCTGGTCTTGTGGAAAGCTGGCTTCTCCTGGCATGATAGTTCTTCCTGGCAGTGGACAAGCCGAAACTGCACAGTGCCGAGGAGCAGACTGCCATCAATGGTGGCATAACATAGCTGACTGCATTTTCTTTAACAACCTTTTAGTTTGAAACTTAGCAAGAAGTTCTGACATTTTCTTGACTGCTCTCTTCTGGATGTTCCTCTGGACAGGTGGGTACAGGAAGATGGGCTGGGGGTCCGTAGAAGTCGTCAGTGGAGTGGCTTCCTGCAAGGTGCCCTGTGGCGCATCAGACGAAGATACTGGCACTGTCCGCGGCTGTCCTCTAGATGCTCTAATTGTAACCTGCAGCAAATGATAGATACCTCAGCTTTGCATATCTTAAGACATGTGCTGCCCCATTCCTGATCTCTGCTCCTCAGCTTTGCAATGGTCTGCTCAACTTAACATGGAATGGCAGGTGGAATCAATCTGTTCCAACAGGTGGAGATCTGAACTGATGCACATTCTGCAAACACCTGTTTTATGGCATCTACTAAAAACTGGTAGAAAAATGCTGCTGGAATTTTTAGGAGGTACATATTGATACTGTTGATATACTTCTGAGAAAATGTAGGAAGAGGAGCAAGTGCTGCTGCTTAGCTTGGATCCCTTACCTTGGTTCCAGGTTTCAGTCCTTCTAGCTGCTTCGGCTTTCGGAAAGTTTTGTGGTGCTGCAGCTTGTGTTCAATTTTATCCTTGGCGAATAGGAATTGCAGCCGACACTTGTTACAGTGATAAACACTCTTCTTCTAAAGCAAAATAAAAAAGGAATTTTTAATTTTGGAGAGTGGAGGCAAAAAGGGAAGGTTCTTGGGTGGTTTATTTTATTTATTTAAAGAAACCAAAACAATGGCTTCTCTTTCTTTTATTCCCTTGACCTCAAGTCCAGCCAAGTTTAGGTGCCATTTAAAAATGCTGTACTAAAAATAGCTACTGGTGGTGTTTGTTCCATTTCCAGTGGGTAACGTGTCCACATCATAAAATCACCTTCACCCCAGCAATTGGTCCCTTTATCAGCAGAGGCACCAAGAACTGCAGGGTCAAGAAAAATGAACTCTTCTCTTTCTCCTAGAGGGGGTTTTCTCCAAGTCACGGCTGAGGCACACTGGCAGAGTAGCACATGGAAGCTGCTTGCCTTTCTAATGCCTACCCTATACCTGTTCTGTGGGTAAACTAAGGGCTTCCAGGGTTGTCAATCTGCTACCTGCCAAAAGCACTAACTTTGTATAATTTATAAGTACGCTTAGAACTACTCACACTTAAAAGAGGTCACCATTCTAGGCAACAGATATGGAAACAGAGCTTCCCAACAGCTGTACAAAACGTGGTCTGTGGGATGGAATTTATTTTCTGGAATCTGAACTTTTCACCCAGAAGGATAAAGGGCTGATATCACCCACCAACAATCTTTGTTAATTACGAAGTGGAAACAAATACCAACACGGAAAACACAGGATATTTGTGCTAATCATAGCTGAGGTAAGAGGCATAGTCGTGTGTGTGTGTGTGTGTGTGTGTGTGATGAAGTGGGCACATCGCCTGTTTCAGGCCCTGATTCAGCTTTAAGCATGTGCTCCATTCCCAATGAAGTCTCTGTGAAAAGGAGTACTTGTGGCACCTTAGAGACTAACCAATTTATTTGAACATGAACTTTCGTGAGCTACAGCTCACTTCATCGGATGCATACTGTGGAAACTGCAGAAGACGTTATATACACAGAGACCATGAAACAATACCTCCTCCCACCCCACTCTCCTGCTGGTAATAGATAAGCTATTACCAGCAGGAGAGTGAGTTTGTGTGTGTGTGTGTGTGTGTGTGTGTGTGGGGAGGGGGGGGGGGGTTAGAAAACCTGGATTTGTGCTGGAAATGGCCCAACTTGATTATCATACACATTGTAAGGAGAGTGATCACTTTAGACAAGCTATTACCAGCAGGAGAGTGGGGTGGGAGGAGGTATTGTTTCATGGTCTCTGTGTATATAATGTCTTCTGCAGTTTCCACAGTATGCATCCGATGAAGTGAGCTGTAGCTCACGAAAGCTCATGCTCAAATAAATTGGTTAGTCTCTAAGGTGCCACAAGTACTCCTTTTCTTTTTGCGAATACAGACTAACACGGCTGTTACTCTGAAATCTGTGAAAAGTGAAACATTTTAACCAAAGCGTTGCGAAGAATATAAACCTAACTCCGTACTTGGGTTACCTGGTGCCTCATGAAATGCTGCTGGAAGGCATTGCCATTCTTAAAGACTTTCAGGCAATAAGGACAGAGCAGGTGCCGTGTGTCCTCGTGGATCATTCGGAAATGGCTATCCACTTCAGAGTAAAGCGACGAACGATACTGACAGACCTGGGGAAGGACAAATGCAAACAATTAACATGGAAGTAATCTAGGAATTTATATCACATCTATCACTGTAGTATATGGTTACTTTCACTGAAGCATCTAAGCAGCTGCTAACCTACACCCCCTTTAAGTTTCTGAATGAACTTATCTGAAGTAAGCAGAAAGGGAGATCTAACAGGAAGTGAGACCTAACAGTGAGTGATCTCTATCAAGTAAAAATGGGGCTGGTCAATCTAGGTAGATTCTTATATGGCAACCATAACCATGGTTCCTGAGCACCTGAGGAGTAATGAGCTCTGAAAGGAAGTAAATCTTATGCAGTCTTCATCACTCAGAATAGAGGGCTACAAGAAGAGAGAGGTACCTTGGGGCGTCGGGGGGAACATCAGGGTTTACTGGGGGATACCCATAAAGAATAAAAATAAGCTATTTAGATTTTTTTGAAGAGACTACATACTCTTAAAATTAATAGTTCTGAGAACAGATCTCTCCTGAGAATTCTGTTCTTTCAGATGGTTATAAAATTAGCAGTTAATGACACTATCCATCCAATCTAAAAAGAAGAAAGGGAGTAACAGTGCAAACAGAAATAATAGGTAGTTACTGAAAAGCAAGTCACAGTATGTCAGATAGAACAATTCACTCAGGCCCTATGTCACATTGAAAGAAGTTGCATTTTAGAAGTTTCTTATTCTTCTCCTTTTCTCATTGGACAGGCAGCAGTGGGGCCAATTTATGAAGGGTAGCATCTTGAGAGTGGATGCAAGCACTGATCTCAGGGTTAGACAGCAACTAGGGATGTAGTGAGTGAGTGACAGAGCCTTATCTCCTCCTCTAGAGTGACAGCTTCTCTTTCCTGAAAAGGCACCCATCTCCAGGCCCTCAATGCAAACTACTAGTGTCTGCTCCCTCAGCACTGACTCCAGTGGGACTAATCACCTACTTAAATGCTTTGCTGGAAAGTTCCAGACCTCCTCCTGGACTTCACAGAAACAGTCTAAAGCACAGAGTTTAAAATGTGTGTAATACCTGACAAACGTAGGGCATTTCTCCAGGCTTGTGGGTATCCTTCATATGCTGCAAGAACATTGGTTCACTCTCAAATGCCCATTCACAAATCTTGCACTTCGCTGTAACAGGAAGGAAAAGCAAAGTAACAGTTAAAACCCCCACAACACAAAGGTTGCAGTGAAGGACTTTGAAATCAGATAATATAATCCCTTTGAAGGAAGCAAAATATTACTTGTTCTCGCCTCTTGGATCTGGGGCATGTGATTTAAATATATCTATCTATATCTACTCTCAGCATCTTCTGGAAGGCATCACCAAAACCAACTGAGCAAGGAGTAAAACTGAGTCATCAAAGAACATGGAAAAGCTCCATTTCCTTTGGCCCAGGCCAATGCCGCACTGTTTCCAAAAGTACATTTTTGATCAGATTAGTTTATCATTATCTGAAGTCTATTTGGTAACCCCTATGTGAAATGAATTTGGAAGGTCACAACTAAGCTTGGAATAACAGAGACTTGGTGGGGTAACTCACATGACTGGAGCACTGTCATGGATGGGTATAAACTGTTCAGGAAGGACTGGTGGGAGAGAAAAGGTGGAGGAGTTGCACTGTATGTAAGGGAGCAGTATGATTGCTCAGAGCTTCCAATAGGAAACTGGAGAAAAGTCTGTTGAGAGTCTTTGGGTTAAGTTTAGAAGCAACAGCAACAAGGGTGATGTCATGGTGGTCGTCTGCTATAGACCAGGAGAATGAGGTAGAGGAGGCTTTCTTCAGACAACTAACAGTAGTTTCCAGATCACAGGCCCTGGTTTCTCATGGGGGACTTCAATCTCCCTAACATCTGCTGGGAGAGCAATAGAGCAGTGCACAGTTTTTAGAGAGTGCTGGGGACTTCCTGGTGCAAGTGCTGGAGGAACCAACTAGGGGCCGTGCTCCTCTTGACCTGCTGCTTGCAAATAGGGAAGAATTGGTACGGGAAGTAGAATTGGGTGGCAATCTGGGCAGCCCTGACCATGAGATGGTCGAGTTCAGGATCCTGACAAAAGGAAGAAAGGAGAGTAGCAGAATACATACTTTGGACTTCAGAAAAGCATACTTTGACTCCCTCAGGGATCCCCTGGAAGGTTAATATGAGGGAAAAGGAGTCCAGGAGAGCTGGCTGTATTTTAAAGAAGCCTTACTGAGGGCGCAGAAACAAGCCATCCCGATGTGCAGAAAGAATAGCAAATATGGCAGACGACCAGCTTGGCTTAACAGAGAAATCTTCAGTGAGCTTAAACACAAAAAGGAAGCTTACAAGAAGTGGAAATTTGGACAGATGACTAGGGAGGAGTATAAAAATATTGCTCAAGCATGCAGTTGGAGTGGCAGCTAGCAAGGGATATCAAGGGTAACAAGAAAGGTTTCTACAGGAATGTTAGCAACAAGAAGGAGTCAGGGAAAGTGTGGGACCCTTACTGAATGGGGGAGGCAATCTAGTGACAGATGATGTGGAAAAGGCTGAAGTATTCAATGCTTTTTTTGCCTCGGTCTTCACAGACAAGGTCAGCTCCCAGACTGCTGCATTGAGCAGCACAGTATGGGGAGGAGGTGAGCAGCCCTCAGTGGTGAAAGAACAGGTTAAGGACTATTTAGAAAAGCTGGACATGCACAAGTCCATGGAACTGGATGCAATGCATCCAAGGGTGCTGAGGGAGTTGGCTGATGTGACTGCAGAGCCATTGGCCATTATCTCTGAAAACTCGTGGCGACTGGGGGAGGTCCTGGATGACTGGAAAAAGGCAAATATAGTGCCCATCTTTAAAAAAAAGGAAGAAGGAGAATCTGGGGAACTACAGATCAGTCAGCCTCACCTCAGTCCCTGGAAAAATCATGGAGCAAGTCCACAAGGAATCCATTTTGAACCACTTGGAGGAGAGGAAGGTGATCAGGAATAGTCAACATGGATTCACCAAAGGAAAGTCATGCCTGACCAACCCGATTGCCTTCGATGATGAGATAACTGGCTTTGTGGCTATGAGGAAAGCGGTGGACGTGATATATTTTCACTTTAGCAAAGCTTTTGATACAGTCTCCCACAGTATTCTTGCCAGCAAGTTAAAAAGTATGGATTGGATGAATGGACTATAAGGTGAATAGAAAGCTGGCTAGATCATCGGGCTCAACAGGTAGAGATCAATGGCTCAATGTCTAGTTGGCAGCCGGTATCAAGCGGCGTGTCCCAGAGGTCTGTCCTGGGGCAGGTTTTGTTCAATATCTTCATTAATGATCTGGATGATGGGATAGATCGCACCCTCAGCAAGTTTGAGGATGACACTAAGCTGGGGGGAGATGTACATAAGCTGAAGGGTAGGGATAGGGTCCAGAGTGACCTACATAAATTGGAGGATTGGGCTATAAGAAATCTGATGGGGTTCAACAAGAAAAAGTGCAGAGTCCTGCACTTAGGACGGAAGAATCCCAGGCACTGCTATAGACTGGGGACTGATTGGCTAAGCGGCAGTTCTGCAGAAAAGGACCTGGGGATTACAGTGGACGAAAAGTTGGATATGAGTCAACAGTTTGCCTTGTTGCCAAGAAGGCTAGCGGCATATTGGGCTGCATTAGTAGAAGCATTGCCAGCAGATCAAGGGAAGTGATTATTCCCCTCTGTTCGGCACAGGTGAGGCCACATCCGGAGTACTGTGCCCAGTTTTGATTCCCCCACTACAGAAAGAATGTGAACAAATTGGAGGGTCCAGCAGAGGGCAATGAAAATAATTATGGGGCTGGGGCACATGATTTATGAGGAGAGGCTAAAGGAACTGGGCTTATTTAGTCTGCAGAACAGAAGAGTGAGGGGGGATTTTATAGCAGCCTTCAACTACCAGAAGGGGGTTCCAAAGAGGATGGAGCTAGGCTGTTCTATGTGGTGGCAGATGACAGAACAAGGAGCAATGGTCTCAAGTTGCAGTGGGGGAGGTCTAGGTTGCATATTAGGAAAAACTCTTTCTCTAGGAGGGTGGTGAAGCACTGGACTGGGTTACCTAGGGCAGTGGTAGAATCTCCATCCACAGAGGTTTTTAATGGCTGGCTTGACAAAGCCCTGGCTGGGATGATTTAGTTGGTGTTGGTCCTGCTTTGAGCAGGGGTTTGGACTAGGTGACCTCCTGAGGTCTCTTCCAACCCTAATCTTCTATGATTCTAAGCTTCTAATGGACAAGTGTCCATTTTCTTTTTGCGGATACAGACTAACATGGTTGCTACTCTGAAAAGTGTCCTGTTGACATTTAGAACAGGCCAAAGAAAGAACCTAAGACTTGTGTGGAAACAACAGTCCCATCATGCTTTACAGATAAAATAAAGCTAACTTTAAGGAGTGGAATTTTACTAAGCATAACATTTGGCAGTTTTGAAATTGCTGTGACAGATATTTTAGCAATATACTAACCGCAAAATGCACGCAAGATGTAGAATGACTACCACTGTCCAAAGAAAGGTATAAACAATGACTAGTCATCACGTTTTAAGACAGTTGAAAAGTTACAAGAGATTGAGTAAGGCATAGTACCTGAACTTTCTCATCCCACAAGGTGGCACTGGTGGGCATGGTGTGGGGAAACACATCTTATGTGTATAAACTGAGGACTTCAGTCTGCTTTCACCTGCACTAGATTAATTTTATTGTTTAAAAGAATAAACAACAAGCCCCAATAAAAGCTCCATGGAGTTACCTTAGCTCAGAATTTCATTCCTTTAGGAGGTTCATATCAGAACCTAAACATTATCTGATTATGATTGGTTTGGATCTTTAAAATATCCTTGACAATGACATCACTTTGGACTAATACTACAGTTTGGTTTGAACTTTTGCAGGCATGCAAGAAAATGTAATTCCATGTAACCCCACATCACACCCTGCATCATGACGGCATGGTCCCAGGATGGATAGACCTCTTTCTCCAGAGACTTACACTGAAATCCTGAAATAAACAAACAACCCCCCTGCTACCACCACTTACTGGTTGATTCATAGGGACTGTGAACATTCTCTAGGTGGCACTGCAGCTGGAAGGGGGTGGAGAACTGCCTGTAACAGTGCTGGCAGATAGTATGGACATCTACCTCCCCATTCTGCTGATCTAGTTCAACATGGTGTTTCATATGATTCATAAACCTGAAGGAGAGCAGAGTGTATGTGAACATAAATACAAAAACATTCGCATCCATATCAACCCTGGAAATGGTGTGAACCAGACACTTTTACATTGGTTATTCTGGCATTGCTTTCACTAGTAGCAAAAACATTTATTTTCAAATAGCTAATAAAGTAACTGCATTTTTGGCATAGCATTAAGATACTCTCTTCTCACTAACCCTACTAAAACCAGGCCTGACATGACGGCAACTCTCCTCCATCAAAGAGATGGACATGACGTTCCTCACTCTGTGGCCCAGAGATGCTTCAACAGCAGCTTATTCAGCCCCTGGATAGCAGGATACATCTGACTCTGCTCTCTAACTGCCCACTGAAGGAGCAGCATCAAGAGGATAACAACTAAAATTCTCCATCTGCCATGATAAAGCATATTAGCTCAAAGTCAAATTTTAATACTGACTATTGTAGCAATAAGATACTAGAGAGGATTCTTGTGCATTGTACAATCTGTTCCACAAACAGGAAATTACCTCTTCTCTTCAGTTCTCATGTTCAAACTCAACTGGATAAAGCAGTGGAGAATACTCTATCATGGGTTCTAGGGACTGGACTAGCGGTTAGTTAATCAGAAATTACAGGTGTTAAAAGTTCTATTAGGACTCAGGATTCCATTATTCTAGCCCAGAGGTTCCCAAACTGTGGGCCGTGGCCCACCAGACAGTCCTGGGTGGTCTACTGGTCACCATACAGTCCTGGGTGCTCTACAGGCACAGCCATGGGCGGAGTTTGGAGAGGACACTGGAGTTTGTGAAGCAGACAGTGACGAAGTGGCAGCTAGTGATGGCCCCTGCTCAGTGCCGGAGGAGCTCAGCACCCACAGAGGGCGATGTGGAGCCGCTGTGCGACAGGAGAGAAGGGGCTGGCCCTGAGAGGTGGCAGCTCCCAGGGTGGCTGGTGGGTTCGTGGCTGTTCCTGCTCCAAGCCACTGCACCCCCACAATCCATGGCTGTCTGGCCTCCTGGAGTATCAGCTCCACGGCTCCCCCAATAACCAGAGCACAGCAGTGCTGCTCTGTTTCCTCCTGGACAATGACCATCACAGATAATGGCCGGGCCCAACCCGAGTGCCTGCCTTTGCCCAGCATTGGGGGCCCCCGAACCTTTCTCTTGTTCCCGGACAGGGGCTGCCTGTGAAGCACACAAGGGTGCTGGGCGGGTGACTGGGGCAAGGCTGCCACGTGACAAGCTCAAGGCACTCAGTGGTCTGCAGAGGTGGAGGGTGTCAGTGGGGGCTGGCTGTGGCACCTGCCTGGCCCCTTCACTCTTTTGCTGGCCCTGCTCCCTGCTGAGGCAAGGGGCCGCGCACGCTCCATGGTGCCCTCTCCCTGACAGACGTGTGGCAGCCATGCTACATGCTAAACAGCCCCTTGCCTGATTTCCCATTTGATCACCTTGAGGGGAGGGAGCACTATCAAACTGTATACACTGATAGTGGGGAGGGCATAATTTAAAGGTTCAGCTGCCCCTGAACAGCTCAAGTCATACCTCCAACCCCGGGTGCCACCTCCTGGAAAGCAGCAAGAAGTGCGAATAGTCGGCTGCAGTGCCTATTGCAGCTGCAGGAGGGCCTCAAGGAAAAAAGTTTGGGAACCCTGTTCTAGCCAAAAGAATTCTGGGTTCAGTTCCCAGCTCTGCCACTGACTCATTGTGTGATCATGGGCAAATCACTTCACCTCTCCATGCCTCTGTTTGTGACTTACCTACCCTATAAGGGGGGCTTTGGAACTTAATTGATTGACATAGTAACTCACTTTGAGACATGCAGATTCAAGAACTGCGAGGTATTGTTATAGGGGCATGTGGCATTCCTCTTACCGTATGTTGTTCTTTAGCCTCTTGGTGCAGTGTGGACACCGGAAGGATGTTGGAACCTTGGGGAAGTTCAAAAGCTGAGTCACTTTGCCGCCATCCCTGCCATAGTAGAAATCATCTACCAACATGATGAGTTTGCTCTGGGATGAATCACCTGCATTTTCACTTTGCTCTGGAGCTTTAGCGGGTGGAGACAATGCAGGGATAGGTGTGGAGGAGGGTGGTGAAGCAACAGTTGCAGTTTTTTCTGGAGATGGAGGCTTTGTAGGCTGAATATTTGGTTCAGGTTCCAGAGATTTTCCTTTCTTGAGGAATTCAACCATTTCAGGGCAGCAGTACTTCAGGAAAAAGAAAAGCCACACTAATGATTAGATTGTACATAACAGTAACTATATCACTACACAGTGTGGGCTGTGACCTCATTGGCTCGCACAAGCTAAGCAGGCTGGGTCTCATGAGAGCTGGGAGCCCACCACAGCAACCTTCAGGAAGTAGTGAGGTGGATGCTCTTCCCTCCAAGTCAGTACAGCTGAGTGAGACCATTGATAGGAAGGGGCAGTGCTACTGGAGGAACAGTCCTTTTTAACAAGATATAAAACTAGGTCCTGCCTACTTGGAGTTATTAAAGATCCTGTGGTAGATTTTCCATTCCCCCATCAGATTGTCCTACCCAAGCCCCTTCCGTGGGGAGAACACTGTTCTTCAGTATTGCCGTATACAATCGATAGTACTGACTAATGAATTCTTCATCTCAGAATGGTTACTTACACACATATGTCCTCTTAAAGCCTCAGTCACTCGAAATTGGGCATTGCATCTTGGGCAGACTTTCCGGCCACCATCTTGTAAATCAAATGTGGGGACAGGAGAAGAGCTGACTGTAATAACAATAACAATAATAACAACAATAATAAAAAACTGGATAAACCAGATCTGGAATCTGATACTACCCCTACATTTCAATAAAAACTTGGATCTAAGTTCTGGCCCTATTGAAAGTGATTCATTTCAAGAGTAATAACGTTAATTGCTAACAGGACTTGAGAGGAGAGGTATGAAAATGTGCAGATTTATGACAACTCATATGAGATACACTGCACACTCATCACTCCTCAGAACACAGTCACTGATGTCCTAAGAATTTTCTGATAAACATCTTGCAGCTAAAATCATCTTCTCCCACTACTCCAATCACACTCCACTCTCCTTGTATCCTTTCACTGACTTCCTGCCCCCATCCACATCAAGTTCAAACTCCTTGTTCTCACCTCCAAACATGGGCAGAAGTCCAGAATCTGGATGGCACAAAAGTTGGCTTAAAGCCATCTTTTGCCTCTCTCCCACTGAGATGTGCCTTCTGTGCAGGAGAAGTAGCACAGAAGCTACCCTCTTACATGTCTGTAAAGAGCTCTGTATGCCCATGGTGATGTGTAAATAGTAATTCTAACAATGGTAGCATGGGCATCCATAACACTGAATACACAGTAATAAATACAAGGAGTAGTCAGGAACTCACATGATAAATATAGGACACTCACTAGGAAAAACTTTAGAGCAATGAAGACATGAAATTCAACTGTATAGCTGTTTAACAGGTCTGTTTCCCCTTTTATATGCAATCTAGATAACATGCTTAGTTACCGTTTTCTGCTTCAGAAATTGAGTGTTAGGAACATCTTTAGAAGTCTGTGCTTTCAGCAGAATCTAGGCTACCACAGACCGTACCTTTCAGCGATGACGACGATGACGTCTCTGAAACACTGGATCGCTGGGAACCATGTGCAGGGCTGCTATTAGAAACCACAAGTGGACCAGGGCTCTGGCCTAATGAAGGAATGGTATTCAGTGTGTTCACCAGCTTAGCAACCTCATTGTTGTTCTCTCCAGTTACTCCAGGTCTCTTCACAGTCACAAAGCTTGCAATACTCACTGCCAACAGAAGGGACAATGGAGAAAAAAAATTTAGGAACACAGGATTTGATACACCAGGCAAGACCTCTCATCTCTCATGTCCTACATCCTGATATATCCGATCAGACCATGGGTCGAACATGTCCCCCATCATTTACTGTACTACATAAGACCATCAGTTCTGGTATCCTGACTCTGACCGTGATCAATACCTGATTCATCAGAGTTGTACAGGAAGGGTTAGGGGAGGACAACACTCTTCTGACCCCCTCCAGCTATCAGCTTACACCATGAAACATGAGATTTGTCCTGTGAATAACTATACATGTTATTGATTGTCAAAAATTATCCACACCCCTTTTCTGAATCTTGCTGTAGTATTTGACTCTGACCTCCTAAATGTAATTACATTGTCTGGACCACTTGCTGAATGAAGCAGTACTTTTATTTGTTCTAAAAGTTGTTTACCATTATTTTTGAACAATGCCATCATTATTGTAATATTGGACATCATATAAAAGGAATGACTAATTTCCACTGTGCCCTTCTTAATCTTAAGAACAGCTTCATATATAATCTTTCAAAACACACAAATAAGCATTTCTGAGGGTCTTTCATCTGAGTATCTCAAAACATTTTATAAACACGAATTAGTTAATTCTCATACCCATCTGGGATATATGGAAGGATTATCCCCATTTTACAGATGGGTAAACTGAGGCACAGAGCAGTTAAGTGACTTGCCCATAGTTACGCAATGTGTCAGTGACAGAGTCAGGAATAGAACCCAGGACTCCCTCTCCCATACTCTAGCCACTAGGCCACATATCTGAAGATCAAATTATAAACACTTGAATCCCACTGCTTTCCCATGGGAGGTCTTACCTAATTTAGGGTTAGTAGCTTGACTGGATTGCCCTGGCTGCTGCACAGTTAACTGTCCAAGTGTTGTTGGCTGCGTTGAAGTAGGAGTTGTGGAGGTGCTGGGAGTGGACTTACTTTGCTGTTGTGACTGGGACTGTGGTACAGTGCTCCTGATGGTAAGCGTGGCCGGAATGACCGTAGTGAAAGTGTTGGTAGTGGGTCGCACCGGCATGGTTGTACCTGGTCTCACCTGGGCCATTTGAGAGAAAACCTGAGGAACTCCAACAGTTGGTTTAACAAACTGGGTACCTGGGGCTTCAAAAAGAACAGAAAACCTGGTTAGATCCGATGCTCCCACTTGATGTGTCAGATATCTAACTGCTTGTTTCCCAGCAGCATTGAGCCCTCTCAACTCCCACTAACTTCGCTGGAGGTTATGAATGCTCAGCACCTTTGAAAATAGTTTCACTTTCCAAGATGAGTGAAATGCAAAAGGAAACAGACAGTGAAAATTACATGTTCAAATTCTTCCCTTTTTAATAATTTTGGGTAGGATTTTCCAAAGTACCACAGTTTTCAGTGGGACTCATACTCCTAGTCATACAGACCCCAATCCTGAAAACTCTTACATATGTGCTTAGCTTTACTGCTGCGAGTGAGACTACTCAGAGTAGGAAAGTGTTTGAAGGACGAGGGGTTTAGGTCCCTAAGAAAAATCCCACTCTTCAAGGGCTACTGGCAACACAGATAAGGAAACAAATTTCAAGATATAATATTTTTAGTTTATGTTCCTTTAGTTGGATAAACGCTAAACAACAGATTTCTACCACATGCCCATTTAGTCTGTTTCAGTGGATACACTGCTTACCTGGGACTAGGGTAATGGGTCTAACTGTTTGGCCTTGCTGTACGTTCAGAACAATTCCAACCTGATTCATTGTGTTTTGTACAGGCCGGACATTCCTTACTGGAAATCCCTGCATTTAAGAGGCAAAATTATCTTTAACATATTTATTCCAACAAACCAAAAACAGAGATAATCCGTGTGCAGTTTACCAATCACAATGTGCAGTTAGTGCCTGAATGGTCTTCCCAAATTACTTCTTTGAGGTTTGCTAGGTATGTTTAGGAGTGGAAGAGACAAATTCAGCAATCACAGCAGAACCAGTATTTGGGTCAGTATGAGTCTGCATCGATTTCAGTTGGCATTAGATTGGACCCTATTTCTGCAAAGTAATAAATCCAATTTCTCTTCCAGTAGAAATCTGCTCAAAAAGATCCTCTAACCCCAACCCCCTCCCACCCACCTCAAAAAAGTAAAGGTAAATGAAGAATTTTCATATTGACAGCACTAGTCAAAGTAAGTCATATGAAGTGATCAGAGTGACAAACTGATAAGTATTAGCCAAGGCAGGTTAGTCTTCCAAGCATTTTTATTCTCTGTTTTCCACAGGTGTGTGTTTGTTACTAAAATAAAACTAACAAACAGAACTGACGATCCAAGAGCCCAGGCTCCTCTGTACCAGTCAAAGGACCAGCACCATCCCCTTGTGTTGCCATAAGTACTGATAAAAAGGACTTTAATATAAGTGACAAGTATATCATTACAGAAGTACTTAGAAGTACAAATATATTGTGGAAATAATACTTATGCATTTATAGGTAAAAAATACAAGTGCAAGTACTTTCATGCCTGTATTTCCTGGCCAATAGATGAACTACCACCTAAATAACATAAGCACATAGTAGAAGAGAAAGAAAAAGAGCAACGATTAAATTTTATTTATATATACAAAAGAGATGGAACAACAATGAAAAAAATCACTTAAAACGTAAATAAATTTCCTTTCCATTATATCATTTATATGTTATTTACAAACAGCAGCTCATTCGATTAAATGGGCATTTTCTTCAACAACAGTAGAATCTTGAATGTATCATCCTGAAGACAGTTCCTTCTTGGCAAAAGGATTTGTCCAGCGCTACTGAATAATCTTTCCACTGGAACATGATTGGCAGGGTAGTATTAAATTTGATAAAAAGTTTAACAACTACTGGATGTTTTTTCAGTTGATCAAATTCATGAGATGGATCACTGTGGAGTTGTATACCAACAATTCTTAAGTGGGAGTCAGATGCCCCCTGATCATCAAAGCAGTAGAAATTAGTGGCATCTTTGGATGTTATTGCTTGATCTGTAGGCTTTGGTAGGCTGTCACAACAAACCAGATTATGTAAAAAGAACTTCCTCTGCAATTTTTCTCTCAATCTGATTCAACAGCCAATGCAACTTTAAAATAAAATCGGCGTGGCACTGGAACAGCAACAAATGACTTTGCACTTTTGTTACTCACAGCTGCATCAAACGTCAAAATACATCCAAACCTTTTCTATGGCCTTCCTTCACATTATCTACCAAGTCCAGTGGCAACCGTGGACATCACCTCCAGCAACTCACTTAGATATTCCAGCTGTGTTGGAGAATTTTGACAGTGGGATATGCTCCATCACAATATTAACTCTATCAGGCATGTTGTAAATACGGTGAAAGCTACTAAACTCTGAATTCCATTGCTTAGAGGTAGGTTTGCGGATTGTTTTTCCAAGCATGTCATTCACAATCTCAGAACTCTGGTATGCAGTGTTGCTTAAGACAGAGCACTTAGCCACTACACTTCTGAAGAGACGCTTGTATTGAGAGTTCTTGGCAAGAGCCCTAGAAGCATCAGTAGTTGCTACCAAGTTCAGAGTGTACGAAAAACAGTCATATGTAGTGGCAAAATATGTGGTGGTAAAATATACATGAACAGTCAGCAGTATCGCTTGTCAAAACTTCATCAATACTCACATGGCTACATCTATCAGAACGTGGGGTGTCCACTTGTTTACTAGCATCCTCCTCCACTTCCTTATCAGCATCATCCTCCAACACTCCAGGTCCTGAAAACAGCTTGAAGGCTTTAACAAAATTGCTAACACTATCTTTGTCAAGTGTTATTTTTATTGAATCCAGATCAAACTGTGAGTGGATCTGAGCCAACAGAGAAGTGATCTTATTGTCTTGTGTTCCAAAAAAGTGATGGAAGCCTAAGACTGCGGACTCTTGTTGGATTAGTAGTCAATCCAGTGACAGGTAATACCCACGTAGCTTCTTGCCTGATGTGTCCACACATCTCCAGTCGTGCAAACATAACGTAGAGATGCCAATTTGTTTTTTATGCTTTCAAGAACCAAGCTGTATTGTCCCAGTAGTTTAATCTTTATTTTTTCAGTTCACATGACAGCAGCCTTGGGAATAATTCCAATAAATAAAGTGTGAAAGGCACACCCTTCAACAGTTGACAGAGTCAGCATATCACTAATAAAACTGAGAATTAGTTTGTCTATATTTTCTTTGGACACTGCTCCATCACAGAGTAATTGCTGCAGAAAAGTATCAAAACTGGGGGTCTTTCACTTTGGGGTTTCCCCAGATGCTGTGAACAAGTCATCAATAGTTTGCTTACATCCAAAGTCCTTTTCTCCATGACTTCTCTAAAAAACAAATAAGAATTATTTTATTTTATTCAGAGCAACTATATATATAAATGTTTAATTATTATTCTGCTCAAATACAAAAGGAAAAACAAATGCTAAGTGATGTATAAAACATACCATAAATACTGCTTGGGGTCTGTGTTTTACAACAAACTGAATTAGAGTAAATATGGTATTTCTGGCCTTTTCTGGCCTAGTAAATCACAATTTCAGGAAACATACCAAAACAGCAGTTCAAGAAATAATAAATATGTCCAACTAAGGAGAAAATATAGTGAGCAAAAAATGGAATGAACCATATTTAATTAATAATAATTATTTACCTGCATGTTTGGTGAAATCTGAGGGTGCCTTATCTTGTCTGTGAATTGTCTTTCTTTTTGGTTTGCACAAACTACAAACTGCTTCAATAAAGTTCTCATCATCTTCAGCGACATCTGAGAAGTAAGTTCTCACTACAATCGGCAACACTTTATTTTCAAACGCCATTAGTGACTGAAGAGATATTTCCAGATTAAAGACGACTAAGAATATTTACAATTCAAAAGGAAATGAATCAGGAAGTATAATCAATGATACAATGACTGGTAGTGGTGGCACTAAGCAGAAGTTGACAAAACAATTCCTTAGGCCTCAATTTCCCAATAGCCCCTTCAGCACTGGAGCATGCCCAGTGCCTGGCAGGCATTTCTTATCCCACCCTGCAGGATAAGCAGCTACTGGGCTTGTTTTCTCAATGCAGGACACAGAGGTATGTGTCTGCCTGCTCTGCCCCCTCCCCCATACTGACTCACCCCTCCAATAGGCTGGACCTGTCGCAGTGACCAATCAGAAATGAAGAGGGCAGGGCCACCACCCTCCCTGGCTGATGGAACAGCAGGAACAGAAAAAAGGCCAGTGCAGCTGGAACTGAGCGCCTAAAGTGCCCAACCCAGGACAGTGGTTTCTGGGGATGAACCAGAATCCAGGACAGTCTGAAAAAGTACTTGCGGTTTTTTAATTTTTTTTTTAAGTTACTTATGATTTAGGTACCTTTAGTAGTACTTAAATACAAGCACTAAGTACAGAATACGTAAAAGTACTTAAGTACGTAGAGTGCTTCAAAATATTTAAGAATACTTAAGTACATGGGAACAGAAAACTCACCTGTGTTGTTATAAAGATAGGTTGGCTGCTCACTGGTGAATTAGTAACATGGTTGGCATTCTGCATCACCTGAACAGGTCGTAACACTGGCTGTGTTACCATTGTGCCTAGCCCCGATGTTGGGTTCTGGGTAAGGATTAGTGGCTGTCCACCTTGCTGAACAAGAGGGTTGGCAGCTGGAAGAAAAACAAGATCTACTTATTTTACACACCTTAAATTTTTCATACTGATTCCTCAGTGACTAGTTTTGGCCTCCACAATTTGAATTAGTTACACTGAACACATTTTAAAATACATTATCCAAAAGACGCATCCCTCCACGCCTCCCATGTATCATTTTACTAGTCTGCACATCTGAGATTTTCAAAGCTGTGCAGAGAACTGGGCATCCAAAACCCACAGGTAGTTTTGAAATATCTCAAAGATGGATTTCTCCTGCTCCCCAGCATAGCTGTTGAACACTGCTCCGGCAGCATAATGAGACGAGAAAAGGTAACCTATTTCCCCTTGATTTTTCCTACCCCCCCCACCCCCACCCCACTGTTCCTCAGACGTTCTTGTTAAACCCTGGATTTGTGCCGGAAATGGCCCACCTTGATTATCATACACATTGTAAGGAGAGTGATCACTTTAGATAAGCTATTACCAGCAGGAGAGTGGGGTGGGGGGAGAGAAAACCTTTTGAAGTGATAAACACCCATTTTTTCATGGTCTGTGTGTATAAAACATCCTCACTGCATTTTCCACTTTATGCATCCGATGAAGTGAGCTTATGCTCAAATAAATTGTTTAGTCTCTAAGGTGCCACGAGTATTCCTTTTCTTTTAGCTGACAAGAAAAGAATTCGACTGGCACGCAGGCACTGCTTCAGGGTGAGGTAAGCAAACTGACACAGGACCTCTTGCAAGCCCCAGTGTAAGTGGTCTTCCAGCAGAAGAAACACAGTGCACAGCATCATAGAAATTCTGGGCAGCACTGCCAACCATAGGCAGTCAGAGATGGCAGCCACAATCATGCTGAGCGCTGCACTGCCCCCTAGAACAACCCAGTACCGGGAGGGAGGGGGGGCACAAAGGTGACCTTAAAGCCACCTTAGCCCCTCTTCCTGCTCCTGGACAGTGCTTGCATGTGCTGCACATCCAAGAGACACAGTACACAATCTCACTTTCAGCCTTAATATACAGAAAAATTATTGAGCACATTTGGATCACACTAGAGTCATGAGAATACCCTAAAATACTTTAAGGCCTTTGCCCCTTCAGTTCAGCAACTCTTTTTTTTTTTTTTAAATTAAAGAATGGTAACTCTTTTTTGCCTAGTCTACATGTCTGTGAAAAAGACAGTGTCTTGTGTCCTTTGAATTCAATATCCTGATGTTACATGGTATGGTGAAATATTCCATCACAATCCCTTTGGTCTCAAAGAGTTATTATGCACCTAATAGGTCTCTTTGCGGGAATACCATTGCCTGTTACTGTAATACGCAGTGCTGATTTTGCTACTATTGTTATAGTTGCCTAACGCTTTCCCTTATAAAATGCCATTTTCAGTTGCAGTTAATTTTGCGAGATTTTGACTGTCCAGGCTAAATTTTCCCATGACAGGTGTCTGCCTCAGGCTGAATTTTCTTAGGAAAGTTTCAGCATAAAACGGTTCACCATTTCAGAGAGTGAGATTCAGGGAAAATATGTTGTTCTACTCATGTTAGACAAATTCTACAGTGTTTTGTTGAGAAATTCTAGCACCTCTAAGCTATGCAGCAGGAACTTTATATTTGCCAGAGAGATGCCCTGGTGTTGAGGATGTGTCTTTTGCTATCCCCATGAAAAAACACCCAAATTTGACTATCAGCATCTGAAAAATTTCATTTGCACATGCTCAGTAGAGGTTTGTTAGACAATGACTCCATTATTCTCCAAAGATTCTGTCACTACAGCTCCTTTATGTCAACCACAGTGACCGTGCACCATCCCCAGAGTGCAACTAAGCATGCTCAGTCTTAGGGCTGCAGGGAACGTAGGGGCTTAGCAGGACTGTCCCTGCAACTGTCCCTCCTGGCACTCAGAGAGCTGCTGTGGCACCAGAACTGAGAACAGAGGGATTGTTTCTCCTGCGCGCTCAATGCTTCTTCAGTTGGCACCCAGGCAGCACGAAGGATCGAGAAGGAATAGGAACAAACAACCTGACTGCACAAAAGGAAGGGAGTGGGGAGGAGCAAGAGAAGGGAGGGGAAGACACGGGCAGGTTGGGGGTGCAGGCTAAGGGGACAGGTGCCAAGGGGAACTGGAACAGAATGGGAGAAGGACATACTAGGAAAGGGGAAAATAGGGCAAAAAGGTCTTTAACCACTGAAACATACTCCACTACAGAACCGGCAATAGAACTCAGGATTCTTGAGTTCTATCATACCTCTGTTACCACTGTATAGCAGTGAAACTCACTGTCAAAATGTGCATCTCATTATCCTCTATGTGAGCTAGCCACCTGGGGGAAATAAGTCCTGTTAACTGAAGTCTGTGCTGTGGGCCTAAATGTGCCAGTCTTCCTGATGACCCATGTGGGGGTCAATAGAATTCCATGTGATGAAATTTCTGTTTTTCAGTTTACTTGTTTTGTTTTGAGCTTAGGAAGTTACATTGAAGGGAAAAAAAAAAAGTTATGTCAAAAGAACATTGTGGTTGAAAAGTCCAGCATGTAAAAGTTAGATAATGCCCAATTAAGGTTGCATAGGCAACTTTAATTCACTCCCCTTGTGCATATACATTATGATACAGACTTTAATTACATGGTCACATAATATATTTTTCCATAGAATCTCTGCCTCATTCAGCGCACAGACGAAAAGGTGCTCTGGGAATGAATCAAGGTTGTGTAACAAATGAGGCCGTGTCATCTGTATGAGCCAGCCTCATTTGTTGCAGAAGTTGGAAGGTGTGTAGTGAATGAACTAAGGGACTGGAAGAGGAGAAAGGGGTTTTTGTGCTTATGGCAGTTGAATGTAACCCTAGAGAATGGGAGTCTATCCCTGCCTCTCCCACTTAGTTTCTGTCTGATAAGGGGTAAGTCACTTAACCCAAAAACTTTTCACAAGCGCCCACTGGATCTTCCTCATTTTCTGGGTTCCCACTTTAGAACACCTGAAACCTTATCTGAAGAAGTGCTAAGAGCTCACAACTGCAACTGAAGTCAATGGAGCTGTGCTCTGAACATACACAGTGCTACAAAAACACTAAGTACTCTGAATAAAAATCAAGCCTGTGGCATCTCAGGTTGGGCTCCCAAAATGAGTGGGGCATTTGACGATTTTGGCTTCAATCTGTCTCACAGCCTCATCTGTAAAATGGGGGATAATACCATCTTACCTGACAGGGATATTGCAAAGATGAAATTCATTCACTAATATTTATGAACCACTCAGATACCACACTGACGCATGTCAAAGAAAAGCCATGAGGAAATTTATAATACTGTATTCAGGATTTAAATTTGTGTGCAATGAAAAAGGCATGGGGTCAGACATTAAATGATGAGGATAAAAAGAAGTATTGCATAGCTACCCATTCGGTCAGCAGCATTGTTCCTGTGCACTGATTGAGGCAGGGGTCCTGCAGAAAAAACAGTGTGATCATGTAATTAGAGAGTATATCAAAATGCCAAAATAAGACTGTACAGGTAAGAACTCTTCAACAATAGGCCATGACTACAACCCTGAAAGAAAGGAATTTTGCTGGGATCTCCTTTTAATGAGTATTTCATATAGTACCGTCGGCAATTCAATAAGTAGCGTTATTCTTCAAATCAGTACTGAACTAATATTAGCAGGTCTGTGCTCGAGGACATGTTATCTTTCAGAAGAGTCATAAAACCAAGGTTCTGAACACTCATGGTCATTAAAGATCCCATAGCAACATTTGTACAACAAGAAGAGTTAACAGTAGTATCTTGGCCAAAATCCAACTAGAATAGAATGTTACATACCCTGCAGTAACCGTGGTTCTTTGAGAAGCTTTGTCCACAAAGATTTTGCTTTTAATGGGCAAACCCCCTCCATGCAAGATAGGATTACTTTGGTCAGCAGTGTTAGTTGGGGCTATGCCTGTGCCCTAGTTGCCCTTGCACCCCCCACACTCCCAAGTGAATAAAGGGAAGAGTGAACCCAATCATCCCTCAGTTCTTTCACCAATAGAGAATCCCACAGAAGTAGGAATTAGTAGAAGTGGGCAAGGAGGGTAGGTCGTGTAATCTGTGTGGACAACACATCTCGAAGATCCCAGTTAATACAGGGGAAATAATCATTCTTTCTTCAACTGATTGCCCTGACAGATTTTATTCTTGGTGACTAAAAAGCAGTGTAGTTGTCCCATTGCTTGGAGGTACATATTAGAGGAGTTCTACTTAAATAAATGACTGCAGAACAGCCCTACTAAATCACCATCTGATCTGGAAGCTTCTACTAAGGAACAGTGTCTTGTAAGTATGTGGATTGAACACCGTGTAGCTGCCCTACAAATTCCTCAAACAGGCAGCAGAGGTTGCCTGAGCTCAAATGCTCTCACCTTGCTAACTCTATATAGTATATCCTCGCTATAATACCCTTCATAATAACGAACCTTCCGCTATAAAGAACCCGGTCACCAAATCCCACTTCGAGCCCCACAGCTGCAGTGGAGGCCGACAACTTCTCCAGCCCTGCCACAGCCACGAGGCCGGAGGAGCTGTCAGCCCCTGCCACAGCCATGAGGCTGGAGAAGCTGTCAGCGGCCTCCTCTCCTCTCCCCCTCCCTCCCGCCCAGGGCAGTCGGCCTCTTTCACTATAATGAACCCCTGGCTATAACAAACAAATGGCTTGAATCCCGACGGGTTCGTTACAGCGAGGGTGTATTATACTGAAGTCCCAGGAGCATGAGGTGCCCAAACTAGAGGAAAAGCCATGTATAAGGCCCTTTGGAAATCTTGCCACTGAGGGTGGAAAAATACACTGTGACCCCTAGATAGGAAGATGATGTTCAGATATTACTACTAGATGGAGCCTTATGGAGTGGATGGAAAGCACAGATTGTTTCAGGATTAGCAAATAGTCCAGTATTGGTGCTTTTAAGGGAGAAAGCTAGTGGTGATGCCCAAATAGAAAACCTCTTCCATTTACCTTTGCAATTAAATCTAGCTAAATATTTCCTGCTTTGTAGCAGAATGTTCTGAACCTCAGCTGAACAGCTTCTTTTGGTGGATGTCACCTAGCCAGCATCCAGGCTGTCAGATATAAGGAAACTGTGTCCAGGTATGGGATCTGAATGGTGATGTCCCAGACCATGTCAGGCAGAATGCAGGTGAAGTCTAGCATGCTGTACAATGTAAGTACATGAGGCTGTGTGTTCTGGAAGTCTGAGATGTTCTCACTCATGTTCCTTCAGGAGTTTCACCTAAATTTTGTTTGGAATCTCACTTGAAGAAGGTAATCTCTTGCTGATCTGGAGCCTAACAGTGCTCCTATAAATTCTATGCTCCAAATCAGTGTGGATTTTTGTCTGTTGTCTGCCACTCAGATATAGTTTTGTAGATATGATCATTTCTCATGTTCTTGCTGAAGACGAATGTCTTGCTCGCCTCGCACCAGAGGTTAACCAGAATCTGGCCATGTTCCTCTGCCCAGCTAGCAGTGGGCTTGTTGAAGTAAGGCTAGACTGTGTTTCCTTGTCTCCTTACATAAGCTGTCACAACCTTGGTGAATGCCCTTGAACACAGAGAGAGCATCAGGCTATACTATCCGTTCTCAGCAGTGGGCATAAAACCTGCTGCCTTGTGGAAACCCCAGACCGTTGGGCAGCAGAGGACCATTTGCAATAGTATCTGTCTCCTCTTCAGTGGCTCCGAGGTCCTCCGTGGCCAACTGTAATATTGGATAGAGGAGTGCTGTGTGAAGGATGGCTCCTGGAGTGACTTCTTCCTCCTTGGGGTCGGGATATAGATGCTTGAAGAGTGCAGTCACCCATGAATCCTTCAAGGAGAAGAGGGCCTCATCCATTCCAGTGTTGAAAAGTTTGTTACCCTCAAAGGGGAGATCCTCAATTGTTGCTTGGACCTCAGTGGGAATCCCCAAAGACTGACAGTATTACCTCCTCATGGCTACTGCAGCAGCCTTGTGAATGCTATAGTGTTAAACATGTACAGCGCAACCTTTAGGGAAGTGTGGGCAGTCAGCTGTCCCTCTGCCATGACAGACCTCATGTTCTCCTGGTGTTCCTTGAGAAGCCTGTTTATAAACTAAGACAACTTATCTCAGTTTAAAAAAAAAAACAACATATTTCGAGATGAGGGCCTGATAGTCACCCTCCTCTGGAGGTTAGCTGACAAATATGCCATGCAGTTGAAGAAGGCCCCATTTCTTATCCTTTTTTCCTCAGTGTGGACTTAGAAAGTCCCTGCTGTTTTGATCTCTCCTGAACTGCTACTACTACAAGAAAACCCAATGCTGGATAAAAATAAAAATACCTGAATCCCTGATCAGGAACGTGGTAGTCCCGGTCAGCTCTTCTGAATGTAACCAGAATGGATATTTTTTGCACGGTCCAGTAGCCCTTCATTAATGGACATGGCAAGCCTGACTAGCATAGAGGGATGTAGAATATCCATGAGTTTGTGTTGCTTCTCTCAGATCACTTCCAGGGCTACATCTAAAGTTTCTGCCATATATTTCATCAGGTCCTAGAATACTTTAGACTCATCAACTGAGGCCAACATGGGTGAACTGCCTCATCCAAGGAATAGCGAGCATCAAGAGTGCCATCATAAACAGGCATCAAAGCATGACACAAGGAACAAGTCTTAAAACCCAGTGACTTAGATTCTGCAATAATGCTAGTACCCCAGCACAAGGGGAGGGATGTAGGCGAACTTATCTAATTATACAGAAATAAAACCAATGGGTGCAAAAATGAGAAAACTACACCAATCAGATATTATACACAAGGCTAAGAAAAAATGACAGTGTGCAGAGTAAGCAGACATTGCAGGGTTCCAACTCACTGCCATGGGCAGTAAGAATGAAGTAAGGGCCAGTTGGGCCTGCTCTGCTTTTTATTCAGTCAGGTGGGGAGGCGTGAGGGCACCATGGGCCTCCAGTGGACTCTGCTGACCAAAAGAATCAGTCGTGTGTGTGTGTAGCACAGCAAGAGTCCAAAGTGTGTCGACAGTCATTCGAATGAAATTATAATCTGCCTGCCTAAATTCCCCTAGTAGTTGTAACTGGACATAGTATTCTCTCTTACTTCTTGTCCTAAACTATTGTATAGCATTGCTGTATCCGGTCAGGTTGTTGTCGTCGTATATTAGAGATGTGTAAAATATTCCCTTATACTGTTTCAATATTTTAAAGTGTGTAAAGCACTTTGCTTCTTGGGGTGAAAAGTGCTACAGGAATGTAAATTATATTTTTATTTGACAGTGAAATTATTGAATCAAAACTGTCACACTAATGTGGAAGATGGACACCTACCACATTTTCATATCAGCATTGCTTCTTCTTTTTTTAAATAAGGGAACACTGTCAAAACTGGCAGACAAATATTGGACCTGCTAGCTATATATGTAAATGCCAAGAATTACTTAGGGTGGGGCACAGAGGTAGAAGTAGGAATAATTGAAGGAAATAACAACAGGACCATGTAGACTGAATGCCAATTTAAAAGACTTGCTGAAAGTGAGATGTATTTATGAAAATCTCCCCAAGAAAAGTGGTGGAAGCCTAATCACTTCAGACATTTAAAACTGAACAGTAGGGAACAATACTGCTCCAGCAGGGAAATGGACTAGATAAACCAACAGATATTGTCCATCTTTAACTTCTGCAACTCTGTTTTTTGATTCACGGACACACAAAGGTACCGCCGTCCACTCCACTATGTCCTTCTATTCACCTTCTGAAAGAGAGTTAGGCCATGTCTACACTAGTGAGCTTACGGCAGGACAGCCATACCAACGTAGCTGTGCCACTGTAAGATAGCTAGTGTAGCTGCTCTAGGCCGACAGAAGAGAGCTCCCCCGCTGACATAACACTGTGCAGTTTGTCACTTATGCCAGCGAAACTTATGTCGCTCAGGGGTGTGGTTTTTTCCCACCCACCTGAGCGACATGAGATTTGCCGATAAAAGTGGTAGCGTAGACATGGCATTAGAGTCTTGTACATTTTAATACTGAAAATGTACAATGCCCATAAGGGAATCCCTGCACCAGGTTTGTTACTGTAGGGTCACAGGCACAGAAGTTGGCTTTTTATCAACATGGTGGATCTTGTTTAAGAGAAGTTAAATATTAGGTCTGCTACCCTGCATGCAGCATTGCATAAGAAACAATAGTGTACTGGCTAGGAGAAGATGGATGAGATTTAATGGACTTTTGCCACTCTAATTTGGAATTCTTTTTAATGAGTGTAAAGCAAAATGCAACAAGACAACCTAGGAATGTAAAAAATTAATTGCTGAAAGCTGGGATGGCTCCAGACATGGCTTGTTTCTTGAGCCTGCAATGTAGTCTGAAGTTTAAAACAGGATTTGACCCTCACAGTTACTGGGCCAGTAGATATTGCAGGGATTGTAGAGGTGACAGATGTCCCTCTGGCACTTCGCCACTTCGGTCCCTGCTGGCAGCAAGCCTAAAGGGATTCCCCTGTGAGCCAAAATCAAAATAGTAAGAGATGGCATCAGCTCAAATAACACCACTGCTCCAGAAAGAAAAGTCCACATTCACAGCCAAAGAATTTTATTCTTATTGGATTTAAAAGTTAATTGGCCGAGTTTTTCTCTGTTGTACCAGTAATCCAACTGATATTAATGGAGAAGTATGACCGCAACCAAAAGGAAAATGTAGCCTAATGTACGTAAACTAATGGGCTCTAGAGAGATATAGAAAATAGTCATGTTTCTACAGCTCCATTCATCTCAAGGGATTGCAAAGCATTTCACAAAACTTAAACTGATGTTAGCAACAATTTAAAAAAAAAAAAAAAGACTCTTAGGCTTTGGACACACCACCACCACAAAACTAAGTTTAGTAACAGTTAAGGTTGATGGACACATTCCATCCATTTAAAATCTTAAAAGAATGGAAACAAGAAGTTAACACTTGTGCATTCGTTTCCACTTTCATATTGCCTACAGGGCTCGATAATGCACTCCAACAGACTTCCACTTCCATCTTCAACAGATACCAGATAGCAATATATATCCCAACTTCATCAAACTTGCACTCCAGCACAAAACCTTGACAATGGTCTCAGATACTTTTATATCAGCACATCTGACAGTCATACATTCCATGCATTTGGGAAGTTATTCTGCCCCAATACCATGCGGTCATTGTTAAGATTCACCCTCTGCTTCTCCAGAGTATTTTCCCCTTACACACACCTCTTCAGTTAAAAGACTTTGCATCAGAATTCTGTAGTGGCCATAGTGATTCTTGGCCAACATCTGGCCTAAAAAGTAACTGTATGCGCCCTCAGACTCACTCCTCTTTAGAGCATCCTGTGGCGACCACAGGTGCCAACATGCAGTATTCCACCATGATCTAAGTACGCAAAATATTTAGATGAAGCTCCTACGCTCCTGAGAGTTCCCAGTGCCATCCAGAATTGAACAGAGTTTTGGCAACACCTGCAATGCTGCACACTATAATTCTTCATTCATTTCTATGTCAGGTAGCCTGAGACTGAAAGACAGTCTACAACACACACACACAAAAGAAAAATAACCGTGGAGAATGATAGGACCCCCATTTGGCTTAGCTCAGTCTATGTGACTGAAGTTTTTAATCTCTTCCTTGAGGATTAAAAGAAACATAAGGCAGTGACATTTGCACAGTGCCAACTGCTAATGCATTTCTGTAAGCCAAACCAAAAAAAGAAAGAAAAAAAAAAAGAGGCTTAGTTAACTGAGACCACACCTCTTCCTTTTAATATAACTGTTGGAGAGATAGATGTGTAGAAATGTAATACTAGCTGTTCATGGCCAGGGCATTAACAGTACTGCATCTAATTCATTAGGAAGACAATTTTATATACTTCTGTGATTTACAGAACACATACTGAAATTTTCTAACTAGACTGAAGCATTATGTTAGTAATCTTGCTAAGCCTCCAATGTTCTAGATGCCCAAAGGGTTTGCTTGACACATTCAGACTCTATGCAGCAAGGACTGAGAAAGGAAGAGAGAACAATCAGGTTTCGTTTTCAGATGAGATGTTGGAGCTTTGAATTAAGAGTATCATGGCAGGAGTTTTCCAAGACTCTTATTTTTAAACAGCCAAAAAAAAGTGGACAAAATAAGAGGGTTTGTCAGACTTGGCAGGACTATCACAGAATCACCGTAATTTCAGATGTGACAAAAAACTATTCTAATTCAATTTCTGTGACTCTAACCTGTTAGAAGATATTTGGAATCACTTGCATAGTGACCACCCCCTAAGCTAAAAGTACAAATTTTGAATACTGTTCTAGCAAGCTCAGATTTACTGATTAATGCGTATTTCTAACAGACTTTTAAAATATTTAATATTATCTATCAGTAACCCTTAAGCTTTAGTTTATTAGTGTTAATCTAATCAGCATGCCAATACCACAAGGATTTGTATTTATTTTTTTGTGATTGATTTAAAGTATCTCCCTAATCAACCCTTATCATTAAAACTATTAAATATTTATCACAATTATGATATGCAGTGATTCTTAAATATATATGGTATTTTTTCAACAAATGAATTACTACTCCAAATAAGGTAAAGCACCTGTCCTATTACCTGCAGATGTGATCAATTTTTCTATTAAAAATTGGTATCTGATTATTTTTAATTAGATTTATTGAACACTGAATGATAATCTTACATTTATACAGCCCCTTTAATCCCAAAGGATCCTAACACTCTTTATTAACGTTATACATTGAAATGCAAACTATACAGAGAAATTGCTTTAGCCACCTCTGAAATTAAACATGGCAGCTACTTAACAGCACACTGAATGACAATTTCAGGATAGGAAGCGAAGAAGAATACCATTATCCAATTCAAACAGCAGGAAAAGTTCAAGGAAATAATATTCAAATTTAAAGTTGGCCAACGCACCAGTTTAATATCTCTACTCTTCCAAAATGCAACACTGGTGCTTTAGTGACCACAAGTAGTCAAAACCTTTGTTTTATACCACATCTGAAAGACTATACAACTGGCAACAGCAGTTTCCCCTAACATGTCAGGGCACTGGATTCAGTATTGAATTAGAGAAAAGAGAAGCATCTATTCCACTTCCAGCAGAAGAGGTTACTCACCTTGTGCAGTAACTGAGATTCTTCGAGATGTGTGTCCCTGTGGGTGCTCCACTTCGGGTGTCGGTGCGTCCTGGCGCTGGAGATTTTCGGTAGCAGTGCCCAGTTGGGATGCGCATGCACAGTAGTTCACAGTAGTTGTCTCGCAGTACCACTGGCACTTCATCTAGTGCTCCCGTGGCCCGATCCCCTTGGTTCCTTCTCTACCACAGAGTCCTTTCTGCGAACTCTAAAGTAGAGGGGAGGAGGGCAGGTACTAGATCACCCACAGGGAATACATCTTGAAGAACCTCAGTTACTGCACAAGATGAGTAACCGTCTCTTCTTCTTCAAGTGCTGTCCCTGTGGGTGCTCCGCTTCAGGTGACTGTAGAGCAGTACCCCATTATAGAAGGATGCTGTACAGTTGAGGCTAGTACCGTAAGGCCAAGTATTGTATTGGCCTCTAAACTCTGAGTTATTATGTAGTAGTTTGTGAACATGTGTATGGAAGCCCATGGAGTAGCTTGGAATGTGGTCCAGGCAGAAATTGATCTAGTTGAATGGGCTCTGATCCCTGTCGGGGGTTCTATATTTTGTTGTTGGTAACATAAATGGCTGCAATTCTAAATCCATTTCAATAGTCTTTGTTTCAAAATGGCTGCACCCTTCGATTGTTCTTAGAACGAAATCTTTCCGTAGGTCACCATCTCAGTAAAATGCTAGTGCTCTTCTAACATCTAGTGTGGAGAATAGATTCCTGTGTAGGCCCATCTGGCTTAGGGTAAAACGCAGGTGGACGGATAGGTTGATTGAGATGGAATGATGAAGGTACCTTCGGTATGAATTTAGGGTGTGGTCCCATAGTCACTTTGTTTTTAAAGAATATGGTATAAGGAGGAGGGGCCATGAGGGCCCCAATTTCACCCACTCTACGTGTTGAGGTGATCGCGACCAGGAACGCTACCCTCGTTGATAAATGTAGTAGAGAACAGGTAGCAAGTGGTTCAAAAGGGGCTCTGGTAAGGCCTGTGAGGACTAGGTTTAGGTCCCATGCTGATGTAGGGTGGCGGACTTCAGGGTACCTGTTCTAAATACCTGCAAGGAAGCGTTTCATAATCGGATGCGCGAAGGCTGAAAAAAACCATCTATCTTGTGGTGGAAAGCAGCTATGGCTGCGAGGTGTATTCTAAGTGAACTAATAGATAACCCTGAATGTTTCAAATGCAACATGTGCTCCAAAATGGAATGTATCGGCGCTGTAAGTACCGATATGTGGCTGTTGTGACATCACGAGGAGAATCTCTTGCATTTATGGAGGTAAGTGGTATGCATGGTAAGTTTCCGGCTGTTTAGCAACAACTTTTTAACCTCTCCCAAACAGGTTAGTTTGTCATGATGGAACCATAGGGGAGCCATGCCTTCAGGTGGAGTTTTCCTAGATTCAGGTGAAGAACTTGACCCTCACCCTGAGGGAGAAGATCCTGACGGAGAGGAAGGGTGTACGGGGTGCAAAGTGCCATGCGGTTCAAGTACGGAAACCATGTCTGTCTGGCACATGTCGGAGCTATCAGTACGATCCTGGCTCTGTCGGTCTGTATCTGTGTATCACTCTGGATAATAACAGTACCAGTGGGAATGTGTACAGGAGGGGTATGTTCCATCGGATGACAAAGGCATCTCCTAGGGATTGTGATCCTAGTCCTGCTCATGAGCAAAACCTTGGACATTTGTGATTTTGTGATGTTGTGAACAGACTGATGTGTGGTGACTCCCACATGCAGAATATGTGTTGTGTTGTCATTGTTCGGTTCCCATTCGTGTTCTTGGGAAAACTGTCTGCTCAATGTGTCTGCCATCATGTTCTGTTGGCCCAGGAGGTATGACACTGTAATGGTAATATTGTGGATAATGCACCAGTTCTATAATTGTATGGCTTCTGTGCACAGGGAATGAGATAGAGTTCCTCCCTGCTTGTTTATGTAGAACATACAGGCTACGTTGTCTGTCATCATTCCTAGTGATTTGTTTTTTATCATTGGTAGAAAATGTTGGCATGGGTTTCAAACAGCTTGTAGTTCGAGTAGATTGATGTGTAATAATGACTCCACGGGAGACCATTTCCCTTGGATTGTGTGTTGGTTCAAGTTTACACCCCATCCGATTAGTGAGGCATCTATAGTGATCAGGATGGATGCTGGGTCTTGGTGAAACGGGACACCTGCGCACACATTTCATGGGTTTATCCACCATTGTAGCGATTGTATGACTTTTGGTGGTAACGACAGGAGTCTGTTTAGACTGTGCTTGCATGGTATGTTGAGTGTGCTCCGTCATCCCTGGAGACCGCGCATGTGTAGTTGTTTGTTCTTGATCACAAAAGTAGAGGCCACCATGTGTCCTAATAGTTGTAAGCAGGTGCGTGCAGAGACCCTTTGGATTGTTTGTGACTACGGATATGAGAGTGGTCATTGTGGAGAATCTGGTCAATGGTAACGAAGCTTTGACTTCTATTGAGTCTAGATAAGCGCCAATTAATTCTAGTTGTTGAACCAGAACTAAAGTAGATTTCTTATCATTTATTTGTAACCTTAGGGTATGGAAAAGTGTCAGTCTTCTGTGTGAAGCGTATTGCTTCTGCTTGAATGTGACCCTTCAATACACAATCATCCAAGTATGGGAATATCATAATTCCCTGTCTGCATCAGTGTGCTATTACTATGGCAACAGTATTGGCAAAGACTCTCGGAGCCGCTGAGGGTCTGAATGGTAACACCCTGTATTGGAAGTGGTCTCTGCCTACTGTGAGCCGTAGGAATTGTCCGTGTGCGGGGTCTATAGTGATATGAAAATACGCATATTGTAGGTCAAGGGCTGAAAACCAGTCCCCTTCTCCCAATGCCGGAATTATTGACATCAGCGTAACCATTCTGAATTTGTGGGTACATACAAATTTGTTGAGTCTTCTGAGATCTAAAATGGGTCTCCATCCTCCATTATTCTTTTGAGTCAAGAAGCAGTGGGAGTAGAACCCCTTCCCTCTCTGTTGTATTAGAACATGTTCCATGGCACCTAGCTGTACAAGATGGTTTACTTCTTGTCATAGAAGATGCTCATGAGAAGAGTCCCAGAAGAGGGATGGGTAGGTGGGATGGCATAACCAAATCGTACTATCTCCAGTATCCAGTGATCTGTGGTGATGGATTCCCACGCTCAGAAAAATGGCCTTAGTTGGTGGCCAAACATCTGGATAGGTTGTGTAATATGTGCTGGTTGTCAATCAGACCCTTGACCAAATCATCAAATTGCATCTTGGCCGGTGGTGCCTGTGACGCAGGTTCACCGCATCCACCACCAGGGAGTTTGGTTGAGGGTGAGAGAATAGGAAACACATGCCTTTATTGGGCATGTAAACATAGAATATCAGGGTTGGAAGGGACTTCAGGAGGTCATCTAGTCCAACCCCCTGCTCAAAGTAGGACCAATCCCTAACTAAATCTGCCCCTTTGCTCGTGGGGGGGTATGGTAGCCGGAGTTTGCCATACTGGTTCTGCCAGTTCCAGCAGGGCGCTATTAATTGGTAGTGCTATCTTTGTTGAGGACGCTAGGTGTAGTATTTTTTAAGAGCTGATGTTGATTTTCAGTCACCTCTTCCAGAGGGATGTTCTGACTTTGTGCAACCCGTTTGAATAAGCCCTGGAATTGTTTTGAGTCATCTGCGACGGTAGGCGGAGGTGGCATTACCGCCTCATCCAAAGATGAAGATGAGTTATGGGCAGGTGAGCAGCCTTGAGTATTGGAATCCTCCAAATCCTCAGAATCCTCATGCGCCTCCAAGGGGTCAGTGGCTGTCACTGTAGAAAGGCAAATCTGTTGCCTCTGTGGAGCGTGAGGCCTTTGGGTCTGAAATCTTTAGACCTCCCATGAGTCCCAATGTGCCCAGTGCACTGGGAATGGCACGGGTGGGCACATCCATGGATTAGCCGGCCATAAGAGTATGTCCCTGTGTAACTGGTCACTGGCACTTGTGTGAGATTGTGAAGGCTTGGTGCCTGATGGACAGGAGTGCTCTGAATAGAAGACTGCCTCTTCTAGGTCATTTTCCTCATCACTTGAAAATTGCTGGGCATTAGGTGAGTACGTCTGTACCAGTGCAATCAGCACCGGAGAACCGTTGGTGTCAAGTATAGCTCACCCAGACTTGGATGCTATCTCAGTGTCAGCTGATTGAGCAAGGAAGTGTGGTGCAATGGGCATCGGTGCCGTGCTCTTATGTGTAGAGGCCTGTGAGGTCGGCCCTGTCAGTACCGCAGGCTTTTGCGTAGCCTTGATTGGTGCCGACTTAGTGCATTCAGGCTTCAGCTCCGCAGCATGCGGCACCGATAGAGGTGGCATGGTAATCAGAGGCGCTATTGGCACTGTGTCCTTCCTCGGTGTATTCGATGCCGTGGAGGAGGAGGCTGATTTGTGCCAACTACTTGACTCCTTATCTCTGCCGGCAGAGGTCCCAATACGGACGGTGGCGGAGGTGCCTGGAGCATCAAATGTGGTCACCCCACTGGCCATCGGCACCGAGGGTAATGATCATGCTACAGAACATTTCCTCTTCAGTGGATCTCCATGGGTTGGAGATGCCTCCCTCTTCCTCAATTTTCTGGAGAAAAGGGAACTCGCTCTGTCCAGCGAGGAGGCACCTGAAGAATCCATGATAGGGTTTTTCCAAGGTAGATGGTGGTGTTAGGGATTTCTCCATAAGGATCCTTTTAAGTCTGAGCTCCCTATGCCTCCTCACTCTGGCTGTAAAGTTGCTCCAATGGTTGCATTTTTGAGGGATGTGCATCTCCCTCAGGCAACAGACATACTGTGAGTGTCCATCGGAGACAGGCATAGCGTCCTTACGTGAAGTGCAGTGTTTAAAACCCAAAAAGCCAGGCATTTTCGTTGTCCAATTTTGTCATGGTACAAAGAGACAGAAACGAAGAGGAAAGGCTTTCCAAGATTTTTTTTTTTTTTTTTTAAATGGGGAAAGTCTAAGTAATTAAACAGAAACCTAAGACTAACTAACTACTGGAAATTAAACTTAACAATAAGATTAGAAACAGTTTTCTAGGTAAATTTCTGACACGGCCGTTGGAGCTCTATCTGCAGCCAAGGATGGTTGAGAAGAAACTGAGGGGGTTGGCGTCGCATGAGCGCTAGATGAAGTGCCAACGCTACAGTGAGACAGCTACTGCCCACACATGTCCCGACCAGGCACTGCCACCAAAAATCTCCGATCAGCGGCTCCGCGATGCACCAACATCTGAAGTGGAGCACCCACAGGGACAGCACTCAAAGAACCTAGAGTTTTTAAAAGAGTTCTCCCATCCAAGTACTAACTTGACCCATTCCTACTTAGCTTGTGAAATCTCACCGGATCACAAGCACAAGAGCACATAGCTACCATTGTGGCCTAACATCTCCCCCTGAACACCCACACCCATAAAATATTGAAAGCATTTCTGCTTACCATTGTTGTTTGCAAACAGCGTCACTAGTGTCTTCTTAGCACTGTCACTGTTTTGAGCCCCACTGCTACTGACCGATGTAGCTGTAGAGAGATTACCTCCTATGGATGCATGGGCAACAATCGGCAGAGGGGCAGAAACAGGCTGCAGACTCACTGAAACTGCCAGGAAGGAATTTCACAGTCACATTTAAAAAAATAACACAGAGACACTACAATGTTTGCAGAGATGCCATAACAGCAAGCTGTTTGGGCATACTGCTGTTGTATTACACTAAGCAAAACCTGTAGTTTCAGGTATCCTGTTTTCTTAGCTCAGTATTTCCTACCAAGCAACACAAGCAAAAAAAGGCATTTGGCCAGTTCAAGGCCATTGTTACTGATTTGCTAAAACAGATTATTCCCCATCCCCTACTGAATCATTTTCTCCTTGCTGATGCCACTCTGTCTGCCACAGAAATCTCCCTCTTGCTCTGCTCCGGCCAGAAGAGCATGAAGAAGCAGATGGCACCAAAAAGCAGCAGAACTATACCCTCCCTTAGGAGGCACTGTCTTATCCTACTCACCTACCAATATACCCAGCATCTACTAGCTTGTGGTTTCTTGTTAAAGCCCTGGTGTTGAATCCTTCCCCAAATATCCCATGTTAACAACAAGATGCAAAAAGCAGCTAGTCCAAAGAAATTAAAAAAGAATTAGCTGCCAGGAACACTTCCAGAGCATCGCGTAACAGGATTAGAACTTAGGCTCACAGTAGTTAAAGATGCAATAGGCCAACTACCCCTGAACTAAAGCACAAGATAGTCCCTAGAAGTACCAGATTTAATAATTTTATTAAGATTATGTTAAAATAAAAAGAAAACGCTACAGAGTTTAAGCATAGAAGTTTCTGGTTATCAGGGAATAAGGTACAGATTATCAAGGGGTGCGAAGTTTGGTTTAGGATTGGATGGCATACTATTAAACTGATGCTATTCTTGATCTTAGCCAAAAGGCCAAGCAAAAGCAATTCAAATAGCCAAACAAAAGACTAATTTATTAAATATGCCAGTCTGTTCCACCCACAAGCACAGCTAGGAAAGGACTTAAAAAAAACAACAACCCACACCAGACTCAAGAATTTGGGATGAACCAGAAGGATACTGAGTAAATATTTTTTGATTTTATTCATATTACATCTACTCTTGAATTTTAAATCAATTATCATCTAGTGATAATTACCCAATTTCAATATTTATCACTTTATATCCAGCCCCCTTCAACATGTTCATAACAGTTCAAGTCAATATTTATGATGCATCACTCTTATACAAATACCTAGATTGGGTAATTATAACTGGAACTATTAAATCAAAACTGAAAAATGAGAAGAGGTGTATCTACCTATTAAGTCCCTTTAAATTAGTCTTAACATTTCTCTCTTAAAGAAAAACAACAATATAATAAAAAGATATTCTAATAATCAAATTTAATTAAATACAGTAAGGACTTGAGATCCTTCAAGCATGCATGTTTTGAAATCAACAGAACTACTTAGGTGTTTAAAGTTAAGCATACATGTACTTGCAAGGCCAAAAATCAGTTAAAATAGGGAAATAAAGTGATTTTAAAAAGTAATTAACAGTCAAACAGGTTGCCATCTTGACAGTCTGACAATATAGGTTAGGATAGTGTTTCTCAAACTGGGGGTCGGGACCCCTCAGGGGGTCACATGAGGGGTCGCGAGTTGTCAGCCTCCACCCCAAACCCCACTTTGCCTCCAGCATTTATAACGGTGTTAAATATATAAAAATTGTGTTTTTAATTTATAAGGAGGGGTCACACTCAGAGGCTTTCTATGTGAAAGGGGTCACAAGTACAAAAGTTTGAGAACCACTGGGTTAGGATATAGGAAATGCAGTCTGCTGTTGAAATTAGCGGGAGTCAGACTTTCAAAGCTGTTGGAATGAGCATACTACTTAGGAGTAACATTTGCAAAAGTACTTTGTAAAATGTAAAGCACTATATATAGACACACACATAGTGTTATTTAATCTATTATTCTTACATAAATTATAAACTGAGTACTTTTTAAAACAATCACTTTGATTGATTTAACAATAGACAAACAACTGTTAACCAAAGTTTCCTCCTCCCAAAAAACAAATCATACCTTCAAATAACTTTGAAAATCTCTAATTCCACATTAATTCCATAGTTAAACTGCATTTCCTGCCTCTTAATAAGAGGAGGTCCAGTCTGCTGAAGTATCACCAGAACGTCAGCTCCCGCAGAGCCATATAACTGTGAACAGAGCTTTCATATATCAGGAATTTCTAACTGTTCAGAAAATGTGTGTTTTAATATATTTATTATTTGATAGCTAAATATTTACTGAACACCACATACAGGGAAACTACAGTGATTAGTTAAGTATAAATACTGTGCTATACAACATCCATATCTTGCATAACTCTATATTAAAATAGAGTATTACCCGTAGCAGTTTTATCAACTGAATTATAATCTTCAACAACAGAATCTTCAATCACATCACTGATTTTCTGCCATGGCTCCAGCTCCTCCTCCTCACATTCCATAAAAAGGTCTGTGTCTGCCATTCTGTAAAGGGAAGAGAGGAAAAACCCTTTATTGGGTGTTGAAAAAACTAGATTTCGTCAGACAGCAAAAGTCTCATTAGACAAAGAATCCTAATTCCAGATCCACTAGTAATGTCCATTATTTCTTCACTGGGGTGGGGGAAAATGTGAAACTTGGAACTGCAAATTACATTTTTCTTTCTTGTGTTTTAAATTTAATCCACATGCTACTTGAAATGGATCTGTTTGTTCCCACTTTAAAACGAAAACTGTTTTTACCTTAAAACATCAGGCTTTCAAATCTTTACGTTTCTGTTTCAGTACTGCCAAACATAGATGTCAAATTCCTCAGTTCCCAGGGGGTGCCTGCCCCTATTCTGCCCCAGGCCCCGCCCCCCAAGCCTCCACTCCCGCCCCGCCTCTTCCTGCCCCTGCTCCTCCCCCCAGTGCCTATGCTGCCACCCTGAAGGTTCAAAAATCTTGACCCAGAATCCCCAAATTCATTTTTTAAAAATCAGGAGATTTAAAAAATAATAATGATTTTTGGTCTATATTCTGGTTTTTGAGCACTCCCTGACCACCCTCAGTATGTGTGTGACAACTGCAGGCTGAAAACTTCAATTTTAAATGCATACAAGATGTGAACACATAAAAATGCAGGCCTCTGCTCCCCATCCCCGCCCTGAACCCTCCTCAGCTCCCCACTAGCAGACTTTCACAGCCATAATTCCCCAGCAGGCTCCTATAGCCATCTCTGTCCACACTATGCTTCCTTGTGGCAAAGAGTTCCACATGTCGATTATAAGCTAGTTTTAAAAAGAGTGGATTTCCTGTTATCAGTCTTATAATTATTTCCTTTCCAATTCACTGATTTTATATTAGAAGAATTGTAAATTGGAATGTCTAACTCACCTTCTCTACACCACTCATTTTCTATACCTCTATCATGTCCCCCCTTACCTATATTTTGTCTAAAGTAAACAATTCCAACCATTTTAATGTCTCCTCATGTGGAACTCTCTCCTTTCTGCTAATCATTTTTGTCACTTCTCTGAGCTCCAATTTCTTCTTCATCTTTTTGAGATACGGGGACCAGAACTGAACACAGCAATACAACTGAAGGTGTACCATGGATTTATACAGTGGTATTATATTTTTCAGTATTATCTACTCCACTCTTTATACATCCTAACATTTTGTTTGCTTTTTTGACCACCACTGCACACCAGAGAGAAGTTCTCAGTGAGCTGTCTATAACAATGGCCACGTCTTTTTCCGGTGTGGTTATACTTAATTTAGACCTCAGTGACATTTAGGAGTGCAATACTAACACTTATAGAGATTGTACATCTTTAAGTTGTTAAGTAAACATCCAGACTATCAAGCCAGAATTAAAACAAGATGTAAACTGCTTTACAGTTTTTGATATTAGCCTCTAGAATCACAAAGAATGTCTCTTCTCAGATGGTAAGACAAGTGTCAATATCAGGCCTCCAAAAAGCTGGTTCTCATTAGGGTGGATTTCATGATTTAAAATCACTCATCAGGAAGACTCTATTTAATCTTGGATTTCTACATAAAAGTGCATTCTTGTTGGTTGTTATAACCTTAATACATATTCTTCACAACTCAGAGATAGATGTAGGTTTCATTTTTAGAAGGTACACAACATACATTTTTAAAAGGATTTATTTTGAAAATGTTTCAGATTAGTTTTACAGCTATATCAGAAAATGAATGATTGGTTGGTTGGTTATTTTATTTACCAAAAGGTAATTGAAGCAGATATTTATGAAGTCACTGGGAGGTGAACTATCTCCAATTCAACAGGTTAATAATTAATGTTTGGAGGAATTTCTTGCCATGCTGTATTAGGAGGAGAACATCACCAGACAGACATTTGAATTGTTTTATTTAACTATTTCTCACCTCTATATATTATGTATTCATTTATTTAAAAACATTTTTGCTGTTAACAAGCATGTTATCTCTGGAGACACAAATCCACAATTTGAGAACTGCAAAACTAAGCATCTCTGATGGTATTTTCTAGACGGACCACTTAGTCCCATTGGGTAGACAGAAAGATTAACCTAAGTAATCTATACAGAAGCCCCTGGAATCCCATAAAATTGGGTCCCTAATCCATGAACAATTGGAACTCATTTATAATTTTTTTCTTAAACTTTACATGAATATATTGTCTTATACTATAGAATTAGCATTTATAATCCCTATTCCATGATGAGATACCTTTGAGTTATAATGTACCTTAATTAAAACTATCTTTAGACAGCTTTTTTCCCTCAAAAAGCATTATAAAAAAATCCGATTTAAATTAAAAAAATCAATTTTTTTTAAATCATTGATTTTTATTATTACTGTTCAATTCTACATATAGGCCTCTAATAGGGCTTTACACCTTGATATCTCTTGGGCCAAGCAAAATGGAAGCATCTTTCTCATAGAACTAGCTCTGTGTTGTTTCATTTAGCAGGAATTAGCAAAAAGAAAAGGAGTACTTGTGGCACCTTAGAGACTAACCAATTTATTTGAGCATGAGCTTTCGTGACATATGGTTCGCCAAAAAATTCAATTCAATTCAATGGCACATTTACGGCCATGTCTACACTAGATAAGCTATTACCAGCAGGACAGTGGGGTGGGAGGAGGTATTGTTTCATATTCTCTGTGTGTATATAAAGTCTGCTGCAGTTTCCACGGTATGCATCTGATGAAGTGAGCTGTAGCTCACGAAAGCTCATGCTCAAATAAATTGGTTAGTCTCTTAAGGTGCCACAAGTACTCCTTTTCTCTTTACACTAGCAAGCTTACAGAGGCACAGCTGTGCTTATACAGCTGCGCCGCTGTAAGATCATTTGTGAAGCTGCTCTATGCCGATGGGAGAGAGCTCCCCTGTCGACATAATAAAACCACCTCAATGAGTGGGGGTAGCTATGTCAATGGGAGAAGCTCTCCCACTGACACAGCACTGTGCATATCACCACTTAAGCTGGTGAAATTTATGTCCCTTGGGGGCGGGGGAGGGTTTCACACAGGGATAGTGTAGACATGGCCTTAATGGGCTGAAAGCAGAACAAGTGGCAGTTCTGTAGCATAGCTAAATGAGGCTTCACACTTGCAGAAAGGATTTTTCTCCTCTTGATTGTATTTTGGTGGAAGAGGAGACTGTTGTGATTGCATTTTGTCATCTCTACCACCATTTGACAGCCACTAAATCTGATGAGAAACATTCTGAGACAGATTGGCCAAAGTAAACAGCTGACAATAGAAGACAAGCAAGAAAGTAATCCAGCTCATTTACAGACAATCTGTGTTATCAATAGCCACAGAAACAGAGCTGACCAGAATGCTTAAATACAGACCAAGGTTTTCATTAGCTTACTGTTGTAAGGCAATTTTAATTTTATGTAGTCTACCACAGATTAAGTAATCATAGTGGTACTGTAAATGTAAGTCAGATCATTGAGCTACAGTCATTTTACTCCTTATAAAATCAAAGTTCTAGCCAAACAAAAGTTGTATCTCTCTCAAACTTCAGGACATAACTCAAATCGAATGCAATTGTCTAAAGGAGAATGGTTTTTAATGCATCCAAATACTCAGTCATGATTGCTTATGAGTATCTGTCTGCTGGGTGGGGTCAATGGGTGTACTAAACACCTTCCATTCAGGCTAAATGTGGAAACCATTAAATGATCCTTTGTTTACTGATAATTGAAACAATGGAAACCACCACCTGTGAGCTGAAGAGCAAGGCAAGCCAGGAAAGTGACTGGACCATGCTGCCTAAGGGGTCTTCCTGAAGGCTGATAGCAAATGCAGGGACTGAGCATTCTGGTAGGTACTGAGGGGAAATGTGAGTGTCAGAGAGATACGCAGAAGCACCAGAACAGACAGACTCTGAAGTGGCGAAGAATACATCCAGAACCGGCACAGCCCTGAGAGAAGCCTTGGAAGACAGCTTTTGGGTTAAGTGGTGCTGACTGGAAAGGGGCTTGGAACTGTGAACAAAAGAAACCATTTCCCGTTGTTTGGTTCCTCCTGCATTCAGGGAAGCAGAATGTTGTACATTCTTTGTAAATAAACAGGATTGCACCAAAGACACCAGACTCTATCATCAATTTATCCGAAAAGAAACAACCCCTCAGAATCCTGAAATTTGGCTACCACTTCAGTCAAAAAAGGAGTAGCAATACTGACTTGAATGGGACTTCCCCCCCCAACCCAAAGATTGGGTAGTAAGCACATGAACCAACTCCACAAAGGTCACGTGAGTAAAGTTATACCACAATTGTTTGCAGGACTGAAGCCTAAATAAGACTATACACAAGGAAACAATGAGTTACGGGATACAACAAATACTCTGTAATTACATTAAAAAACAGAGGAACTCAAGAGGGTTAGGTTGTTAGGACAACACAGCGGTATGTGGTTAAGCATGAAAATCAACTTGGGGAAAGTACTGAACGATTTTATCTTTTAATATTAGTTCACAGACCTGATTAGAAGCTTAACTAGGTCACATACAGTTTTATTCAGAGTAATAGCAGTAGCCCCTGCTTTTCCCCACTTTCATATCTGTAAGACAGCTGGGTATTGAAGTAAAAAACAAGCTGTTGCACATGACCAGAGATATGGGCTTCCTCTAAATATCTTTTTTTTAAATCATTCTTAAAACATATGTTTACATGTATTTAAAAATATAACCTGAAGTGACAACTCTTTGCAAAATTAATAGATTGATATAAAATAGGCATTAAATCTGAAACAAATATCTATTAGTAGGAAAACAGATTGTCATTACATATTGTGAGAAGTTTACATGGCATATATCTGAGATCCTTTTATTTAAAAAAAAAGTGCAAAATGTGGCACTTGGTGTAAAATGTAGTGTTCATATTCCATTGGGGATAGGGAAGCTTAAAGAACTGGATACACGGTTTCAAAATGGTAATTTTTCATTAGCAAGCACTCAGCAGCCAAGTTTTGTGCAGCTCCATGCGTGACTCTTTATTTTAATTATTTAAGTAGATAAATTTGCACGTCAGTACACATCCATTTTGAAAACCCTGTGGATTTAGTGCTTGTGAAAAGTGCTGGATTGATACAAGGTTTCCCAAGGAGAGAAGCAGGTGTGGGGAGCCATGTGGCTCCTCGGCAGGAGGGGAGGTGTGGTGGTTGCTATAACCGGCCATGTCTGAGCAAGGATCATTCACATAACTAAGGGTTTTCAGGACTGGGCCTTTACTCATCACATCTATCTATAATATTTTGAGTTTCTTTGTTCTTCACTTCTTTCTCTGTTAATCAAAGACTGTTTATAGGATACCAGAAACTCTAGACAAGTATGTTAAATTACATGACAAAGACAGGTCACAACTCCACTGGGAGGTAAGTAAAAGAAAGAGAACAGAATGAGGATTTGAAATTGTACACATTCATCAACAAAATGGCTACTACTGCATTTCTTGCATATCTAGCAAATAACAAGCAAGTGCATTTATGTAGTTGTTGCTATAAGAATCCATACTAAGAAAAATGATCAATTTACCTTACTAGTTTACTCTTTTTTCTCCTGACAGAATAATTAACAAAAAGTTTATGAAATTTAACATACTATTTCAGCCAAGTTATTCCAATTTAGAACCAATCTCCTTTACATCTGTTTAAGCACGTGTCCATTCAGTAACTCCATTATTCCATATGTCCACTGAACTCATACAAATATTTGCTTAAAAGAAGCTTGTTCAGTGAATAAAAAACCTGGTAACCAACGGGAAAATACAACAAATGAACAGCTGATTGGTTAAAAATAACAAGGTAATCTTAATTGTCAAATAAAATATTAGAAAAAAATCCATAACTCATCATCATGCACTTGGCTAACTGTACATTAGAGTTGCTACGTTAGGCTTCTATATTCCTTTAAAATGAATTAAACAAGTGTTTTTCATAAAAACTTAAGTGACGATCTCTCACAATATGGAACCAGCTCCAGTATCACTTTCAAGGGAAAACTATTTTTCTTAAGTAAATTATTCTGTTGAATTATATCATCTCTGCTACTTCTATTATTTAAGTATCGCTACAAAGCAATAACCACCATAGTATCTGAGCATTTCAGAAACATTACTAATGTATTTATCTTAATAACCCCAGAAGGTAGGGAAATATTGTCCTCATTTTAAAGATGCTAAGACTCAAAGTGACATGCCCAATATTCCACAGGAAGTCTTTGGCACAGTCAGAAATAGAATCCAGGTCTCCAAAGTCCTACTGCACTGCATTAACTGCAAGACGAAACTCCCCCTCATTCAAAATAAGAATCATTTCTGGATGACAAAAGAGAAGGAAACACACCCTGACAAATAAAACAAAAGAAGGCTCTGCAGCATCAATCTACCTTTAAGCTCTGCATAGCAGTGAGAAATAAGACTCCATATGTCCTAAATACCATTTTTTTTCTCTCATTTGATACAAATTTATAATAATTACATTTGAACTGATTTTAAAAAATCCAAAAACGTGAGATAGATCTATGCATGTTTCTAGTAGGTCACTGTCTCAATTAACCAATGCCTGCATATTTGTGATTTTAAATATTCATCCTCTTAGAAACATCTAGAAAAGAATTCCATGCAATACTTCTTGGATAAAGCTCCTCTGAGATAATAAAAGAATGGTGACACTTAAAATAGTAACCATTTGTATGGAGTCGTATTACTCCGTACTAAATGAGCAACAGTGCCTAGACATTATATTGATGGGCACTTTATAAATATTTAAGACAGACAGTCAGATGAAGGGAGCTGTAGCTCACGAAAGCTCATGCTCAAATAAATTGGTTAGTCTCTAAGATGCCACAAGTACTCCTTTTCTTTTAGTCAGATCTCAGAGTAGCAGCCGTGGTAGTCTGTATCCGCAAAAAGAACAGGAGTACTTGTGGCACCTTAGAGACTAACAAATTTAGTTGAGCATAAGCTTTCGTGGGCTACAGCCCACTTCATAGAATCACAGAATATCAGGGTTGGAAGGGACCTCAGGAGGTCATCTAGTCCAAGCCCCTGCTCAAAGCAGGACCAAACCCCAACTAAATCATCCCAGCCAGATTCATCATTCATCAGATGCATACAGTGGAAAATACAGTAGGACGATTTTATATACAGAAAACATGAAACAATAGGTGTTAACATGCACACTATAACAAGAGTGATCAGGTAAGGTGAGCTATTACCAGCAGGAGAGAAAAAAACTTTTTGTAGTGATAATCAAGATGGGCCATTTCCAGCAGCTGACAAGAACGCCTGAGGAACTGTAGGGGGGGGAAAATAAACATGGGGAAATTGTTTTACTTTGTGTAATGACACATCCACTCCCAGTCTTTATTCAAGCCTAATTTAATGGTGTCCAGCTTGCAAATTAATTCCAAATTCAGCAGCCTCTCACTGGAGTCTGTTTTTGAAGTCTTTTTGTTCTAATATTGCGACCTTTAAGTCTGAAATCGAGTGACCAGAGAGATTGAAGTGTTCTCCGATGGGTTTTTGAATGTTATAATTCTTGACGTCTGATTTGTGTCCAATTATTCTTTTACGTAGAGACTGTCCGGTTTGGCCAATGTACATGGCAGAGGGGCATTGCTGGCACACGATGGCATATATCACATTGGTAGATGTGCAGGTGAACGAGCCTCTGATAGCGTGGCTGATGTGATTAGTTCCTATGATGATGTCCACTGAATAGATATGTGGACACAGTTGGCAATGGGCTTTGTTGCAAGGACAGGTTCCTGGATTAGTGGTTCTGTTGTGTGGTTGCTGGTGAGTATTTGCTTCAGTTTGGGGGGCTGTCTGTAAGCATGCATGGTATGTCTATCCACTAAGGCAAAAGCTATGAAGTTTAAAATTACATTAAGGAAATCTTTCCACGCATGATTAAGAATACATAATTCAACACCTCATAATTATTCAAAAGATGCTAAAGTAAAACATTAAAGAGACTGTAGCTACAAGCTTCCTTTGACACTAACTTGCATTAAGTGCATGGTATTTCATCTGTTCATATCAACTCAACTAAGAAAATGTCTTCTCTCGTCTACAATGTAGCAGCTTTGTTTTTCATAGCTTTGATCTTGAATATTTTTGTAAGTAAGAAGCCCTTGCTCAATAAAATGATTAATCCCAGTGATAAATACTCTACATTTAGCTCTTCAGCTCATAACAGGCAGATTGCTTGCTTGCAAATATGGATGCCAAAAAAAACCCAACAATCACTAAATGTGCTAAATATACTACAAGAAATAAACCATTTTAGATGCATTTCCTCCCCGCTGTCAGTTGAAACGTGAAAAAGACCTTTATGGTGTTGAAAGCCAGTGTACATTAATTATACATAATTAATTGGCACTATTACAAAATATGGCCCCTTTGGCTTATGTGGAGCAACATGGCTCATATTCATCTTTACCACAAGGAAAAAAAAATCATTAAGCCAATGATCATTATGTTCTTGTATTAAAAAGATTAGCATTTGATTATACATTCTGCTAAACCAGCTACCTTCACTGGTGGAGACCCAGCAATAAAAATTTGAATTTGCATCCAAGTAGACAGATCACCCTAAATTTGAGAAAGGTCTTTTTCCTTCTCGCCTAGCAGCAAAAAGCTGCTTGTCTCTTTTATAATTTCAGCTGAAATTTGGCATCTGCTCTAGGCTCCAATTTGTATTTATTAAAATTAATAAACTGCCATCCTGTACAATTAGATATAACATATTACAACTATGAACTGCGATTTTTCTCCAGAAACCCTGACAAAACTAGAAAGAAGAAGAGTTTTTCTTTGTTAGTTTAGTGCTATTTTTAAACCTTTACAAAGCATCTCACCAAACAAAATTCAGTTAATTCAAATCCTACCACCAAAAAAAGGCCACAAATTAAGGACCTGATTCTCAACTAATATAAGTGTTATCCTGGTGTAGCTCCATTAACTTCAATGTAGTTATTTATACAGATGTAAGTAAGTGAAGAGAATCAGGTCCCAAATGTGTTTCACTATCAGAAGCACCTGTGGGTACTGAATTCTACATGACAGCTGTAAAATAAGGCAGCTGTAGCTCACTGAAGTGATATCTAGGTCATGAGCTTATATATTTACTATTTCTTTCTCAAGTCTACATTACTTGACACAAAATGAGTTACACCCCCAGGCCTCTCCATACAAAAACTTTTTTAAGGACTGCAAATTCAAGATTCTCTCTACAGTATTCTTGAAAACTTGCATGATAGGACATGCTATTGGTGTATAAGCTTTAAATAAAGTTTTTAATTTCAAACAAAAAATCTATATAAATCAGCACTTGTTAGGCCACTGCTGGTGGCCCACTTTCTGCTAAATAGTGACATCATCTCCAACACAAGCAGTCTTGGGGACAGAATACTGGATCACAAGTGAATTTCCATCATACCTTATGGGTTGTTAAAAAGCAACTTTGTTTTAAGATTAAATAACATTTTCTATTTCTATAGCATCATTTATTCCAGAAATTCAAAGCTTTTTACAAACATTAATTAATCCTCACATCATCCACATGAGGTAGAGAAGTATTTTTATAACCATTTTATAGATGGGGGAAACTGAGGCAAGGAGCTGTGAATTGACTTGCCCAAGATCAAATATAGCAACTTATATAAGAGCATTAAAAAGACTCAAGGAGCTTTAACTTCTGGTCCCTGCTGCAACCACTAGTTAATACTGTCTCACTCAACATAAAGCTCTCCTCATTATTAAAACCAGAATCAAAGCAAAATGGAAAAAGATTTCCAGTCTCTGACCTTTCAGCTCCCCCAAATTAATGAATTGCAAATTATGTCATTTTAAACAACATTCACCACCACCGATGCTCACAAATGTGGATTTTAATTTAAAAAATTTTATTCACAAATACAACAAACATGGTGAGAGAAGTACTTGACTTCATGTGAATTTACACATATAAAATGAAGGCAGTGATCTTTTAAAACAAGGGAACTTGCAGGGATGATAAATCTAAGTATTGGACCATATCATGTTGTTAATTAATTTTTTAGACAAAACTCTGCATTATTCCAACAGGGATCTTACACTCATGGCCCACTGTTTGCAATTTAAGACTGAATGCTCATCATGGAAATAACACTAAAACAGGAATGTAATTTAATCTGAACACAACATAGCAAACCTATGAACCCTGATTTAAAAGTCTGGATTTATTTCTCTGCAAAGAATATGCCAGAACAATTTTAGTTTGAACACAAAGAGCTCAAATCCTGCAAGTCTTAGGCAAAATATCCACTGAAGGCAATAGGCCCTGGTTCATCATTGCCCTGCAACCCCCCTTATGCCAACTAAGGTAAACTGGTGGAAAGGACCCATACTACAGGTGAAAGCCTCTCCAGGAGATCTTTGCAACTGCTCTCAGGCTCTCAACCAGGGGGCATTTTGGGATGGGGATAGGAGAGGAGGTGTGTCAGGGGCAAGAGGCATGCCCCGCACACACCTGTGCCCCGATGATTCTGTGCCTACAAAAGTGTCCACAGAAGCTACTGAAGCAGATGCACGATTTGGGCTGTCCTAGCTGAGAACAGGGTTGAATTAGTAGATGCACAAACTGCCTTTTCTCTGTCCCTTCACTAGTGTAGAATCTAATCCAATGAGTTTTGACTAAGAATTGCAGGATTAGACCCAAGATTATTACCTGTATCCCAGAAGATTAATTTTAACACTAAATTATATAAGCTTTGTGCACATTCCTTGCCAAACAAGTTCATCACCTTTTTTTACACCAGTCTGGATTTTCTCCCAAAGATTTTATTCAAGAGCACTTATTATATATCCCAGCTAATATTTCAGTCCTCTTCTGCAACTCTGTTGTTTTTCTCAGTATGAAAAAATATCACCTGCATTAATATTTAATTGCCATTTATATTTTCTTTCCCATTTACTAAAAAACAAGACCAGGATAGGCCTGAAAACAAAATAAAGTAAAAAAAAAGAATGGAACCCCCTCACTTGAAAAACAAAACTAAAACCCTAACGATGCTTCATTTGGTTCTTTATCAAGGACAACATTAGACATAAACGGAATGTATAAATGCATCGAGTCAACCCCTCTCCCTCCTCTAAGCCCATCTCTTCTCTCCATCCCACCTCCCTTCTTGCCTCTACACACCCCCCTCACCTAAACTGTCATCTTGGCTCTTGTCTTCTGTATGTTGTCCCCCTATTTGGATTGCAAGCATTCAGGGGCAAGGAATATGTTTTATCTTTATGAGAGCTATGATAATTGATGGCACTGGTATGTTTCTTAACATATAATAAATTAATCCCATGATTAGGGCAGGATATATTCCTCTGCTATTGAGACAAATCCTGCAATCCTTACGCTGGCAAAACGCCCATTGACTTTAAGGAGTATTTTGCCAAGACAGGATATTGGATATAAAACTGATACCAGACTGGATATTAGTTGAAAAGCAAAGAATCAATAATGGGTTTTATGATGTTTTGATTGTTGTTGATATGACTATTTTGATGCTTTTTACAGCACCTCAGGTGAAGTTCGTGGGGGGAGAGAGTTGTATGATATGTCAGAGTCTAACAGTTACCTCGTCTATGGTAAGGCAAATTTACTTTTCATCGGTTGATGTGGTTCATTTTAGTTCACTGGCTATCAGGATTACTTTAAAGAGCATATTAAAATGTGTACAAATGTTTTCACTTTGGTTTGTTACATGTTTTATTAAAGGCTTTCAAGTGCAATTAGCTATTAATTAAGAATGTATTATTATTGTACATTAAATTATCATCTGCTCTTACATTTTGAACTGCAAAAGAAAAAAATATATTTAACTTGCTTTCTGATATACTTGTGCATCTAGTCTCACCTTATAATTTTGGGGTCATATAAGAGATCCAGGCTATGGGAGAGACTTGCTGGGAGACTGGGCCTGCCCATGAACTTTGCAAGTCTGTTCAGTCTAGGTTCTTATAAAATGCTCATCACCTTTGGCACTGATCTGGCAAATGGCTCTGTGCAGGAGGACCCAAAAAGAACCCCACTGACTTCCACAGGGCTCTTTGTTAGTAGTTATGAGCATCACTAATATGCAAAAAGAAAAGGAGTACTTGTGGCACATTAGAGACTAACAAGTTTATTTGAGCATAAGCTTTCGTGAGCTACAGCTCCCTTCATTGGATGCATTCAGTGGAAAATACAGTGTATATAAATCTCCCCACTGTATTTTCCACTGAATGCATCCGACGAAGTGAGCTGTAGCTCACGAAAGCTTATGCTCAAGTAAGTCTCTAAGTTTGTCTCTAAGGTGCCACAAGTACTCCTTTTCTTTTTGTGAATACAGACTAACACGGCTGCTAGTCTGAAACCTGTCACTAATACTCAGACACTAATTATTCCCCTTCTCTTTCAACTGGGTTCATGTGTCCAGATCCCTGAATCCACAATGTATCCATATATACACATAAGCGCGGGGGGGCAGGCAACCATAACATTTGCAGAACCCCAACCAAGACTGGGGCTCCAAGCAGATAGGGGCTGCAGGCCATCTGGAATGATGTGGTGGGTAGATGAGCCATGTAGTGCTGGAAATGGCCCACCTGATGATCACTTTAGATAAGCTATTACCAGCAGGACAGTGGGGTGGGAGGAGGTATTGTCTCATATTCTCTGTGTATATATAAAGTCTGCTGCAGTTTCCACGGTATACATCTGATGAAGTGAGCTGTAGCTCACGAAAGCTCATGCTCAAATAAATTGGTTAGTCTCTAAGGTGCTACAAGTACTCCTTTTCTTTTTGCGAATACAGACTAACACGGCTGTTACTCTGAAAGTAGTGTCTTATGTAATTCACACTGATGTGTGATACAGAAATGTGCAGAGATACACGTTGTGAGGCAGATTGTTAATTTCTGTGACCTCCAAACTGCTGGACAGTGGGTAGCGGGATATCGAAAGGAGCAGGGCCATTAGTCTCAAATGCCTGCAGGATGTCCCCCAAAAGGAATGGCAGCCCTGCAAGAATAAGTCACTTGTGCCCTGCTTGATGTGTCTTGGTGACAGCAATTGCTGCCAAGTTTATAAAGCAGAGAGCTTGTTGTTGGTGCATGTGGGATGTTGATGTCTGTGCCCCATCCCCATGTATTCTTCATGCCACGTCCTGGCGAAATGGGGTAAGCAGAGGGCAAGTTAAAAGATTCCCTAATGTCAGGTGTCCAAGGTTTCTCAGACATCCACCCATATCAGACCATCTGAAGGGAGAAAAGCAGCAGAGAAGCTAAATGGTTCCACATCACGCTGGGAGGAGTGACAAGCATGTTATGGGGACCCCCACGTTCATTGAGGCAGCCAGGCTGAGGGGAGCCACCCTCACTCCCTGGGAGGGAAGTGGCTTGCACGCTAAGGAGACCCGACCCCCTCCGCTCTGTGGAGCGCAAGGATGCCCAGAGCAACCCCTCATTGAGGCAGTTGGGCCAAGGGGTATCCTCTGAGAGTGACAGCCAGGCTAAGGGGACCCCATCGTTGAGGTGAGTAGGCAAAGGGGGGCTCACTCCGAGGGTCAGGGGGAGCAGCAGGAAGGCCAACCCACCCCCCACTATCACAAAGGCAACTTGGTGGACTCCCCCAGTTCATTTTCATTAAAAAGGATGGGGATGACACCTTCCCCCCAGAAATAAAAACAGACTAGCTTCCATTTATTGTGGCTGCTTGGGAAGAAAAGGTAAAGAAAATAATCCCTGTGCCCAACATGGCCGCCCACCCAGCAGCAGCCCTAGGAAGGGGGTGGGAGGCACGGAGACAAGGGAGTCTGCAATCCTTCTCCCCGCAGCGACGGGAACCAGCATGAGGGGAGCGTGGGAGGCACTTTAGGACGGCGCATGGGTTGCTCTGTGCAGTGTTTAACCCGTTATGTTCGTCTCCAGCCAGCCGAGAGGGAGGGGACGGGGGGCTGACGCGGAGGGAGCAGCCGGGGCCGCATCACTCCCCTCCCTTCAGAGGGAGGAGGGGTATGCGGATCACTCCGCCTCCCCAGTCAGCGAAGACGAGAAAGCGAGCAAGTAGATATTCCGCCGCCCAGCGGGAGCAGCTCCTCCCCCCTCCCCTCAGGAACCCCGATCCCTCCCTCACCGGGGCTCGCGCTCCCTCCCCGCTAAGCGCGTCTGGCGGCCGCTTTGTGTACGGCGCGCGCTGCCCACCCCCCCACCCGCTCACAGACCCGGGCGGTTCGAACCGGTTCCAACGGTCACCGCCACCCGCATTCTTGTCGTGCGCGCGCGCCGCCAACCTCTCCCCCCCGTGACCCCCCCCCGAGTCTGATTGATTCTGCAGCGTCCGCCCCCCCCCAACATAACGGACTCGCGCCAACTCACCTTTCTCTCCGTCTCCCGCCGCTGCCGCCGCCTCCTCCTCAGCCGAGCTTGGCTCGCTCGCACACGCTCTTAAAGTGACACGCACCCCACACAACCTCTTACAGGGCGAAGTGGCCGGGCGGGGAGCGCAGGTTGCATGAGCTCCCCCCAAATATTTTTGCCCCCCTTTCCGAAAAAAAGAAGCTGCGGGTTGATACACACAGAAAGGACCAACAGACACACACACACACACAAAAAGGGGACCGAACCGGCGGAGGGATACGGTGACGTCATTTCCTCCTCGACTCCAATGCCTTCTTCTGATTGGCTGACTGAGGTGACATCACTGGGACCAAGGCGCATCCTAACCTGGTATAGGGAAGTTTGTCTGAGGCACAAATTTTGGGGGGTTTCTCTGGCAGGGAGGTTGATTATAGAAGGGGACTTTTTTTTTTAGGTTGATCCCACTGGCATGTCCAGGAATGACTGGGAAGATGGAGATTTGGGGGCAGGGAACTTAGAAGTGGCCAGTGCTGCCTTTTAAGGGCCTTGTGGCGAGCCGGTCTGCCTGGGTTGTGCTGCCTGATGAAGGCCAAATAGTTAATGGTCCAAACTGGTATTCAATGTATCCTAACTTTTCCTACAGCTAGCAAAGGGAGTTTGGAGGCAGGACTTGAACCCACCACCTGCAGCGGGTATTGCCTTTGGCATGGCTAGCGACACGGCAACGTCTCAAACCCATCGCCTGCACCACTTACTGGCTTTGGCATGATTAATGATATGGCTGAGTCTCAAGCCCACCATCTGCAGCAGGTATTGGCTTTGACATGGTTAACGGTGTGACTCTCAAGCTCACCAGCTGCAGCAGGTATTGATTTTGGCCTCATTAGTAACATGGCAAGGTGCCAAATACACCACCTGCAGAGGACATAGGCTTTTGGGTGGTTGGCAACATGGCTAAATCTGGAACTGAGCCCAACACCTGCCGTAGTTAATGGCTTTGGGTGGTTTGCAATATGGCTGGCCCTAGAACTCCCCACCTGCAAGATACAATGTTATTTGGTGGTGTAGTAACATGGTTGGGTTTCAAACCTGTCACTGGCAGCCTTCCTCCCCCTCCTACCCTTATTGGTGTAGCCACAGGATTCAAACCATTCACCCAAAACAAGTAACATTTCTTTGATAGCTAGTGATGTGGTTGGGATTAGAATCTGCAGCCTGGAGCGTATAGGCGTTTTTTGTGGTTAGCCATGTATCTGCAACTTCAAGCTACACTTGTAGCAGGTAACTACTTTTGGTGATTAGTGACATGGCCAGAATCTGAATCACTTTTTAGTCAGTCAAGACCAAAAGTCATTACCAACAGACATTTTGGGGCCTCCGTGATAGGAGTTGGAATTAAAAAACAGTTTCATGTCCTCTCCATAAAACCCATAATTCCATCAGTATTTGGCACTAATTTCTTCCCTCACTGGCAGCTTGAGCAAAGAGACCAAGGAATAAATGGACCCTGGACATTGAGCATCTCTGCTGTCCTCCAGGGGGATTGTTGCAGGACAGGACTCAGGCACACTGACATGGAGATCAGAGAGTGTATAGCAAAACTGTAGGCACTGCCCAAGTGGCTATAAAAGTCCTGTTCAGCAGGATGCTTAAGCACATGCCTAACTTTAAGTATGTGATTAATCCCAGTGTAGTCATTGAGACTACTCAGAGCTTAAAGTTAGGCACTTTTGCTGGATCAGCACCATAGACTTTTGATTTCCAGCACATTACATCAATGGCTAAAATTCTCACACAGACATGAAATGTTTTAAATCCTTAATAATAGTAATCACATTTATAATTAATACATACATTTAATAATAATCAGTAATACATTTTATAGTAACCACATACAATTACAAAATGAACAATGACAGTATGCTTAACTGATAATACACATAACAGTAATCAAATCAAACATTGTTATTACGAATATATATTTAACAATAATAAATGTATCATTAATATTTTACATTTATCAATACTGAACAATAATATATTAAAATTAATTATTTTGTGTAATAGTAAATAGTTCACTTATATATTTGTTAATCACTATTAATAAATAGCTATTTACATCTTCAGTGCACATTAAAAACATTAACTTATGTTTTCTCACAACACTCCTATGAAGTTGGTCTGCCCAAATGGACCAACTTAATGAGGCATGCACCTGATGCTAGCATGTTATTTATTATCCTGGAATTTATTAAACATGCATATTAGTCTTCTTCTGATGGACCACTATGAATTACCAATCATTGTTCCCAGCTCACACTATGCATCAGGTTACTCAGCCACTTACTGGTGGGAAGTGTTTGCATGTAACTATCTGTGTATCACGTCTCTACCATTTAAAGTTCCAAATCTCTGCTAGGGTATTTCCACTGAAGTCAACAATAGTAGTAATAATGTGTATTTATTTGTTTATTTGCACTGCAATCATACCTAGCAACCCCAATCATGGTCCTGCACCCCACTGTGTTAGGTGCTGTACAAAGGAATCATTTAATGAAATACCAGCAATTTTTGCTTGCTTTTTCCATGAACATTTTCTGGAGCTAGTTGCACAAAGAGTGAAATATTTATGAAACGAAAATTAAGAACAGTTCCTTGAAGTTAATTATTTTCATCGCTGGTCTACACTTCGAAATGGAAATGTTAATAAAATGTGTCTACAAGGAATTGAGATATCATTAAAATAATGGAACTAAAAATGGGAATGTTTTATAACAATAACAGATCAATAACTATTGTGGTAAACACTTAAAAATCAACATTTACCACACCACAAGATTTGATTTCTCTATTGTATTTACAATATTTCTTAGTGAATCCTGCTGTTTTCTATTCTATGATCTCTGTCTTCATCCAATGTATACAATTAAGATATCAAGTTCAAGATGAGCCTAATAAGCAAGACAAAAAGAAGTAGAGGATTTAACTGTATGCAGTCACCTCAGTACTGGCAAGTTGTTTTTAACTGTGTGGTGGGTACATATGAAACAAAAGGGAAGACAATGCCACTTTAGGCCATGTATCAAGCCTAGGATTTCCTGGTTGCCACTGTGCTGCTCACTAGGCTGCTCAGAAATTCACAGTGATAGTAGAGTTAGGATTCAGATACTCATGCTCCAAAAAGCTCAGACAGATGTCTGAGAATAAGGGAGAATCTTCCTTAACTGATGGCAATGTAGTGTTTATGACACACAACTGATCACTCCTGATTCTACCCAGCAAAGAACATTAGCACACAAACACTGGCAAGTTAGTTAGGCATAATATAGATTTTTGGATTTAGGACCTACTACTAAATAGAATGAAAAGGCCCAGTAGGCTTACTATTAAATTTATCAGTCTCTAAAGAAAAATTAACTATTTATTTGAGAGCTAGTCTTCATGGAGAAACGGGTGGAGGTGAGGTCCAGGTGTGTCAACTAACCTTGATCTACCTATGTCATTATTCCTAGCATGGATGCATTGTAATGCCTTTTAACACAATTGAACAGGTTGAGATACATACCGCAACCTAACCTCGACACATTTGTCTAGTGCAGACTAGCCCTTAAATTACCGTTTAGCAAAAGTATGAGTGACACAGCAAAGATTAATTGATACATCAAACTAGCTGTTCCAAAGATAGTAAATTGGAGCATTGTGTTTAGCTTCTGCAGTCTGCCAGTTTTCTTGGAAGCCTGCCATGTAGGGTTTTTGCCATGAGTCTAAAATTGGAACCACCTGCAGCTTGGTTGGTGTCAAGGCAAGAACTCAAAAGGTTTCAACATGTGGTTTCCTAACCACTGAGAAAGTCATTGTAAGGGTGTACTATAGCTTGGAAATGGAACAACAGAAAGCTTTGTTATATCATTTCACAAGCAGTTTTTCACACCATATAGTCTGGGGCTGACTGGAAGAATCAGTAAAGAGGTCCACAAAGCAGAAGTTGCCGCTTGGGATTATGATTTTATTGTTATTTGGGTGAAACAAATTTATTGAACACATCAGGATTTGGTGGTTTGGAACTTTAAAGAGGCACGAGCAATTATACTTCTGACTAAAATGTTTTTCCTACTAATAGTCTCAGTTCAGCAAGGTACTTAAGTATGTGCCCAACTTTAAGCATGAGAGTCCCACTGGCAATCTAAAATGCCCAGCATTACTATAATTGACAGATTAGGGGCAAATTTTCCCCTCTTATTTTTTCAATTTATTTTATACATTTGTCAGCACTTTGAATATAGTCAGATTTGCTATTTCCTTTTTATTCTTGAGATGCTGTTCTCTCTCTACTCATGCAGTTGAATTCACATGTGGGATCTAGAATGATTTTATTTGTGATAAATTAATATATATTTGAGATTTCTTGAGATCTGAAAGTTTCAGACTTCTGCATGTTTTAGTATTGCACTTAATTTAAAAGCTTTAAACATAAGAACAGCCATGCTGGGTCAGACCAAAGGTCCATCTAGTCCAATATCTTGTCTTTTGACAGTGACCAGTGCCTGGTGCCCTAGAGGGAATGAACAGAACAGGTAATCACCAAGTGATCCATCCCCTGTCACCCATTCCAGCTTCTGGCAAACAAAGGCTAAGGACACCATTGATGGACCTTTCCTCTGTGAATTTAAGTTTAAAAACTTTGCCTTTCTTTCCTCCCAAATAAACATTGAAATAAATGCCTCCATCTTTCTAAAATAAGCCTCCCTAATCTCCATGAGAAGCATCTGAGAGAGAGCATTCATCTGTTGAGGAGAAATCAACAGCATTACTTTACCCCACAAGATTTGTATTTCCACCTGCCAGAATCTACCTTAATATTTTGCATAATCAGATCCTAATAATACCTAGCCATATTAATTTGTTTAACTTAATCCCTAAATAAATCAAGTTATTTGTTACTCATTTAAATTCACAAGGTATAAAAATGGCTGAATTGCTAATTCTTGGTAAGAATAAAATTTTGATTAAGAATTGTTTAGTTTATATCTATAGATTCCCCCCATCCCCTCCCAACCTGACCCCGCCCCCCCCCACACTCCCCCAAACCAAACCTCCATGATTTTTAAATTTTCAGGAATAATATTCCTTGGATCACTCACTTACTGATTAAGTATTAGTTACTGTTATTTAGTATGTCTGCATAACAACAGAATTAAATCAGAATAACATTTAAAAATGCAGTCTGCCGCCCATTCTAGCACCAGAGTTCCTTTCTGTAATGGATAATGACTTCTGAGGGTTCCAAAGCAGTGGCAATCAGAGGTAGAACTACCTTGTGTACCTGTGAAGTAAGAAAGGAGATCTTAAACCATATATCTATAATAGGATTGTGAATAAATGTAATCAAACATCTGAACTTTGACACAGTGTTCCTAAGGTCACAATCTAGACACAATCATTCAGCTGTCAAAGGCCTAATGTCTAATGATATCATTGCCAGTTGATTTCAATTATCTTTAGACTCCAGTACTCCAGCCAATAGTTTTCTGAGATTATCTGATGCTTGCTTCTGTGGAATAACCCCCTCCTGACCTCTTTCCCTATAATTTTATTTAAACTATTACCCACGATTTTAGTAGGTACTTTGTAGTCCATGTTTCACCACAAGGCTATTTTGTAATTAATACATGGCTTTTGGTCTTTTTAAAGTTTATAAATGAAGAAGACCACAGCTTCAGTCTTGGTATCTGATAAAAGTATTCTTTCATTAAATATACTCACCAGATATTGAGTCCAAAAAGTCCTCCATCTGGTGTACAAAATTCCTCTAGTAAGCTATCTTCTCCTGCAAAGTTATACATTTTCAACCTCTTGATATAACTTAATGTAGCAAATAGCCAAGAAAATGAGCACATGAAAAATTGGGAATTTAATTTTAAAGCTATCTGGAAATTATATAATCCAATGAAGAGAGTTGGTAGTTTATTTTCAGCACAGCAATCAACATTTACTACAGAATAAATTATATTTATTGTCATGTGTTTTTTATTAAATGGTTCTGAATTGCAACTAAGCACTTGATTGTCACTAGCCCTATGTGCTGGTTTGCTCCCTTGTGCCGACTTTCCCTACTGCTGCTCACAGTACTTGAAGGGAAACAGACTCCAACACCACTTTCTACAAGCCATTACCCTCTGATCCCACTGAGGGTTACCAAAAGAAACTACATCATTTGCTCAAGAAACTCCCTGAAAAAGCACAAGAACAAATCCACACAGACACACCCCTGGAGCCCTGACCAGGGGTATTCTATCTGCTACCCAAGATCCATAAACCTGGAAATCCTGGACACCCCATCATCTCAGGCATTGGCACCCTGACAGCAGGATTGTCTGGCTATGTAGACTCCCTCCTCAGGCCCTACACTACCAGCACTCCCAGCTATCTTCGAGACACCACTGAATTCCTGAGGAAACTACAATCTATCGTGATCTTCCTGAAAACACCATCCTGGCCACTATGGATGTAGAAGCCCTCTACACCAACATTCCACACAAAGATGGACTACAAGCCGTTAGGAACACTATCCCCGATAATGTCACGGCAAACCTGGTGGCTGAACTTTGTGACTTTGTCCTCACCCATAACTATTTCACATTTGGGGACAACGTATACCTTCAAATCAACGGCACTGCTATGGGTACCCGCATGGCCCCACAGTATGCCAACATTTTTATGGCTGACTTAGAACAACGTTTCCTCAGCTCTCATCCCCTAATGCCCCTACTCTACTTGCGCTACATTGATGACATCTTCATCATCAGGACCCATGGAAAAGAAGCCCTTGAGGAATTCCACCATGATTTCAACAATTTCCATCCCACCATCAACCTCAGCCTGGACCAGTCCACACAAGAGATCCACTTCCTGGACACTACGGTGCTAATAAACGATGGTCACATAAACACGACCCTATACCGGAAACCTACTGACCACTATTCCTACCTACATGCCTCCAGCTTTCATCCAGACCACTCCACACGATCCATTGTCTACAGCCAAGCTCTATGATACAACCGCATTTGCTCCAACCCCTCAGACAGAGACAAACACCTACAGGATCTCTATCAAGCATTCTTACAACTACAATACCCACCTGCTGAAGTGAAGAAACAGATTGACAGAGCCAGAAGAGTACCCAGAAGTCACCTACTCCAGGACAGGCCCAACAAAGAAAATAACAGAACGCCACTAGCCATCACCTTCAGCACCCAACTAAAACCTCTCCAACGCATCATCAAGGATCTATAACCTATCCTGAAGGATGACCCATCACTCTCACAGAGCTTGGGAGACAGGCCAGTCCTTGCTTACAGACAGCCCTCCAACCTGAAGCAAATACTCACCAGCAACCACACACCACACAAGAGAACCACTAACCCAGGAACCTGTCCTTGCAACAAAGCCCGTTGCCAACTGTGTCCACATATCTGTTCAGGGGACACCATCATAGGGCCTAATCACATCAGCCACACTATCAGAGGTTCGTTCACCTGCACATCCACCAGTGTGATATATGCCATCATGTGCCAGCAATGCCGCTCTGCCATGTACATTGGCCAAACTGGACAGTCTCTACGTAAAAGAATAAATGGACACAAATCAGATGTCAAGAATTATAACATTCAAAAACCAGTCGGAGAACACTTTAATCTCTTTGGTCACTCGATTACAGACCTAAAAGTGGCAATACTTCAACAAAAAAACTTCAAAAACAGACTACAAGGAGAGACTGCTGAATTGGAATTAATTTGCAAACTGGATACTGGATTTAGGCTTGAATAGAGACTGGGAGTGGATGTGTCATTACACAAAGTAAAACTATTTCCCCATGTTTATTCTCCCCCCCCCCGCCCCCCACTGCTCCTTGGACGTTCTTGTTAACTGCTGGAAATGGCCCACCTTAATTATCACTACAAAAGGTTCTTTTTGCCCTGCTCTCCTACTGGTAATAGCTCACCTTACCTGATCACTCTCATTACAGTGTGCATGTTAACACCCATTGTTTCATGTTCTCTGTGTATATAAATCTCCCCACTGTATTTTCCACTGAATGCATCCGATGAAGTGAGCTGTAGCTCACCAAAGCTTATGCTCAACTAAATTTGTTAGTCTCTAAGGTGCCACAAGTACTCCTTTTCTTTCTGCAGACTCTGCAGAGCTGCTCTGTTCCCATCTGTTGGAATTTTTTTCTGAGACCTTTTCCAATCGGTTCACAAGAAATTAGCTGAGATCTGGACTTGCCACTGAGGTGTTGTTTTTTTTTCATTGGTATACAGCAACACTACACTAAGGTGATTAAACTCAAATGCAGGAGGAAGGGTGTAGGAGTTTACCACAGCGCCAAACGCTCATAATAAAAAAATCAAATTATATACGTACACTAATGCATACATATTCCATTTTGCATTGTATCACACATAATAATTGGTTTAATAATTTTTTTAACCAATCCTTGTACAAGTCCAGAAATGTCCACAAGCTACAAAATATGCTATTAAACAAAGCTGCAGCTGCAAGCTTATCACAGATTATTCTTCTTACTATTTCTTTGTCTTTTAAGAACATGTTATTTACAAGGCCATTTGTAAATTCATGCTTTGTCCATTGTTAACCTCTATTTCCTTACTTCCGTTTTCTTTCATTGTTTATGCAAGGCCTATGCTGCCTTGCTTAAAAGCGTAGAGAGGTTTCATCCCCAAGATGGCCAACATAGGTACACTGCCCAACGTGTTGGTGTATGGGGTGCCAAGTATAGATCTGGTGCAGTTTACTAACTCCCTAGAGCAGCCAGGAAACTGGGAGAGAGATTGTGATTTCCTCCTGGGCTGTTCCAGAATCAGTTCTGCGCCTACCTACCCACCCATTACTCTGGGCAAATTGCTCTGTCACAATCTAGGCTGAAAGAAATATAGAGACAGAATGTGACACCCACTGGATAGTACTTACATCACAAGAGGTCTTGCTGAAATCAATGGGATTTTTTGTGGCGTAAGATACAACCAGTCAGGGATCAGTCAGTGTGAATGAGGGTATCACAGTCTGTCCCACAATAATTAGGAATTATGTTTCAGTGGAAATATTGCTTGACCTTTGTGTTTAGACTCCAGCGATTCCTTGTTGATGGCTTAACACCTCTTTGTTAAAGGAGCAACACAGTGCTTATGATTTTATCATGAGTCTTGCAATATTTGATGTTTTCCTTAAGACCCCAGCTGCTGGAATCAAGAGACTGTTGTTTTTGTTAAGTTTCAGAGTAGCAGCCGTGTTAGTCTGTATTCGCAAAAAGAAAAGGAGTACTTGTGGCACCTTAGAGACTAACCAATTTATTTGAGCATAAGCTTTCGTGAGCTCACGAAAGCTTATGCTCAAATAAATTGGTTAGTCTCTAAGGTGCCACAAGTACTCCTTTTCTTTTTGTTTTTGTTAAGTAAGCCTCTAGCCTTCATGGTTAGAGAGAAAAGTTTGAAAACATGAAAGGTGTGTGTCCTAAAGGCTCAGAAACCAGAAGGCAATTAAAAAGAATGCAAAGTTGGGGTTTGTTTATGTTGCTTAATAATCATGAGATTTTAAAACAAACAATCTAATGATTTTGGGGGCCTGACTCCTGACTTTTGAGTGCTTGGGATTGGCAATATTGAAACAGCAATTTGCAAAGGGAATAAAGCAAGAACTTGAATATCACTTGTAAAAGGGGAAAAATGGTCTTAGACCCTGGTTTGCATCTTTTTGATATATGGAAAGATCCCCCCCACTTTTTCCTTAACATAGGACATCCAGGTCTTGTCTGCCTTGTTTTTCTTGGATGGCTAAAGAAGGGGCAGGTCTAGTACATCCTGGATACCAAGAAAATTGAACCTGATTAATTGCCACAGGAAGTGATTTTCTTTTGACTGTTTCTTTGTTTTTATTAACACCTATTTAACCCAAACAGTTGGAAGTCTTTTGTTAAAGACTTCAGACTCTTAAAATTTAAAAAACAAAAAGGAGTACTTGTGGCACCTTAGAGACTAATAAATTTATTTGAGCATAAGCTTTCGTGAGCTCATGAAAGCTTATGCTCAAATAAATTTGTTAGTCTCTAAGGTGCCACAAGTACTCCTTTTTCTTTTTGTGCATACAGACTAACACTGCTGCTACTCTGAAACCTTAAAATTTAAAGATTCAAAAGCCTTCAGTTTGCTCTCAGTCCACATCTCTGTGTCTTTCAAGGGAACACAACAGCAAAGATGAAGTGAGCTGTAGCTCACGAAAGCTCATGCTCAAATAAATTGGTTAGTCTCTAAGGTGCCACAAGTACTCCTTTTCTTTCTTCTAACAGCAAAATTTGACATTCATGATATTTCAAGAACGTTTCAGGTGTTTTTTATGCAAATAAGGATGCAAGTTTTATTTTATTTCCTCTTTGAGGCATTTAAAAGGTTTATTTGTTTGGGTTATTTTTATTAGTTAAATGAGGTATTTCAGTATGAAGTCCTATGGGACTTTATCTGAGACAGCTGGAGGTATGCATCAGAAGTTACATAATAAAAATATTCCCTTTTAAGCATAAACCAGTCTATGGACAAGTTATAACCATAGAGTTCTCACTGAAATTTTTGAGTGCATTTGCCAAGATATTACTTGAGAATTTAATCTTGTATGGTTTAATAGGGTAAACAATTATTTAAATAAATTATTGGCCAATAAAGCTGAATATATATACATTGTGCAGATTAAACCTAAAGAATTATGATTCTTTTAAGAAGACGATAAGCATTTGACCTAGCAAATATGGAAACTAGAGACCATCAGGGCTCAGATCTTCAGCTGGTATAGGTCTCTTATTATTATTCTGGAGAAAGCCCTATTGGATCTCAGAGATATAAATAAAGAGCTTGACTGCTTTTCTAGAAAGCTGCTAACACATGCTGATTAATCTTTTATTAACTGTTTTTAATTCTGGTCTTGGACAACTGACAATATTATGAGCCAAAATGTGAGCTTGTTACTTGGGCAAACTCCCTGAGGAAAGACAGTAAAAAATTAGTAAAAAGTAGGTTAAGGACCTCAGAATTTATATCCTAATGATCCAAAGGACCGTAGGATTGGGCCCTGAACCAGGATATTTCTCTGGAGGAAGCTGTTGTGGCTATAAAAGTGGTTTTTTTAAATCATCAGTTTTGTTTGTCTCATCAACTCCCAGCTGGGATTTCCTCTTGCAGTTTCTGTAAACATCCATTTGTTATAATTTCAGCATTACAAACCGCAAGCATTTAAAAATCATGAATCAGCCCCTCAAAAATCATGAGATTTAATTTGGGGTCCTTTTTATTGGTTCTGTTTTGACTCACACTTTGGCCATGTTTTTAAGTGGATAGGAGCAGAGCAGGATAAAACTTTAAATTTCTCATGCTGGGTGTCTGCCTTAGGATGAATCTTTTTGGAAAGTTTTAGGTAAAACGGTTCAGGAATTTCCAAGAATGAGTTTAGGGAAAAAGTTGTTAAAAAATTTTTTACAACAGTTTCATTGAGAAGCTTTAGTGCCTTCATGGTTTCGAGCACTAGAGATTTGAAATTTGGTAGGGGGTTTCCCTGGTGTCAGTGATGTGCCTTTTGCTGTACCTGTAAAAATTTGCTCAAATATGGGGAAGTTATGAGCCTCTGAAAATCACAGTTTGCACATGCTCAGCAGAGACTTTAGGGTATGGCAGCTAAGAAGTCCAAAGTGTAAGCAGTAAGCATACGCCATCCCTCACAGCTCCTACATGCCACCAGTCTGGGCATCTGCCATCCTCATAGATCGACTGGGACTGCTCCCTCCATGAGCAGCAGGAGCTGAGATTGCTCCTTCTGGCTGCTGGAGCTGTTGTGGCACCAGGCACAGGAACTGAGAGTAGGCAGAATCTCTCTCGTGCTCTCAATGCTCCTCCATGCAGCCAGCATGGAGAAGGAGGAGGCTGCCTGATCCAAATGCAGAGAAATGATGGTGGTGAGGACTAAAGGCAGAAGAAGTTGCAAGAGCCAGAGGCTGCGGAGGAACAGGGAGGGAGAAAGGCAGAAGCTAAGCATTGGCGGGAGAGAATAGGAGCAAAGCAGGAAGGAGACAAGCTAGGCGCACAAGGGCAGATGGGTCCCCTACAGAGCCTGGAATTTAACACAGGAGCCCTCAGTCTTTGTTCCTTTGTTGTCAGCAAATAACTGTGAAACCCACTTGCAAAGGGTATGATTCATCCAATCTCCAAAGACTGGTCCATGTAGAGGATAACAGCCTACTATTGCTACCAGTTACTCCATTAACTGGTACATTAACTCCATTACATCAAGAATTGTAACATTCAAAAACCAGTAAGAGAGCACTTCAGTCTCCCTGGACACTCAATAACAGACTTAAAAGTTTCAGAGTAACAGCCGTGTTAGTCTGTATTCGCAAAAAGAAAAGGAGTACTTGTGGCACCTTAGAGACTAACCAATTTATTTGAGCATGAGGTTTCGTGAGCTAACCTGGATTTGTGCTGGAAATGGCCCACCTGATGATCACTTTAGATAAGCTATTACCAGCAGGACAGTGGGGTGGGAGGAGGTATTGTTTCATATTCTCTGTGTATATATAAAGTCTGCTGCAGTTTCCACGGTATGCATCCGATGAAGTGAGCTGTACCTCACGAAAGCTCATGCTCAAATAAATTGGTTAGTCTCTAAGGTGCCACAAGTACTCCTTTTCTTTAGACGTAAAAGTGGCAATTCTTCTTCAAAAACAGACTTCAACGAGAAACTACAGAACTGGAATTAATTTGCAAACTGGACACCATCAAATTAGGCCTGAATAAAGACTGGGAGTGGATGGGTCACTACAAAAAGTACTTTTTCCCTCTCTTGATATTCACCCCTTCTTGTCAAATGTTGAGAATAGGCCACTTCCACCTTAATTGAATTGGCCTCTTTTGCACTGACCCCCAACTTGGTAAGGCAACTCCCATCTTTTCATGTGCTGTAATATTTATACTGCTTACTGTATTTTTCACTCCATGCATCTGGTGAAGTGGGTTTTAGCCCATGAAAGCTTATGCCCAAATAAATTTGTTAGTCTCTAGGGTGCCACAAAGACTCCTCATTGTTTTTCCATTAACTGAAGTGATAGAGGTCTGTGTGTGGATCTGAAGGCCTGAATCCTGCTGTTGACCAAATTTTGGGGTCAGTATGGTTCCACATGATGGATTTTTTTTCCCCTTTATTTTTTAATAAACTAGGGAATTACATTCCAAAAAACTATATTAAAAGAACATTAAGGTTGCAAAATCAAGCACCGACAATTTAGGAAAAGCCAGAATGAAGATTTGCCCATGGAAACTTAATTTTTCTTGTATGTATACATTATGAAAACACTCTTTAATTACACAATCACATACTATTTTTAACACAGGACCCCCGTCTCATTCAATGCAGAGAATGTATGGTACTTTGAGGATGAATCACAGTTGTGTAGTGAATGAGTGTTGTCTGTAGGACCTCTGCCTCATTTGTTGCAGAAGCTGAAAGGTGTGGGGGGTTTGGTTTTGTTTGTTTCTATTGTAATAGGGATGCTGCTTTTTATGACAGCTGGGACTGCAACATGTGCTGCTGGGATGGGTTGGGAAAGCCAAGCAGCATACGGCGGCAGTGACAGGAGGTGAATCTTAGGCAGCTCTGGGTCTCTGTTGGGAACAGGAGATCTTGGAATAGGAGACAGGCTGTGACCTGTCTGTCTAAGTACTTATCTGGACCCCCTGAAAGGTGTGTTGTGAATGAGAGATTGCAAAAAGAGAAAGGATGGTCTTCTGGTTAAAGAAGTAGAATACTACCTTGAAGAATTGAGGTAAAAAAACCTGCAGTTGTGAGTCTCAGGGCCCCAGTCAGCTGGCTTGGACTCGTGGGGTTCAGGTTATACCATGAACACAAATCAGCTGAGCCAGGCCAATCCTGGCTGTGCCACGGGTCTTTTATCGCAGTGTAGACATACCCTTGCACAGGCTCCAACTCCGTGGGTGCTCCGGGGCTGGAGCACCCACGGGGAAAAATTGGTGGCTGCTCTGCACTCACTGGCAGTCAAGCTCCCCACCGCCCCCCGCCCCCACCCCCTCTCCTGGGCGTTCCGTGTCCCTGCTTCTCCTCCTAGTGTTTGCTGCCGCAAAACAGCTGTTTCATGGCAACAAGCTCTGGGAGGGAAGGGAGAGGAGCAGGAACATGGTGCACTCAGGGGAAGAGGCGGGGCCAGGCATTTGGAGAAGGGGTTGGAATGGGGGCAGGGCACGGGCGGAGTTGGGGTGGGGCTGGAGGCAAAGGGGGGGGGTCGAGCATCCACCAGCACCAGCAGAAGTCAGCACCTGTGTATCCTTGGAGTCTATCCCTGCCTCTGCCACAGGGTTCCTATGTGATGCTGGGCAAGTTGCTTAAAACAAAATTTTCACAGCTGGCAACTACTTGGGTGTTCCTAATTTTGTGTCTGCTCAATGTGAGACATCTGGGGCCAGATTTGCACAAGTGCTGAGTGCTCCCAACCAGGGTGGATTTGATTTAAATAAAATTGATTTAAATCACTAGTCAGGAAGACTTGATTTAATCATAAAAGGAGTACTTGTGGCACCTTAGAGACTAACCAATTTATTTGAGCATGAGCTTTCGTGAGCTACAGCTCACTTCATCAGATGTTTACCGTGGAAACTGCAGCAGACTTTATATACACACAGAGAATATGAAACAATACCTCCTCCCACCCCACTGTCCTGCTGGTAATAGCTTATCTAAAGTGATCAACAGGTGGGCCATTTCCAGCACAAATCCAGGTTTTCTCACCCTCCACCCCCCACACAAATTCACTCTCCTGCTGGTGCTAGCCCATCCAAAGTGACAAGTACTCCTTTTCTTTTTGCGAATACAGACTAACACGGCTGTTCCTCTGAAACCTGATTTAATCATGGATTTCTACATAAAAGTGCATTCTTGTTGATTGTTATAACCTTAATACATATTCTTCACAACTCAGAGATAGCTGTAGGTTTCATTTTTAGAAGGTACACACTATACATTTTTAAACAGTGATTTATTTTGAAAACTTTTCAGATTAGTTTTACAGCTATATCAGAAAATGAATGATTGTTTGGTTATTTCATTTACCAAAGGTAATTGAAGCAGATATTTATGAAGTCATTGGGAGGTGAACTCTCATTAATATTTGGAGGATTTTCTTGCCATGTAGTATTAGGAGGAGAACATCACCAGACAGACATTTAAATTGTTTTATTTAACTAAAACAATGTTAAATATTCTGCATATTTTTCTTCAACAGTAAATATATAATATTTTAATGAAAAAGCATATGTCTCTCACTTCTCATGTTTATCTCCAGACTCCTTCTCCAGATCTATTCTGTCCCCAACAATCTTCTATTCATTGAACTTTTTGAAACTTTGCACTTTTAAAGAGAGGTAAGGGATTGACTCTGTGTACACAAATTTGCACAACAGGGACAACAGGGTTGAGGTCTATTATTTCTCAGCTCTATAATTTATTTAAAAACATTTTTGCTGTTTACAAGCATGTTATCTCTGGAGACACAAATCCACAGTTTGAGAACTGCAAAACTAAGCATCTCTGATGGTATCTTCTAGACTGAGCACTGAGTCCCACTAGGTAGATAGAAAGATTAACCTAAATAATCTATACAGAAGCCCCTGGAACCCCATAAAATTGGGTCCCTAATCCATGAAGTATTGGAACTCGTTTACAAAACTTTTCTTAAACATTACATGAATATATTGTCTTATACTATAGAATTATATTTTATAATCCCTATTTCATGATGAGATACATTGTAGCTCAAAGGTATCTTTAGATAGGTTTTTGAGGAAAAAAACATATCAAAAAAATCTGATTTAAATTAAAAAAAAAATCATGGATTTTTATCCACCCTGCTCACAACTGCAACTGAAGTCAATTGGAGCTATGCTTTGATCACTATGCAAAATGCTAAGTGCTCTGAAAAAAATCAGACCATAGGCATCTCAAATTGAGCACCCAAAGTTAGTGGACATTTTTGGCCTTAATCTCTCTGTGCCTCAGTTCCCAAGCTATAAAATGGGGTAATAATGCCACCTCCTCTCACAGGGATGATATGAAGATAAATTGGTTAATGTATTTGAAGCACTCAGATGGAAAGTTACATCTTTGAGGAAATTAATAACTATATATTCAGTTCAGGGTGGCGGATTTTACATAAGATCTGGGGCCGCACATTGAATGTGGATGGTAAAAAGAACTATTAAATAACTACTGATTCATGGAGCCAGGGGTCCTGTGGAAAATATACCAGGGTGATCTTGTAATTCAAGACAGTATCATAAAGCATATACACATTATCCTTATTGTGTATGATATTCTTAATTCTAGCATTTCCTAGCTTTTGAATGTTAAGATTGAAAAATCAATCTTTTCATGTTGTTTTTCTGGATGTAATTCTGTATCAGTTCTTAACCCACCCGCATCTCTGAAGGACTGAATTCCTTCGTCCTACGTTGAGCCACTTGACTAACATCTGTCACATATAGTTCCTTCTCCGCTCTCTCTCTCTCTCTCTCTGATCCTCTCTACAGTAAGAGAATTCCATGTGCAGTATAATGTTTTGTTTTGGTAAGGTTTTTTTTTTGGTCCTTTATTTTGATACTTATTTCACAATCAGAAGAGGAAAAAAATAACGTTATTCGGCCAAATCCTTCAGTCCTTACTCAGTCAAAACTCTCAATGCCACTTTTCCTAAAGGTTGCATAATTTACTCTCTTATTTTGTAGACATCCATTTAAACATACACTGTGCTTTACAGACACTGAAAGGACAAGATCCCAATCCCAAGCTGCCTGTAAAAACAAATATGAGAAGAGTATTATTTACAATTGGATGATGATATTTATTTTCCTAGTATGTTTACCCTGACTTCCTTGGCCAACATATTTTGTTTTTGGATTAATGACAACCTTAAAAGCTGAGGAGAATGAAGATCAGATCCATGCTTCATGAGGAAGGTTTGCAGCTGGTGTGATGATGGGATAAGTGATACAAACAAAGTATTGCATAATTTTTGGTTTCTTAATGTGTTAAAGTATTGGGTGTGGGGAGAGGTCAGTGAGGGAATATATAGATTGAAACTGACCATCCATCCATCTATCTTGTCCAGGGAAGCTTTGAGCAAAAGTAATTGCCAGCTCAGATTGTAATTGTTGACTTGCAGCATGTGAAATATGTTTGATATGTCTCAGCCCAGTTCCTAGTGTAACAATTATTATTATTATTTTTATCATGGTAACATCTAAGGACCCCACTGTACTAGGCTGTCTGCAAACAAACAACAGACAGTTGTTGCCTTGGAGAGCTCACAATCTAGTATCCACAACACACCCTTAATTGGTACAATTGTTGGTGGTCATAGCACTGAAACCAAAAATTGAAAGAACCTGGGACAACTCAATGTACATGCTGTCTGCATTTGAAGAATTATAGATCAGAACATGATGACGTGCAGATCATCTTGTGCGGTTTGAGAATGGTCTGTATAGACTCTCACAAAGAGCTATAAATAAAAAATTAAAGGAGTACTTGTGGCACCTTAGAGACTAACCAATTTATTTGAGCATAAGCTTTCGTGAAGTGAGCTGTAGCTCACGAAAGCTTATGCTCAAATAAATTGGTTAGTCTCTAAGGTGCCACAAGTGCTCCTTTTCTTTTTGCGAATACAGTCTAACATGGCTGTTACTCTGAAATAAAAAATTATGGCATTTGAAGTTATTTGCTTAATACATACCTTCATTTCACATTCTGTACAGTGCAATCAGGCTGTCATCTGTTATTGCAAAAGTGGGGAGGGTGGCAGATATTGTTAAATCTCATGATTCAGGGCGTAAGATGATTGCTTCAGGTATGAAGAAAAACTCAATCATTCATCACATACAGCATTGCACAACTGGCCATGGAGGAGAAAAAATTTGCCTCCCTGTGATTACTGGGGATGTGGGACACCAGAACAGATGGACCAAATGTCTGATTTTCTATAACCAGTTCAGGGTTCTCAGACATCAGGTGCGGCTCAGACATCAATTAAAAATCTGTGGGCTAAATTCAAAGGACATACAATTTTTGTATTGCTAGAAATATACTGAATTAGAAACTGATATAGTTATTCTAGTACAAACGCCTCCTGTGGATGTAGGTATGTTATAAAGGTACTTTATAACAGTATAGCTTATAAACCCCTAGTTGTATCGTTTTAGCTATATGGGTTTCTAAACCAACATAATTATAACAGTACAAAAACTGTGTTTAGATCAGCCCAAAGCAATGTATAAATGGGTCTAAGAGAATGGAAGTTGGTCATCAACGCTTCGATGTCATGGTAATAAGTGCTATACAGAAACCTTAGACAGATGGAGAGGTAGAACTTACACTCTGAAGGACCAAACGAAGTTGTACGTTACTCATGGTGGTTGTTGTTTTTTTCCCTTCTCTCTTAAACAGAGTTTGTCCTGCTCTGAGTGTTATAGTTTTGACTGGGTGAATGTACTGAACCTGACTTCATCTTGCACCCCGTGCACTGGGCCTGCCAGCTCCACTCTCCTGGCTCCACAGCTCAAGGCTAAGTTGCAGTTCTCCTCCAAGGTCTATATGTACGCAACATAATCAAGGCCCGACTCCAATTCTGTGCTCATGATAGACGCCTTCCAAGGTGAATACTAAGTCTCACTTCTTCCATGCCAACCACTAGACATAAGTCAAAGATACTTTGTGTTATATTTGTTGTTTTTTTAGTTAACTGAGCCAACGTGAAGCACACATGGCTAACCTGAGTAACAGCCTGATCATATTGCTGTAACTCATATCCTTGCTCTGGACACATGCTCCCTGCTGTTTGGCACTCTCACTCATTGAGTGGGATTTTCACAAGCCAGCAGTAGTCTAACTCTGCTCTCCATACCTTCAATGGGTAAAACTCCCCATGATTCCAGTGGGAAGAGAGAGAGGCCAATGAGGAGCACTTGTGAAAATCCCACTTGGTGTCTAAAATTTAGGCCCTAGATCCCGCAATTGGGGTCACGTGAATGGACCCTCGGAGCTGTTTGGAGCCCCATTGGCTTCATAGGGATGCTGCAGAAGCACGTGGGTCTTCCTGGAGGAGATCTGATTGCAAGACCAGAGACTTAAAATCCAAACTCTGAGACAGCTCTTCAGTATATGTTCTGGGGGTTGTTTAATACAATAAGCATGCCTTTGGGTACTCTAAAAAAATAGTAAGGTGGACTAGGGTGATATATTTCAGAGTAGCAGCTGTGTTAGTCTGTATCCACAAAAAGAAAAGGGGGACTTGTGGCACCTTAGAGACTAACAAATTTAGTTGAGCATAAGCTTTCGTGAGCTACAGCTCACTTCATTGGATGCATTCAGTGGAAAATACAGTGGGGAGATTTATATACACAGAACATGAAACAATGGATGTTACCATACACACTGTAACGAGAGTGATCAGGTACGGTGCGCTATTACCAGCAGGAGAGCGGGGGCTGGGGTGGGGGAACCTTTTGTAGTGATAATCAAGGTGAGCCATTTCCAGCAGTTGACAAGAACGTCTGAGGAACAGTGGGTGGGGGCAGGATAAACATGGGAAAATAGTTTTACTTTGTGTAATGACCCTTCCACTCCCAGTCTCTATTCAAGCCTCAGTTAATTGTATCCAGTTTGCAAATTAATTCCAATTCAGCAGTCTCTCCTTGGAGTCTGTTTTTGAAGTTTTTTTATTGAAGAATTGCCACTTTTAGGTCTGTAATTGAGTGACCAAAGAGATTGAAGTGTTCTCCGACTGGTTTTTGAATGTTATCATTCTTGACGTCTGATTTGTGTCCATTTATTCTTTTACGTAGAGACTGTCCAGTTTGGCCAATGTACATGGCAGAGGGGCATTGCTGGCACATGATGGTGTATATCACATCCGATGAAGTGAGCTGAAGCTCACGAAAGCTTATGCTCAAATCAATTTGTTAGTCTCTAAGGTGCCACAAGTCCTCCTTTTCTTTTTAGGGTGATATAGTTACTCTTTTAAAATGGTAGCTTGAAAAACACTGAAGTAGGCAACTATTTTTAGCTAAAATTACATGTTAAAAACAAATCATTAAGGAGGGAACAGGGTGTGGGGTAGGCAGTGGTGGATCTTCTTGTATTAATTTTGATTAAATAAATGAGCCAAAGATATTAACATAACCACAGTGTTAAACAAGGTCTGGTGTTTGGTATATAGAAACTTCAGCCTGCTTAATACCATGGCAAAACACTATTAAAAGTCCTTTGAACTTTTTATTAAAGATACAGAACAGAAGGGAAAGCATTTGAAATGTAAAGTATTAAGTAAGGCTTTCATTTTAACAACATCCCTTGTTCCCTTTCCCTGCAGAGATTTAGAAGGAAAAACCTCATTTGACAGTCTTGTAGATGTTGTTAAAGACAGTAAAAACTGTTCTTCTGGGGAAAAGAGAAGATGTTAGTTGAAATGAGCTGGAACTGTTGCCAAAGTTCAAACCAGTTTCATCTCAGGTAGTGTTGGGATTCACGATGTCACCAGAGTCCCTCTCTGGCCCGAGTTGGTCAGAATATGTCTCAGGATTAGGACCAAAAGGGTCTGGAGTCCTAGAAGATGCAGGCGGGGGGGCGAGAGAAAGAGAAGGGTCGGGGGCAGCCATGATGTGAAGCTCACTCCAGTAGCCTCCATCTGTTCTTCCTCTGATTTTTTTTTCTGTTCTTCTCCACACAAATTCCCTTTTTCTTTCTTTAAGGACCCCCAAAGGGAATGGTGGGTGGTACAGCCCAACACCTCATTATTTAGTCTACCAATTATGCCTAATATCCAGCATGCCAATTTTGGTTTGTTAATTTCCGGTTTCACATATTGTTTTTACCAACCATGATTTTGAATCAGTCCTTGAATCATATCGTGGTCTTTTTGTTCAGACTAATTCAGTTTTTCTGTCTCCATTTTGTTCCTTTTCCCATCAACTTTTCTTGTTATAGGTTATTGTATCATCTACTTTTTACAACTGAGCTTGCAATTAAAGTACATTTGTCAGCCCAATTATCACAACGGCCCCCAGAAATTAAACTGTGTAGAATTTGACAAGGTACAAAAATAACTATTAGCAGAAACAGCCCAAGGACAGGTAGGAGTTATAACCTCATATTTCTCTTGAGTGATTCTTTCTGTCTGATTAAAGGAGTGGCTTTGCTCAGAGCCAGAGGGAGCAGTGTCTGCCTAATGTGCCTGGAGACCAGGGTGAACAGTGAGAAAAATAATACATATCCCTTATATAATGCTTTCCATCTGTAGATAACATGGCAGTATCCCCATTATGAGAGATGAAGAAACAGAGGAACAAAGACAGATTCACAGATTCCAATGCCAGAAGGGATCATTGTGATCATCTAGCCTGACCTCCTATATAACACGGGCCAGGAACTTCCCCAAAATAATCCCTAGAGCAGATCTTTTAGATAAATTTACAATCTTGATTTAAAAATTGGCAGGGATGGAGACTAGAGTCCACCACAACTCCCAGCAAATTGTTCCAATGAGTAATTACTCTGTTAAATATTTACACCTTCTGTCCAAAAGACTAGCCAAACACCCAGCAGGTCAGTGGCTGAGCTGGGAATACAACCCATACTGGCAAATATTAAATGAATTCTCAATAGAGCAGCGGTTCCCAAACTTGTTCCGCCGCTTGTGCAGGGAAAGCCCCTGGCAGGCTGGGCCGGTTTGTTTACCTGCTGCGTCCTCAGGTTCAGCTGATCGCGGGTCCCAGTGGCCACGGTTTGCTGCTGCAGGCCAATGGGAGCTACTGGAAGTGGCGTGGGCCAAGGGACATACTGGCTGCTGCTTCCAGCAGCTCCCATTGGCCTGGAGCAGAGAACCGCGGCCAATGGGAGCCGCGATCGGCTGAACCTGCGGACGTGGCAGATAAACAAACCAGCCAGCCCGCCAGGGGTTTTCCCTACACAAGCAGCGGAAGAAGTTTGGGAACCACTGCAATAGAGCATTGCTAAATTTTCTTGCATCCTTTTTATGCACTATAATTGAAGCTTTGTTCATTCAAGAATTTGCAGAAGACAAACTTCAGGCCCATTGTCAACATTAACTTAATCACAAAACAGAATACATTTTGCTACAAAATGAAATGCCTTTTCATTGGAAGCAATTGATAGAGGGCAGAGTATCCAAACAGGAAAGAGAAACAATGCCATGTGACATAGATGACCCATCTCACAGCTGGAATATTGAATTGTAATTATCAAGTACTTGGAGGAATTCACAGCATATAATTTTTGAGCACAAAACTTTTGGCAAGTGGTTTGGGAATGGCAAAAAAATTAGTTTAAAAAATGCAAACTGCTCATGTACAATTTGCATACAGGAAAAAGGGCTAAACTCACCAAATAAATTGTTAGCTGCAGTTTGTTCATTTGATTCTACCTACCAGTCCTTTGGCTCTAGTATTGTCAAGGGGGTTCTCAATGGTGGGTTTTGAGAAGAGGTTAGGGTTTCAGTTGAATAATTTGTGGATTGTGGGGGTGGGGGAAGGGATAGGCCTGCAGTTGTACAATGCTACATCCTCCCCTGAGAACATTTTTGGAAATGGTGGGACAAAAAAATATTGCTCTTTAGAAAGCCAGGGGGAAAAATATTATATTTGTTCCTGATCAGGAACAGTTTAGCAGTATCCAAAGAGGAAGATGATCTTTCCTGGGAGCAGAGAAATCCCTCCCTTCAAATCATCTATTGAGTAGGGCGGGGGGAGGGGGGTAGAGGTGTTGGTTGATTGTGGAAGATGGCTCCCCTCAAAAAAAAATTAAGCTCCGAAGTTTTCATGGGAGAAATGGATCTAACTGTAACTAGCAGGAAGAGCTTTTGCAGCTGTCTTGCTTAGAGGATTGAAAAAACATGTAAATGAAAAAAAACCACCGGCCTGCCAAGCAAGAGACAATTGGGAGCTGTAACTAGGTCATGCATTCACTGCTTGCTGGAGAACTTGAAATATTGCCTAGAAGCAAGAGTTTTATGAACAGAATTGTTTCCTCTCCCTTTCACTGTTAAAAGCCTGTTTTTCCTCTGTGTAAGAAAGCTAGCTATGGTGTGCCGCAAACATACACACATCCCTAGTATATGGGTAGAAGCAGGTGGGAGCTCCACCAGAACCAGCTGCATTACCCAACCTTTGGGGAAGGGAGCAGTAGAGTCCTTCAGAGCCTTAATAGCGTCCCTGTGTATTATTAGCAGGGAGAGAAGGAGGTGGTGTGCTACTCTGGAACCTCCTACATGCTTTCCACCATTAGACCTCCCCTTTGCAGCTACCTTCCAAACCCTCCTGCCCGCCCACTGAACTGCTATATATGATCCTTCAATACCAGCCTTTGCTCTGTGGAATCTTCTCCTGTCACACTGCAAACGCTGCTTATTCCAAGTCATAAGCAGCTGAGAATCTAACCAGAAGGCACTCAACATGGGTAAGAAACTGTCCCCAGTCTGCAACTAGCATTAGGCATGAAGACCCACAGTTTTGGCTGGTGGTTCCAACCTGTTATCTTGCCGCTGTTGGTATTTGCAGGCTGCAGCATTTATCCTTTGAAACTTCTTACTTTTTCCCTAAGCAGGGACTTGCAGATTTGCTACTGAATAACCAGTGCAGAGTACGTGTAAGGAGCACTGTGGGCTAAAGTTTTGTTCGACTGATAAAAAGTTTTTCTTTAAGCTACTTAAACTAAAAATAGCACTAAGTTTTAAAATCTTTAACTGCATCTCTTGGTATGTGAGCAACAGCTACATTTGTTTGTTTCAGAATTTGGAAGCTGCATGAAATGAGTAATAACGGTAATCTTGCTGAGTGACTAATTCTGAATCTCCCCTCTTTTAAGGGAGACTGTCAGGTAGCTAAGGACCAACATATAACACTGTATTTACTTGCTTTCTACAAATCCTACTACTAATATAAAGTCCTTTTGGAAACATTTTTTGGGAAAACAATGAACACAAATAGAGGATTTTTTTCTTTAGATATAAATATTCCCCTATATTATTTACAGCCTAAATAGTATATTGTTCTTGTCATGTTACATGAAAAGGTCCTTGAAGACCATGGTAAAAAACCCTTATAGAGGCAGAATGCTAAACTGACTAGACTGGCTAGACTGAATAGACTGACCAACCTGAATATTTCCTTTCTGCAGTTCTGACAGTATAAATGGTGAAAAGTAAACTAGAGTTTGTTTATTAGGAGGATTTGATTAGTAACACAGATAAGGCTCCTGTCATAATGACTGCAGTGTACATGCCTAAAGAGTGATCCGAATACCACACATATAGAGAAAACTATGTTTCTGTGCCAACACAGAATTGAGATGCTTTATGGATTTCTGATTAACCCTAAATCAATCTCCGATGTGGGAGGAGGAAGCCCTCTTGTGCAGATTTTTAGAGTCGAGACAGAATCCTCGATCTCCATGATCATGAGTGATCAGTTGTTTAGGTGGGGCCTTGTTTCGCTTTTTCACACAAGTGTTACTTTTGGTCCTTTCATACTGTTAATGCTTAGTTTGTGACTGTTGAACAATGGCATAATTACTGCTATTGTCCTCCAGGTCTGCTGTATATGCTTATCAGTTTAATGTGGGCAAAGTTATGTCATAAAACTAACTTGTTTGACTACCTCCTTTTTAATGTGTTACTGGATAAGTTAAACAATCTTGTAGCTGGATAAGAGAACTGCCTGTTTGTTCAAACTAGATGATGTGCAAAAGATATTCCACTGCACCAATCTAATGCTTCCAGTATGAAGAGGAAAACTAAAGACTTACTCCCATTTGTTTTGCTGTAAATGGGTTTCCCCCATCTCAAAAAGAGTATAGCACAGACATGCTTTAATGTAAGCTAACTTACAAAGCATACAGTAGTAGTGGTGGGCTGTGTTGATCAATGTGAAAGGTCTGTTAGGCTCATTATACAAGTTTGTTTTATGGGAGGCAGTTATAACTTGGCTATAAGAATTTAATGTTGCTGAGTCATGGTACACAGTGTCAAACTCAAATTGTGCAATCATATACATAAAAGTGTAGTTGTTTAGTGGTGCAGTTAAACATGCTGTAATCTTTCATACTCCTTTAACCTCAAACATACTGCTTTAAACTAAATTATGTAGAAAGGTATCCCTTGATTGTGCAAATGGCTATTACATTGAACTAACTGGCATGCAATACTCTATCCAGAGGCTGAAACAGTTTTTGTGATCATATTGCATGTTGTAAGTTTATAAAATCTATAGTCTCTTTAGGCAGACTTCCAACAACTCCTGTTTGATCTGAACAGTCTGCAGATTTACTGTAGCTGCCTCAATAGGCTTTATAGCTCAGCCATAATAATGTAACAGCCAGGTTGCATAAGCATAAAGGAAATGACCTTTTTATTTTTAAAATACTGTTCTTCTCAGAAATTATTCTTAAAATAGGCTCCCACATCCCATTTTTATCGCTTGCATGGTACCTAGTGTCTTTGGGCTTCTTTTTGTATTCCCATGGCACCTTTGCCCGATAAATCTGAAAGCATTTTACTGCTATTTATTAAAAGTCTACAGCCCCCTGGGACTAACATGATCCAATAGCTGGAAGTTGAAGCTAGACAAATTCAGACTAGAAATAAGGTATATACTTTTAACAGTGAAAATAATTAACCATCGAAACAATTTACCAAGGGTCATGGTGGATTCTCCATCACTGACAATTTTAAAATCAAGACTGGATATTTTTCTAAAATATCTGCTCTAGGAATTACTTTGGGGAAGTTCTGTGGTCTGTGTTATACAGAAGGTCAGACTGGATGATCGCAATGGTCCCTTCTGGCATTAGAATCTATGAAAGTATTATTATTCCCAAACAGGCACAGAGAAATGAAGTGACTTGCCCTAGGATCACACAGTGAGTCAGCAATAGCTACAACTAGAACCTAGGTATCTTGAGGTTAGTCCCCTGTTCTGACCACTAGACTAGAGCAGGAGTTCTCATCCTTTTTCTTTCTGAGGTCCCCCCAACATGCTATAAAAATTCCACAGCCCACCTGCACCCCACAACTGTTTTTCTGCATATCCACTAGATTAAATCCAAGGCTGGCGTTAGGGGTAGCAAGCAGGGCAATTACCCGGGGCCCCATGAAGCTAAGTTACTTGGGCTTCAACTTCAGCCCTGGGCGGCAGGATGGTGGCGGGGCTCAGGCTTCAGCTTTCTGCCCTGGGCCCCACCGAGTCTAACAACAGCCCTGCTCTCTGGTTTATTTTGGCAGACCCGCTGAAACCTGCTTGCAGCCCTCCAGGGGAGCCCAGACCTCTGGTTGAAAGCCCCTAGACTAGAGGATACAGTCTTCACTTTCTGACTTTGTACAGCAGGTTCTCTCATTTAGCAGAGCTTGGAGTGGTTAAAACACTAGGGTGGGGATGAACTGTAATTCTCAGGGATGACCTTTGGTTGTATAAAGAAAAGGAGTACTTGTGGTACCTTAGAGACTAACAAATTTATTTGAGCATAAGCTTTCATGAGCTACAGCTCACTTCATCGGATGCATACTGTGGAAAGTGTAGAAGATCTTTTTATATACACACAAAGCATGAAAAAATACCTCCCCCCACCCCACTCTCCTGCTGGTAATAGCTTATCTAAAGTGATCACTCTCCTTACAATGTGTATGATAATCAAGTTGGGCCATTTCCAGCACAAATCCAGGTTCTCTCCCCCCACACACACACACACACAAACCCACTCTCCTCCTCTTTTCCAGCTTACAGAGCACCCTCTGCAGGCCAGTGTCTCGCCTGCCACAGGTCCCCATGTCCCTCCCGAACCCCGGTGCCTGTTTACCCTGGAGTTCTGCTCTAGTAGTACCCCACTCTCTGGGTCTCCGCTCCCAGGGGAACCCCCATCCTCTAAACTCAGGTTGCCTCAGTGGCTACTGCCAGTCATAATCTATCCCCCGCTCACTGGGACAGACTGCAGTCTGTAATGGCCACTCATCACTGGCAAGGGGTGAGAACCTGCTGCCTTTGCCTATCCTCAGGCTGTCCCTCTGCAGCCCAGTACCTTTTGTCCTTAAACAAGGCCTGCAGCCTGGCAGTTTACCAGGCTGGAGCTCCCCAGCTCCCTTTGCCCTTCCCCAGCACTGCTCCGCTTAAGGTACCTTCCTCTCAGGCAGCTAGCCCTTCTCACTCCACTCCTTTGCTTCTGGCCCAAAGCCCCCTTATAAGGGCCAGGTGTGGCCAGCTACTCCAATCAGCCTAGCTTGGCTGTTTTAACTCCTTTTCTCCAGCTGCAGCCCTCCCCAGGGCTGCTTTAACCCCTCCAGGGCCAGAGCGGTGGCTACAGATGGAGGTTGGTCCTGGCAGAAACCACCAGAGTTGGAGACCTCCTGGACTATGACAGGGGGATTGGGTGGAGCCCCGCGCGCTTGGACAACGCATGGGGCTTTCCACCCTTCCGACCCCTAGGAGTGTACTCCAGGAGGTGAAGGCTGCCTTGTCACCTGATTCTCTCGTTTTCCTGCAGCGAGCCCTGCAAGAGGGCATTCCCTGCCCACCCCTCACCCCTGGCCCTCTGGATATTTTTCTTGGGTCCCTGTTCTGCAAGCCCCCCCGGCCCCCCCGCTCCCACACTCCGAGGGTATGCAGCCGGTCCGGTTTCGAACCACGCCCAGAAACCATCTGTACACGCTCGTGCTCTATACATTGCATTTCCTCACCTTCGTGTCCCGCCCCGACACCAAATGGCAGGACTATCTTCCACCTAAAAAGGGTGAGGAGCCCCGGTGGGCCAGCCTTTATTCCACCTTGGTCCCACGGCCCGCCGGGGACATTAGTTGATGGCTCCTTCATGAAGCCGTGAGCATGGGCGTGCACCTGGCACGGTTCACCCCTACACCTGAGGTCTGCCCCTTTTGCGGCGTGAGGGAGAACCTGGCACACGCCTATCTCGAATACGCCAGGTTGCAGCCCCTATTCTGGCTCCTCCAGGTTGCCTCTTGTTGAGGTTCTGGCTGCACTTCTCCCCACTTGTTCCTCTTTGCACACCCTATCCATGGCCCCATGAAGTCGCGAGACCTCCTTGTCAACCTCCTCCTGACTCTGGCCAAAGTCTCCATCTATAATACCAGGAGGAGGATGTTGGACGAGGGGGTGCTCTGCAACTGCGGGATCTATTTCCGTTCCTCCCTAGTTTCACGCATCTGGGCAGAGTTCCACTGGGCAGCATCAGCGTTTTGAACCTCTGACCTTCACTCCGATCCCTGTTTTTCATTAGTTGTCCCCCGCAATCAGTTGGTCCCTGGGTCCAGTGGTCCCTCCCGTTAGGCTGGGGGAGGGGCCTTTAGCAGTGGGTGTGCTTGCGCCTTCCCACCTCCCAGGTTTTTCCAAAACGACCCCGCTACAGAGACAAAATAAAGAGCAAAAGGAGACTGTGGGACACTCTACTTTCTTGCACCTAGCGCTGGTGTAAATGAGTGCAGAAAGAGGATGTAAAATGCTACAAACATCAGAATGGCAGTGTCTTACCCTCACTTTGCACAGGGGCAAATGACTGCACAAGATACAGGGAAACAAAGAATCAAGCCTAGTGTGTCATCTTGGTGAAAAAGGACAAAACGCTGCACTAAAAATATCGCTTCCACGTGAGCAATTGCTGTAATTGCCACAAGTCTGTTATCTTTATGGTGACTGGGAGGGGAGGTGGATTGCATGGCAGAGGAGCTTTGTCAATAAAGATATCCTCCACATTTTGGGGAGGAAAAAACCTCAAGTATTCCTGATCTAGCAGTAAACTGGACTCGCTACTTATCCCAGTCACATTGTGATAAATGACAGTAGTTTGCAAAAGCATGTTGGCCTTTTGCTAGATTTCTATTACAAATACAGCCCAACTTCAAGGTATTCTAAACATTCAGTCAGACGCCAAGATAGCTGGGAAGCTGCATTTAATGACGACTATTAGTATGTGTAATGACACGTTAATATCTCTAATGTAAACATTTTTAGCAACATCTTGCTACAGATAGCAGATTCATGACTTGTGTGTTCATGAAGAGCCTGACACAAAATACAGTGAAAGCTATATGTCAACTTCAAACAGATCCTCAACAGTTTATTACAACAGAATATTTGAACAAGTAGGGAAGGAACGGAGAGAAAGTGGGAAGGAAGGAAGAGGAGTAAGATGGGGGAGGGGAAGAAGAAAGGCGGGGAATGTCACCATCTTGCCCTAGGTTATCTCTAGCAAACATTCTAGGTTTTAGTGGTCTCTTAATTTATTAATCTTCAAAAGAACAACGTATTTGTGCAATACTAGTCTAGTACTGGTCTAATCCATGTTTTGTCCCTGCTAATGTAGGTGACTAGGAAAAATAGGACAGAGTTTAGTTATATGTATCCATTTTTAATAAAGTTTAAATTGTGCCTTACAGAGCTTAGACATGCAACAGTATGGAATACATCAGATTGTCTGTCCTTTTGCCTATTTTCAGACAGTCTTCTTAGACAGCCTATTTAGTACTAAAACACCCTCGCTTTTTGAGGAAATCATGTTTTAAAGTAACAAACCTCAGAAGGTAGTGAGTGGATTCTACAAAGTAACTTGTCATCTTTGTTTACTAAAGAATAGAAACCTGATTTAATGGGGAAATACAGCTGTCACATCCTATTGAGTTGAAGGTATCGGATTCTGTAGAGTTTGTTTTGAAGAACTTGTTTGTCACAATATAAGATTATAACACAGTGGTGAAAATGAACAAAATGTCAAGTCATTTATCAGACACATGCTTGAAGCACTGCAGTCAACTGCAAAGCGGGCATCACGTTCTTTGGTCCTGCTCAAAATTATCTCAATTTATCACACTGCTGCTGGCTGCTCATTATTTGTATAAGATGGGGGTGGGGAGGGGCAGCTCGACTCTACCTCCAGGTTGGAATGGGTTCAGCAGGACTGGAGCATGGTGACTATAGCAGTGCAGAATTGTATAGTCTGATAAGGTGTATAAACTTGCCGCGTGGTGTTAATATATTTTTAAATAGCGTATCAGGATAATATTTTCTTGATCCTAGATGTTATTTGTTAATGTAAACCTTAAACACGAATCCTGTGACTGTCTGGAATACTGACTGTTACAGTAGCAACTGCTATACTGTAGTCTAACCACAAGAGTGCCATGTCAATGAATTGACATATATGATAATAAATTGAGATCTTTAATATGCTAATCTATAGGAGAAGGGCACCCCAACATTAGTAGGGTGAGGAAATACAAATAAGGAATGGGGAGAAAACCCTGCTGAAAATGCATTAGATATAGTGGCATCAGCATACCATATTATAAAAGTTGTATCCCAGCCTGTGGCAGGAGGAGCAAGAGAGGTAGCCCTTGGGAGGTGCCAGAATGATGACCACTAGTGATGAGGAGGAAGGTGATGGTGATGAGGAAGACAATGGTAACATTTCAGGTTGTTCTGCAAGGGATGGTGTGAGTATGTACATGTTCAGATGTACGTTCTGTAGTCTCTCTGTCTTTCTGGGTTAGAGTGTTTGTGACTATGCTAAACGTATTGATAAACTATTGTAAATACAAAAGGGTTCCTAAAGTGTGAGTACCACAACTGTGAACATCAGGGTTCCCAACTGAACTAATTTTAATAATACTGGGCCTGATTTTGGGACAAGAACCTGTCAAATCTCAAAGTGATAACTGAGAATTCTTAAGTATTCAGTATAGTCAATGATTCATAGATTGGGCTACACATGGAATGCACCTTGAATCCATTAAATTCCTGCTTGAACCCTTAAAGCACAGAGGAACACTTGCTTTTAGTTCCTCTAGTGTTTTAATGTACTTTGATCTCCCCTAATAAAGGAACAAGCCCTAAGTCTCCAGCCAGATTTGAACTTCCTCTGCTGCTTGCCAGATTCCTCCACTGCCACTCATCGGGTTCCCTCCCAGTCTCTGGGAACATGGACTCACAGCTGAGCTCCCCCCCCCCCCTTCTGCTGGTTGAGACTAGTTGAGGAGTTCAGCTAGAGATCAATGAAGGTTTCAGTTAGCAGGAAGGTAGGATGGAGTGCTGAGGAGCAGAAGCTGGGGAACTGAGTTTCTAGCAGTGAGAAGGTGGTACAGGTGAGGATTCCCCACTAAGCAAAACACTCTGCACTATTGGCTCCTAACCAGTTTCTAAATTCCTAGAAACAGCCACTCCAAGGGGTAATACACAGAAGAGGCCTGCACAGTTTTCCTATAATAATAAAATGGGTTGGTCAGATTGAGCAGTCTGTCTAACTGAGCTCTTGACAGTGCTTCCCTACTAATCCCTAACACCTTTCACAAATCAAGCCTTTCTAAATCCCAGATGTTTATCTGACTGCTTATGATTCAGTCATTTCCTCCATTTTTGGATCTTCAACTTGACATGGTGGGCCTCATTTTCAGAGGTCTGGAGTGCTCTCAGCTTTTATTGGTCCATGGGATTTGTGGGTGGCACTTCTGAAAACTGGGTCTAAGATCTCTTAAGCTGAGCACCCAAAGTCCGCGACCTCTTTGGAAAATGTGCAGGTAAATAACTTGGAGATATCTAACCTTTTTTTTCCCCCCCCTTCTTTCATCAGCAAAATGTGGAGCATGTGGTCCTGGGTACAAGACTCCTTTAGATGCCATGAAAGGCAAGTCCTGTCAACTGTGTTCTGAAATTTAGATTACCAAAACAAGAGCTTTATTGAACTACCCTCAGATTCAGTGAAGATTAATGAGGTGCCTTTTGGGTGTAGCATTAGCTAACTCTGTTCTGCAGCTGGCATAATGGAAGGGGTGATAAGCCCTTGTAAGGGGTAGGGAGATTTCCTGGGAATTCCTTTTTAAGGATAATTTTTTGAAAGTGTGTGCACTTTACATTCAAAGGGCCCTTCAGAAATATCTCTGATCCAAGGATAAGTCTTCCTTGAGCAAAGATGGGCTAATAGAACCCCAAACTGCAAATGGGCCATGCCACAGGCAGGGAAATCCCCTTCAGACTGACCCCTGCCTAGTATGCTTCCCTGCATAATGAAGACTCTGATAATATCTACCCCACCCCACCCCTGAGGAAGACTAAGGAGAAAGGTTCCCAACCTCCAGTTCAGGGGGGCTGGAACAATCTTTAAAGTGGGGGTTCTGAGAGCATTGAACCAAACTGTAAAGTCTGTATATAATGGAAACCACTTCAAGTTGGGAGTGCAGCAGCATCCCCAGCACACCCCTAGTTCCAGCACCTATGCTTCAGTTAGGCAAATCCAACCCAGTGAGAGATTCCTCCAAGACTTGCTTTCGGGATAGTGTGAAGCTGATTTCTGTTGACCTAAACAAGTTCTCTGCCTTGCAAGGTCCCAGAGAGGAGATTGTATACCTGCCCTGTATCTACAGAAACACTGGGATAGAGAAACCTGACTATGTGGCCACAGTGGACATTGACCCCAAATCTCCACACTACTGCCAGGTACACCCCTGTCAAGATTCTGGCTCTAATCCTTTGTACTTAGCCTGGGCTGACCCCAAGCATCTTTAGTGCCGTTTAGTAACACTCTAGCTGCAGCTCCTTGAACCCCTTCTCCAAACGGAAAATTTTTCTGTGCTTGCCAGTGGTGGCTAAATGGGGACCTGATGCACGAAAATTTGGAGGACCCTGAACAATCTCTCTCTCTCTCACACACATATCTATCTATCCGATGGAGTCTTGTCTTGTGTCCACTCCTAAGCCATTAATTTTCCTGCCAAATGTGGGAGGTCAGCTTTATGTTGCCATTTCTCCTTCTGCTCCACTTCTTGCTATCCTATCTGGGACCTGCTGAAATTAAGAAGGTTAGATCCCGAGGGTCCTGCATTAATCTTTCTTTGTCTGCTGTCTTCTTGGTATTTGACTCTGGTAGATCTTTCTCCATCACCACTTTCAAATAGATGTCTCAGTATTGACTATCAATCTAACTTCATGCTACATTTCTTAGAGATGTGCAGCCAGTTCCCAATGAAATCCCAAACCATGGGTAACTCAACTTGTTTCCTATTTCATTAGAAACTCTAAACTCAACCCTCCTCCAAAAGGTTCCTCTTCGATTTGCCCAGTTTATGATTTCACATAAATCATATGTGAAACTTGGTGGCTTAGTGGTGTGTTTGCTTTTGAGTTTTCAGCCTTTTTCTAAACTTGGTCTTGGGAATCTTCCAGGGATTGCTGAAGGCTAATATTTACCTGTTGTTCCAGGTCTCTTTCAAAGCCTTTCTGTGCTTAGTAGGCATAACCCCATTGTCAGTAGGTATTGAGCAAGATTACTAATCACTGCAGGATCAAATTTGTTGGGGACATCCAACAGGTTTGACAGTTACTCGTTGTTTAAGCTGAGTAGGGTGATCCTGCTTTAGGAACTCTATAAAACTAATCTGTTCTGTCATAAAATGGAAAAGCACAATCTACCTGGCCAAGGCTACAGCTTTCAGTTAGCTGGTAAAACTGTATTTTAGAACCAATCAGTACATGGTTAAAAAAAGTGTAATCTTTCTACCTTTCAAATATTAGATACATTTAATAGCACACCCATTAAAAAACAAATGTTAGGATGTCATGATGTCCAAATTCAAGTGTGATTTTTGTCACAGGGCTCTCTACTCACTGCTAAAGCGCCTCTTTCTAGCTACATCTAGGGATTATCTCTGCCAAACCAACGCTCCTTCCTGCAGTTGCACTCTCTCACTCTGTCTTGCTCTCTCAGGACTCAACTGCTCTCACTTCATTTTTCGGCCCTCCAGCCAGGTCATTGTGGTTTTCGCCTTCTGGGGAAATCATGTGTCTCAGGAATCACTGTCCCTGTCATTCTTCTCTTTCACTGCGGCTTAATGATGCCACTTCCCCAGTGGCTTGTAGGGGATCCCAAGCCCATGGGAAACCAAGGCCTACCCTCTACACTGGGTTCCAGTCCAAAGACCCTACAACAAGCTGTCAAGGTCTGCATAGTCCTATCCCTTACTGCTTTATCTCTGGGTGACCTCACCTTCTCTCACCCTAACAGTGCATGCGTGGCTGCCTACCACTCTCAGCCACAGGCCCCTCCTGTTCCTCTCCAGCTGAGCTTCATCTCTAATTAGTCCTACTTGTTGCCTGGCTCCTCCTCCAGGTGCAGCCTAAGTGTTTAATTGGCCCACCTGGCCACCTTAACCTCTTCAAGCCTTATGTGGGATGGACACCCCGTCACAGATGCACAGAGAGTGATTTGCCTAATATCACACATGATGGTGGTAGAGAGCCAGGAATAGGACTCAGGAGTCCTGTCTCCTGTGCTAATGACCCAGAATGGGATTTTCTTTAAAACCACCTAATGGATTGAGCATCAAGGGATTCTTAAACTACTCTGAAAATCTCGACCTAGAACTACTGCCTGGATAACAGCAACAATTGCCCTTGTGTTTCCTATGCTGTGTCTGTATTTCTAAAGAACTGTTTTTCTTAGGACTGCCTGTCTTACAGACTGAATCTGAACCATGCCTTTGATTTCATAGGTGATCCACCGCCTGCCCATGCCCAACCTCCGAGACGAGCTCCATCACTCTGGGTGGAACACCTGCAGCAGCAGCTTTGGGGATGTCACAAAAAAACGGAACCGGCTGATTTTTCCCAGTCTGATTTCTTCCCGCATTTATGTGGTGGATGTGGGCACAGACATGCGGGCTCCCAGAATACATAAAGTATGTCTGAGGTGACTCCAAGAGATGTATCTCACCCAGGAGATGGGAACTAAAATTTCCCACTTATGAATGTGGATGAGGAAATCCAGAACAGGTTTTTAGGGCTTTTGGGGAACCTTAAGAACTGGTCAGTTTCAAAAGTCTTTAGAATTTTAAAGAAAATTATTCTTTTTCCACAGCCAAAGAAGATTAAGTTCTTAAATCCTTGAGCTCTATATGTAGAGCAACATCCCCCTCCCTCAACCTGATGTAAATTGGTGCCCTCAACATACAACTTGTAGTTTAGGGTAACTTTGGTTCTTTGGGTAACAAGTGTGACTAAACCCTACTCTAGAGCAATGATGTCTGCTTTGAACTAGCTCACTTGATATGCTAAAATTATCTCCTTTTTCTAAGTACCAAATTAAGCTGGCACCTGAAAACCAGGCAGTGTTCTCTTTGCCTTTAATAGAATCCCCAGTAATAAAGGTGCTGGAGTCACAATTTAGCTGACCGGTACCTTGCTGATTCAGACAGACTAGACTCCATCTAGTTCTCCTCTAGATGTATTGAGGGAACAGACAGCTCCAGTGTGTCACAGACAGCTCTGACTTTCAGATGTACTGAGTAACTCTTGGCCACTGGTTTCACATAACTTGTCTTTCGACTAGAGACATGCTTTCAATGTAGCAGCAGGGTACACGTTCTTCAGGAGAACCACTTAGTGACAGTGGAATTGATTAAAATATATACAAACTCGTACCTTTGAACTTCAGGCACTGGGATTTTGTTTATTCTCGCTTCATAGTTCAAGCTGGGCAAATAAAAGACTTTTCAGTTCACTTGCAATTAAAAAGGAAATTAGTTTTGGGCTGAACAAAACATTTTGTTTAACCCAAAATAATATGTTTTGTTTACATTTCAAGCATATGTTTTAACTTTTTTTTTTAATTTTGAAACAAAAATTCATCAAATGGGAAAAATGTAAATATTTAATTTTTTTTCCTGAATAGTTTCAATGTTTCTCCTCCTCCCGCCCAACCAAAACAGTTTGGTGAAATTGACATGAATTCATGAAATGTTTCGATGTCACCAAATCTCCATTTTTTGCTGAAAAAATGTTTCGGTTGAAAAATTTTGCCCAGCTTTATTCATAATTTCCTTCTCTCTGTCTGGCCAAGCCCAGAACACAGGGGCTGAGTTTTCAAGTGGAAAAAAATCCAACAGCCTAGAATTTTGAAGAGTTTTAAGACGTCAGGAAACCCTCCTGGATGGGGATAGGGATTGACACTCTGATTTTGACTGGGGGTGGCCTGACCAAGGAGGGATTGACTATGTGCATATAAACTCTCCTTAGATGATTGAGCCAGTGAATGTATTCTGGAAGTGCGGCTTAGCCAATCCCCACACAACTCACTGCTTGGGCAATGGTGAGATCATGATCAGCAGCATGGGAGACCCATCCGGCAATGGCAAAGGTATTTATCCCCTGTAGTCATTCAAGAGAAGGAATCCTTGCTACAAAAATCCAAGCTACAAAACTGGAAGCCTTGTTGAGAACTTGCAATCCTTTTGAGCTGCTGGCCAGTTTAGCAGCCCTGGAGTCAGAAGTTCTCTACTTTACCACAGAATAGGTACATAGAATCATAGACTATCAGGGTTGGAAGGGACCTCAGGAGGTCATCTAGTCCAACCCCCTGCTCAAAGCAGGACCAATCCCCAATTTTTGCCCCAGATCCCAAATGGCCCCCTCAAGGATTGAACTCACAACCCTGGGTTTAGCACGCCAATGCTCAAACCACTGAGCTATCCCTCCCCCCGATCAGGAGGCATGGCAGGGCAAATTTCACAAACACAGTCCCCTGTCAATGTGATTCAATCCTGACTTGGAGTACCCACCTCCGGTGTTAAAGGGAAGTTCAGTATCTAGGGCACATTCAGTCCTTGAGAGCTTTGAGCCTAAGAAGGGGACAATTGAGAATATTTGTAGTTTGGACACTTGCCAACAGGTGTACTAGGCTGAGACTAATAGGGCTTTCTTATTGCATAGTTGCTGTCAGTTGTTAACTAGGATAGGGCTGATCCCCCAGATGTGCTGGAATTGCTTTTCAGAACAAAGGGAACTGAAACATTTTGGTTTAGAAGAGAATGCTACATGTCAGGTGCTCTGTGGCCCTTCCTCCCCCTCTACTAGGGGTTCCATGCATGCCATCCAGATTCCTGCTTCCCTCATCACCACTGCTCTCCCCCAGTCCTCCTCAGGCCCTGCTTCTCCATTACACTCCTACAAACCCTCCTTGCAAGGCTCTGATTTCTGTTAGCTCAGTCTACAGACAACTTCCTCATTAGGCAGGTTTAGCAGTTGCCACTGATGCATGTTGGTGGCAGCAGAGAAATCCCTCTGCCTGCAGCACCAGGCAGTCTGGGGCCCCTGATTTTCCTCTGAATCAGGCTTTTACCATTTTCTGATTTGCACCCAAATCAATATCTTGTTCCCATCGATGCCTAGATCATTCCCTGAAATTTTGGAATTGATCAGATGCTGTGTTCCAAAGTTATCGCATACAGGCCAACAGAAATGCTATTGAGTTGTATCATAGAATATCAGGCTTGGAAGGGACCTCAGGAGGTCATCTAGTCCAACCCTGTGCTCAAAGCAGGACCATGCTGGGCCTTACTTTGCTTGGCCAGTTGGCATACATGTCTGGTTAGGAGGACACTTATGTTAAGATACTTCATTGTTGAATCTTTGGGAGGAAATTCTCTTTGAGTTAATTTGCTTACTGGTAGAAATATTAATGAAAGCCCTTGCAATGGAAAGCACAGAAAAAACATCTCCGTTCAGAAAGCTTTCTCCACCCTCCCTCAAGTACATGTAACATGCTATTGCCTGTTAGAAGAAGAGTTCAATATTGCATTGTGTCTTATCCTGCTTAAGTTCTTAAACTGGGTGATTAAAATCAAACAATTTGTTTTGTTTTTGGCATCAGGTGGCTTTATCTTGCTGGATGGAGAGACTTTTGAGGTGAAGGGGAACTGGGAGAAAGGATCCAACATCCCTAAACTTGGCTATGATTTCTGGTACCAGCCACGGCATAATGTCTTGATGAGCACGGAATGGGGAATGCCAAAAGTCTTGGCAAATGGGTTAGACCCAGCAGACCTAAAGACTGGTGAGAGTGTGTTTGTTTAAAATTTGATGACATTCTGGTCCAGTGTTCAATAAAGCGAGGACTGCATCCAGGGACTCTCCTATCACCAGTGAAGGCTGGCGATTTCAGAGTACATAGGCAAAATTGTCATATAAAGATGTCTGCAGAGTTAGTTTACACCAGTCATTAAAGATCACAATGTATACGGCCCCAAACAAGGCAGGCAAAACCTACTCTGAGTGTTCTTTAATAGTTCTAGCTGGTGACATCAGAAGTTCAGCAAAACCTTGGGAACATATGAACTTGAATGGCCACAAGGGCTATAGAGCTGTACTCAGTGTCAGAATTCAGCTGTGAGGAGGAAGGGGCATCTCAGTTTAGTGTGACCTCCCCTCAGAAGGTCATCTTGTTCTTCCCTATCAGCTCCACGGGAGACAGTCACATAGCCAAAATGTTGGAGGCCACTCATACTGCTTTTGAAAAGACCCGTATGTAGCTAACCTGGGGTGTTCAGACCTGAAGGATCAATGGATTGAGACCCTCTGGTCTCCCATTGAACTCGGTCTTTCTCTGTTTTCTACTGCACACAGGCCAAGGTGTTGTAGTGTCAAGAATCCCACAGTCTGATGCCTGACCCCTCACCTGTGATGATTTTTAAATGGGTGAAGATTTTTGGCATGATTATATAGTTAAGAGCAAAGGTCCATTCTCTGTGCTATTAAAACCCTTGAAACCTTTCATAGAATCATATGACTGGAAGGGACCGCGAGAGGTTTTCTAGTCCAGTCCCCTGCACTCAAGGCAGGACTAAGTATTATCTAGAGTAGACCATACTTGACAGGTGTTTGTCTAACCTGCTCTTAAAAATCTCCAGTGATGGAGATTCCACAGCCTCCCAAGGCAATTTATTCCAGTGCTTAACCACCCTGACAGTTAGGAAGTTTTTCCTAATGTCCAACCTAAACCGCCCTTACTGCAATTTAAGCCCATTGCTTCTTGTCCTATCCTCAGAGGTTAACAAGAACAATTTGTTTCCCTTCTCATTGTAACAACCTTTTATGTACTTGAAAACTGCTATCATGTCCCCACTCAGTCTTCTCTTTTCCAGACTAAACAAACCCAATTTTTTAAATCTTCCCTCACAGATCTTGCTTTCTAGACCTTTAATCATTTTTATTGCTTTTCTCTGAACTTTGTCCACATCTTTCCTGAAATGTGGCGCCCAGAATGGACACAGTAATTCAGTTGAAGCTTTATCAGCGCAGAGCAGAGCAGAGCAAAAGAATTACTTTTATCGTGTCTTGCTTACAACAGTCCTGCTAATACATCCCAGAATGATGTTTGCTTTTTTTTACAATACAATATTTAGCTTGTGATCCACTATGACCCCCAGATCCCTTTCCACAGTACTCCTTCTTAGGCAGTCATTTCCCATTTTGTATGTGTGCAATTGATTGTTCCTCCCTAAGTGGAGTACTTTGCATTTGTCCGTATTGAATTTCATTCTATTTACTTCAGACCATTTCTCCAATTTGTCCAGATCATTTTGAATTTTAATCCTAACCTCCAAAGCATTTGCAACCTGTCCCAGCTTGGTATCGTTCTCAAACTTTATAAGTGTACTTTCAATGCCATTATCTAAATCATTGATGAAGATATTGAACAGAACCAGACCCAGAACCCATCTCTGCAGGACCCCACTTGATATCCCTTCCAGCTTGACTGTGAACCACTGATAACTCCTCTCTGGGAACGGTTTTCCAACCAGTTATGTACCCACCTTATAGTAGCTTCATCTAAGTTGTATTTCCCTAGTTTGTTTATGAGACGTTCGTGCAAGACCGTATCAAAAGCCTTACTAAAATCAAGATATAGCACATCTACTACTTCCCCCCTATTCGCAAGGCTTGTTACCCTTTCACAGAAAGCTTTTAGGTTGGTTTGACATGATTTGTTCTTGACAAATCCATGCTGCTGTTATTTATCACCTTATTTTCTTCTAGATATTTGCAAATTGATTGCTTAATTATTTGCTTCATTATCTTTCGGGTACTTAAGTTAAGCTGACTCCCAGGGTTTTCCTTATTCCCCTTTTTATAGATGGGCACTATATTTGCCTTTTTCCAATCCTCAGGAATCTCTTCTGTCTTTCATGACTTTTAGAAGATAATTGCTAATGCCTCATTTATCTCCTCAGTCAGCTCCTTGAGTATTCTAGGATGTATTTCATCAGGCCTTGGTGACTTGAAGACATCTAACTTGTCTAAGTAATTTTAAATTTGTTCTTTCTCTATTTTATCCTCTGATGTTACCTCATTTTCACTAGCATTCAGTATGTTAGATGTCCAGTCGCTACTAAACTTTTTGGTAAAAACTGAAGCAAAAATGTAATTTAGCACTTCTCCCATTTCTACACTTTGTTATTGTTTTTTCCCCCCTCATTGAGTAATGAGCCTATCCTGCCCTGGGTCTTCCTCTTGCTTCTAATGTATTCTTCTAGTATAGGCTGCAGCTGCAATAACTCTCCTTGCCAGAGGCATTTAATTGTTTAGCTGTCTGTCTGCGCTCTTGGAATTGGTTGTTCTCCAAGGCTAAAATCACCTCTCCTGACTTTATTTTTGTTTGACTTGATCTCTCAGGGAGCTATGGCCGTTACATTAACGTGTGGGACTGGACCACTCATGTCTTCACTCAGTCAATTGACTTGGGGGAAGACTCCATCCCTCTGGAAATCAGATTCCTCCACAACCCTGATGCAGCAGAGGGATATATTGGTTGTGCTCTGAGTAGTGCAATCCATCGCTTCTACAAGACAGGGGTAAGCACTCTAGCAGCTGCCATGTGACAGAAGGCAAGGTTAAACATGAGCATGTTTCAGAAATCCACTGGGTCACTTAGACAATGGAATTCAGTTAGGATAGATTTGGGCAGCATCTGTTTTTTGTGTTGCATCCAGGTTGACCAAGCTGTATGGCTCTATGAAACCTCCCAGAAATGTCATGGATAGGCACCAAATCTTTGCTCTAGAAGGTCCAAGAAAATACTACTTGTTCCCAAAGGAAGTCAATTGGCCCATGTCAACTTATATTGGGAGCTCCCACAAGCTCCTAATGTTCTTTGTCTTTGGCTGAGTTTCACTTGCATTGTAGAAATTCTGTGTCCAGTGTGCCCTGCCAGTGCCTTTACAAGCCAGTGGGCATTTGGAAATGAAGAGATAGTTAATAAATACCAAAACTTGCTATATTGGGAACCCAACAAAAGCCAATATCCCCATGTGAAATAATGTGCCCTCAGCCTCTAGCCACTTTAAAATGAACTCTTTGGCTCTTGAGAACTGGGTGGCTTGGAGAGGTCTTGCCAAACAACCTGTTCTTACAATAATATTCCTGTTCGTGGAGTTCATTTGAGATAACAAGCTGAGTGAGGTAATATCCTGTATTGGAACAACTTCTGTTGGTGGGAGAGACAAGCTTACCCAGAACTCTTCTTCAGGCCTGGGGAAAGTACTGTGTCACAGCTAAATACAAGGTGGAGTTCATATAAGGGACATTCATTTTACATCTCACAATGGATCTAGAGAACAGCTTAAATGGAATTAAACTGATTTTCCTGTATGCACGTATAATTATCTAGACTCTTTGTAGTGAACTAACTGGCCCAATGGCTACTGTATTTTCCCTGCCATGTTCTTTATGGCCTGTGCTAAAGGTTTCTGCAAGGTAGTTATGTTGGCGAGATATAGCCTCAGTTCCATAGACTGCACAAAGCCTCCTAACCCATCATGTATATATCCCCCTGTCCCTGGCCTATACCTAACAGTTAGGTTGACTTAGCTACATCGCATAGGATGTGAAACATTCATACCCCTGAGAGACTTAAGTCGACCTAAGCCCTGGTGTAGACACTGCTAGGTCAACTGATTCTTCCATCAGTCTAGCTACTGCCTCTCAGAGGGGTGAATTGATTAACTACAGTGATAGAAAAACCCCTTCTGTTGCTGTAACAAGTGTCTACACTGCAGCAGCACAGTTGCAGTGCTGTAGCTGTACCACCGTAGCATCTGTAGTGTAGACATAACTCCATGGCTGTGCTCCGAAACCATGTGCTAGGCTATTGTTGAGGTCCAATGAGCAATGCTTCTATTTTTAGTATTGACAGATACATAATCATTAACTCTGTGTTTCTAGCTAGTCACCTATTTGCTATTCACATCAATTGTTAACATTTCTTTGCAGTACCTTTGTATATGCTAGGTACACACTATCACATGCTTATTCTGCATCTCCCATGTATACTTGGGTTCTTGCTGACTTATTGCAAGGGAATATTATGTTTATTCTTGTACAGAATGGAAATTGGGCAGCAGAGAAGGTGGTTCAAGTCCCCAGCAAGAAAGTGAATGGTTGGCTTTTTCCTGACATGCCAGGTTAGTGTAAGCACATTTCAAAATTTTCCTTCTCATGCTTTGCAGCTGGGCTGAGCATCTTGTCATTGAATGACAAACACTTTTTGCATGAAGCATATGGAGGAGCTTATCAGTTATACAAGGACTTTGGCATACCTTCAAAGACATGCATGTGTCCCTCCAAAGAGGGAATGGCTTAGAATTGCCAATTGCATACCTATTTGTGTTAAGATCTCCCAATGTGTATTATGAGTGGGAATCTGGCTCATCTTGACTGATGCTATAAGGAAGTGGCCCGTGTCTCTTCCTATGAGAGATTCTTTTACAGTGCCCTTTGGAGCACCCATGGGGAGAACATGGTGGGTGCTGAGCACTCACCAGCAGTCCCCCTATCAGCACCCCCCAGCACCTCCCGCCCGGTGGGCCCCACAGATCAGCACCTCCGTCTCCCTCCCCGTGCCTCCACAGCATGCAGGAGGCTGTGGGGGTAGGGAGAGGAGAAAAGACACATTGTGCTCGGGGGAGGGGGTGGGAAGAGGTGGGGCTGAAGAGCTGGGGCAGGACCTTGAGGGAAGGGGTGGAGTGGGGGTGGGACCTGGTGCAGAGCCGGGGGTCGAGCACCCCCTGGTACTTTGGAAAGTCAGCACCTGTGACACCATGTATCTGCCTGTTATCACCATCACACAATAGTTGTCACATTCTCTCTCAGGTAGCTGGTTCCCCTGGAGCAGATTTCTGGGATGGTGAATGCCAACTAGTCCTGTATTTGGGAGACCCCTTTCTAAAGGGACTTGAGGGCCTCTCAATTGAGATCCCAGTCATTGGTTGGTCAGGGGAGAGCTCATTTCCAGTTGGACCCTTTCCTTTAAATCCATGCCTCCGGTTCCCCCACCTCTCCAATTTAATGACCATAACATCTCCTCTTGCAATTTTCTCCCCCTGTCCCTGCCTCCAATAGCGGAAATTGTGGCTGTGAAGCAGTAGCTGGAAGCTATATGCTGCCGGCATGTCTCCCCAGCCCATGAAGGACTCACTGCCACATTGAGTCTTTTCCAAGCACAATTTTATTCTCCTTACATAAAACTTAAGTAATACCTCAAAACAAGGCCATTCTCAGCCCATCCTGTGCTACAGCTCCCAGGGGCTTTCCCCCTTTTTCTCTCTCTCCCTCCTGCTTCAGGACTGAAGGCCATCTCCCTCTTGTCCTTCTTTAGCGCTACTCCAGGCCATTTTTCTGGAAGTTACCTTTCTCCAGCACCTCCCAGAGCAGCTAAGAACCCTTCTGCAGCTTCTCTCACTACCAGAGCTCTTACCCTTTTTAGGCATCCCAGGACCCCCTCCCAGCTGGGCATAATAATTAAATAGCCACATTATCTCTAGCTGACCAGGATCAGATGGAAAGGGAGCCAATGAGTCACAGATGGGGCTGGGCCTGACTCTCAGAGACGGCTGGCCAGCCTGTGACAAACTGGTTGCATTGTTTTTGTCTCAACCTGAAGGTTTGATTCATAGCAGCACAGGGCTTCCTATTCCTTCCCAAAGCAGCTTAAACACATTGATCCTGGAACAGGGTTGGGTTTGGATTCTCCAGCATAGTACCTCTGGTCTGGGCCCATATGCAGCTTACTATATTCTGTCACCAGCTGCTGATTGGGAATGTTTTAGTTTGAAGAGTGGCTTCTGCTCAGCCCTGCTTGTGAACTACCATGTAGGTGACAGGGTTTGGCTCCTCCTCCCAGGTTGGCTGCTTGAAGCTTGACAGACAGTGGTCTCTAGAAAGAATGTGGGAGTCCCTGTGTCTTTCAACAGGAACTCACAATAGTTGTGTTCTCCAAGGAGTGGGTTGATCCTGGCCGGAATCCTGGTAATTAATGAGGGCTGAAAAGAGACCTGGAGAGGAAACCGAATAAATACAATGATATGGCTGAGACCACCTTTTGCATTGGGCTTGGGTTTCATATCTGAACTAGGTTTGTTTGATCTGGGTCTGCGCTGATGCTCTGTGACTGGGGTTCTAACAAAGACAGATCTATGGCCATATGATCCTTGTCATTGTCTGCTGATCTCTGTGTGTTTCCTGACTCCACCTTTGACTGCTCTCTCCAAGGTCTCATTACTGACATCCTGATCTCACTGGATGACAGGTTCCTGTATTTCAGCAACTGGCTCCATGGAGACATTCGTCAGTATGATATCTCTGACACTCGGAAGCCCAGACTGGTGGGACAGGTAAGCCAGAATCATAAAAGCGGCAAAGAGTCCTGTGGCACCTTATAGACTAACAGATGTATTGGAGCATAAGCTTTCGTGAGTGAATACCCACTTCTTCAGATGCATGAAGAATCATAAAGGCTTCTATTACTAGGTTGTGAAGCTGGGGAACCCCATCTCTTTAGGGGAGAAAAGGACAGTTTTCTATTGCATAGGGGTTAGATGGTCAATTCTGTACCCTCATGGCCATGTTCCTTTCATACATGTGTGATGGGTTGCGTCACAGAAACCCCTTTGGGATTGCCACCTGATGTGCTGGGACTACCTCTGAGTCCGTTTTCCCTGCCAGCTTGGGACTTCAGTACCTTGCCTTGTTTGAGCCAGACATGCTTGCCTGCTGCAAACACAGATCCAAGTCTGAAACATGTCCCCAACAAGCTGCAGGTGTAACTGAAAACAGCTTAAGAAGTGCTTCTGTCTCCAGCACTCAGATACCCAGCTCCCAATGTGGTCCAAACCCCAAATAAATCCATTTTACCCTGTATAAAGCTTATACGGGTAAACTCATAAATTGTTCGCCCTCTATAACACTGATAGAGAGATATGCAGAGCTGTTTCCCCCCCCCCCCCCACCCCAGGTATTAATACATACTCTGGGTTAATTAATAAGTAAAAAATGATTTTATTAAATACAAAAAGTAGGATTTAAGTGGTTCCAAGTAATAACAGACAGAACAAAAGTAAATTACCAAACAAAATAAAATAAAAAACACAAGTCTAAGCTTAATACAGTAGGAAACTAAATGCAGACAAATCTCACCCTCAGAGATGTTCCAGTAAGCTTCTTTGACAGACTAGCCTCTTTCTAGTCTGGGCCCAGTCCTTTCCCCGGTACAGTCCTTGTTCCAGCTCAGGTGGTAGCTAGGGGATTTCTCATGACTGCAGCCCCCTTTGTTCTGTTCCACCCCCTTATATATCTTTTGCACAAGGCGGGAATCCTTTGTCCCTCTCTGGGTTCCCACCCCTCCTTCTAAATGGAAAAGCACCAGGTTAAAGATGGATTCCAGTTCAGGTGACATGATCACATGTCCCTGTAAGACTTCATTACCCACTTGCCAGCACACAGGTATACAGGAAGACTTACAAATAAACAGAGCCATTTTCAACCAATTGTCCTGGTTAATGGGAGCCATCAAGATTCCAAGCCACCATTAATGGAACATACTTTGCATAATTACAATAGAACCTCAGAGTTATATTTCATATTTCTAGTTTCAGATACAAGAATGATACATTTATACAAATAGGATGAACACACTCAGTTGATTATAAGCTTTGTAATGATACCTTAGAAGAGACCTTTTGCATGAAGCATATTCCAGTTACATTATATTCACACTCATTAGCATATTTTCATAAAATCATATGGAATGCACTGTCACAACACGGACACCCTGAAATCTTTGTGGCACATCCTCTGGCTTACAGGTGTTCCTGGGAGGCAAGATTCCAAGAGGTGGGCCAGTTGTTGTGGTGGAAGACCAAGAGCTGAACTCTCAGCCAGAGCCTTTTGTGATCAAGGTGAGCAATGCAGGCTGTTTTCCCCACTGCTCCATTAATACTTCTCTACTGGCAGCTGTCTCTTGGTGCATGCCAGCTCCTATATGAGTGCCAGCTTCCTATATGAGTGCCAGATTCTGCACATCTTACTGAGGCAAAACTCCCATCCAAGTACAATAAGACTTGCCTGAGTAGATGCTGTGGAATCAGGCCCTTTCTGGCATAACCCAGTCTGTGTATGCACAGGTTAGCCAGGAGCCTGTATCAGGCAAGCGGTCAGTCTCGGTTAGAACTGCTCCTTGCCCAAATGCAGGGGTTCACCACCCCATGCATTCAGGAATGCTGGTTGTCAGATGTTCTGCCAGGAGCAGAACCTGCCATGCTGCTGTACTCCCTCCTGTTGCATTCTTCTTCCCTTGTGATGCCACTAGCAGCTTATAAACCCATGTCTTGTTTTCCTGTAACACCAGGGGAAGAGGGTGCAAGGTGGACCGCAGATGATCCAGCTGAGCTTGGATGGCAAGAGACTGTATGTCTCCACTTCTCTCTACAGTGCATGGGACAAGCAATTTTACCCAGACCTTGTCAAGTAAGAAACCTTTCTTGGATGGGAAATCCCAGGGCCAGCCATAGGCAGTGGGTGATGTTTGCACCACCTCCAAGGGCACATGGATGTGTGCAGGAGGACTGGCTTTATTAGCTCGTTTCACACACTAGTAAGAATCAGCCCACACTTAATAGGCACAACAGCCTCTGAGCATCTGCAAAATTTAACAATGTCTGATATTGAAATCATTCCTCTAGTGGTGGGGGTGTGGAAGAATTCATTAGATACTAGCATTCTGAAGATGACCTAGCCTACAGGAAACCTGTATTGCTTCAAAGCACCCGCAAATACATGGTTTTTATTACATAAAGCAGATGATTTTCCACATGACCACATGAGGGCATGGTGCGGCTTGCCTATCACCTGCAGTTAATGTATAACTGCACATCTAGTTATAGTCACTTCCCATTCACTGGCAGCTCTATGTCAAGGTTTTCAATGGAGCAGTGTAACTCTCCATAGGACGCTTCTGAGTGTGACCCCCAGGCCTTTGTTGGGCAGTTCAGTGTACCTGAAGCCTTTGCCTGTCACAATGGGCACTACAGTCTGAGTCCCAGACCGAAACCCCAGTGTTCCAAACACACCTGAATACTGGTGTGCCCAAAGGTTAAAGCTGGGGGCTCATCTCCACTCTGTCTAAAAGACCTTTTGGTTAACTAGAAAATCTGGAAGAGAAGAGCAAAGTGTAGGAATCTCTTAAACCAGGACACAGCCTCTTTTTCCCCCTCCCCGCAATGTCTGCTTTCTTGTCCCTTGTTCAGGGAAGGCTCTGTCATGCTGCAGATTGATGTGGACACTGAGAAAGGTGGACTGAAGGTGAATAAAAACTTCCTAGTGGATTTTGGGAAAGAACCTGATGGACCCGTCCTTGCTCATGAGATCCGCTACCCTGGTGGAGACTGCAGCTCTGATATCTGGGTCTAATTCTTGTGTGTGGGTGCCTCTCTCTCTCTCTCTCTCTCTCTTCCTAACTATATGTGTGAAAAAGGCATAGGTAGGTCTGATCTCCTGGGGTTCTATCCACTACAGATGTCTAGATTTCCATGGGTGCTAAGCCAGAGAAGCCATGCACCTGCTTGCATACTCCTGGCTGAGCCAGCCAAGTGAGTATGTCTAGCCATGAAACATGATGTCTTACTTCTCTGCCCTCTCCTGTGGCCTGTCTATTCACTGATGGTCATAAACTTCAAGGTGTGCAACTCCCTGTGTTGTGGGAGTCCTGATAATCATTTGTAAAAAGGGATTCTGGCAGCTGCCTTCATGCCAATGTCTCCTAACAATGCTACAGACCTTAACATCTGCTAGACTTCCTAAATTGGCAGAGTTAGTGGAGGGTGCAAAGCTACAATTTTGAGCGTATACAATTAGGCTTAGAATTAAATTCTTCTCCACCCCAGTCTCTGGGTCTAATAATAAGGAACCTGTGATCTGCGTGCCCAGAGCTGTAGTCAAGACTAAATACAACAAGCCCCTGAGCCATCACAAGGATCCAACAGCTCTTTGAGATGACTAGAGTTACCCATTTTAATCCCATACAAGAGAGTGGTGGGAACATTGTTTTTTCTCTTTACTGTAAACTTTAATCATTCAAGCTTTAGGGCTTGTCTGTGCTCAAACGTTAAATGGATTAAGGTGGGGTGCAAATTTAAAGCATAATAACTGAATAACTGCATGTAGGGACATCCTTATTCCAGAATAGAGAACTTGTTTCTGTTTAGCTTAAATCACTTAGTCAATGGCCTATTGCACAGCACTATATAAACAGGATTTGATTGTAGACTGCATATTGGTGTCTGTTTCCTGAAGCTGGATTGTATTTCAGTTCTTGTGCAGTAATGCAGCACTTAAACTGCTTTAACAAACAAATAATAAAATTGTTCTTTGCACAAGCACGTCATAATTTTTAACTCTTCCGCGTCTTTCAGGGAGCAGAAAAATGTAAGATGGTGATTGTGAATCATGTGTCTGAAAATCAAGAAGACCTGTGTGCCTAAAATCTCTTATGGGGGAGACTTTCCAAAATCACTTTAAAAAAAAAATCCGGAAACCAGCTGGTACAAGGTCTTCCTGTTCCCAAAAAACAAAGTATATTTGTTTCAGAGGAACAGCCGTGTTAGTCTGTATTCGCAAAAAGAAAAGGAGTACTTGTGGCACCTTAGAGACTAACCAATTTATTTGAGCATGAGCTTTCGTGAGCTACAGCTCACTTGAAGTGAGCTGTAGCTCACGAAAGCTCATGCTCAAATAAATTGGTTAGTCTCTAAGGTGCCACAAGTACTCCTTTTTTTTTAAAGTATATTTGTGTTACTGCAGTCAAAGTCACGGAAACATAGCATTTGTCTAGTAACTATATTCTCTGTTCCTGATCAGTAAAATGCGGATAATGGCACTTTGCAATACCACTGTGAGAGTAAGGGACTGGGGCATAGGCAGTCTTGCCTAGCAGTCACGGCTGGGCTGAAGTCTGCCCACTGGGCACAGGAGTTGCTAGGCTGGAGTTGGAGGAATCGCAAGGCCACGTCCCATAAACAAGAGTCAGGGTTGGTAGCTGGGGTCCAAGACCGGAGATCAGAGGTAGTACCAGGTTAGAACTGAGAGGCAGGAATCAGGGTAAAAGTCAGGCTGGAGTCAAGACCAGAGGATGAGGCGAAATCTGGCATTTCAGCAGGCCAAGATCTGTGTGGCTGCCCAGCAACTTCCTGGGGCAACCCCTGTGGTTAAGTAGCGGTAGCTGGCCAACCAGAGGGCCACAGTGTACTGTCACTCTGGGTCTCATGGGCAGTACTTCCTGCAGCGCCTACTCTCCACAGCTCCCTGGCTGTACCTCTGCCTGGCCTCCTAGTGGCACTGTGGGATTATCAGCCGCCCCCGGGTCCTTACACCAGGGCTGGGAGGATCAATACACTAATGATTGTGAAGTGCTCAGATAGTACAGTATTGGGGGCCATATCGGTCCCACAGACAGAGGATCTAGCACAATCTAGTTGTAACTGTTATCTGCATGATCCCTTCAGTTCTCTCAGGGTTGATCTTGACTAGGATAAAAGGTGTGTGTAGAAATCGCTGTGTCACTCTAGCATGGCCTTTAACACTGGTTAGCTGGTCAAGTTGATGTTAAAAGGACATTTGGACTTCACCTTGATCAACTAGTGCATCAGTCTAGCATGGATAGGGCAATGTAGTGTTAGAATGGGGTAACTGAAACCTTCTAAATACACCTTTTAAATCTTGGTCAACATGATCCCAGTCCCAATAAGATATTTAATATGCTCTCTACAGTTGCTCTGGTTTACACTGGTATAAATTTAGATTAAAACCTCCATCTAAACAGGATCTAGTTTCTACTCTTCCAGCCCTTTGCCATGGGCTTCCTAGACAGTGATACTGAGCTCCCCACAACCTCTTCCACATTCCCATCCTAGCACCCACAGGTGGAGTCATGTGCACACTTTGCAGCAAATGCTCTCTGTGTATCTTGGACTCCGCTAGCTTTGGTTCCACTTGTTCCAAGCCTCTTGATGGGATGATGACTTCCGGATGATTTTTTAGTTAGAGGGTTTTTTGTTTCTGCAGTAAGATCAACTTTGAATTAAAACCTAGAGACAAACGTCAGCTCTTGACAGCCTCCTTCTGTGGGCTCCTGGATGTGATCTGCCTCCCTGGGCTGTGATTGAGCTAGTGACAGAAGGAAAACACTTCAAAGAACAAAAGATCTAAAGCATACTTCTCGTTTAGCAAGCTGCCAAGGTGAAACCTACAACTGAAGTAAATACGAAGTCCAGTGTTCTATTGTGGGGAATGTTCAGGAATTTTGGGATGGGCAGGGAACAAAGTCTTTCACATTGATCTTAACTCGGGGCAAATAACTTACCGGCCATTTAATATGTCAGCATTTGCCACTTATTTCCACAGAGGTCTGCCCTAATGGTAGAGCGCAGTGTCTCAGCGCACCAGTGGTAACTATTGCCGGACACAGAGTATTCTTTTTAAACGGCAACCTATGTCCACATGTCACCTGCTGCGATCAGCTGCTTCCTAACATTGCTCTTCAGCATCCTCTGCCAGGCTAGGACAAGTCAGTGAGGGCTGGGAAGATGCTGCAGCAGCCAGCGAGGGGGAAGAACCCCTTTGGAGTTGGAGGCGTTCCTCTGCAGAGAACGAACCTTCAGAAAGCTGGCACGCCCAAGCCTGTTGACCCTGTTTTTGTTACAGAGACGTGGTGGCTGCACTCCATCACTGCTTTCAGTTCCCCAAATCATCGTCACCTTAACCTTCTTGCTGGAGCTCTGCCAGCTGCTTCTTTCTCGTCAATTACGCTGGTGGCACACGCTGAAATCTCCACTCCCCCTGGAAGCCTGGCATGAGTCTCGCCCCCCCCCCCACTATCAAGAGGGAACCACTTCCCTTCTGCCTGTGGGTGATACGTAGGGGGCAGGGAGGCAGTTAGTTATGAGCTGTGTTCTGACGGTGCTCAGGGAGCCTAGTCACGGAGCACGGCCCTACGGTGCTGAGTGCTGTGCAGACACGTGACCGTGATGGTCTCTGCCCCCCACACCTTACAGTCGAAGTATAAGATGATACAGCGGGTGCACAGAATGGACAGAGAGCGCATGACAGCCAGCGCACACAGCACACCATTACCAAGCTTTCTGTAAGCATCATGAGAGAGGAGAGATTTGAAGGAGGCCCACGAGATGGCCTCGTAGATTTTCTTTGCAGGGGGAACTCCTCCCATGCGTGAGGGGCAGCGTGGGTGAAAGCGGGACAGCGCTTGTTCCAGAATTTAGCAAGTAGGTAATGAATGCCGCCATCCCTGGCAGAGCTGTTGACCCGTCAGTAATAAAAGAGAAGAGAGGTAGGTGGGGCTAGGCCGTGAAAGGGAAGACAAGTAATTTGTGTTTGATGCGTGGAGAAGGGGAGCCGGTGCAGGGCTGCAGAGAGAGGGGTGATGCAGTCAAAGGGGGCGGGGGCACCAGAAAAGCCATCTTCGCTGCAGCATTTTGAATGGACATGCGCAGGGAGCAGGATGGGATTCATCTAGACCAGAGAAGAGGAGGGTGCAGTGGCTGATGCGGGCCTGCACGGGTGTTCCAGTAGGGCAGATGACGAGGAAAGGCCAAATCTTAAAGTTGTGATGCTGGAAGAACTGGCAAGATTTAGATGCATCCTGAATGTAAGGATGTAGAGAGAGGGCCGAGTTGAAGGTAGGGTGCCCAGGTTATGGGTCTGAGTTAGGGTTGCCAACTTTCTAATCACATAAAACCAAACACCCCTGCCCCACCCTGCCCTTTCTCCTAGGCCCTGCCCATGCCCTGCCCCTTCTTCACCAGCCTCTGGGAATGCAAGCACTGCCTCCCAGGCGTACTCCCACCCCCAGCTTCTTCGCTCTTTCAGTACAGGTCAACAATAGGCCCACACCAACCCCCACGTCCTCTGGAGCACCCAGCCTGTTCCACTGAACACTCACAGATCTCTTAGCATCTCCCCTCCCAAAGGAACAGCACACACCCACTGACTTGAATCACGCTGCATAACACACAGCACTCACATGTATTTATAATGAAAACAAGAATAAGTTTATTAACAAAGAACAGATTCAAGTGACAGAAAGTAAAACTTTTGGAAACAAACCATAACACACTTTTTAGAGCCTAAATTTAACTCCCAAGGCATTCCCCTGTCCCTACAGGATAGCATACCCCAAGACCTGGTGTTTCCCAGTGTTTTCAACCAGTTTGGGTGAGCTCCCTTCTCATAAAGATCAAGCCTGCTGGCAGCTTGGTCTCCCAGATGGAAGGAATACCTGAGGGCTCACGTGCACAGCAGTTATAGTTTCAAAAGTTCATTCTTACTCCTAACCAGGATCACCCGTTTGCTTTTTCCTGCAGCCCCCCACAATCTATTGATTAACATTTTGCTCAGAATGTAAATGTGGGGCGCTTGTGAACCATTCAATACTTACTCAATTTGTACGTGACCAGCCAGAGTGAGATAAGCCCCTCTTCCCCACTGCCTCAGAGGAGTGTGTGGATCACCTTTGGGTGACCTGCCTTAATTCAGAGACCCGTAGAGAATAATTTTTAGCATATAGACATTGCTAAGGCCCTACTTAATTTGCAATACTGCAGAAGTTGCAGATCCCGCAACATTAGGCTTCCATCGCAATTTTGATTTTAATTAGCTTACTTTGCACAGTCCACAATTTTGCACACATTTTGAGGTTTGCACACACACTTTTCCCCCCATTAGTACAGTAGAACGCCATTTACATGAGCTGACAGCAGCTGGGACTCGGGCTGTCAGCCCCACCCATTAATGCCTGTAATATAGCTACAGCAAAATGTCTGATATCGAAAAGATTAGCAGGCATAACATAACAGTTGAGAGTTTATATTATTCCAGCAAATTTTTCTTAAACAAATAGGGCTTCTCTGGCTTTGTCCAAATTACCGTAATTAATACAGTCCATTATTACTTTTCTACGATTTTCCATGTCTTGTCCACAACTCAGCTGCAATTATTTGAAAATCTTCCTGCAATTCAAGTAGGGCCTTAGGTATTACTCTTCACAGCTGTTCCATACATACGTCTCACAATGATTCTGCTGACCAGTGCATAGGCACGGACTCTGTGGGTGCTCTGGGGCTGGAGCACCCACAGAAAAGAAATAGTGGGGTGCTCTGCACCCACCAGCCACAGCTGTTTGGCAGCACCCCCAATCAGCTGTTTGGCGGCACACCCCATTAGGTGATTGGAGGCGCCAACAAACAGCTGTTTGGCAGCAGAGGGAGAGGCTTGGGGGAGGGTGAAGAGCAGCAAGCGGAGGTGGTCTCGGGGAGGGGGCAGAGCGGGGGCGGGAAGAGGTGGTGTGAGGATGGGGCCTTGGGGGAGAGGGTGAAGTAGGGGCAGTGCCTCAGGCAGAGTGGGGGTGGAGCACCCCTGGGTAAAAGAGAAACGCAGCACCTATGGACCAGTGAGACACATGCTTTCATCAGAGACTTTATATTACATTATTTGGTAGACTAGTATGTAAATATCAGACACAGAGGATCCCTGTAACCCTTATGTTCCCCTCTGCCCTCTGCCAGTTGGCATTAAGGGGTCCTTGGGTCACAATGAGACCAGCCCAGAGTGGGTAGGCAGATCTGTGGGTCATCAGCCTCAGAGGGTAAATTAAGTTCTGCTTGCAAATGAGATCACCCAGTGACAAGGTGTAGAGCAGTGGCTCTCGACGTTTGCAGATTACTGTATCCCTTTCAAGAGTCTGATTTGTCTTGCATACCCCCAAGTTTCACCTTACTTAAAAACATACAAAATCAGACATAAAAATACAAAAGTGTCTCAGTACTGATCAGTTGCTTCCTTTCTCCTTACCACCATAAAATAAATCAATTGGAATATAAATATTGTACTTACATTTCAGTGTATAATATAGAGAGCAGTATAAACAAGTCATTGTCCTTGAAATTTTGGTTTGTTCTGACTTCACTCGTGCTTTTTAGGTAGCCTGTCAAACTAGGCAAATATCTAGATGAGTTGATGTTCCTCCGGGAATACCTCTGAGTACCCCCAGGGGTACAGGGACCCCTGGCTGAGAACCATTGGTGTAGAGGAAGAAGAGAAGGGGGCCAAAGACAGAGCCCTGAGGAACCCCCATAGGAAACTGGAGGGATGATGAAGAGGCTCCTCTGAATTAACCAACGCTGAAGCAATGCTATTGTATTTGCCCTTCTAGCAATGAGCACAGGCCTGGCACACAGGAAAGTTACAGTGACGTGAGGTAGAAAGGAGATTAGAACAGAACAAATATGTTTGCAGCTTGCTGGAGGGAGAAATGACCTTAAGGCTTATGCTCTTGCTGTAAAAAAAAAAGAGAGAGCCTGGAAAATTCAAGGCCTGAGGCCTGAACCAAAGTCAGCACTAGCTAGGCTATAAGCAAGTCAGGCCCTGTCATAAAGCAAATGCCTGTTTACACGTTCACTGTCCGGTACATGAACTTGGCAAACACATGCCTGGCATTGCTAAAAACACAGGCACTCGTAAGAACTCCAAAGCACTAGGTATTCACATAAACACGTTCCACAAGACACTCAACATAAAGTTGTGGTGTGGACACATTCCTGGAAAATGGTACAGAAATATACCAACCCCAAAGACAAGGATGGGAGGACAGAAGTATGAATGGGGATGTTTTATTTGAGCCAGCAGGTACAAGGTGTACGTTTGGTAAGTAACCGTCTCAGAGGTGTCATATGTCACTTGTTTGTATCGACGTATAAAAGGAGGGACGCCTTTGTCCGGCCTAGGGGGCAGCAAAAAGTCCAGCTGCTTACTGAGCTGGTCTATTGTGACGGGTGTAATGTGTGAGCGTACCTGTAACTATTGAGCCGGGGTGCTACAACCGCGCTTCGTTAACACCTTTCTGATCCCACACACCATGTAAAATCTCTACTCCTAGTCTGGATTCAAGAATCACAGAATCACAGAACATCAGGGTTGGAAAATTCATCAGCAAAATGCAGGGCTAAGTGCATTGCAGCCAGGAGCCAGTCACTTGAGCATAAGCCAAGGAGACAGGAGCTCTAGTTCTGGCAAAGCGCCGTCTCCAGCTTTATGTTTGTTTGTTTTTTAAATCCTGAGCAGTCAGCAGCTTTCAGAACAAGTGCCAGCTAGTGATGGAGTGACCTCCAGGATGTCTGGCACTCAGATAGACACCTTGGTAGTTGGATGAAGATCCCTCACCTCTGCAAAATAAGGTGCCCATTTTTAACAGCGAGGGTGATTAGCCTTTGGAGCAACTTACCCAGGGACATGGTAAATTCTCCGTCACTTAGTCTTTAAATCAAGACTGGATGTCTTCCCAAAAGGTATGCTACAGCTCAACTAGAAGTTATGGGCTTGATGCAGAAATTGGATGAGGTTCTTTGGCTTATGTTTTGCAGGAGCTCAGGCTAGATGATCGTAATGATCTGGCCTGAAAGTCTGTCTAAATGGGGCTTTGGAGGGCAAAACTAGGACCTCTGTTTCAGGGGGTTTCTGATGCTCATGCTGGAATGAAAGAAAACCTGCAGGACAGTTCAAACATTTTTCAAACAAGGTTGAGCAAGAGAGTTGGGAAGATTCTGATTTTATCCAGACTGTGGTCACCCTAGTGCCATGAGACTATGAACTTACTATGGGGAATTGGTCAGCTTTAAGGTTGGTATCCATGTCAAAGATTCTGGAACCCATGTTACTTATTCAAATAAATTATCAATAATTGTCAATTGTCAACTTTCCTTCAAATCGAGCAGTGTTCCTGTCTGGCCACGAGTTATGGGAGGACTACAGAAAGGTTGTGAGGACCACCAGGTGGGTCATGCAGTTGTCTTTTTGATCTGACCCAGGCCCAGCGGCCTGATGTCTGGGGAAGACAGAGCCAAACCACCCAGGTTTCCAATTGTATACATTTTATTAATTAAACGAAAGCATAAAATAAAGTCCATTTAAACAAATCCAATTAAAAGAAAGTGAATAAAATCAAATAAATCTAGTTTGCAGGTTGTGGGAAGAAACAGTTCCTTGTAAGATTTGTGTAATAATTTAGCAAGGGGTAGTTTTCTTTAGTCATCAGCCTCAAAAGCAATAAGGTATTCTCACTCTCAATGCCACTTGATAGATTTATATTTCAGCCAAATAGCAGATACAGGGAGGGTCAAATTGCTCCCAACTTGAAGGCAATATGGAGACTGGCAAATCAGAATGAAGCACTCCCCATTTGAAATCATGGGCATCACCCAGAGGGGTTTGATGACATAAACCTCCTTGTTCCAATAAATTTGGGCCCGAAAAGTCCACATATCTATAAGTATATCTAGTCAGTCAGTCGGTCTATAGGTAATCTGAGCCATGTGAGGTCACGTGTCAACCCACGGACGTCATCTCTACCATCTTACAAAAGCCCTGACTCAAAAATGATCTAAAAACTGCAAAGTTAGCAAAAAATTGGAACTGAAATTGTAGAAAAAACACTATCATACATTCCTTCCACCCGTGCACTGAGAGAGAGTTCCTGTTTCAGAAAGATGCTTATAACTTCCTCTTGCATCTTTCAGCATGCAGTAGCTCAACTTTGAACAGCATTTTTGGCACATGCAATGTGCGTGAAAAGTCAGACTTTTGCTTGGTCAGAGCCAGAAGACTTTAAAATCAAAATATTGGGGTTTGATTTTTTTTTTAAATATATTTTTGCTATACAAGGCCAGTCTGCCTCACAGCCAACACTAACCCTGGGCTTATGCCTTCTCAAATGTCCCAAGAATCAGCACTCTTGAGTTGGATTTGGTGTCCCTTCACCGTCACTTTGATGGTTAAAGGTCCACAGCATTTTGAATTTCCAGCATGAGTCGCTTATTTTGGGACTTTGTCACACCTCCATCCTGGATTAGGGCCCAGGCAGGCCTCGGCTCCTTAGACTGCCTGACCTTAGCTGAACATACGCGTTCATGTCTAGCACATGAAAAGTGCCTACGTTTTAGTCTTATAAATCTCTGGTGTTTGCACTCGTGTAATGTCCCTAGCTGGGTTCTGGACACAGAGGCAGCTGATAGAAAGAGATGACCTAGGAGTTCTAAATTCAGAGCCTGATTCGGGTTCTGGGGATCTGATCCTGACCTTCTCACCTGGGCGCTGGGCCAAAGCACCTTCCACTCCCTGTGTGAGGTGCTCTACTTCGGCCTGCCTTCTCTAACGCGGACCTGGAGCCATGTGGACATTTCAGAACAAATAATAACAAAACCCTAACAAAACAAACCACTCCAATGCACAACCGGGAGAGGATGAGCGAGAGGGAGCCGTGCACGACAGGGTTAGTCATATTGCTTAGCTGGAAGGTGCTTATATACGACAGCAGTGAAGGTGGGGTAAGAACAGAATAGACTGTTGTGATGGAGATGCCGGGACTTTCCCCGCTGTGCGCAGGAGGCCTAATGGGTGCCGCACCCAGCGGGGTAGGGGAACCCAGGTCCTCTCACTCCGCCAGGTTCTGACCCGGGGAGGCTGGTTTCTCTTTGTTCACCCTGGTGGTGCCTTGCGCCAACCTCAAGTCAGCTTCCCTGGATCACGGCTTCCCTCCCGCTGCATCCCAGCCAGCCACCATCCATCCCTGGAGAGCGTTTTCGGACTTCCAGCCCTGATCCCATTCTCCGGGTACTGCAGCTCCCCCTTTCAGCCTTTTAAATGCCACCTCCAACCCCAGCATGCTTGGTATGGGCGGAAGGGTGAGGCCTCCTTAGCCAAGAGTTGCTCCTTATCCCCCTCCTGTCCAGTGCAGGGTTTATATACCCCATCACACACCCCACAGATGTAGGTGCCAGGTTATTTCCCTGCCCCCCTAGATCTTGCTGGTAGAGGAAGGGGGAAATGAGGTCAGCCTGACGAGCCACTGATGCAGAGGGAGATTGGCTGTGAGCAAATAGCTTCCTCCCGGTCCAGTACCCTCTGCATAAGATCTGGAGCTGGTTTAGATGCTGGCTGCCCTCCTGCTCCACTCTGCTGATAGAAGGGGGCAGAGATGAGGGGCAGGGCCGCACCCAGCTGCTTGCTGGGGTATATTGAAAACGGTGTAAAAAATTACAAGCTATCACCTTAAATCCTAAAGGGTTTTCCTGGTCCTGCTTGCCAGCCAGGGGGCTCTGTAGGGAAGCATGTGATCAGAGTCAGTTCTGCAGACAGACAGTCTACAATAAAGTGGGGTGAGGTGTTTTTAGGGAGCAGCCTGCTTTGTCTCTTTCTGTTTTTGATTCTTGTCTGTCAGGGTTCTGAATACCAAGAAATAAAGTCGTGTTACAGTGCAACCTTCCAGCAAAGATATATGTATGTTTTTATCTCTGTTTGTAGTCCATGATCATACGACTGACCTTGCTTGGGCCTGCTGCCCTGCTACCACACCCCTTTGGGGAGCCATTCACACCAGCAGAGGCGCCGTCTTCCTGAGTTCGCAGGAGGTGCTTGACCCCGCACTCCACCCCACCCCTTCCCCCTGGCACCAGCTGCATGCCGCTGAACAGCTGACCATGGTGGACAGGAGGTGCAGGGAGGGAAGGGGAAAAGCTGATTGGCAGGGCTGCCGGTGGATGCTGAGCACCCACTTTTTTTCCTATGGGTGCTCCAGCCCCGAAGCACCCAAGGAGTCAGCACCCGTGTACAGCAGCACAAGGTGGGTGTAAAGCGCTGGTCCTTGCAGCCTGGCGGTGTTGCCAGTTTGTGATCTGTGGTCTTTCTCCTGAAGCACCAGCTCCCAGAGCCACATGACTGTGTGGGGACTGGCACTTCCACTGTTGAAACAAAGCATGGCCCTTGTATTTTTAGAGAAACCCTTGATCTCTAAAGGCCAGAAACAGACAGACACAACCCCACAAGGCAAACACAACCCCACCCACGCTTTATCTTAAAAATCATGATTAAAAATACTCTCATCATTTTGGGAGCAGGGTTCTGATGTGTTTTTTTTCCAGAAAGAATGAGATTGGCGTAAAAACAATGAGTTTGTTTTTTAAAATAATAAATTTGGGCCTTGCATTATTCATCTGCTGCTTTCTGAGCTTTTCACGTGCACTGGGGACACGTTTGCATGCCTTCCTCTGCAACCAGGAGAGCTGGAGATGGAACGAAAGCTGAGCGGCTCCTCTAATCACATGCCTCCGGGAGCTGGGGCTTTAAAAACAACTCCAGATAACGCTGGTTTTGGATGCATGGTGCTGTCCATGGCGGGTCAGAGAGACTGGCTTTATGGTGAGGGATGGGGTGGTGTGTCAGTACCTGGCTTTGCAGACAGGCTCAGGCTCTGCCAGGGGGCAGGGAGCAGCCCTGGCTGCTGTGACCCCCGCCCCGCAGCAGCCCTGTCACCAAAACCTTCCCCCAGGCCTGCATTGCAACTCCCCCCCCGGCTTCCTCCTCCAGCCGCCCCGCCCTTTGCCCATCCGCAGCTTGTTACTAGGCAGAGTTGACATCCAGCCGGCCAATCAAGAGACAAATCGGATTTGTATCCGGGTAGAAAAGCCAGCCGCAGCCAATCAGATTAATGAACGGCCAAAGTCTCCGGGCAGATCAAAGGTGCGTGAGCCAATCAGAAAAACAGAGCGGCAATCAGGGCAGGTTGGGGGGGGTTATTCCCCCCCCCCCCGCAAGACGAGTTGGTGCTTAGCTACTTTCTTTTTCTGTTTTGCCATTGGGGCGGCACGTGCCTGTCCTGTGCGCCGGGGGGGGCAGCGACCCAGAGGGGCCGGCAATCAAAGCAAAGAAGCCGGGGCTCGGACCATGCTGCCGGGGACGCCTCGCCAGCCGGGGCAGCAAATCGGGGAGCGAACGGGGAGGCTGGCCGCGGACTGAGCGGCTGGGGCGCGCGCCTCCTTCTCCCTCCCTGCAAACGCACCTTTGGCCACTTGGCTCGCTCTAGAGGGGGGTTGTGGTGACCCTGGGAGTAGGTGAGTTTCCTTTGTTTTGTTCCCAGTCTCTTTCTTGCTTTGCAACGTAGCCAAGCCTTGGGGGGTGAGGGTGGGGCGGGCTTGCAAAGTGCTGGTCGCTCCCAGAGAGAGAGAGGAAATCCGTCTTGCAAAACCATAATAAAGGGACGCACAAGGATCGGCTCTTCTTTGCAAACCGAAAATCGTCGCCTTGGTTGGGCCAAGCTGGCTCTGGGGCATGGCTCTCTGGACCTTGCGGCTGCTGTCAGACCTGGATGTGCGACATTTCAGCCCCCCCCCCTCGCAAATAAATGATGAGATCTGGAAACACATGTTGCAAAATAAAACCCGAGATGCTTTCACAGCCAGGAGGAGGAAGATTTCCCCCAGCCTGGGGACAGCGCGATTTGGCAAGTCTGAAGCTGCGGCTCCCAGTTCAACTGCAGATATTTAAATCTCCCTCTTCGTGGGATTCCCCCCCCCCTTCCCCCTGGGGCATTCCAGCCATTAATTGATTTCCTCTCAGTGGTAGCGCCTCGCCCTGAAGAAGGAACTATAGATACAGGATCTATAACTAAACAGGCTACTCCGGAGCTGAGGTTTGCAGAATTGTAGCATTTCATGCAAATTTCTTGTACAAACTAATAATTAAATTAGCTCCAGTCTTCTGTTGAATGCAGGGTTATTAATGGAGCCTCCTTGAGCTCTGCTGAATCCTCACTTTTGCAATTAAACAGGGAAAAACTCAGCAAAAACTTTATGGTCTTGCTAATTTAATTTGACTTAAAAATTTTATTTTTGGGGGGGGAGGAAAATAGGACAAGAAGAAGAAGAACGCTGTCTGGCGGAGGTAGTCAGAGCTGAGGCTGAGTGTCAGGACTCCTGGGTTCAGCTCTAGGTCCTAGGAGGAAGTTTGATCTAGTGGTCAGAACCGGGGACCAGGCAGTGGGACTGTAGTGTTCTGTTCCCAGCTCTGACACCCACCAACTTGCTGAAAATCACTTGACATAAGACAGCGTTATTTCTTCAGTGCGCTCAGCTTGAGTTCTATATCCGTATTCTTGACATTGATTTTTTTACTTCTTGATTATTTTAATACTATGATAGTGTCCAGTGGCCTCAGTCAGCATTTGGGTTAGGTGCTGTACAAACTCATGGGAATGGTTTATAATCCAAGGCCCTGGTCCTGCAATGAGCTCTAAGCCCACAGACCCCATTGCAGGGTCAGGGTCTACCAGGAAAAGTGTGTGGGTGGGGGGGAGATCCTGACTGCTTGGGGTCTTTAATGACCACATGTCACTTTTTGCAAGAATCTGGGCCCCGGTGTCAAATTCCAGCAGGGGTTATTACATTCAACCTCATGAAGGCTAGGGAACGCTTTCTTGTCTGTCTGTGCTACTCTCCTTTCAGAATTAGGTCCCAGAATTCCCTTTCATGCTTTCAATGGGATTCTCCTCCCATCACGCTTCCTCTCCTCGGCCCCGATCCCGCACTGCGACCCGCTAACTGCTCTGTTTAAGTTGATGGGCGTTGAGGGTGCTGAACACATTATTTGGGTGCCTAAATGCAGAGTTGGGGGCCTTTGAATTAGGCCCCCAAGTTAGAAGGCATCAGCCTTTGCTCCCAGCTCTCCTAACCAGCCTTACAAGCGTGAATTGTATTTTCACGCATTTTTATTTCTTTGTAGAATAACTACCTGTATTGTGACAGCATCCACAAGCCCCAGTCGCAGACAAGGTACGAGGTGCTGCACAAACGCAGGACACTGCCACTCTGCTTTTGGACCTCTGCCTCGTCAGCGACACCTGACTCCCTCTAAGCTGTCAGGTTTCTCCCCAAGCAGCAGGGAAAGGGGCCGAGCGCTCGGTTGTAATAACAAATGGCACTTCTGCACCGGTTGGGTGGCTGTCTGCCGTGGGGCAATCTGTTCTGGGCTGCTTTTTCACGGCTCTTGTCTTTTAGGCAGCTGCCGAATGTCATGGCTGACGACAAAGCTGGTCCCAAGGTCTCTAAAAAGGGAAGCTCGCAGCCTGGGAACTCCAGAGGGGATGCCACAGAGCCCAGCACCCTGCTGCAGAAACTGAAGAGCACCATCTCGTAAGGGCAACATCTCCCTCTCGCTTTTGTATGGCTGGCTTCTTAGATGTTTTCTTAGTGGTAGTGAAAGGCGCTGGCTGCCCAGCCCCGGAGACGTTGCGTTGCTCCGCACATTGGGTATTCTTATCTCTTTGAATTGTGGTGGTGTCAGGATCTTGTGGTGCTAGGGGCTATGTGCGATTGATTAGTACAGGCCAACTCCAGCACCCGCACACTAAACCCTACAACTGAAACGAGACCAAAGTATCATAGCCCACAGGAGACTAGACTGCCATGGGCGGCAGGCAGAGATGAGGAGGGACCGAGGAATACCAGTGTGTGAGGCGCCCTGGGAATGATGAAGTGAGATATAGCCAGATAATCCTGGCAAGTGACCTGTACCCACATACTGCAGAGGAAGGCGAAACACCCCCCACCCCCGGTCCCTGCCAATCTGGCCTGGGAGAAAATTCCTTCCTGATCCCACATCTGGTTGTCATTTACATCTAGCTGATGCTCAAGGTCTTTAAATATTAACAGGCAAAATGTTTTGCTGTGAAGCAATCAGGGTTGCTACCCATATGCAACATACCTGCCTGAAACCCACATGAGCAAGGAAATGAAAAAATTAAGCCACATGGCCCTACATACCGGTCTGCATCAGTCACAGACACGCTGCTTTCCCTGACCGCTACCCCAGCCCGCACATGGTAACCTTAACTCTGCCCTGACATAGCCTCCTCTGCTTCATGCTGGCCTCCTTTGTAAAGTGCTTGGACATCTATGGATGAAAAGCGCTATATAAAAGCTAGTGAATGTTATTTGCTAGGTGAAAGTCCCCATTGTCATATGGAAGTAATTCATGAAGATAAAAACAAACAAACCTGAAAGTGGCTGAGAACTTAAAACTAGGAAGGTAACAGGCCGTGAAACCCGGCGATGATTCAGCCTGGTGATATGCTGAACAAAAAGAGCTGTCAGCCATTCTTGTATCAGCCATGCTTGTAGCTGTGTCCGTCGCTTCACACCGACTCAGTGGTCCTCAGTAGACCCCGAGCGTGTGATGATTTGGTGACACTGACTTAGCCAACATTCTAGGCTTCAGAGTGATACACAGACAGACACATAGACCCTGGACTCTGATTACCAAATTTTCCCCTCCTGACACTATTCGTCATGAGTGTTTGGTGCAGAGGTGTGACAAATTGGGTAGTTTCTATAATATTTGTATAAATCCTAGGCATGCCTCAGTTTCCCTCTTGCTACCCAGTGGGTGCAAAAGGTTTAACCCTGCTCCTGGAACAGGGCAGGAGGGGTGTGCGGGTCACCTCACTGTCTGGAGGGGAATGGGTAGAGTCACTAAAGAAGTGGCTCAAACCAGCCCAAATCAACAGAGGGTCTCCAGCAAGACCGAGAGATGCCCTCAGGATTGAACACCTAACAGCAGGAACCCCTCTGCCCCGCAGGCTGGACCGGGGACTGAGCTAGAGAACAGGGTGTCAGGTGACTAGAGGAAGGGTGACCCCTTTGGAGGGACTCGGGAGCCTGGAGCTGGGCAGATAAAGGGGGAACACGGGACGAGAGCCAGAGGTGGAGTCCATCACAGCTTGGCTAGCTCATCAGGGCACTGGTTTAACCAGAGTGGACTATGGCATAACTTCTGCCTCTCTGTGCTACGCCAAGGACGTTCGGATTCTGTAGCCAGGTGACTCATCAATGGCCCCCTTGTTCTGAAAAAGGCTGCCTGGGTCACTGTAAATACTCCCGGAGAGCACGGTGCGGGCCCGGTACAAGACTCCCGCTGGAGTTTGGCTTGGCCGGTTTCACTCCAGGGAGCCATGGACAGAGCCAGGGAATGCTGGGGCCAGAGGCCTGCCCCTGTGGATCTGTGTGGGTCCTTGGGGCCCAGCACAGTAAAGGGGTCACTCCAGGAGGCTACATACAGGCTGGGACATAGCTCAGACCCTGTGACTCAGTGAGAGGTGGTGTGTTGGGGGAGGGTAGTTTGGTAAAGGGGGTGACAGAAGGCTCACCCCCCGAGTGGGCAGGGCCTTCTTAATGACTTCAGAGGCCCCTGGGCACAGCATATTGGGTGGGGAGGCAGCGGAGCCCTGCCACGTTACAGTAGAAAATAAATAGTAATTCTTGCCTGTAAAATGTTATTGGGAACTAAAACACAACGTAGCGGTAACAGAAAAAGTGTTAAATGTATTCTGCTGATTTAAAAACCTCTGCAGGCAGCGAAGTGACAACTGACCTCTGAAAATCCAATTTCCTGAATCACTCCAGACTCAATATTCATCGTCGACTCGATTAACATTTTTTTGTCACACATCACTGCTAGGGCCACCTTTCCGTTGGGGCCTCTGGGCACATGCCCAGTTTGCCCATGCCTTAAGCTGTCCCTGCTGGTGCGAGCAGGGCAGAGTTAAGGTGTGTGGGTTATAGGGGATGGTAATTTGCCTGTGGGTGGAGGAATAGAGGGGATGTACTATTCGGTGGCTCAACATTTCATTGCTCCTGTGGGTTTGAGTCAGGCAAGCTGTATGTGTGTGAAGCAAGCCTAAATGTTTCCCAGCAAAGTTTTTTGCCTGTTTAATTTCCTGGTTTTTTAATCCTTAAGCGAATGCGTCTTTGTTGGGGAAGTGGATCTGTGGGCTGGATGTAAAAGCAGCTGCTGACTGAGTAGACGTTCTGTTACAGCAGCTGCTGCATATGAAAGCTTTCTCTGTTACGCACAGAAGCTGGGCTTTGACTCCAACGTACTGGAGGCAGCAGTGAGGTTTGGCTGGGAACCCATGAGGTGTTTTCCGTCCCTGTGGTTCTGCTTTGTGCAGGGAGTGCTGTACAGTCCACGCTCTGTGGCTTGATGACGGATGCTTTATTTTTTCTTCTGTTTTAAACAGCAAATCCGTGCAGAACAAAGTGGACAGCATTCTGGTGAGTGTCTTGAGCAGCTCTTCGGCTGCTTAAAAACCCTGTAGCGTAGAGACCAGCACAAGTGAGTGTCAGCCCTGGATCTTCTCTCAATGGCAACATCCCATGCTGCTCTGCCTCTTACCATACTGGCTCAGTCCCTCAATTCTACCTAATCCAGTAATCCTGCCATAAGGGATCCGTTCAGTGGTTCAGTCAGTCCAGGATCCAATCTCTAAGAGGAGCAGTGAGCAATGCATGATCTTTCAGAGCAAATCAGACCATCTGCCCTTGACCAATTACGCATTGCTAAATAGAGTGGGTGGAAGAAGGCGTGCTTCCTTCCTGACCCCTTTATTGGTCAAGTCATGCCCTGATGCATAAGATTTTATTTACTTTGCCTTGCACAGCAGCAAACATAATTATTGGTCATAGAACGATCTCTGCTAAGAAGTCTCTTTAGTCATTGCAATTAGCAAAGTAATTTGACTTCTAGCTGTTTTGCTGCCTCCGTTGAATCTCTAACCATTTTGTCCCTGCTAACAATAGCAAGATGTGCAGAAATTTTCAGACAACGATAAACTCTACCTGTACCTACAGCTGCCATCCGGTCCGAGTTCTGGGGAAAAAAGGTAGGGAACAGACTAAGATACCATTGTGCCTTGTCTTTCACTACAGCGCGGTTCAGTGGTTAGCGCAGGAGGAGATTGGGGATCAGGATTCCTGGGGACTGTTGCCAGTTCTGGGAAGGGGGTGCAGGAGTTCTGGGCAGTTGGACCCTGGGGTTCTCTTGCCAGTTCTTGGAGGGATCGTGGCCCGGTAATTTAAGCAGCATGACTGGGTTCTCTTCAAGCTGATGCCAGTGTTTCCCTGTAACTCAGTTTTCCCATGTATTACCCCCCACCCATTTTATATTACTTCCGAGCCTCAGGGGTATGGGAGGGAGGGAGTCTCCAAATAATGCCTATGATCGTCTGAAAGTTGCTACAGAGAGGAATGTAACCCTGGCCTGGCAACCTCTCTGTCTCCCCCCATAACCGCTCACTGATGCAATCTCTGTGCTAATTAATGTTGTCTTTAATTTGATCATGTCTGCTTACCATGACCTGCCTCCCTGCGAGCAGCAGCCTGGACCTGAGCTCCTTGAGCACTGCTGAGCACATGCATGCATGCAACTGGATCCGGAATCACCTGGAGGAACACACGGACACCTGCCTGCCCAAGCAGGATGTCTACGACACATACAAGTGAGCATGTGCACAGGGCCCAGCGTGAGTCAGTGCAGCCAGTGGCCTTGCATTGGGAGCGCTCTGGATCTTGCATGGTTAAGCAGGGACTGGCTGCATCAGGGCTTGACTGGGAGGCCTCCAAGGAAGGCCTTAGATTTCCAGCCTCCGTTCATTCATAGTCCGTTTGTACCCATAACATCCTGGATTACCAGCTCCCTGGGGCAGGGGCTGTCTCTTTATTCTGCGAATGTACAGTGTCTAGTGCTGGTCCGTGACTCGGGTTCATAAGTGCTACTGTAATATACCTCATACTTTACAGCGCCTGGCGCAATGGGGTCCTTCCTGTTCCGTGACTGGGATGCCTACCCGCTACCGTAATACGCCTAATAAATAATCCTGAGCAAATGCCAACTGTGCTAGCGATGCTCAGCGTTACTAAGTTCCCTGTGGTGTTCCAGATACTCACCCAGAGATCATCCTCCTCTGGGACCACACGCTGCTGCTCTTACGTGGGCAAAAAATCCATTGCCTGAGTCAGAACTGTAGCACTGGGCTGTAATGTGTTGGGCAGCTGTTGAAATGCCGTTTCACCCAGAGGTGGCCGCATTTCAGTGGCAGAGAGTGATTTCCCCCTGTGCAGGGAGTAGATCAGGTTGAGTTTGCGGAGGCTGAGTTTGCAAAGACCCTCTGTGATAAATGTAATATGACTTAACTAGAAGAGACGCTGGTGCCCAGCGTTCAGTACTGCTGGTGATAATCCACGGGGAAGCAATCGAATGCACGGCCAAGGCAGTAGTATCAAGTGCAGGACCTTGGCTTTGGGATGAAACTCTCTCTCCTCTGATCCTCTGAACCCGGCAGGCGATACTGTGATAACCTCTGTTGTCACCCTCTGAGTGCCGCTAACTTTGGGAAGATCATCCGGGAGATCTTCCCGAACATCAAAGCCAGAAGACTGGGAGGACGAGGACAATCGAAATATCCTTGTACACTAAATAACCTCTGTCTACACCTCCAAGAACTAGCCCAAGCAAAGGGATGATGTCAGCTTAGTTTTGTGTGGACAGGGTTGGCGTCTTTTAAAGAACAAGAATGAATGGAAATGATTTGTTTTTAATTGATTAGTCATTACATTTTGCAGCACCACAGGGGAATGGAGCAGTTGGAGCAGGGAAGTGGGAGCAGGGCTCCTGGATTGTATTCCCAGCTCTGGCAGAGAAGTGGTGTCTAGTGGTTAGAGCAGGAGGCTGGGAGTCAGGAATCTGGGAGGGGGTGGTATTGAGTGACTGAAATAAGAAACTGCATGTCAGGACTCCTGGGTTCTGTTCCTAGCTCTTATTAACAAAGTGCTGTGGGATCCTCTAGCACAGAGGTTCTTAAACTTAATTGCACCGCGACCCACATCTGACAAGAGAAATTACTTCACGACCACAGGAGGGAGGACCGATGCCTGAGCCCACCTGAGCCCCACTGTCCTGGGTGAGGGGTCCAAAGCCCGAGCCTCACCGCTCTGGGCAGGGGGGCCAAAACTGAAGCCCAAGGGCTTCAGCCCCAGGTAGGGGGCCTGCAACCTGAGCCCCGCCGTCCAGGCTTCAGCACCAGGCAGTGGGGCTCGGGCTTCAGCGCTGGGCCCCAGTAAGTCTAAGCCAGCCCTGGCGACCCCATTCAAAGGGGGTCATGACCCACTTTGGGGTCCCAACCCACAGTTTGAGAACAGCTGCTGTAGCAAAACAAAAACAATGAGGAGTCCGATGGCACCTTAAAGACTAACTGATTTATTTGGGCATAAGCTTTTGTAGGTAAAAACCCCACTTCTTCAGATGCATGGAGTGAAAATTACAGATACAGGCATAAATATGCTGGCACATGAAGAGAAGGGAGAGCCAGTGTTGACAAGGCCAATTCAGTCAGGGTGGATGTGGTCCACTCCCAACAATTGTTGAGGAGGTGTCAGTACCAAGAGAGGGAAAATTGCTTTCGTAGTGAGCCAGCCAGTCCCTATTCAAGCCCAAATTAATGGTGTTAAATTTGTAAATGAATTGTAGCTCTGCAGTTTCTCTCTGAAGTCTGTTTTTTGTTGTTGTTGAAGGATGGCTACTTTTAAATCTGTTACTGAGTGTCCAGGGAGATTGAAGTGTTCTCCTACAGGCTTTTTTGTATGTTAACATTCCTGATGTCTGATTTGTGTCCATTGGATACAGACTAACAGGGCTACCCCTCTGATATCTAGCAAAACAGGGTTGCCAACTCTCATGGTATTTGGGAATTTCCTTAAAGCCCCGGCTCTTAGAATCATGTGATTCCATGAGAACCCATGATCTGGGGCAAAAATTGGGGATTGGTCCTGCTTTGAGCAGGAGGTTGGACTAGATGACTTCCTGAGGTCCCTTCCAACCCTGATATTCTATGATTCTAAGTTTCTAGCTGTCATGGTTGCAAAGAAAATTTTGTAAATGCAAACCCTGAAGGCTCAAAAACCAGAAGGCAAATAAAAAAGAGCCCAAGTTTATTATTTTTTAAAATCTAGGATTTTTGGGGGGTGTCTAACTCATAATGGTTGAACATGTGGGATTGGCACTACGGTTACTCTGGAACACACTTTAGGATCCTCTAATGAAAGCTGATACAAAAGGAAATGTATTATCTTTAAATCCTTGATAGATTTTAAGTAGGGCTGTTGATTAATCGCAGTTAACTCATGTGATTAACTCAAAAAAATTAATTGCGATTCAAAAAAATTAGTCACCGTTTTAATTGCACTGTTAAACAATAGAATACCGGTTGAAATGTATTAAATATTTTGGATGTTTTTCTACTTATTCAAATAGTTGAAATTTACAACGCAGAATACAAAGTGCACAGGGCTCACTTTATGTTATTATTTTTATTACAAATATTTGCACTGTAAAAATGATAAACAAAAGAAATAGTATTTTTCAATTCACCTCCTGCAATACTGTAGTGCAATCTCTATTGTGAAAGTGCAACTTACATATGTAGATTTTCTTTTTTGTTACATAACTGCACTCAAAAACAAAACAATGTAAAACTTTAGAGCCTACAATTCCTCTCAGTCCTACTTCTTGTGCAGCCAATTGCTAAGACAAACAAGTTTGTTTACATTTATGGGAGATAATGCTGCCCTCTTGTTATTTACAATGTCACCTGAAAGTGAGAACAGCTGTTCGCATAGCACTGTTGTAGCCGGCGTTGTTAGGTATTTATGTGCCACATATGCTAAACATTCGTATGTGCTTTCATGCTTTGGCCACCATTCCAGAGGACATGCTTCCGTGCCAATGACACTCGTTTAAAAAAAACTGCATTGATTAAATATGTGACTGAACTCCTTGCAGAAAGAAGTGTATGTCTCCTGCTGTTTTACCTGCATTCTGTCATATATTTCGTGTTATGGCAGTCTCAGATGACGACCCAGCATGTGTTCGATTTAAGAATACTTTCACTGCAGATTTCACAAATGCAAAGAAGGTACCAATGTGAGATTTCTACAGCCCTTGACCAAGGCTTACAAATCTGAAGTGCCTTCCAAAATCTGAGAGGGATGAGGTGTGGAGCATGTTTTCAGAAGTCTTAAAAGAGCAACACTCCAATGTGAAAACTACAGAACCTGAACCACCAAAAAAGAAAATCAACCTTTTGTTGGTGGCATCTGACTCAGATGATGAAAATGAACATGCATCGGTCCGCACTGCTTTGGATTGTTATTGAGCAGAACCCGCTATCTGCATGGAAGCACATATTCTGGAATGGTGGGTGAACCATGAAGGGACATAGGAATCTTTACTGCATCTGGGACGTAAATATCTTGCGACGCTGGCTACAACAGTGCCATGAGAACACCTGTTGTCACTTTCAGGTGACATTGTAAATAAGAAGGGGGCAGCATTATCTCCTGAAAATATAAACAAACTTGTTTGTCTGGGCGATTGGCTGCACAAGGAGTAGGACTGAGTGGACTTGTAGGCTCTAAAGTTTTACATTGTTTTATTTTTGAGTGGGGTTTTTTGTACAATATTCTACATTTATAAATTCAGCTTTCATGATAAAGAGATTGCACTACAGTACTTATATTAGGTGAATTGAAAAATACTGTTTCTTATGTTTGTTTTTTACAGTGCAAATATCTGTAATCAACAATAAATATAAAGTCAGCACTGTACACTTTGTATTCTGTGTTGTAATTGAAATTAATATATTTGAAAATGTAGAAAACGTCCAAAATATTTAAATGAATGGTGTTCCATTGTTTAACAGAGCGATTAATCACGATTATTTTTTAATCATGTGATTAATCACGATTAATTTTTTTTAATTGCTTGACAGCCCAAATTTTAAGCCCAGAAAGTAGTGTTGTGATCATCCACTCTGACCTCATATATAACTCATGCCCTAGAACTTCCCCAAATAATTCCTGTTTGAACAAGAGCAGATCTTTTACCAGAACATCCAATCTTAAATAGAAAATTCCCAGTGATGGAGAATCCATCTGGCCCTTGATAAATTGTCCCAAAGGCTAATTACCCTGACTGTTAAACATTGATACCCCATTTGCAGTCTGAATTGTTGACCTGCTAATCTAGCTTTGGACAGAAGTAGCCTCTTCTGTAAGTCCAGAGAGAATATATCCTCCTTTTCAGCTTATTCAACTAGTTAAGTTCAGTCAAAGTTGAGACTGGGAGTTGAAAAAGCAGGAAAGTTTATTTTCCTCTTCCACTCATGGTGGGGGTCGAGCAGATCTGGGCTAGCTCATGGGAACTGAGAAGTGGACCGAACTAGTGCGGAGCACAGTGAAGTATAAACTGTATCGGCAGTGAAAAGCAAGAGGATTTGTGATTCCCAGATCTCTAATTGGATGTGGAAGGAGTCACACTAAGGACTTAAACAGCCTCCTTTCAAGTTTTAACGTCTCACTTTTTCAGCTTTATTTAGTTCCTTCCAACTTCCCACTGAAATTCCTTAACCTTGCCAAACGTATTGCTACAGCGGGATCAGGAGGAAGACCGTGGTCAGCATGCCACCCCTGCCCAGCCTGGACCTCAAAGTTACCGATACCGTAAGTTCCCCAGAAGCACGGCCTCCTAGTGTGAAGGCTGCTTGAGCTTTAGTGGGCCATCCTGGTGCTTGTGGGCTCTAAAGCCCTCCATGGTTAGGGGGTGTTTCAGTAGATTTCTGCGATGTCACTGCCCCAGCCTTAGCTACCTAACACACCTGCTCTGAATTTTAGATTTAGTGTTGAGTCTGTTTTGCCTTCATGCCATTGACCATGGGAAGGTCCTAGCTCAGCCCCATCGGCTATAGGAAGTGTTGTGGGGAGGTTGTATATTCCCCCTACCGTGGGCACTGGGCCCCCTACCATGTCTGGGGCTGGCAGGGGTGTAGAGGGGTTTGTACATAGAGCTGGGAAAAACTCTTCACCCAAAACATTTTTTGTTGTTGTAAAAAAATGCAGATTTGGCAACACGGAACCATTGTGTGAATTCATCTCAGTTCCTCCAAATTGTTACAACTGGGGGAAAAAAAAAAGGTTAAGGAAAAAGTTAAACGTTTGACCTTTCGGTGTTTTGGTTCAAAACGATGTCTCAAAATATCGTGTCCTGAACCTTTTAAAAATGGTCAAAAATGAAACCTTTTGTTCGACCCAAAATGGATTGATTTTGACTTTTTGGAAATGCCAGACATCCATTGCTGGGAAAATTGGCTCTCCCTCCCACCCCCCCCAGCTCTTGTATGTTGGCATATAACGTGACCCATCCGTGGGAACTGTCCTCACCATGACCTCCTGTGAGTTCAGGCGGGAGCGCTGGGTGTCTATCGGGAGCACCCCCAGGAGTTTTGGGCACTCGATTACTGAGCACTGGGCATACACCAGGAGCGCCCTGGGAATTTTGCATGCTCACTGACTGTGCCCGGAGAGGGGAGCAGAAGCGCTCCAAGGCCTGGTTCTGGTCGCTGACCTCCCTCCCCTCCCCTGACACAGTCGGAGCTGACAGACCTGGTGCAGTCATACCACGACGAGCTGGTGGACGCGGCCTGCGCTTTGACCTGCCACTGGGCTGAGAAGATCCTCAAGCGCTCCTTCAACAACATCGTGGAGGTGGCTCAGTTCCTCATCCAGCAGCACCTCATCAGCTCGCGCTCCGACCGCGCCGACCTGGTCATGGCCATGGTGGTCTCAGGTGGGTCGGGTGCTCAGAAAGGGGATTCCTCCCACAGGACCTGCTCCTGCGCTTGTGTGTGGGGGGGTAGGTGGGAGCCCCATTGCCAAGCGTGGGGCTCGGTGGAGTACTGGGACCTCCCACTGCAGCGCTCGTTGCAGGGTTGGGGTTATTGAGGGTGCCGCAGGCCCCTCTACCCAGGCTGGCTTCAGCCTAGCTGCTGCCTCCCCAGTAATGGACACAGGGCTCCATGTGTTGAGTGACACCCCTTTGTGGGGCTGGTTTTATTCACATTCACAAGGAAACTCAAGAACTCCCCAGCCTCCCGGCTGGCTCCCACCTCTCAATGCAGGGCTCTCAGGCATAGAGATCATCGAGCCTGACCACCTGTATATTGCAGGCCACCAACCCCACCCAGCACCCGCACCCCAAAGGCAACCAGACTGAGACTAAAGTATCCCAGCTGGCGGGAGACTAGACTGTTTTGTGCCGCAGGCAGAGAAGGGGAAGGACCCCGGTGCACTAATGCCCAAGGCCTCTCCAATGGCAGAGCATTAAGTGAGAGATTCCCGGTCATGCTGCAAAGGGAAGGAAAAACTCCTAGGGTCCTTGCCATGCTGACCTAGGGGAAATTCCTGCCTGACCCCACATATGGCAGCGATTGGTTAGACCCTGAGCAGGTGAGCCAGCCAGCCGAGCAGCTGAGGGGGAGAATGCTCGGAGCACGGCCCTCCCCGACCAGTGTCCCAGCTCCAGCTGTCCTGTCCCCGCTCTGTCAGCAGCAGACTTGCTCTCCGGTCTCCCTCGCAGGCTCCTGCAGGCTGCACCCCTGGGCTCTCTGGCTGGGAACTGAGGGGGGTCACTCTGTGCAGAGCAGCTCATGCAGCCCCCTTCATCCTTTGAGTCACCCTTCTCCTTCCTCTGAGTCTTCACAGGCTTTCTGCCAAAGCTCTGTCTACACTTAAACCACTGCAGCTGCACTGCTGATGCTCCGCAGCATAGACCCTCGTGTCAGCGACGGGAGGGGTTCTCTTGTCACTGACGTTAATCCACCGCCACAAGAGGAAGAACTCTTCCACCGACCTACCGCTGTCTTTGCCGGGGGCTAGGTCTGCTTCACGGTGTCAATCGGCAGTGTGGATTTTTCACATCCCAAAGCGACGTAGCTGGCTCGACAGAACATTGTAGGGTACCCCTGGCCTGTGACGGCCAAGCACTGGACACCAGAAAAAATTCAAGTGTTCCCCCTTCCCCAGTGTCCTTTAAGAATTGCAGTATTGCTTTTAATAGGTCTCCATTTTCCTGATGCTCTTACTAGGTGTTGCAGTGAAAATTTGGATATTTAAAGGTTTGGATACTTAAAGATACTTAAAAGTTTCCCATATATCCCCTTTCAATGGTACACTCTGCACTCCCAAAGAAGCTGATCAGCTCTTTCCTGGACCTTGCCTGTTCTGTCTTCATGTTTGTTTATTAGAAACAAATTACTGTTTGAGCCACAATGACCAGTTAAAATTCTAAATAGAGCCACTTCACTCCTTCTCTCAGGGCCTTGGAGTATATGAGTATTTTTGACTCTTGGGCACGTTTCATAGAATCATAGGATTGGAGGGGACCTCGAGAGGTCATCTAGTCAAGTCCCCTGCACTCATGGCAGGACTAAGTATTATGTAGATCATCCGTGGCAGGGGTTTGTCCAACCTGCTCTTAAGTCTCCAATGACGGAGATTCCACAACCTCCCTAGGCAATTTATTCCAGTGCTTAACCACCCCGACAGGAAGCTTTTTCGAATGTCCAACTTAAACCGCCCTTGCTGCAATTTAAGCCCGTTGCTTCTTGTCCTGTCCTCAGAGGTGAAGAAGAAAAATTTTTCTCCCTCCTTCTTGTAACAGCCTTTTCACAGCATCTTTCCCTCTTCATTTCTTTGGGCCCATATTTCCTGCTGTTAACTCATTTTTAATCAGTTTTTTAAACTCTAGTTTACTTACAGGGGTGTCTAAATCAACTTGCTCGTGTTTTGCCCACCACCTCTTTGTGTGCTAGGATCTCTGCTATCACTGTGATTACACCCAGCTTCATCAGTTCTGTTGTTAACCGTAACGTTTCATTACATGGAGCATTTCCGCTATCCGAAGAGTGGTTTCTGATCGCCCGGAGTCCTGATAAGGAATCAGACAGGAGGACCACAGTGGCTGGGCAAACATCTATGACCCAATTTAACGCCAGCATTTTCACAGCCAGTTCAGTCGTTGAAACGGCCCCAAAGTTTGATAGCTGTACAGCTTTCTTGATCCCGCATGTAGGAACGCAGAATGCTGCTCCCAATCTTCCTGTTGGCCGATCTTTGGCGGGGATATTATACAGACTTATCACAGACGTGTTGATTTGTGATATCTTGTACGCTTAACATGCCTTTTCCTCTTTCAGTTTCACTATACAATTCTGTATCTACCTCCGAAGGTATAATTTTCCAATGTTAATGCATTTTCCCAAAGCTATAGATTTTATCCTCTTCTGGGTCTTTCTCTACACTAAGATCCTTTGTCCATGCTTCAGCCCTCCTTACATGAGGCATTTTGAGTTTTTGCCCTACACATCGTCCATTTAAAAGTGTATCTATTCACTGTTTCCAATGATGTTAGCCCCAAAGGTTACATCTAAAAGCTTCATTCTTAAGATCATGGGCATTTTACCCACTGCTATCGGCCCTTCACAGCGGCATTGTGATGAAGGCACCATGTACAGTATGCTACAGTCTGCTGAGCTTGGATTGAGTCAAGCGTTCTCAAGTTGGTTTTTGATGCCGAACTGAAATCCTGGCACCCTAATCAATAACTGGCCTTATTAGCGTTCTGTGCAGTGTTTCTGCTGCTTTCTGCTCTGCACCCTAGGACGTTCCAGAAACACTTTTTGAAGTAGGGTGTTCTGCCTTATCGCTAATATTTTCAATATGTTCATTCCGTGTGAGCTTGCTGCTAAATATCGCATCTAAAAATGTGAAGCTTTTAACTACGCTTATTTGCGGCCCTTATAAATACAATTTATAATCTCGTTCAATTTTCCTTTTAGTGACTATTGTTCCCTTAGTTTTGTCAGTTGAGAAAGTAACCATTCTGCCCCCTTGCTTCATCTCTACCCTGGAAGCCTGATTTAGCCACATGACCTGCCTGCCACGTGACTTTCTCATTCTCCCCACCTATGGAGGTGAGCTATTTATGTGACAGGTGGGGCTGAACGCAGCTCCCTTAAAGGGGCCAGCCGCCCTGTGACAGAGGACTGGGTCCTGCTGCTCCTGGGGAAATCGCAGGCAAAGTTCCCTCTGCTCTTAGCAGGCCCCCCTCTCCCGGCCATCACCTGAGATTAACCCTTTCAGCTGTAAGAAGAAAAGGAGGACTTGTGGCACCTTAGAGACTAACCAATTTATTTGAGCATAAGCTTTCGTGAGCTACAGCTCACTTCATCGGATGCATACTGTGGAAAGTGTAGAAGATCTTTTTATACACACACAAAGCATGAAAAAATACCTCCTCCCACCCCACTCTCCTGCTGGTAATAGCTTATCTAAAGTGATCACTCTCCTTACAATGTGTATGATAATCAAGTTGGGCCATTTCCAGCACAAATCCAGGTTCTCTCACCCCCCCCCCCACACACACAAACCCACTCTCCTGCTGGTAATGGTTTGTGGGAGGGGGTGAGAAAACCTGGATTTGTGCTGGAAATGGCCCAACTTGATTATCATACACATTGTAAGGAGAGTGATCACTTTAGATAAGCTATTACCAGCAGGAGAGTGGGGTGGGAGGAGGTATTTTTTCATGCTTTGTGTGTATATAAAAAGATCTTCTGTATTTTCCACAGTATGCATCCGATGAAGTGAGCTGTAGCTCACGAAAGCTCATGCTCAAATAAATGGGTTCGTCTCTAAGGTGCCCCAAGTACTCCTTTTCTTTTTGCGAATACAGACTAACACGGCTGTTCCTCTGAAAAAAGAAAAGGAGTACTTGGGGCACCTTAGAGACGAACCCATTTATTTGAGCATGAGCTTTCGTGAGCTACAGCTCACTTCATCGGATGCATACTGTGGAAAATACAGAAGATCTTTTTATATACACACAAAGCATGAAAAAATACCTCCTCCCACCCCACTCTCCTGCTGGTAATAGCTTATCTAAAGTGATCACTCTCCTTACAATGTGTATGATAATCAAGTTGGGCCATTTCCAGCACAAATCCAGGTTTTCTCACCCCCTCCCACAAACCATTACCAGCAGGAGAGTGGGTTTGTGTGGGGGGGGGGGGGGTGAGAGAACCTGGATTTGTGCTGGAAATGGCCCAACTTGATTATCATACACATTGTAAGGAGAGTGATCACTTTAGATAAGCTATTACCAGCAGGAGAGTGGGGTGGGAGGAGGTATTTTTTCATGCTTTGTGTGTATATAAAAAGATCTTCTGTATTTTCCACAGTATGCATCCGATGAAGTGAGCTGTAGCTCACGAAAGCTCATGCTCAAATAAATGGGTTCGTCTCTAAGGTGCCCCAAGTACTCCTTTTCTTTTTTCAGAGGAACAGCCGTGTTAGTCTGTATTCGCAAAAAGAAAAGGAGTACTTGTGGCTCACGAAAGCTCATGCTCAAATAAATTGGTTAGTCTCTAAGGTGCCACAAGTACTCCTTTTCCTTTTCTTTTTGCGAACACAGACTAACCCGGCTGCTCCTCTGAAACCTTTCAGCTGTGTCTCTCTGTAGAGCTCCATGGGACATTCCCTTAGTGAGAGAATTTGAAGTCAGTTGCCCAGTTTCCATTAGTGCCTCTGCGGACCGTCTGCACCATGGGGAGGAGCTGCACTGTTCCAGCTGTGCATGGCTAAGATGGCACGGCTGTTGCGTGTAGACAAAGCCCACCTCGATTAGGCTAACCCATAGCGGTAGCGCTTTAATCCTACTGGCCGAGTTAAAGCAATGCAAAGCCCTAATGTTGACATGGTAATAGTGGTGCGTCCCTGTTTGTTATGTCTAGTGTATGATCTGCATTTAGACTATAAGGTCTCTGAGACAGGCACCGTCTAGGATCATTTATTAGGGGTATTACAGTAGTCCCTGAGAACCCCAGTAATGGACCAGGGCCCTATTATGCTGGGTGTGGTAGGTACACAGAATGCCCCAGCTCATTTTGAGTTGTGATGGCAACTCCCTCCCTGGAACCCTGGGTGGGCGGAGCGGGGCCGGATGTGGGGTGTAGAGGGCGGAACAGGGCTGGACGTGGGGTGGAGTTCCAGTTTTGTGGTGCCTGCACCAAACCTGCAACTTTAATAATAAACTGGGCCCGCAACCTTCTGCCATAGCCTTGTACGCAGCCTCTTGGTGCTTTAATGTCCGTTTAAAGACCAGTCTAAGTTATACTGGTGGAACGTTCGCATGGGGACAAGCCCTCAGGAACTGGTTTAAGCGGAACCAGAATAAACCCACTCTGAAACTGAAGTAGGGGATTGCACCAGTCTTACTAAGGCCACGTCTACACTGAAAACGCTGCAGCTGCTCCGCTTTACCACTTCAGTGTGTAGACACTACCATGATGAGAGGGGTTCTCCCTTCGCTGTAGTTCATCCACCCCCCCCCCCCCGAGAAGCAGTACCTACGTTGATGGAAGAATTTTTCCGTTGACTTAGTTACTGCCTCTTGGGGAGGTGGATTGCTTACCGTGGTGGGAGAACCCCTCTGTTGATGTAGGTAGTGTTTACTCTGAAGAACTTCGTGAGCTACAGCAGCAAGCTCATGCTCAAATAAATTGGTTAGTCTCTAAGGTGCCACAAGTCCTCCTTTTCTTTTTGCTGCTGTAGTGTTTCAAGTGTAGACAAACCCTGAATTAAACCAGTGTAGCTCTCTTGTATAGACCTGTCAAGCAGACCAGAGTTGGGGATTTCCTGGCCTGTGACTATAATAAATAACATCCAGGATAGAAAGTAAATGCATTTTTCCCAAATAAATAATAATCCCGGTGCCTTTCAAAGCACTAATAATTTAAGGGAAGGGACTTTTTCCATTTAAAAAAAAACTTTTCTAGTGAGGGTGATCTTTTAAGAACAGTCAAGTCCATGTATTTTTTTTTTTTTTGGTTGGTTGGTTTCTAGAAAGTTCAGAAAATATCCACCGAGACACTCGACCACCACAGACTGCCAAGAAGAATGGGTTGGAAACATCGGACAGCACTGTCAAAACCCAGCCGCAGGTGAGAAAGGGTTGGGTGCTGGGGAGAAACCTTCCCACCATGATTAGGGCCCTCCTCCCCTAAGAGCTGAAAGGCTGGTATGGTCAGCCCCTGCTTGGAATTCGGCTTACTGTTAATCTAAGGAAGAGTGGGGTCTAGTAGTTAGAGCAGGGGGGCACTGGGAGCCAGGACTCCTGGGTTCTAGCCCCAGCTCTGGGTAGAGAGTGGGGTCTAGGGTTAGATCAGAGGGAGCTGGGAGCCAGGCCCCCTGGGTTCTAGCCTCAGCTCTGGGAAGAGAGGTGGGGTCTAGTAGTTAGAGCAGGGGGGCTGGGAGCCAGAACTCCTCAGTTCTTCTCACACCTCTGCCACTGAATTCATGCCGTTAGCAAGTCAGTTCTCTGTGCCTCAGTCTCCCCTATAAAATGGGGGTGGCAGTAGCCTCAGGAGTGGGGTTGTGGGCCCTCATCGCTGAACCCTAGTTGGGTGTAGGTGTTTGGCGGAGGCTCTGGAGATGGGCGCAGCATGGGTGTGTGGTGATGCCCCTTCTGCCAAAGTCCATCTGTCTGTCTTTGCCTGTCAGAACAAAAAGGAGAATAACTCGAAACCCTCCGTCCCACCCCGAGCCGAGAGGAAGAAAACCCCAGAGACCCCCAAGCCGGTGAGCAGCCCCCAAGTCAACGCCCTGGTGGCTCGCCTGCCTTTCCTCCTGCCTCGCATCCAGGCCAGCGAGAGACTGATGCTGCCGGGTGCCCAGACTGTGCGCTCCTCCCCTCCTATCCTGGCGCCCAAGATCACGGCCACGCCCATCGGGGGCACGGTCAAGATGGCCGCCCTGCCGCTGCCAGTGGGCACTGCTTCCTCCCTGCCCATCAACCTGGCACCGGGCGTGAATGGGGCGGCGGGTCTGGTCAGCCAGCAGGCGGCGGTGCCGGTGATCAACATGATCCTGCCCAATGTGCCGACCGGCATGGGCATCCCCGTGGCCGAAATCCCAGCTAACCCCAAGAGTGCAGCCGGCGGCGGCAGCGAAGGGCACAGCCCCGCCAAGAGCAGCGAGGGGCCAGCCGGCAGCCGGCAGGAGGCACAGGGAGCCAAAGGGGCCAAACGCCCCCTGGAATCGCCTGGCGAGGCTTCCAGCATCAAGAGGAAGCGCGGTCGGCCCCGGAAGAGGCCGGAGGAGGCGGAGGCCTGTTCGCTGGATAAATGCAGCAGCACGGAGGAGGCGGGTGCCCCTGAGACCGGAGGAGGGGGTGATGCTGGCCAAGAGGGTAGCACATCACGGGGCTCATTCGTCTCGGGTGGGAACGGAGGGTCACCCAGCCCGTGTCCCGGAGAGCCAGGAGGGCTCTGTGTGGGAGGCCCAGACAGCCGGGCTAAAGGAGCGTCGCTAGGTGCTGACCGAGCCATGGGCACCTCCCAGGTGAGTGTCATCCAGGATGGCCGGTTCAGTGATCAGAGCCAGGTGAAAGCTGGCACCCAGGAGCTGGAGGACAATTTGCAGGTGCCGATGAATGTAGGTGAGGCTGAGCCAGCGGTGGCAGGGGGGGCCTTGGCTTCTGTACCACGATCCCAAGGCTCCCAGGAAGGGAGACCTCACTCCCACTCTCCCTTGGGAGACACCAAACCGGAGAGCCCGGAAAAAAGCCTGGCCTTGCCGCCGCTATCAGCGATTTCTGCCCCCGGCGACCGCGCTCGGCCGTCTGACTCCGGGAGCTCTCCCGATTTGCTTTGCGACGCGTCTGGCTCGGAGGAGTCGTCCCCGGTGGCGTCGGGTTTGTGCCCTGCCGGCGCTGGAGAGGACAAAGCCCCTATGCGCCAGCGTGGCCCTGCTTCCCAAAGGCTCCCCAGCCCCCAGTCCGCAGCGGATCGCCCCTGAGCACGCCCTGTGCAGCACCCCCGCCACAGCAAGCTGAACTCATCGTCTGCCCATGTCCAGGTTCGCAGCCAGGAGTTGGCGCTCTGCCACAACCGGACGCCCCGCAGGAAAGATTTAAAAATGATATTCATTTGCTAACTGCCTCCGACCCTTCCCAGGGCTGCAGAGTAAACCCCCCCCCCCCCCCCCGATGCCATGCTATTAAATAAAGCCAATCCTTGCCATGCACAGTTTGTTTGTGATCGGCAGCCATCACCTTTTCTCTGGCCCAGCTATTTGGTTTTGCTGCATTGGGAGGGCAGGCCAATGCGCCGTCACTCCTGCCCCCTCTGTGAGGAAAGGGCTGCTGCTCCCAGGGGTGGAAAAGATCTGACTGGAGAGTAGGAAGCCCTCAAGTGAAGAAATGACTTGGGTGATATCTTGCCACCTCAGCCACCAAGGGCATCTACACTGTTCACTGCGCCCAGGCTCTGACTCGGGTTTGAGCCCCAGCCCCCTTCCGTCCACACCAAACCAGTGACTTGGGTCAGCGGACACTCAGGATCCTGCTGGGGGGTGGGTCAGAGTCTAAGTCCTGCTGCGAGTTGGGTCCAAGCCCTGTCATTTTGCAGTGGGGATGCAGCTTGAGCTGCAGACCCACGTCAGAAGGTCAGTGCAGTGCAGTACAGACACATTTGCAGGGCTGAGACCTGGGTCCAACCATTGTAAACCCAGGTTTGCAGTGCAGTGGGGCAGCTCAAGTGCATCCCAAGTCCACAAGCCCAGGTCCCACAGACCCGGGTTAAGCGTGCAGTGCAGAGGTAACCCAAGAGATCGTGTTCACGGTGCCCTCTGCAGACCGCGCTCCTCTTGGATACTGGACAGCATGGCTGGTTTCAGGCCACTGGTATAACTGCCCCAAAGCAAACTGCTGGCGTTAATGCCATTCGCCCTGACGCAGCATCACTTGGCTGCTGCGGTTACACCAGGGCTGAAATCAGAGGCCTTTGGGGTGCACCGCCAGTTTTGCATCTAGAGGGAGTTTTTGCTGCTGCTCCTCTCCTATGTAGGGCTGCTTGCCCTAGCTCAAAGGCGCAAAGCACCCCGCAGGATGGACACTGGTGTTCTCGCTGATCCCAGGTTTTATTTTAAAGCTGAAGCTTGTGGTGACGTTGTTGTTGTTGTGATGTGTGTCTCCTTTAATTTGTCCCTTTGGTCTGTGTTTTGATCTGCCCACGAGCATCGCTAACCAAACCGCTGAGCTGGATGCATGAGGTTTTTCTGGCCTGCGCCCCTTCTTGCCCTGGAATCTGTGAATCTAAGCCACCCTGGGACTAGGGATTAAAGTTCTCTGCTTGAAAGGGCTCAGAGAGAGGTGGCCTTTCTAAAACTGAAAAGGAGTACTTGTGGCACCTTAGAGACTAACCAATTTATTTGAGCATGAGCTTTCGTGAGCTACAGCTCACTTCATCGGATGCATACCGTGGAAACTGCAGCAGACTTTATATATACACAGAGAATATGAAACAATACCTCCTCCCACCCCACTGTCCTGCTTAGAGACTAACCAATTTATTTGAGCATGAGCTTTCGTGAGCTACAGCTCACTTCATCGGATGCATACCGTGGAAACTGCAGCAGACTTTATATATACACAGAGAATATGAAACAATACCTCCTCCCACCCCACTGTCCTGCCGGCAGGACAGTGGGGTGGGAGGAGGTATTGTTTCATATTCTCTGTGTATATATAAAGTCTGCTGCAGTTTCCACGGTATGCATCCGATGAAGTGAGCTGTAGCTCACGAAAGCTCATGCTCAAATAAATTGGTTAGTCTCTAAGGTGCCACAAGTACTCCTTTTCTTTTTGCGAATACAGACTAACACGGCTGTTACTCTGAAACCTTTCTAAAACTGGCTTCTCGTGCTGCTATTGGGGTATAATGGATTCCAAAGAGAGGTCAGTGTGACCATCTAGGTTGACTTCCTGGATAACACAGGCCCCAAAATAATTCCCAGAGCAGGTCTGCTCGACAAACAGCCAATCTTGATTTAAAAGGAGTCAGCGATGGAGAATCCGCCACAACCCTTGGTTGTGCAGAACAAGAGTGTAGAGAAAGCATCTCTTGTTTTTCAATCCTGGAAACAATCAGGAATGTCAAATCCAGTCTGCCCGGGTTTTGCTGGGTGCCTCCGAGGAGGTTTCGACCTTAAGTGAAAGACCTGGGATGTTGGCTCTTTAACAAAGATGTCCTATATCCAAACTGTTAGTTAGTCATTGGAGTTAAATAAGCCTCACCCCTAAAAAAACTGATTACACCCCCGTCCCCTCTCACTAGCTCAGTGTTCGCTCTCCTGATGTCCCTGTTTCACTGACTTTTGTGCTCACCCCGGCCCTGTCTACATTAGCGTTTTGTTGATCTCCTAGTGTTGCCAGAGCCACTGATGCAGCTTCCCCAGCTGCATAGAACGGGAAGCGCTAGTACAGATGAACCGCTGTCATTTCCACCACCAGCCGGCTCGGCCTGCGCTCACAGCTAACCGGGGGGAATAAGGAGGAACCTCTTGGATTTTCTTTGTCTGATATACCCTCCCCAGGTGTCCCATTGCTCCACAGGAGCTTTAAGTCATGGGCTGGCTGAGCAATCGCTCTCCAAATGCATTAGACAGCATCTAGCATCGCCATGCAGAGGGGTGCTTGGTATATGGTGCCCCTGGATTTGCCGCAAGCCCCAGTATGGGGGCTACACCAAACCAGTGGCAGGGACATTTTGTCTGCATCATGAATAAAGTCCTCCATACTGTCCTGCGTGGGGGGGACTGGAAACTGTTCTTCCAGCGTTTGCCCAGGCAGGAGAGCGGAGTAGCAGTGAGTAGGCTCCCCCTGTGGATCTGAGAACCAATGCTTATGGACAGCAGGGAGCCCTGAATCGGTTCTCAAGGGATCCAGCAGGTGGAGTGACTTTCTTCCTCTTGTATGGAGCTTTTCCCTCTGTCTCACCACTCATCTCTGGGTAGAGTCTCAGACTATTGATCGGAACAGAGGCTTCCTTACTAACTTCCTCTGGACGCTAGCAAGCTAAAGAATCCAGTTAGTTATCACAGGGAGTAACCAGCACAACCTGCTGTTGTCTCAGAGTCTGGCTACACATGAAAGTTAATTAGGATTAAAGTAGAGTGTGACTTTAAAACAGATTAACTATTCCTGATTAATGTTCTGTGTGGACACTCTTATTCCAGAATAACTCCCCATGTAGACAAGCCTTCAGAAGTCAGTACTGCACTTTGCTTCCATTCTCCCTTCCTGCCAGCAAATGATAAAAGTCACAGCTGTAGTATAATTTATTAGGTGAATTATGGGAGCACCTGGGCTCCCCAGTCACCCATGGTGCTAGGTGCTGTACAAATACAGGCGAAAAAGACAGCCCCGAAGAGTTTACAAGCTTTTGCCCTTTAAGGGTTTATAATCTGCTTTCTCTGAGATGGACTTATAGGTGAACTGGAAAATTTCCCCCACATATGCCAGACCCTGGCTCAGTATGTTTGGTTTTATTTGCAATTTAAAAAAAAAAAATTAAAACACTGTATCTTAGAAGCTCATTTTCTGTTGTGGGGCCAGGTGGGTCAGAGGCTTGGGAATCCAGCCTGCATGGTGTGTTTATGTGGCCCACATGGCCACATTTGCAGCATCTCCGCTTTGATTTTAAGGAGAAAAGGTGAGAGTGCACCCCTCGCGGAGTGTGACAATAACAATCCAGACTTGAAGCGAGTGTAGCTGATTCCCCCCCCCCCCGCCCCGTGGCTGCCTGAAGCTGCAGCCAGCCTGAGCTCGGAGAGGTGTGAACTTCCCCACCTGCTGTGAATCCCCCTGTGGTTGTTGATACTAAAGCCGAGGCACCCTTTAAATGTCAGCATTAACTATTCCATTGTCGCAGTGCGACAAGGACGGGACTGGTTTCAGAGTAACAGCCGTGTTAGTCTGTATTCGCAAAAAGAAAAGGAGGACTTGTGGCACCTTAGAGACTAACCAATTTATTTGAGCATGAGCTTTCGTGAGCTACAGCTCACTTCATCGGATGTGAATCCCACAGGGAGGGGAAGATGATGGTGGGGCTTCAAGAGGAGCACGTTTTCCGACTGATGCCGACTTCATTGTAACAGCTCAAAGTTCTGGTCCTACGTGACCGACAGGTTCCAACCTCGATCCTAGGGCCCAGTGGTCAGCTGTGGGTTGAGGAGAGCATGTGTTCCTAAATGTATACCCCCCTGGCCCACGGACTTTAATTAACAGTGCAGTCCCTCTCTGGGCAGAATGAGCTTTGCAAGGGAGCTGAAGCCCAGGGCTCAATACTGCCAGTCCCCAGCAGAGGGCCCCTGCATCTGCCAGGCTGGGGGACTCAGGGCGGGAGCAGGAGCCACCCAGGCCCCTGAAGGGCTGGTGAGGCCAAAGCGTTACCTTTGCAGACTCAGTAGCTGCTCTGGGGTGGTGGGAGGGCGGGGAGCAAACTGACTCTTCCTCCTGGGGTGAAAACCATAAGCCGTGTGAGCACCTGGTTTCTGGCTGAGTGCAGTGGGGGAGGGGTGATTTCAGGGGGCTGATAGCCCAGGTTAGAGCAATGTGTGGGGTGGGTGGGTGCTGTGCGAGCTCCCCCTCCCCTCCCAAAAAAACCCTCGTGCACAGCTCGGTTAATGCAGCTTGGTCCTGATCTCCAAATCCCCTGCACTTCCAGGCCAGTTCTCCCCACACGGCTTTGCTGGTGCCGCTCAATCCCAGCCTGCAGCCCCCTGTTACCCCAGCCTTGGGCTCTACACCACACTCACACTCACACACTCTCTCTCCCTCCTGTGTCTGTTGATGCCCCTCAGTCCTGACCCACAGCCTTTCCCCACCTTTCCAGCCCTTGATTCCCTGCCCCCAATCAACAGCCCTGGCAATGCCCCTCACTCCCAAACCCAAACCCCTACTATTCCAGTCCTGTGCTACTCGCACACAGCCCTACCGATGCCTCTCAGGCCTGACCCACAGCTCCCCTCCCCACAGGGAATGAGTAGGTCTAGTGGTTAGAGCTGGTGTCTGGGAGTCAGGATTTTTGGACCCTGGTCCCAGGTCTAACACTGACCTGCTGGGTGACCTTGGCACCAGTCACTCAGCCTCCTCGTGCCTCAGTTTCCTCAAAGGTCCAACATGGATGATCTTCCCCTGGACTTTGCAAACACTAATTACTCACGAGGAGGGTCAGGAGCCTTGTCGCTGAGCCAGGCAAAGGGAGGCCCAGAGCTGTATTGGTCAAAGCCAGCCCACACCCAGGTGGGCCAGGCCGATGGCCAAAGCCAGCCCAGGTGGGCCAAGTGACTTGAAGAAGAACCTGCCTGACTTTGCCATGTCCACACACACAGCTTGATCTCCTGCTCTTCTGGTTCTTCCAGTCAGGAGTTGGATTGTGCCAAAGGAATTTGCTTGGCTCAGGTGCAGGGAGAGCTCTTGGGTTAAGGAGGGGAATGTTGGTCATTGACCAGAAAAGGCCCTGAACCAGCTCTGGGGTGGATCCATCACTGCAGCCAGGCCCCATGCTCCCCCTGGTGTTAGAACAGCAGATCTGAACAGGAGACTGGCTACGGTACAGCAGGCTCCTATGACCCTCCTGCACACACACATATACATATACACACGTGTGTGCACACATGCATGCACATATGCACATGCACACGTTTCCTTATCAGGGTCTCACCCTTCACTCACAGACTCTCTGTAGCTCACACTTTTGCGCTCACGCCTATTCACCCACAGAGATGCGTTACGCCCGCCCAGCCCCACACACCCACACCAACACACAAGGTTTCGAATGAACAATTCCGAGCAGAGGAAATGGGCTCTGCTGGAGGCTGCATTGCTTCCAGTCCCCAGACTGCTCTCGAGTGGGACGTCAGGAAGACGCCAGGGAAGCGCCAGACACCGAATGAGAGACAGCCCTGGCCTTGGCAAGCTCACAGTCTGTATAGAGACAGGATGGGAGGGGAAACTGAGGCACAGAGTGGGGAAAGGACTTGCCCAAGGTCACCCAGCAGGTCCATAGCAGAGCCAGGAGTAGAACCCAGGTGTCCTGAGTCCAGTCCAAGGCCCATACCATTCTATGTAGGGTCTTACCCTGCCCGCATCACCGTCCTGTCTGGCTACTGTCCCGTCATGTATTAAGTCAGGTGACAAAGAGCAGTCAGGTGTGATCCATTCTTTTCGCTCATCCTGTCATAAGAACATAAGAACGGCCACAGTGGGTCTGACCAAAGGTCCATCTAGCCCAGTATCCTGTCTTCTGACAGTGGCCAGTGCCAGGTGCCCCAGAGGGAATGAACAAAACAGGCAATCCTCAAGTGATCCATCCCGTCGCCCATTCCCAGCTCCTGGCAAACACTATCCCTGCCCATCCTGGCTATGAACTTATCTAGTTCTTTTTTCAATCCTCTCCCAACTCCCCTGACCTCGCTGCATCTCCCATCAGCTGATTTATCCTGCTGGGTCTCTGAGATCCATCCTACCCATTCCCCCTTGCTCCTTTTAACCTGGGCCACCCCCAAATAACCGCCCCCTCCTTGGTTTTCTCCCCTCTCCATCCTGATCCCTTTCTGCAGTCAGGGCTGCCCAGGAGTGTGTGTGTGGGGGGGAAGGGGTGGGGGGCAACATGGGCAGTTTGCCCCAGCCCCCCACCGTTTGAGAGGGCCCCAAACCTGCAGAAATTGAGTGAGTGACGCACAGTGAGCTGGTGCATGGTGTCACAGCGCTGCTCAGGTTTGGTCCGGCTGCCCCTGTCCGGGGAGCTGGGCCCAGCACTGTGGGACAGGAGTCCTCGTTGCAGGGTGCGGAGTACCTCAGTTTCAGGTTTTTGCCCTGGGCCCCTAAAAATCTCTGTGTGCCCTGCCTGCAACTTAGCCCTGCGGCTTTCCCAAATGCCCCGGGGAGGGGCACAGATCCAGGCAAGAAGATGCTTCCCCAAAGCAGCTGGGTGTGTGTGTGGGGAAGGTTGATTTGCGTCCCTGGTGTTATTCACAGGCAGATTGGTGCGTAAAGGGGATGGGAGCAAAGGGGCCGCTGTGGGGCATGGGAGGTTGGTAATTGTAGGTGCTTTACTCTCCTGCCCCGCCCTGTGGGGTGATCCACCGTGGGAGGTGAATCATTGTTTCCCCAGTGAGTCAGGTAGATTAGCAAAGCCCTTGGAGAGACCCGCCTTATCTGAAGGAACTCTCCCGGGAAGGTGGCTCCCCCACACTGGAAACCCCTCCTAAGGGCAGCCTGGGAGGACTTGCTCTGGCTCAGAGGCGATCAGCTGCATCAGGCCAGGGATGTGGAGGGAGCCTGAGGGCCTGGAGTGAGATACTGCTCCTGGGCTCCCAATTCTGTGGTGAATGGCACACATTAACCACTGCTCTGCTGCTGGACAGTCCAGGTAGAACCACCTGTCGTCCTTCTGGATGGTCCGGTACGTCCAGGTAGAACCCACCTGTCGTGCTGCTGGATGGTCCGGTACGTCCAGGTAGAACCCACCTGTCGTGCTGCTGGATGGTCCGGTACGTCCAGGTAGAACCCACCTGTCGTCCTGCTGGATGGTCTGGTACGTCCAGGTAGAACCCACCTGTCGTCCTTCTGGATGGTCCAGTATGTCCAGGTAGAACTCACCTGTCATGCTGCTGGATGGTCCGGTACGTCCAGGTAGAACCCACCTGTCGTCCTTCTGGATGGCCAGGCAACAGTGCTTAATTTGTAATAAAAGAGGTGCCGGGCCCCAAGCAATTTTTTTACTTTCATAACTGATGTGGCAGGCCCAGAGGCGCCGGGGCTCTGACCTGCCAGGCCCGGAGGCACCTGGGCTCAGCCCTGGCAAGCTCTGGCACAAATTAAGCACTGCCTGCCACCATGGTCCCTAATCTCAGTTGGGGCATCTGGGTGCTACCGTAATACACTTAATAACATTGCAAATGATTATTAACCGTAGCACTGGGCCAGTCTGAGCACAGCTCACTATTGCCTGTGAAGTCCAATCTGCAGGGAGTCATAGACGAGGAGCCAGAGAGCCGGTTAGGAGCAGCTCCCTCAGATATTCACTCCAAAGAGACCCAGCCCTTCTTCTTGGGGGTTGCTGCTCTTCTGTGGGAAACCCTGGGACATTCCAGTGAAACGCCTAGTGCTCTTGGGTGGCGTGGGATTCCCCTCTGCTCTCCGATCCCTGCTCGAGAACCAGCAGAACGAGTTTTGAATGTAGGTCAGACCTGACCTCTCGAGTGGGAGGATGGGTTTGTGGCTTAAAGCACAGGCTAGGACAGGGTGCCAGGAGTCCTGGGTTCTGTTCCAATTCTGGGAGGTGAGTGGGGTCTAGTGGTTAGAGCAGCGGCTAGGAGTCAGGATATCTGGGTTTTGGGAAAGGAGTGGGGAGCTAGTGGTTAGAATATGGGAGCTGGGAGTCAGGACTGGTGGGTTCTGTTCCCCGCTCTGTGAGGGAAGAAGAGTCTAGTGGTTAGAGCAGGGGCTTGGGCAGCTGGATGCCTGGGTTCTGCCCCCACCTCTAGAAGGGAGTGTGGCATAATGGCCAGAGCAAGGGATGAGGCACCAGGATCCATGGGTTCTAATTTCAGCTCTGCCACTGATGTGCAGTGTGACCCTAGACCAGTCTCTTCCCACCTCTATGCCCTTCTGTTAAGCAGGGACCCCGCTACCACCTCACACAGGCTTTTTCCACAAGCCACAGGGCCTTTACCAATGCCGTGTGACGAGACGGCAGCCTCAGACCAAAATAAGAACGGCTCCCAAGTGACTCTGAATAGAATCACTGCAGCCATTCATGAACATTAGCTAATGAGTCCCTGAGGCTCGGTGCGCACTCCGGGGCAACGCCAGCTGCTGGCATTCTGCTGGGGGTAGGTGACTCGGGAGGGTAACTAAGGTAGCGTGGCCATTACTGGAAAGCATTGCGATGTCTGGCAGCTGCCTCTGCTGTTTGTGCGGCTGCCGCTGCCCATCCTATGGGGTCAGGCCCTGTTCATTCATTTAACTTACCATGGAAAAGTTGCTCTGGAAGCCAGAAATAGCTGGGCTGGTTTTAACCCCCGAGCTGCCGGGCAGGTTTAGGCCAGGCGTCATTGGGTTTTTTTGCACTCATGTCAGCTGAGCAAAGGGCCTGGTGAGGTAGGGGTGGGGAGGTCCCATTTGCTGGAATCTCGGATCTCCTTTCCAAGCTCCCACCATCAAGGTCAGATTTCCCAGAGCTCAGCTCACCTAGGCAAGGGCCAGGTTTTCAGGCAGCAGCTCCCAGCATGGCTGGATGGTCCCGATGTTCTGAGCTCATTTCAGAGTCTGGCCCAGCTGGCTGATTGCTGAGCTAGGAGGTGCCACTGTACAGCACCAGTGCAGGCAATGGGAGCGCCAGTTTCCCCCCCTTCCCAGCTCATCCAGGAGTAACTCCTTGGGCGGAGAGGGAAGTTTGGCCTCCCACGTAATCCTTGGGACTCCCTGCAGAGCCCCCAGACAACAGGAACCGCTCTTCACCATGAACTGGGCTAAGACTCACAGAACTCATCTCGCCCACAGGCCAAATGGACACAGATTCGAGTCCTGCCCGGGTTGGTAGCAATCGGCATCTGGATCACCAGCACTAAGGTCACTAACTGCTCCCCCACTCGCTGTCCACTTTAGCAAAGGGGCCGAGGACAGACTGAGCTCCTGTCTCCCCACTAGAGGGGATCGAGGATGGGAATCTTCTCCCAGAGAAAGAAACAGACCCCCACATTTGTGCACTCCGTGGCAAGGGAGACATGGTTCAGTCTCGCCTAGCAGCTAGAATACTGGACTGGGACTCAGGAGTCCTAGGGTCTAATGACCTTGGGCAAGTCACTGCTCTGTGCCTCAGTTTCCCCATATGTAACAAAGGGATGGAGATAATGACAGTGACCTCCTTTAAAGCACTGTGAGATCTACTGATGTCAAGTACTTAGATGGAAGCTAAGTATTATTAGGAAACTTTATTGTTATTATCAGGCTCTTGAGTGTGACTGAATGATTCATGCTTCAGAGGGTTCACAGACAGCTGAGAGTGAGTTAGACTTCCGACCCTATCCTGCTGGTTGTCCTTGCACCTTTAATAAGGGCAGAAGATGTGTGGTTTGTGCTCTTGGACAAGTGTGTGGTTTGTGCTCTTCCCTCCTCCCCATGTCAAGTAGTCATGTTTTCACCTACCCCAGAGGTGACTGTATTTCCATGGCTATGGGATTTTTCAGAGGCTGCCATCCTAACAACATACACACAAGGGTCAGCTTCACACAGTGAGAGATGTTACAAAGCAACGGTGGTTTGGTGTGTTCCTAGGCTACAAGATAGGAGACCGAATCACCATGGCCCCATGTGACCTAAACACACATTTAAATCTATTCCTATTCAGCAAAGCATTTAAACATGTGCTTTAGTCCCATTGGGACTAGACTCGGCCCATGAAGTTAACTCTGTGCTTAAGTCTTTGCACAATCGAGGCCTTAGCTCAGTATTCTTCAGCATCCAGCATTTAACAACACATATATTGAAATACCATATAATAAAGCAACTCAAAGACCTCGGGGACCCACCACTAGCCAAGCATCTTTATATTTGGCTACACATCTCCCTATTCAAAAATAAACCCTGAGTCTGAGAAGGAGCAGTAGAACAATTCATCTCATCTGTGTCTCAGTCTCTACTTTCGGTGTGCCCATCAACCTGGTATATGAACTCAATTATTACTGCAGATACAAAGCCCTGGCTGGGATGATTTAACTGGGAATTGGTCCTGCTTCGAGCAGGGGGTTGGACTAGATGACCTTCTGGGGTCCCTTCCAACCCTGATATTCTATGATTCTATGATCTGCTGCCACGTACTGCCTTGCACAGGAACAAGAGGGGGAATATATATTCTCATTTGCCTCTGCTGTCTTGTCTTTTAGATCGTAGACTCTTTGGGGTGTGGGCTGTCATTTAATATTAATACAACCCCTCCGCCCAGTGGGGTCCAACCTTGTGGATCTTTAGGCACTACCTACCGCTAAGTAGATGTGAAATCACAATATTCTGGCACTTGCACATTTCCAATTCACCTTGCCAAACTCTGACAAGTACGAGCTCCCAATGAAAACCGCAGCAACAAAAATTAGATGTGGGGACAACGCAGCCTTCAACATTGTGGGAACAAATTCCTGTTAAAGGTGAAATTTTCAAAAGCACCTAAGTCACTTACTGCCACTTCATGCATACAGCTCTAGGTGTCATTTTCAAAAGAGACAGACTCCTGAGGTGCCAATCCTCAAGGGTATTTAGGCACATAAGTCCTCTGGGCCTCAGGCAGCTAAGTGTAATTGAAAGTCAATGGCACAAAGGTGCCTAAATCACTTAGGCATTTTGAAAATTTCACCCTGAGCTGAGACAGAACTAGGGACTTAGGAAATGCCAATTAAGCAGCAATCCAAAATTGCAAAACTGTAGAAAGTAAAATACTGTGATCCAAAATACAAATGAAAATGCACACCAGAGCCTGCAATATTCATACCAACCTTCACCATTCAAATAATTAATAACACCAAAGTTGATGAATAATAATAATAGAATAATGAAATTACAAATAATAATGACCGGCCAAACATTGCTGCAACTGCAAGTCAAACCAGCAACTTAGGTTCTGATCCTACAAACATTTACACACATGCTTTAACTCTACTCCTATCTGCAGCTTCACTGAGTTCAATAGAGCTAATCATCCAGTGATTAATTTGTGCCAGGGCTAAGCCCCGGCACTTCTAGGCTTAGCAGTTCATAGCCCTGGCATCTCTGTGCTTGCTGCATCAGTTATGAATGTAAAAAAATTGCCTGAGCCCCAATACCTTTTTCATTACAAATTAAGCATTACACTCATCATGGTAAAGTTAAGCATGCGTGTATTTGGAGGATCTGGGCTCTGCTAGCATGCTTAACTTTACACACTGTGGGTTGTCCTATTGAGTATTACAGCAACAAGCAGTGTGGTCTAGTGGCTAGAGTGCTGAACTAGGTTGGGAAATGTGGATTTTATTCTGGGGTGTGCCAGGTGACCTGGGGCAAATCACTTCCCCTCCTTTCCCTGCTCTATAAAGTGGGGGAAATGATACAGCTCTCATCTGTACAACACCTTTAGGTCTACTGATGAATAGTACTAGATAACAACTAAAGTATTATTATTACCCACAATGCCTATAGCAAAGTAACAGGTTTCAGAGTAACAGCCGTGTTAGTCTGTGGGCAGTTTCCACAGTATGCATCCGATGAAGTGAGCTGTAGCTCACGAAAGCTTATGCTCAAATAAATTGGTTAGTCTCTAAGGTGCCACAAGTACTCCTTTTCTTATAGCAAAGTACTGCGCAAGTCTCTGCAGGATCAAGGCTTTAGCTACCAAAAATACATCCCAACAAAAAGCCGGCAAAATGGATGGTTCATGAAAACCCAAAATTATGCCCCCTTGAAAAAAAATGACAAACACTAAAACCGGTAGAGTTTCTAACCCCACAGCCACCCTCAATTACAAAACTGGAGCAAACAACAACAAAAATACAAGGGGTGGGAGAGGAACCCGTTCCATGTACCGTGACCAAACCCCTCTGAAAAACTGTGGGTAACCCCCTCCCGCAAACTAACATTGCAAAGTTTATGGCTGCTGAAGAAAGGGATTTTTTTTAGTGCAATATTGAAACGTGCCCAAACTTGCACAATTTTCTTTCTTTCTTTCTTTGGCCACAACTCCCCTCTGAGTCCCTGCAAAGCCCAGGGAGGCGGGGACGCATCTTTGCTGCGTTTATGTCACATGCAAGTTTGTTTCCCTTGTGCAACGCCCCCAGCTCCCCCCCGGCTGCCCCAGCTGCAGCCTGCCCGAGCCATGGACTCGCCTGGGCCCCTTTCTGATCAGGCAATGAAGTAGCCACCCCTGCAGAGCGCATAGGTTTCTATAGGTGTCCGGGGTCCTTGCGTCCTAGCACCGCCCCCGCGAGGAGGAGGCTAGGGCCCCCCCCCGTGAGCGCGCGGCAAGGGGACTCTGGGGCTTGGGGGCGCGGTAATTTTTGGGGCGCCTTTCCCCGTCCCTGTGGTGGGGGTGGGTGTGAAGGCCCCTCAGGCGGCGCGGCGGGCAGCCCCGGAGCTGGGGCCTGCTGCTGTACGGAGGCTGCGGCGGCTGCTGCCGGCGGGTCCCGGCTGGGGAGGGAGCCGCGTCCCCCGCCGGCAGGTGAGCGACAGGGCGGGCTCCGCGGCGGGGGGGGAGGGGAGTTCCTCCCGCAGGGCTCCCCCACCCCCACTGGGGACCCCTCGCGCCCCCCCACTTCCCCCTCCCGCTGTGTCCCCGGCCCCCCTCAGTCATTCCTCTGGCCCCCCCACGGGCCCCCCCGCCCCGCACTTCCCCCACCACGAGCCCCCTCTTCACAGTATTCCCCCCCGCTGGGTCCCCGGCCCCCCACTTCCTCCCCTCGGGCCCCCTCCTCACAGCATGTCCCCGGCCCCCCCGCTCGGTCCCCGCACGGGCCCCCTCCTCACAGTATTCCCCCCCCGCTGGGTCCCCGGCCCCCCACTTCCTCCCCTCGGGCCCCCTCCTCACAGCATTCCCCTGCCCCCCCCCCCGCTGGGTCCCCGGCCCCCCCGCTCGGTCCCCTCGGGCCCCCTCCTCACAGCATTCCCCTGCCCCCCCGCTGGGTCCCCGGCCCCCCCGCTCGGTCCCCTCGGGCCCCCTCCTCACAGCATTCCCCTGCCCCCCCCGCTGGGTCCCCGGCCCCCCCGCTCGGTCCCCTCGGGCCCCCTCCTCACAGCATTCCCCTGCCCCCCCCGCTGGGTCCCCGGCCCCCCCGCTCGGTCCCCTCGGGCCCCCTCCTCACAGCATTCCCGTGCCCCCCCGCTGGGTCCCCGGCCCCCCCGCTCGGTCCCCTCGGGCTCCCTCCTCACAGCATTCCCGTGCCCCCCCCGCTGGGTCCCCGGCCCCCCACTTCCTCCCCTCGGGCCCCCTCCTCACAGCATTCCCCTGCCCCCCCCGCTGGGTCCCCGGCCCCCCCGCTCGGTCCCCTCGGGCTCCCTCCTCACAGCATTCCCCTGCCCCCCCCCGCTGGGTCCCCGGCCCCCCCGCTCGGTCCCCGCACGCCCCCTCCTCACAGTATTCCCCCCCGCTGGGTCCCCGGCCCCCCACTTCCTCCCCTCGGGCTCCCTCCTCACAGCATTCCCCTGCCCCCCCCCGCTGGGTCCCCGGCCCCCTGCTCGGTCCCCGCATGGGCCCCCTCCTCACAGTATTCCCCCCCGCTGGGTCCCCGGCCCCCCCGCTCGGTCCCCTCGGGCCCCCTCCTCACAGCATTCCCTTGCCCCCCCGCTGGGTCCCTGGCCCCCCACTTCCTCCCCTCGGGCCCCCCCCCCGCTGGGTCCCCGGCCCCTCTCAGTCCCCCCCCACGGGCCCCCTCCTTACAGCATCCCTCCCGCTGGGTCCCTTGTCCCCCTCTTTCCCCCCAACCCCCTGCTGGATCCCTGGCCCCCCACTTTACCTTCACCCCCCAGTTGGGTCCCTGGCCCCCTGCTTCCCCCAACCCCCTCCCTGGGTCCCCTGCCACCTTCAGCACATCCTGAGGGCCCCCCTGGGCTCCCCACTCCTCACAGCATTCCCCTCCCCCCACTGGATCCCCTGCCCCCCCACTTTCCCCACCTCCCTCTCTGGGTCCCCTCCCCCTTCTCCCTCCAGTTCCCCCTTATCTCCTTTTTAAATTCTTCTCGCCTCCCCCGTCCTCACCCTCCAGGGTCCCCCTTCATTCCCCAGATTCTCCTTACCTCCTCCAGCCTGCTCACCCCCCTCACTCGGTGTCCCCTCCCCGCACTCTGTCCCCCCTCCAGTTCACCCTACAGCCCCCTCTTCAGCCTTCCCCACAACCATCCCCCTCCATCCCCCTTAGAGCCCCTCATCATCCCCTGGTCTCCTCTCTTTGAGTCCCCCTTATAGGTCCTCCATCTTCCCCCTGCCCAGTGGGACCCATTCCATTGGGGTCACTAAAACGTCCTCCTTCTCCTCTCCCCCCCTCCCCCATGTCTGTGTCTTCCTGTGGACCCCTCATGCGACCTTCACTCCAAGGTTGCTGCCACTCTTGAAATCTCTGTGCTGCCCCACCTCTAGCTGCCCCCCTCCCCAACTAGGACATCCTGAAGCCTTTCCCCCAGGTTGCTCCTAAGAGAGCCCCCCTGCCTCCTCCTTCCATAGTGAAATCTCTCCTATTCTCCCCATTGCAGGGGCTGCCATCCAGGCCCCTCATGCTTAGCTGTCCCTTGTTGGGATTTCCTCATAACTAACCCCTCCTGTCCCCCCCCACCCCATTTACTCCCCTTCCTGGGGTATTCTCCAGTTCCTGCACTGTCTCCTGTGGAGTTATAGTTTCCTCCCTCTATCTAGGCAGCCTCTCTGGGATTCTTCTTCCAGTGATTGAATTTCTCTGCCCTTGTGTAACCACCTCCGTTTTCCAGGGATTTTATCCTTCTCTTTTCTGGGGTGGCCCCCACTTCATGTGGTTACCCCCCTTCTTCCCACTCAGTGAACGGGCTTGTAATTCCTTATGGTGGCATAGCTGGTGCTAAGTCTTTTCTGTCTCTCCCCCAGTAAATGCCACTAACAGTAACAGCCCAGGGCAAAAAGAAATTCCCCAAAGCTGGGACTGGAGACAGGAATTGTTCTGGTGTCTCTTTAATTTCCTTCCAGTTGCTGGGATGGAGAGGCAGTGGTGATTCTTGTGTTGGCATTTCTAGCTATTGCTTTGAATAAATTCTGCCCCCTCGCCCCCAGACCTATGAACTCCAGAAGAGTTTGTTCTCTGTGATGTGGTTAGCCCTGCCTTTTTCTGATGTGATTTGTAACCAGTCTCTTACTGCAGCAGCCAAATTTCACCTTCTTTTGAAAAAGAGAAAACTTAAAGGGTTGGATGGAGCCTTAATTGTCTTGTAAAGCTGGGGAGGAGGGATTCTGCCCTGGGTGTACTGCGGGATGGACAAAGCTGGTTTTCCAGGGTCCATGGTTTCAACTGGGTTGCAGACTTACACGTGTTTGGTATTTATTATTCAAACAGCTATGGATTGTTGTTGAATGCAGCCAAGCAGCAACCAGGGCTTGTTTGGTCTATTTCAGTTACAAGGGAATCTTTTTATGCCTGAGTAGCATCGTTTTTTCTCCCCTCCTTCAAACAGCTGATTAGAATCATCTCTGGGAATCCACTTGAGTCCGCATTGTCAAAGATGAATAGCTCGATCATATTGGTGTGCATGCATTCAAGGAGGGAGAAGCTGCTGTGTTGGATACGATTGCACCAGGTATGCAACAGACTGATGGATTGTCGTTTCGTAATTCGTTATCCCCAAGCAATCAGACCTTCTGTTTTAAATGCTTCATAATCTCTGAGAAATATATATATAGTGTGTGTGTGTGTGTGAGAGAGAGAGAAACAGATGGTGGTGCTGGTGAAAGATGCTGGATTGATTTGGTGCCCAGAGACCAAAGTCCTGTGAATATCCCTTTAACAGGTACAGAATGGACAGTGGCAATACAAGCATCTCCTATGTTTTGCTTTAATCCTGATCTCAACATTAACCATTATAATGACTTGTCAGTCCTGACAGGCCTGTATTCTTGTCAGTCATTGACTGATCTGCTGCAAATCCTTGTAGTGCTGCGTTTTCTGATATGATAATAGATTTTTAGGAACTGGACTCAGACCTCCTCTCCCCCCCCCCCCCCCCCCCCCCGCCCCAGCTCATTCTGTCGGCCCTCAGGTAACATCTCTCAGTTGTTAATGACCAGGGCTGAATCTGAACAGCTTAGATGTGGAGGGTTTTGTAGCCCATAACCAATCCATTGAGCCATCTTGTCCTTCCTGTGCTTTGTAAAAATGCCTGAAAGAACTACTTAAGGATTTTAAAAATTATTTGATATGCTAGGCAAGTGGCCTTCCCAGAGGCAGTTTTTATTAACATTAGATTTTCATGGTAGACAGTATATCAGCAGCACTGATATCACCTGATTACCTCTGTTCATTCCCTCTGGGGCACCTGACATTGGTCACTGTCAGAAGACTGGATACTGGGTTAGATGGACCTTTGGTCTGACCCAGTATGGCTGTTCTTATGTTCTTCTGACCTGTTCCTGCAGAAGATGCTCCAAGTTGATAGTTCTGTAGGTGTTACAATCAAATGGTCAATATGTATTGCCCTGTCCATTCATTCACCTTCTGGTATCTAGACACAGGTAATACTTTGCACTCTCATGGCAGCTTCGGTCTGAGGACCTCAAAGCATTCTACACATGGTAAAACTTGAGGAACAGCTGTGTGAAATAATTTGCCCAAAGTCACAGAGCAAGTCAGTTGCAGAACTGGGAACGGGACCAGGGAATCCTTACTCCCAGCCCCTTCTCAGGTCATTCTGCTCTCTTGTCTTAATGGTTTTGTTAATGTTTAGGAAAGCTGAGAGATTTCACCTACTCTGGCTTTATGAGCTGGGCAATGTGCTATATTTATATTGCCCTCTGTGCTAACTGTGGTCCACATCTAGTAATGATAATTGAAGTCCGTGGTTCATGTGGGTGCAGGGGATCTGCCTGTGTGGATCCAGCTGCAGGGTCAGGGCCTAAGACTGCAGCTTCCACTTGGTGGAAATAGAAAACTCCAGTAATAAGACTGACTTCACTTCTGGAAATCCGAATGTGACTTTAGTAGAAACTCCAGTCCTGTGGTCCTTAGATTGCTGCTAAATTTAGGTCTCCATGTTTGGAACAGCTAAAGATGAGCCATTCCTGTCAGAGGCATTATAACAGTCAGAGCAGGGGACTGGGAGTTTGATCCACTGGGTTCTCTTCCCAGCTCTTGGACTAACTCTGTGCAAGTCACTTCACCTCTTAATTCAAATATTGATAACTCAGGATATTCTTGTTAAAATAATAAATATATATATACACGCAAGAGCTTTGGAAGGGTTATAAACTTCAAGCTTCAGGGCATAAACAATCTTCTAACTATTGGGGGGCTAGGAGGAAACTCCCTCGGGGCAGGCTGAATGTGCAGAATGAATTTTGTTATGTGCACCAATATGGAAGTGATGTGTGACACATCACCCTCATATTGGTGCACATAGCAAAATTCATGTGATGGGGGTGGGGCTGAGGGGTTTGGAGTGTGGGAGGGGGCTCAGGGCTGGGGCAGAGGGTTGGAGTGCAGGGCTGTGAGGGCTCTGGCTGGGGGTGCGGGCTCTGGGGTGGGGCCGGGGATGAAGGGGTTGGAGTGCAGGAGGGTGCTCGGAGCTATGGTGGGGAGAGAGGACTCCCCGCAGCAGCACCTGGGCTAGGGGGGAGAGATGCCTCTCCCCACCGCAGCAGCTCCGGGGCTGGGGTCACAGGATAGGTGCCCCTCCCCTGGCAGATCTGGGCTGTGTCTATGTTCGGGCCAGGGGAGGGGCGTGGTGGCAGGGCTGGGTCAGGGCGCCCCAGTTGTGGCTGAGTTGGGGCCGGGCGCACTCCGGCCATGGCAAGTCCCTGGGCGGGTTCCCTGAGCACCTGTGTGGTGCTAAGAAGGATGCCATGCAGCTGCACAGCTTACAGGAAACTTAGCCCATAACTACCTGCTGCAGGGTTTCTACCTCTGAAACGCTTGATACTGATCATTGTTGGAGACAGGCTGCTGCTCTAGATAGGAATTGCCAGACCAGATTACACCACTGTACCTTAGGGCTTGTCTACACTTGAAAAGCTTCAGCAGCACAGCTGCAGCGTAGACACTATCTATGCTGACAGGAAGGGTTCTCCCGTCAGCGTAGGTAATCCACCTCCCCGAGAGGTGGTATTCTTCCATTGACGTAGCACAGTGTACCCTAGAGTTATTAGTGACGGTTGCTGAGGGCTGTGGATTTTTCATAGCAGCATAGCTGGGTCAGCCTAACTTTGTGTAGACCAGGCTTTGATTTATCTCTGTTAAAAAGAGGTTGGTGATTAATGTTTGCAAAGTACTTGGAGATGCAGGAGCTAGAGAAGAGCAAATTATTGTTGAAGTGTTTTTGAGAGTAGCAAGTTGATAGAATTGCTGCTGCAGTTAAATATGTTTATGGTGGGTCTCAAACTCTGCCTTGTGAGATGATCTGACTTGTTCATAATTTTGCTTAGTCTGGACATTAAGGTCCCATTTCCAAAGGAGTTGAGCCCTTGCAGCTCTCGTTGAGCACTGAGAGAGCTGGGGTAGTGCAGTACCTCTGAAAATCAGACCACAACATTTTTTTATTATGGAAAAATTAATTTTAAAAATAAGTCACTGGATTTAATTATTTTTCATCACAAGTTATAACTCGTGGAGAGGGAATGAAGGAAGTATGGTTTTATGGTACAGTTCTGCAAGTCACAAGATGTGGCTTCCTTTGTGATCTTGGTCAGGTTGCCTCCGTTTCTCCACTCCAGCATGGGATCTTTTCTTCAGAGTGGGGTAGGGAAGCTAAATGAATAAAGGGCCTCAGTCCTCTGAAAAGTGCTACAGAAGGACAAAGCATTAGTAGTTTGCTATTAACAGAGATTTTGGGTGCAGAGGTCTTTGTGCAAGGAGTTTACTGCTAGCCTGTATCCCTCATGTGACTGTGGAGCAGCAATTTCTTAGTCATTTCTATAATGTCTTTGAGATCATTTGTCATTATTCCTTGTGGCATACCCTGCAGAGTAGATCCGTTTTAATCCAAATTTAGGAGTAATGCCTCGTCCTGGTCACATGAGCCCCAGACTTGTTACTATTTAAGTAATGCAGAGTTGGCTGAATCAAATCCAGCATAAAATGAAACCTTGCAGAACCGTGACGAGATGTCAAATGCTTCTAACCCGAGCATTTTTATGAGGTCAGACTGTAGCAGAAACTTCAGCCCACTTGTCAAACTATTTGGAGCTCTGTCCTGATTTGTGGTCCACGTAGTGCATTATTAGTGCCGACTTGCAAAACCAGCCACTGTGCTTGTGCTGAAATGAGGTACTTGGTGCTGAGTATCTAAGTGGGATCAAGCCATTGGTGAGCAGTCTCTTTAGCTGATACTCTGTCTGGCTCCTACAATAGAGCATAAAACCCCCGCGCAATTATTGATTGAGAAAAGCAGCTACTGGGCAGGTGCATTAGAGTTTTGGTGTACTGCTTTGATGCATGTATGTGGTGACCCTATTGATTCAGTGGGAAAATAGCTGGATTAATTTTACATGGTGTCCACAGATCTATCAACTACAGGTTTCCTTTGACCTTGCCATGGCACACCACAAAGGCTCAGAAGGACACATCGACTACGATTCCTATATTAAGGAGTCCCTGAGTACTCATTTACAGTCCATCCTTTACTGTTCCTGTCCTATGTTTTTACATCGTACTTCCTGGAGTGCAGGCTAGTAGTTAGAGCAGGAGACTGGGACTCAGGACTCCTGGGTGCCATTACTGGCTCTACCTCTCTCTCATGGGCACATCCCGTGGTTCTTAGCACCACAGCAAACTGTGCTGCATTGGGTATTGTGGGAGAGTCTGTCCTTCTTTTCTGCGGATTTATAGAGGTAAGGAATAAACTTGGGAATTCACACAATGCAGCCAGTTCCAGGTAGCCATGGTCCTAATTTCAGCGTCTAGCCTGGACCTTATAGGTGTCATAACATGGGTCACACTCTGGGTAGGACCCCATATTGTAACACCAGTTGGGATGTAGGTCAGATACAGAAACGAGGAGGTGGCTGCCTTGAACCTAGTGGCCAAAGAGTTTGATAAATTAAGCCTGTACTTAAGTGCTTTGCTGGATCAGGGCCAGAGGCAGGATCAAGACTCTTAATACTAGCCTCCTCTGCCCATTCACACTACCACCGTTGGTGTGCAAAGTCTTTCCTCTGTGTGTCTCCTGTGTGGCTCCTGGAGAATAGCCTCCCTTCATCTCTCCGCCTCACTGACTTCCCATCTTGCACAAAATCTCAACTGAAAAACATCTCCTCTCCTCCTTGTGCCTCTTAATCTTGCTCTCCCTCTGCTATTTATTATTTAAATTTATTCTTAGGCTTGGAAGGGTTAGATTTTTATTGGAACATGTTGATTTAATCGTACGCACCAAAACTGATGGAAAAAATATTTCTATCGATGATGATAGAGATTGACAGCTAGACAGAGTAGGTAAAATGCTGCTTGAGAGCTTTGAGAGTTTGATTTAAGGCTCTTTACTTTGTATTATTTGATGTGTGATGTCATTTTGTGTTTTAACAATTATAAAGCTGTGACTTTTTGAATCTCAGCTTCTACTGTTGTTAAGTAATTGTCTGACCACCCATAATTTCCCACAAATTGTGAACATTTAAATAAATGAAAATTGGGGAAAAAATGTTTAAAACTCAGTTTTGTGAAAATTTTAAATTGATAAAAGTAAGAAAAAAAAATGCTTAAAAGTAAAGATCAGTGTTACCCTTTGAAATTATGAAAGGATAAAAATCAAATTCTGCCAATCTACATTTTTTGTGAGTACAGTTTGTGGGGGGGAAAAAAAAAGCACAGAAAATGTTTTGTTGTAGAACAGGGTGCAGCTTTAAGGGCACAATTTGTCCCTTGAGCATGTCTGGCTTTTGAATGGATGAGATATGTATGTCGTGTTCAGGTTTAATCCAGTTCAGCCAGGTGTGAAAATGGATGGCAATCCATCTGTGCTGATGCCGAGAGAAGAATTTTTCTCCTACTAAAGGAATTTCATACTAGGCGGAGGAAGATACATTCTCCGATAAGAAGAATTTATCATGGTCTTTGTTTAAATGCTGCTTATAGCATTCTGTTACAGCCTCCCTATGTGATCTTGGTCTAGTCACTTTCCCTCTGTGCCTCGGTTTCCCACTTTTAAAAGTAAGAATAGCCTCTTCAGGGGGAAAGTTACAAGGGTTAATATTTGTAAAGCACTTTGTGATCCACTGAAAAGTGCAGTGGCAATGCAGAGAGTCTATATAGTGGAGGCAGAGTTGAAAATGAAGTCTTGATTCAGTGCATATTGAAATTGCTTTATTCCCCCGCTCCCCAGCCCGATTAGTGTGTTCTGAAAAATATCTGGAGCTGGAATGAGATGCAGTAAATCATGAATGCTGAGGAAAACGAAAAGCAACATAGTGTAATAGAGACCAGATGTCTTATTGACACTCCATCCAGTATTCCTGTTTGCTTGCCAGTCCTAATGCTACAGTGCTAACAGTCTTTATTCAAGGCAGGCAGGACTGGGACATTTTTTAAAATGCAATCACTCTGTTCCATTAGGTCTCCCTAAGCGCTTACAAGGAGTCACAAAAAACAATGCACTTCAAGAGCTTTAACTCTTCACAGCTTCATGTATGAAATTCTATATTCATTGGGCACTTTCCTTTCTTTTGTGTTAAATCGCTGACATCTGTGGAGTTCCACCAGGTCGAAATTGTGGGTGAAGTAGGAACCACAAGAATTCAGCTCTGGCTGCTTTCTAGATTATATTGCTTCTTTGTGTATAGCTGGTGGGCTTGTTATCCTAATGAGCACAGTGATTTAGAATGGAGGAGCTAAACTGAGGTCTGAAAGCTGCAAACAGAAGTAAATAGCACATTGTAATATGTTTAACCAACTGTTGAGATCCACAGAAAAATATAGAGGAGGATGAAGGCAGAGAATGCATTCCCTGATTGGGATGTTATGGAGCTTTTAGAGAGGGAGATGTTTCTTTGGCTTTCTCCAAACTGATCCAGACAAATCACTGAATAAACCAGGTGCGGGGACGGTTGATCTAGATTGTGTCAGGGAGATACAGAAAGAGGTTAGACAATCCTGGCTTTAAACCATAGTTCTAAGAACTAAAGAAATGCCCTGCACTGGTTCCAGTGCTAGAACTGCCATGGGGAGCGGACCCAGTAGGCCTGTGTGTTGCATTTGGTTCTGATGGCTCTCTAATCCCAGCTGAACCCACTGAGCGGTTGCAAGTCTCTCGCCATCTTTCTCCTTTTGTTGCTGATTTAGCACCACTTATAAGCAGCACCTCTTGTTGCGTTGTTCCTGAGCAAGCATTGCTTCCCAAAGGGAAGGCTTTTGGGGTGTGTGGGGGTGATAAAGGATTTGGGGAATTCTTCTGGGCTTTGCAGCTGCTGCATTTTGAGATTTACACAGTGGTGGAAGCCCCCATGTGCCTTGATGGGAATCTAGACTGCATGTATAAAGCTGTTCTAGATGATACTGCGGGTGCAGTAGCCCAAGTCATGGAAGCTTTAAGGGGGTTTTATAGCTTAGCATTTCAGTGTGATTGTTTTATTGTCTCTAATGATTCTGGAACATGACACAGGTGTTCTGGGCAGTTTGAATAAATTGAAGAGAAAATCTTAAACATTTCTATTTCTAATAGGGTCCACTGAGCATGCACACCTCCCACTTTTATGACCCTTTAACCAGGGACTATCTTATGGTTTGGGGAAGGAGGCGCTGCTGAAAGGGTGTAGAAATCAGACCATGGAGTTGCTTCCTTATCTGAACCTGTTGCTAGATGGTGTATTTTACTCTAATAGACAAGATAGCTTTTTGGGCATTAGGGGGAGGGAGATGGAGGGGGACTGAAACACAGGGAGATGAAGTGATTTGCTCAGGGTCACACACAGCTGGGAACTAAACTCAGATCTTCAGTCTCCATCCATAGACTTAACGCCATGGCCATGCTTCCTTCTTAGCATTCGTATACTTAAGTTTAAAATAAGCGAGTGGGAAAACAGTAGTTTAATTGGATCCCTATAATATTTTCCATCTGCAACCTAACAAGAAACTTGTCAAAAGCATTTTTCTGCATCAAACCCCCCCTCCCCCCGCTCCCTCGAGAGTCTGGGACTATAAAAGCCCTCTGTGATTGTATGTTAAATTGTTATATTAGTCAGGGATGACTGGTTAGCATGGTATAAAAGGTACTTTTGCGTTTGGCGTGTGACTGATGATCTAGGGTTGGGCTTTAACAAATGCCACAGTTGATTTTTTTTATTAGTTGGTGTTTGTCATTCCAGTTGGCTTGATGTTAACATTTTAAGGATTCCAGCTTGTAGAGATCCCATGGAATGGCTTCCCCCAGTTGTAGGCAAACTGCAATACCCTGTACCTGCTTTTGTACTACAGTCATAGACCTTTGTTGAAATATAGAGGAAGAACTCACATGGACAAGGGAATTGGTAGTGTTGAGTTTTCATGGGGCAAAGTAGAGCTAATTAAGGAGGGATAATAACTTCCTTGTGTTTTCCGGGTGGTTAGGATCTAATTACCACAAATGTTCAAAGCATGTGGGGTAGGCACCAAAGGAAATGGGACACACAAAGGAAAAGTAACTTACAAATGCTGTGTATGTTATTTCTGTGCAGAAGGGTGAAAGCTGTAGTTACATCGCTTCAAATGCCTAGAAAGATTGATAGGACCTTGCTGAGATTTGGTCAGACTTCATTTACCCAGAAGTTAGAACTAAAGCAGTTCTTCGGTTAGAAAAGAAAATCTTCATTTTACAGAAAGAGAGAAGTTAATGGCTAAGCATTGCTATATTACTCATATTCAATTCCAGTATTTGAAAAGAAACTCTTGGATATTTTTGCTGATTAATTCATTCCTCCTCTCTCATCATGGCAAGCTGAGGACAACAAGATAGGAATGTAAATGAGAAGAGGATGGTCCAGTTGTTAGGGTACTAGCCTAGGACTTGAAGACCTGCATTCAAGTCCCTGCTCTGCCCCAGACTGTGACTTTAAGGGTCTCTTAGCTTCTCTGTACCTCAGTTCCCTGTCTGTAAAATGAGAAGACAAGTTCTTCTCTACCTTGCGGGTGTTGAGGATAAATGCAGACTGTGAGACTGAACTCAGATACAAGGGGACCTAATAAGTACCTTAGATAGAAAATCTTCCCAATAGCCATGGGATGTGAGTAGATATTCCCATTACACAGATGGGGAAATGGAGGTACAGAAAGTTCCCCTGATGCTAATGGCGCAGCACTGGATCTCTCTTTCATCCCTTAGACTTGGGAAAATCCAGACTGCTATATCCTTTTGAACAGATCCCCAAAATCTTTTTATTTACGTACTATTATCATTATAGTTTTTTTATTATTATTATTTTCTCTGGAGTCTGGACCTTGACTATATCTTAACCAAGAAATTTGGGCCTTGACAAAAAATAGACTACCTCTGCCTTAGATGTTGAGCTTTGGTTGGACAGTTACAGTAAAGAATCTGCCTTATGAAAATTAACTTAAGGCGCTCTCATTAATTTGTTTCAGGATTATTTTCTGACTCTACAAATAGCAATGGCTTTTTTCTTAAATGTGGGTGGGGAAGAAGAAGAATAGATCTTCTGGCAGCATGTGGAAGTAACCATGTGATTGGTTGCCCGCACGTGGTTTATGTCATGGATTAGCAGATAAACATGGTATTCACTCTTAGAAATAAATACATAAACCAAGTAATTAAATTAGCAGGGAAGTCTCTTGTCCTAGGCCATGTGCCATGCCAGTAAGGATTTTGTAGGCTGTAAATATGGAGTTGGGGTCAGATTGGAAATGGATAGGCTGAAAACTGTTCAGTGATCTCTTTCCACAGCAAATAATTCTACTGGGTTTGGAAGTGACTGGGAGAGAGCGGGAAATAGGAATCCTACTGAAATACTTATGCATTTGAAAAAGGTGGTGGTGTTGTATGGTGATTGTGAGCTATCTTCCTGTACAGAAAAGCAATGAAAGAAAAGTGGTCAGAACTGCAATAACAAACTTTTATTGAGAGGAATGTCAGTTTAAAAAAAGATATTTCCACTTGGCACTGGGTTTCCTTATTTCTGGCTGACCATAGTAGGATATGTTGTTGCAGTTATGACCGAGATGACAAAAGTAGGAAGTGTTTCCAGCTTTAGTTTTAGCTTTATTTAAAAAAAAAAAAGTAATATTAAAAATGAGTGTGAATTGTAGGGGGCGGGGCATAGCCCAGATATCTGAGTATGAGGCTTGGAGCAGGAATTCTTGTTCTAATTGGTTCTGGCACGTCACGTAGTCTCTCTTTCTCAATGTAATAAAGGGATAGCACTTACCTACCTCCCAGGAGTGTCGGGCGACTTAACTTTCAAAGTGCTAGGTAAGCGCTACATATTAATCTGTCACAAGGGGAAATTAAAATGATAAACCGGAGCCGGGAGGGATTTATTGCATTCTAGTTATGAACAAAGCGCATTGGATACACCCAGCTTGGCGTATAAAGCCATAATCCCATTAATGGCTACATAACCTTGCAAAATTCCTTTAGTGTGAGGTATAAAGAGTTTCCTGGTTATTTTCTTTTGCTTTTTGCAAATCAAGGCTGGGTAGAAAGGGCCTTGAGAAGGAGTCTAAAGGCCAAATGTGATCTATTTCAAGATAAGCCTCATTGCTGTAAATTGTGCATATACTGGAGGTTTTCCCTATTGTTGTTGCACCAATGTGCATGCCATTCCTATGCAGACAAGACCCTAGTCAAAAAATGTTCACACCAGATTGTCTCAACTTTAAATATCTTCTGAGGCACATCCCAAAAAGAGTGCACCTAGTAGGCTCTGCAGCAGGTTAATAGGCAGATGATCTCTCTCCCCTTCCCAAAATGACTACCTTTCACATTGCTTTCCTTTCAGCTTTGAAGCGTGAAGACCTGCCACTGCTATGGGTGACGCTATTGTAGATGCAGCCCCTGGGACAGCGTTGGATCAGTCATCCGGCCCAGTGCTGCAGGGAAATGGAGGGACTCCTCTCAGCGTCATCAGAGAAGGCGTTGGGGAGTTGGCGGTTATCGACCCTGAGGTGGCGAAGAAAGCCTGTGAAGAGGTCCTGGAGAAGGTCAAGCTGATGCATGGGGTCTCCTCAGACAGCGTGGCTAAATCGGATGATTGCAACGAAATGGAGAGTGCTCCACGGACCAACCTGGAACTAGCCAATGGAGACGTCGGAGATGGCTGTGAAATCAAATGCTTGGACGACCCAGCTGGCGCGCCTTCCAGGATCCAGGAGGAGGACGAGACCATGGCCAACACAGTGAAAAGCGCCCGGAGGCGGCAAAAGAACAACTCAGCTAAGCAGTCCTGGCTGCTCCGGCTCTTTGAATCCAAACTCTTTGATATCTCCATGGCCATTTCATACTTGTACAATTCAAAGGAGCCAGGGGTACAAGCTTATATTGGAAATAGGTTGTTTTGCTTTAGGAACGAGGATGTGGACTTCTACCTGCCACAGCTTCTAAACATGTACATCCATATGGATGAAGATGTTGGCGATGCTATCAAACCCTACATTGTGCACCGCTGTCGGCAAAGCATCAACTTTTCCCTCCAGTGTGCTCTGCTGCTGGGCGCCTACTCCTCGGACATGCACATCTCAACTCAGCGACACTCCCGTGGGACCAAGCTGCGGAAGCTCATCCTCTCTGATGAGTTGAAGCCAGCTCACAAAAAGAGGGAGCTGCCGTCTCTGAGCCCGGCGCCCGACATGGGGTTGTCACCTTCCAAAAGGACTCACCAGCGGTCCAAGTCGGACGCCACAGCTAGCATCAGCCTGAGCAGCAATCTGAAACGGACCGCCAGCAATCCCAAAGTCGAGAGCGAGGATGAGGTAATGTTGGAGTCTCTTTTGTCTGTGAAGCGTGTGTCCACAACAGGATATGTGCCTTTGGGCCTCATCTCATAACTGTTTCTCTGCTAGAGATTTTTATGTTAACCAGTGCAAATGATGTAAATTTCATTTATTTTTTTCCCCCAAGAAAAGTGGCATTATGTGCTGTAGCCATGGCTGGAAAACGTAGAGCCCATTCGTGCAGGAACTCTCTATTGTAATAAAAAAAAATACTTTGCACTTCTTCTCTAATGCCTTTTCTCTGAGGGTCCTACAGGTGCCTTTACAAAGATAGGTGAGTATTGTTCCCCCACTTTACTGATGGGGAAGCTAGGAAAGGAAGGATGACCTTATGGTTATGGTAGTGGACTGGGATTCAGGAGCTCTGGGTTCAGTTTCTAAGCCACAGATTTCCTGTATCACAATTTAATCTTCATCGTCATTTTGCTGTCTGTACAAAGGGAGACAACTGTTTCCTACCTTAAAAGATTCTGGGAAAGATAAACTCCTTATTGTTTGAAATGTTCCAATTCAACAAGAATGGGCACATCTAAGTAGGTAGCTAAGTTACATGGTGATTTAGTGCTAGAGTTAAGAATAGAACCCAGGCTCCTATTTCTCAGCTCTGAGCCTGAGCTAGGCTTGCTCCTGTAAAGGAAGGAAGTGCCCTGTACATTTAGCAGATATATACAGAAATGCTTTGCACCCATTAGTTATAGCTACTGTAGGTGGTCTCATGACCATTGTTCATAGGAATGAGTCTCTCAATGATCAGTCTTTTCGCTAATAAATTGGTTAATAAATATGATCAGCACATCTGTAAAATACAGCTGGAGTTTTTGTTTTGAATTGGTGCATTAGGGCTTGCTATTGGTTACCCTGGGAGCTCATCCTGGGAGGGACATTGGTGTGAAATTGCAGCCTTGATGCAAAGCACAGAATGAATATTTCAAGCCTCTGCTGAACTTTCATTCCCCGTCTCTGTCATTTGCATCAAGGAAGGAGTTGCAGAGAGATTCAGAACAGAGGGTTGTTAATATCCAAGATTGGTGGGAATTCACCTGTAGCTGAATGCATCAGGCAGGAGAAGGGAAGGCCCCCGATTTCAGCACACAGTGGCTGCCCCTCATAGTCACCTCTGAGGAGGATTCCATCGAGGTATTAAAAAACAATCCTGTGCAAAACAAAACAGCCTCTGTGCAGATAAGCCCAGACAACTCCACCAGGTCTAGTCCCCATTCACTGTCCAAAATGAATGTCGGATGCAAATGCCCTTGCTTTTGAGAAGAGAGCCATGGCATTTTTATATTGGCTGACTTTCTTGTTCCACAAATTGCCTGTTGTAATGAGACCTCCTTTTAATCGGTCCTCCTTTTCCTCCCAGCCATAAAGCAGAGGGAACCCAAACTGTGTTATGCTGGAAGGGTTGGGCTGTGTGTGAGGCAATGTCAATTTGCAGTGTCTAGTGTTAATGCAGTTTAATGCTAAGCAGCGTTAAATAAGGACTAAATCAAACTTGCATGCACATGTACATTTTCCCATGTCATACTTCTTCAAGACCTGAATGGCGCTCTCAGGCCTTGTGACTAGCTGGATGACACTGGTTATTTTTAAGTGTAGAAAAGTTATGCATTTAGACATGGATTTTGTATAGCCTTTGCAATCATATTGTTGCCTCTACAGAGTGCTTTATCTGTTTGCCAGATACTGTGTTTATTTCTGATGCTTGAGCTGCATTTCTTACAAAAGGAATCTAGACTCCCCTACATCCATTTCACAGGTCTGGCAGATAGTCTTTCAGAACAAAAGGATAAAGCTGTACCCTTGGTTTTTGAGGGAGGGAAGGGAAAGGAAAGGAAAAATCTGGTAATCTGAGCTTTATTACATTGCTTTCAAATGACCTTGATGTTTTCTCCACATGTTCTTTTGGAAACCAAGGTAATGAGTAGTGCAGGTCTTATTTCCAGTACTACAGTGTTAGAGGGTGAGAGGACAGGGAATTGAGGTGTTAAGAGTGCAGATCTGTGAGCTGTGCTCAACAAATTGGAGAGAAGCAATGCATCACTTCCTCTGTCTTAACTCAAGCAGTTGAAATACTCTCTTGGGGTAGCGAATCATCTAACCAAAAGGGATGGTTTAGCTGGCAGAGAATTAGGCTTGTTACACCTATACATTACTCCACAGGTTCAAATCACTTCAGGGTTGACTCAGCCCTTGGTCTTTCCAAGACAGATAAATTTAATTCTGTGCAACTTTCTCTGGGTGTATGCCTGTTTTTCAAGGTCTCCTCTGAATAATAGACAACCAAGTTGCTCTCTGCTCTGTCTAGACACTAAAGATCTTGTGGTTGTTTCTGTAACAGCAGGGAGTTTAGCTGACATCCTTTGCTAATGATCCCCATCCCCTCTGTTATGCAGTGCCAGAGGGGGCTGTGTAATTCTTGTATGTATAGAACTTGAGAAAGAGGCTCTACAGAAACATGAAGTATTAATTATGTCAGCTGAACACAGCCTGGCCGATTAGTAGTTAAAAATGTCCTGTTTTCCCAACCCTGCGAATTCGCATGTCATGAGCCAAGGGGAAGGCACCATGTGGGTAGGGTAAGTGAATGTTTCATGTCCCTGACAGTTCAATGTTTGGTAGAAAACAGCTGGCTGACAGAAAGCAGGACACGTGGAGGTCTCCTTAGCTCATACTGGCTGCAGCTGCTCATATAATGGAAACTGAAGCTTTCATCTATAATTTATGTAAAGCTGCACTGAGAAGAGTTTCTCTTGGCAATGTTTAAAACATATTTCGGTCCAGAGGCCACGCAAGCCTTTTGAATGGTGTATGGCAGTGGAGGAGGCCTCAGCTATCCAGGCTCTTTAAAAACTTTCCCAGCTTCAGAGCGTTCAAGAAGCTGGTTAAGATCGTCCGTTTGCTGTTTAAATTCCTAGAAACATTGTCTTATGTTAAAACAGCTAAACTCCTGTGAAAACACACTCTTCTGCAGACTGTCAGATAGTCTTAAGAGGCAGCTATTTAATGCTAAGTAATTCTCAGTCACTCCACCTTTGCACTAGGAACAGTGTCTGCGTGTGGGGGCTAAGGTGTCTCTAAACCTTTTTTAACACCCCACCCCCCATATTCTGGGGCCATGCAGAGCCCTGCCCTGTGGGTGCAAATATGCTCTAACTTAATGCTGTGCTTTCCATGGCTCCTGGGAAGCTGAGAATAGCCGTAGTGCAGTGCACTCCAACTAGATTCTCAACTTACGCTAGGTGCAGGGTCCCTTTAGAGCCCTGTGCAGAGGGATCTCGGGGTTGTTTCCAGCCTCTTTGTGCCACTAGAACAGCATAGGGCATTAGCATCAATGAGTATTGGGCCCAGAGGCTCTAACTGCCCCAGTGAATTGCTGCTATTCTTAAGGTTCGATTAGGATAATTTGATCAGTACTAAGTGCCTCCAGGCACTGGACCAGGTGGATGAGCAGCAGAGGCAGCAAAGTCTCCACCAATAACATGTCAGTCTCCACTTCAGCCCTTGCTGGCCTCATTTAACTTGGTTATGAACCATAAGTACTATACTTTAATCATGCCCCAGGAGAAAGTTTGTCTACCTTTTTCTGACTCCTCAAAATTCTTTCTTTTTAGAGATTGCGGAATTTGATTATAAATTGAAAACTTGTTTTGGGATTAAGATTAAGTAAGTGGGTTACTGGCAAGGATCATGACTAAGCTTTCCTTCAACTCTGATTTTATTGACGATGCCCTCATCCATACATCTGGTCTTACACTGGCATCATCCTGCCAGGGACATTCATTAAATATTCAGATTTGTCTCGTTTTTAAACCTGTAAAAACCTCAGATGTGACCAGGCCAGGGATAAAGTATTGAACTTTCACCAGTTGGCCTATACTATTATCAGAACACTTCTGTAGCGCTATAAACTTACACTTGGCTTTGCAAGCATGTCAGATATATTTGTATTTAAGTAAGACAAATTCAGGATTGCAGTTCAGGAGAGGCCGGGTATGGGGGATGGAGTGGAGCGCCAGATTTTTGAGAAAAGTAAATCATTCCGTTAGCTCTAATCTGGTCTAGGAGAATATTTAAACCAAAAACAATGGGAATTGACTAACTTCAGCACTAGCAAAAAGCCTGTCGGAATCGGGAAGAACTGAAACACTGGGCTAATTAATGTTATCTTGTGGTTTGAATAAGGATGAATCTATAATTTAAAGATTATTATTGCCCCGCCATCCTTGTTTATGGACCCTTAAATGAGACATACGTTCATACTGCTTCTGGTTCACTCAAGCCTTTGTCAGTACCTTCAGTTCCGGATGAAGCTAGTCTGGTTTAAAGCAGGCATTAATACTTTTTTATTTTAAATGCATTCCTTTTAGAACATAATCGGGAGGGATGTTAGTACAATCCGATCAGTTGCCAAGCAATCTGGTGCCAGCATGCATCTGGTCTGGCTAGTGCGGGTTGAATGAGAGATTGGGGTAGAGAGCACTTCTGGAGCTCAGAGACATGGTGCTATAACCCAGTTGGTAAACAAGGATGTAGGAGTTAGCACAGTAACACTAGAGATAAGGGTTACCTGGATTTTTATGGTGAGACAATTGGGTTTCTTTACAGCGCTGTAATAAATCACCATTTCTGTCTGTCTTGGGGTACTAAAGCACTTCCTGTTTCTCATCTTAAGTGCAAGTCTCTGCCCCCTAATGTTCCGAATAGATGAATGCTATGGTATCTTGTGAGCATGTCAGATAGGGCTAGGGGGCCATGATGGAAAGCAGATGGGTCCTTTTGCTCCCTGGAATATAAACCACATACCCTGTTAATCAAGTGTCATAGTATCAAGAAATCCTGTAACTAGATCTTTGTTCCCTCTGTCTTCCCCTGCACTCCATCCACCCAAAAAAGATTTTTAGGAGGTTTGGTTCTTTAAAATATTTGATTTTATTAAAATGTTCTTTCCACTGAAGTTGAACAGTCATGCAAACGGTTTTGAGGTGCCTTCTAAACTAGAAGGTTGGGAATTTTCCAGCACTGTGACTTCCTCGTGCCTCTTTGTTGTTTAACCAGAACTGTCTCTTCCTTGTGGGAAAGACGTGCTTTCAAGTGTTCATTTATAGATACATGATTGTTTCACTTTGGGCCAGTTTGAGCTTTGGTGTAGTACGTACAGCTCCTGTTGAAGGCAGTGGAATTACACCAGGGATGAATTTGGCCTTTCATGTGCTGCTATCTGAGACTGTAGCATTTTATTACCGCGTACAACTTTCAGTTAAGATCTTCTTGTTCCAGTTGTCACGTCATGCTGCATAACCTCAGTAATAACCATACATGAGGTGCATTATTTCAAGTGCTCTTGCTTGTGTTTCTTTTTAATTCTTGCCAGGTTGTGCGGTCGAAACTGAACCTCATGAAAAGTTTTAACGGTATATGTTTTATCCTGTATTAGTTTCCCTTCAACGAGTGCATGGGCTTTTGTAGCAAAAAGCTGCAAGGGTGAAATGGATAGCATTGCACTTTGAATCCTTCTGACTCAGGGAACAGACTGAGTTGCTGTCATCTTCTCCGTTACTGGAATCTTTTCCTCAGCTTTCCCTATCAAGGTATTTCTGATGCTTTCACCGCCACGGGGACTCTAGGTTTGCCTGCTCACCAGCTCCAATACTGTCTGTATGAGGACACTGGTTACAGTTACTTAATTAAGCGACCTTAATTTTCCACCTGAAGAACTTGAGACCTGGACACACGATAACTTGCTGTAACTTGATTCAGAAGCAGAAACAGAAGACAGTGGAATACTGTCCAGTGCTCCATTCATAGAAAATAGTCTGAAATGCCATTGCTGGGCACATGCAACCTACGAGATGTCTGAGAACATTCTGTAACATGAAGGATTCCTACAATCTTCCCAGCGAAGAAGCCATACGATACAGATGCCCTACAATTTCAGAGGTGTTGCTGTTATCTATCTCTTCACAATGTATGTCTCTGTTGGAGTTTTCCATTGGGTACTGGCTACAAAAATTCTCTCAAACATCGTTCCATGCACCAGAGATGGATTCTCTGCTCCTTTTGCTTGAGGGGATTCTTCTTTCCCCACTCCTTTCCTTTGTCATGGTCATCACCGTCCTTCCTGTCACTTGAGTTTGCAGCTGTGATGTCTCTCTTTCTTCCTTTACGTCATGTCCAGAATTCCTCCCTTCCCCTTTATCCCTGCTGGAAATGGAGGCGCCAAGGCGGGGCCAAGAAGCAATGTGATGCACCCTCTACAAACTCTGAATTTACTAAGCAGTTCTCGGTGCCAAATGATGATTTACTGATGGGCAAATTGTCCAGGGTCTACAGCACCTATAAATCAGCCTTGTAAAATTCTACTTGCTGAGGATGAGTAACTGTCTTTGACAGAAAAATTATATATTGTCATAAAGAGTTGGCAAGTAAATTTTGTGCCTGGGCTGGAAAATGATCCTGGCAGTTTTGTTAGCACCAGAGTGCATTGTTGATAGTGGAAAGAAATCTGTTTCTTTTGCATCACCCTATTTGCTGACAAGATCATTTCAGTCTATATTGAACACCATTTGGAAACCATGTTTGCTTATTCAGCCATGGCAATGGTTCTTGGAAACTCCAAGTCACAATTTAGGTCTAATTTTTTTTAAGGACCCCCCTCTTTTTCTCAGTTGAAACTTAAGGGATAAGTGTCTTGCAGTCTTTTCTGGCTCTGCAACCTATGTACAGGGAGATCTGCTTGCGCCATATCTGGGAGAAGAGTTGTTGTGGTGACAACTATTGGAATGATGTCACCATTCTGGGGCAGGGTAAAGAGAGGCTGTTGCTTGCTGACTCAGTGAATGTGTCAAGTTAACTGGGGGAGTAAGATCATGTTACCAAACAGTTTCCCCTGAATAGCAACAAGTTGGACTTGGGCAATTCTGTTGGTAAAACTGGTCTGCACAAAAGGTTCTGGACAGAGCTGACTGGAGTGAAGGTTATGACTCTGTTTCTTAGGAATTTGTAGCCTTTTGTACAAGGATTTAGTGTTGTGTTGCAGACAGCAATTACTGTTTGCAAGTGGAATCCAGCACGTCTCATGTCAGTGGATTAAATTTCAATAAGAGACAGGCTGCCAATGAGCCACAAGACAGGCAGCTAACCTGTCTTATGGCTCATTCGGGGCTTGTCTCTTATTGACCCCAGTTAAGGCTTTATATTTTTTTGGGAGGTGGGAAGTTTAAATTTAAAGTGAAGGAAGTCGTCTCATCTGCTGATAGGTTTCAGAGTAACAGCCGTGTTAGTCTGTGTTCGCAAAAAGAAAAGGAGTGCTTGTGGCACCTTAGAGACTAACCAATTTATTTGAGCATGAGCTTTAAGCTCATGCTCAAATAAATTGGTTAGTCTCTAAGGTGCCACAAGTACTCCTTTTCATCTGCTGATGAGTTTCATTTCTTGGCTTTGTTTAAACAAAGAAAACAAGTTTTGTTTTCTCAAATCCCCACCATAAGTCTAATAGGATTTACTGTAAAGATGCAGAACATTCTCTTGAGTGCCCTTAGAATGGGGTTTGTTGCAAAGTAAAAAATGCTTCCCTGACAGTATGTAAACATATCTGCATCAGTTTCCTCGTGAACTTCCGTGTCGCTAGAGCTGGCGAATACTTTGTGAATAGTATCAATGGTAGTGCTACATTAACCAGTTCCATAGCTGATGTCCTGCAGGTCCATCCTGCTACTCTACAATATTTTGGTATAGGAGGCAATGGTAGGGCTCAACTTTTGGTGATCTGCACACTGTGCTCGAAGAGAGGGGGCTGACAATGCTGTGCAGACAGTCCTCATTTTCAGCACCTCCTGATATTTCTACTTATCATTTATATATCATCTTTGTACTTTGAAAACACTGTACATACATTAATCCATACAGCTCCCCTCTGAATAGGTAAGTAAATGGACTCCATCTCTCAACAACTGTGCCAGTTCTCTTGATTTTGCCAGTCCAGGCTCCCAACACAGCTCAGCCAATGCTCTGCTGTTTTGAGTTTGCAGCATCCACTGGGATCAAAGTTCTGATCTTCCACATTAGCTCTTCTGGTGTCCCACAATCGTGACCCTCTGCAACCCTCTTCCATTCCAGTCTGCTCTCTAAACTCCCAGCCCTTCCAGTGCACCTCACTCCTGATTTCTGCTAAGCTCTTTGAGAGAAGGACATTCTTTTTGTTCTGAGTTTGTACAGTGGCTAGTACGATGGGATCCTATGAATCCTGGGCCCCATTGTAATACAAGTAATAAATAATCCGTCTATATCGCACCACTGAACTGTGAAACTTCAAACTGAGCAGTGATTTTTTTTTTTTTTTTTTTTTTTTTTGAGGGGAGAGATGTGGACATAAATCACTAAGAACATAGCTACTTCTTTCAGAGATGAGTTCATACAGGGTCTTTTTTTGGAACGACAGTATGTTTTAATAAAAAAATAACTTGGGCCTTGTCTAAAGTTACTAAGCAGTATTTTGTCTACAGTATCATGTGACATAATGAGAGAGCTCTTGTGATGAAGGACAGTGCTGCACTTTGTTAGGCTGTGCAAAAAAGAGATCCAACTGAAATTCCTCCTAGAATCTTTGTCATGGAGAATAGCAGCAAAGTAATCTTTTTGTATGGCTCATTCACTCTGTCGCGCCTGTCCCTCCTCCTCCTCCTGCCACCCCCAAGATTTTAAAAACCAGAGAGCAAAAGGATTCTGATTTTTCATTCTAATTCAGTAAATTAAAACCATCTAATCTAAATGGACATTTTTTTGTTAACTACAGACCTGCCCAAGCTCTTATTATGAACTGGGAGTTGATGGTTCTTGGGTCCTCACAGACTCTGCTCCTAATTTAGTTTGCTGCACATAAACAGAATGATTATGCTGGTTCAACTAGTAAGGTAAACATTTTAAGTAAAAGACTGCTAATTGAATAATAGTTAAGAATCTAGGCTGGCTGCCAAGACTAAGTATTGAAAACTAGAGCTTTTAAATGCCAGTTTCTCTGCAACTGGTTAGAAACATTTCACCTTGGTATGGCAAAGTAGCTCAGAGCTTTGGAGTAATACAAGTTTGAAACTAAATATGTAGGCATTTATATCGGTATCTTAAGCAGCATTAGCAATATTTTAAGAAGTGGTGCTAGAGGGTTGTGTAAATACAAATCTCTCTGCACTTTGTATAAAAACTGATCCTCTGTAACAGTGGTTCTTAACCTTTACTTCAGCCTGCATCTCTTTGGTTCTCAAAATATGTTCTCGCACCCCTTATCAAAAATCATTAAAGTAGGTCAGTTCTTTAAACCTAGATATATTTTTTTGTTTGTATATTACAGTAATCGTTAAATTTATAATGTTAATAAATACATAGGTTTGATGAAACAAAGTAGTTGTACTTACATGCCTGTGCTTAATTTGTGTTCGATGATTTGCCTTCTAAAAAAATCTGGCATGTCTCGTACTCCCAGAAAGGACATCTCGCACCCCTGGGGGGTGCATACACCCCAGGTTAAGAACTACTGCTCTAGAAGTATTCTGAATCTAAAACCTGCTTTTTATCAGTTGTAAACATTCTCTCCCTTTTCCCCCACCTTGCTGTCCTAGCATCCATGATCTGGTTCCCCGTCCCCTCTAAAAACAAAAGTATATTAGTTTTGCAATGCATCATAAACGTAACATGGAGGTAGTACAACAATAAAGGTTATGTGAACAGTAAGGAAAGGGAGGAAGTGTGCCTTGGTGTTATGGTCCAGGAGACAGGCATGGGCAGGAGAACTCTGTTCTGTTCTGCTAGTGTCCATGTGACCCTGGGCAGGTCATTCAGCTGCTCTGTGCCTCAGTTCCCCATCTGTAAATTGGGGGATGCACTTGGGGCCATGCCATGCACTTGGCTGGAGCGTCTAGGCCACTACCATAATACAAATAATAATGGTCATATGGCCACTTCCCTGAAGAGAAGAGTCTAATTGGGAAGAAGGTGTTAGAAGTACCTCTAGGGGTATCAAGTAAGATGACTTGGATACCTCGATTAGGTAGTGCACAGTTATAAATGTTGAGAGAGCCTTGCAGGAAGGATTCCTGAGAAGTGAAAGTGTCTTTTAAATGAAACCAGGCATGTCTAGCTTTGTATGTTTTACAAAGATCACTTAAATTGTTTTTACGATCATGATGAGCTGTGTTCATTGGGTAGAAAACTTGTGCTGAGCATTATTCTTAAATTTTGTTAAGCTCTCCCAAGTGCGAGCCTGATGCTATAAAACCATAAGAAGTTCATTAAAAATAAACCTAGAATTTGATTTTGAGTCTCTCCTTGGTGCAGAGAGAAATATGTGGTGAAAATAAACAGGCAAAAGGCACTTTTAATGAATGGTCAAAGGCTGCAAGTGTCCATGAATGTGCTATGAACTTCAGATTTTTATGAGACAGTCTAGAGAATTTAAGGTTCATGGCTTCTTGTTGCCCTGGTGACAAATGTGGACATTTACTAATGGTTCACATGTGTCAAATCTATATCTCTGGGTTGCTAGGGCGAGGAGTTGGCTTTTGGCCTGCTTTGAACACATTCATTTTCCCACTGTTTTGTTTTCTAAAATAATTTCCTGGCAGGCTCCCTGAAGGTAGGCTGGCAGCACATTAGCACAAACAAAGTGAAACTGTTCGATATCCAACTGAAGCACCGAGTAATAACTCTTTCACTGGTGACTGAGCTGGCAATTTGTGAAGGGCAGAGAATTTCCCCTGCCTTTCTAAAAACAACGAGGAGTCCTTGTGGCACCTTAGAGACTAACAAATTTATTTGGGCATAAGCTTTCATGGGCTGTAACGCACTTCATCAGATGCATGGAGTGGAAAATACAGTAGGCAGGTATAAATACACAGCACATGAAAAGATGGAGTTGCCTTACTGAGTGGGGGATCAGTGCTAATGAGGCCAATTCAATTAGGGTGGATGTGGCTCATTTCCAACAGTTGACAAGAAGGGGTGAATATCAACAGAGGGAAGATTACTTTTTGTAGTGCTAATGAGGCCAATTCAGCCATGGTGGATGTGGCCCTGCCTTTCTCTGATGCCCCAAATGTGCCTGCCCTACTAGAACCCACCATTGAGGAATGAACACACAGCTAGGATGTCAGATACAACTGTCAGTTCTGGTTTGCAAAAAGAAAAGGAGTACTTGTGGCACCTTAGAGACTAACCAATTTATTTGATCATGAGCTTTCGTGAGCTACAGCTCACTTCATCGGATGCATACCGTGGAAACACCAATTTATTTGAGCATGAGCTTTCATGAGCTACAGCTCACTTCATCGGATGCATACCGTGGAATACAGACTAACACGGCTGTTACTCTGAGTTCTGGTTTGGGTGCTTGCAATCTCAGTGCTCCTTTGTGTCCAGCGGATGCACGCAGGGAGAGATGAGAATGTTGTGAGTATGGGATATTTTCCTGCTAAGGTGCTGCTGAGCTGCAGGTGCCTCTTGTGAGCTTGTTTCACCTGTGCAATTAACCAGCGAGGTGAGAGTGAAATCACTGAGACACATCATTGAAGGTTGTTCCTGGATTCCTCCTCTCATCTCCCAAGGTCCCCAGTGACTGTGGTAGAGGAAGTGCTGCTGATTTCCTCCAGGCATGTTGATTTGGTTTGTTTGCGTTCAGGCTTTGTGGCAATGTTCACACCGTTTTGTTGTTGGGTTTGGGTTACTAAGAGGGTTTAGGCCTGTACCCCACTTTTACTTCCTTCCATCTCATGTTCAGCAGCCCTCTAGAACTGGAGAAGCAAATGGTACCATTTCCTCCCTGTTAAACACAGCTGAGAACATTAAAATTGAATGAGGGTAGGTGCTAAGACATTCTGAGCTTCTCAGGGTCACGCGTAAAGTTTGTAAGGTTAGCAAAAAGGTATACATTGAATTCCACAGCAGTTTTAGTTATCTGCCATTCCTGTCCAAATGCACTAGATCCCCTGTAACTGTTGTGGTGTTTTGACTAAGGTCACAGCTTTGTGTCTCATTTCTAATGACACAAGCTAAGCCTTCCATGATCTTTAGTCAGCCAAATGACCCATCAGCCATACCCTGCTATGCCCTTTGTTCATCAGTCTAGTCACTTGGTCCTTTACTTTCCATTTAATTGTTACACATTAACTTCATGATAAATTTTTGCCATGTGTGACACCATCAACTGATACTTGTCCGTCTCCATAGATAATTAGTGCTACAGGAATCCCATACTGCTTTCATTTCCATGGCTACCATTACACTGTGTCTTGGGGTTTTCAGCCTTCACGCTAGTTTGGGGAGCAGAACCAGATCTTACTGGTGGCCTTGTAAACATGTTTTCTAACCCCTTCTCTGGAGGGGAAGAAAAATCTATTGGTTTGTGCATTTACACATTTGACGCAGGCCGTCCTGTGGTTTATGTCGTCTGCTTGTCATACCAACATGAGCTGCAGAGATGTTCAGTGAAGGGCAATGGCTTAATTAAAAATAAAATGGAAACTGAACCTTTGAGGAAGTTGACTTGCACTGTGCAGTAGCTGTTCCTTCCCTGAACTAGCATTGGCTCATGTTTCTGTAAGATGTTGCAAACATCTGTTGCATCAGTAAATAAGTCAAATTACGGGACAGTGCAGGAGTGCTCAGACTGACTTTCTGCTCCATTCTGTACTGTGCTCAGGACTCCTTGCTTTAAGGTTCTGCAACATGGCATGGCCTTGTAAGAGCAGCGATTGAAGTCAATGGATTGTATGACCTTTGTAATCCTGACTTGGGTCAAACAACCGTGGCAAGAAATAAGGTTTAGTTGTATCTTACCTTCACTCCCTTTTTATTACCCCACCCAAGTGTTGGCTCTTACTAACTTCCCACTCATGGACTATGCTCTGCCAACTCTGCCTTACCAAACCTGTCCCCTCCCACTGGTGACTCTGTACCTTCTTCTTTTGTCATGCTGCTCCCCAAAGTTGGGCAGAGAGCCCATTCTAGTACTCCAAGCGAGACTTGTTCTTCTTCAAGCCTCTCCTAAATCTTCATCTCTTCTGGTAACCTTTCTATAGCTAACAGTTCAACCCTGCTCAGACTTCATATCATTTATCCATTCATTAAGCTCTCATTACACTTTCAAATATTTTTTAAAAATCTTGCAGCTAACAGAGCACAAGCCAAGCAAGGTGTGGCCACTCTGCTTGTATGTAGTATCCATTCCCTTTCTGCTTTGTTTTGGCTATGTCGACTATAAGCTCTTCAAAGCAGGAAATTTACTCTGTTATTTGTAAAAACCATGAGGCCTATACTAAGGGAACATATAAATAAGATTTTAAAAAGACTCCATGACCCACAGGTCTATATTAACAGAGCTCACATTGATTTGAGTTTCTTTCTGTCTGTATATGCGTGTATGTTTAATAGAAGCTGGAAATTGGCTGATAGATAATCTACACACTGTGCTGACAGTACACATGGTAAATTGGCTTTGCCATAAAACCAAAGGGTGAAACGTCTATCTAGTTTGCTTTTTAGAAGCACCTATTTGCCTGGATAGTTTAAAGACGGCAGCAGGTAGTAACTGACTTATTGAATTCTGCCAGTGTGAGGTGATACTTTTATTACTATCATAGTTCAGTCTAAGCTAATAGAACCTGCTGATTTGTAGAGCTCAGGAATTTGCTCATTTCTTCAAGTGAATCGACTCTTAATTGCTTTCCTAGATAAGCATTATTTGGAATTGCCCTTTATTTCTATCCAATTCTTTCACCCTCTCCAAAGTTCATTAAATTAAATGAGTTGGATCAGATCCTCTGTGAATGTGCCTGTTAGAATAAGGTGCTTAGTTTAGTGTGTCCTGGAATCCTGGATGAGTCCCCAGGTTTCTAATCCTGAATACCAAGAGAATTGAGTTCCCTTTCTCCTTATGCAATCTTGGGCATCCCTTTTTTTTAGTCAGACTGGTTGAGTTTCCCTTCAGAGTTAGGAGATGTCTACATGGGAAAGTTATACTTGTATAAATGAAGGTGTCAATTTAAACAGATAGTTATACTGTTATAACCGCCCATATTCTTAATCCAGAATGAGAGTGGGTTTTTGTTTATTTTATGCCTCTTTGGAAGGGGTTTAACATAAACCAAAACAAGCGACTCTTATTCTAGAATAAGAGCTATAGCAGTGTATAATTAAACCGGTATAACTGGTAAAATGTTCCTGTGTAGATGAGCGCTACATTATGTCTGTCCATCAGAAGGAAGCTACCGGGATTTGTTAGAATAGCTCTTAATGCTAGGTAGTTACTAAATAAGAGTGTACGTGTATCCGATGAAGTGAGCTGTAGCTCACGAAAGCTTATGCTCAAATAAATTTGTTAGTCTCTAAGGTGCCACAAGTCCTCCTTTTCTTTTTGTGTATATAAACTAATTGTTCAAAGAGAACCAAAAGGACCAGTATCTCCTTTCAGCCCACTGGACTGGGAGTTGATATAGTAGAGAGCCTGACTTGGGGCTGTGAGAATTCAGATGTGGTTCGTAATTGTCCAGTTAAAGTACAATTTGTATAAAAACACCTGTTAATTTATATTAAACATTTTTGGTCAAAGTATAGATTTTGTTTGAGCTTTAAAAATCCAGCTATGGGATTTACCCACACAATGCCCATTTGAAATTAGTGGGAGTTGTGTGTTTAAATCCTACTCAAAGGTTGAGGTTTCCAAAGCTGTCTTTAAAACAGCTTTGAAAAGCACTCATTTTAAATGGTTTCCAATGAGATCTAAATGTCTGGTCCTAGAATGTTGTGTGAGACTGTCAAGAGGAGGACTCCTGTTGGCTTTTTATTACATTTCAGTGTACTTTAAAAACAATGGGACTGATGCTCATATAACCTAAAGCTCCTTGATGCTGCCACGGTGGCGTTAAAAGGGCTTTAGGATGGATGGGGAATCGGGCTCATTGTTTTTAATGACTTAAGGTAACATTTTCAAAAGCATCTAACTGACTTAGCAGCCTAAGTCCCATTTTCCAAAGTGAAGTGAGACTTGCTCTTTGTAAACAGGTGTAGTTTCTAACAGCTTGTAGATTACACTGTAGTTTTCATTCTTTGAGTGAGGAAATGGGGTAGTTTGTAAACGGTGTAATGCAATCCCAGCTGCTGCTGGCATGGGACAGAAGAGGCTGGATGGGAATTGAGTTTGGATCTCTGGAGTGCTGGCCTGCTTTTCTTTCCTTTGTCTTTTACCCAGAAGTTTCTGAAACTCCACCATTCACCCTCTGAGTATGTCCGTAGTTGGCATATTTGCTTCAGTTTATATTTGGTTTAAAAAAAAAATCACTTATTTAATTTTGGCCTGGATTAAGCAAGTATCGCTTTTAACAAGAAAAATTCCAAGCATCCCATCCGCTGACTCAATCATATTATAATTTTCATTCTCTTTGTTGACTCGTTCAGACTCTGTCTGTGTGTCTCAACCTGGGTCACAGTTGCTGGAGTTGGCCCATTGTGTGATAGAAGGAGTCCAGTGTTAAACTCTGCAACAAAGGTTATCACTGTAATGTGGAAGAAATGCACTTTATGGCCACAGCCCATGAACAGTCAGCTATTCATACTCCAGCCTGCTTCGGACAGCAGAAATATCTAATTAATATATAATCAGTCATTGTGCAGTTCAGTCACTACTGGTTTTCAAATTGGTAATGTATTTAAGTTGTGGATAACAAACGTTAGGGCTGCTTTACTGCAAAGAAACTATGGACCTAATCCTATGAGGTATGGGTGCATCTCAATGCCATTTGGTCCTAATAGGGATCGAAGGATGTTCAGCGCCTTGCAGAATTGGGCAAAGCACGTTGCGGCTTTGCTTTAGAGGTGGGGATCCCGTTTTTCTGCTCAAAAGAAGGAGCATGACAGAATGGCATTTGACAGCCAAGTGTAGTGTACTCCCCCCCCCCCCACCCCCTTTTCTCTTGCATACACAGACTAGCAGTTCCTGGTTTTCTGCTTATAAATGGTTACTTGGAGACATTTTTCAGAAGGAGGCAAGGTATCTTGCTTTGTAATCCCGAATGCGTTCAGTCTAAAGCACTTCTGTTTCCACATAAAACACTATTTAAGCTCCTTTTCTTTGCAGTGGGATTTTCTCTTTAACATGAGAGCCTATTAATTTACATACTGGTAATTCCAGTATGATTTTCTAAATCTTAATTTAAGTTTCAATTGCTTTACTTTTGAAAATGCTTTTAAAAATAGATAAATAAAGCACACGCATAACATCGTTTCAGTGAAATCTCTCCATCCTGCATTACAGATCTCTAAAGGTGAAATAGACCCCTCTGCAGAAAGCCAGTGCACAGGCTAGAACAATACTCTTGTCCTGCTCAGGACCTCTGCCTGGCCCTAATTCCATCCTGACTACTTGTAAGAGAGTATATTTATTCTTACTGGACAAAGGTTTTATTTAACTCTAAAAGATCAAAAACGATTTGGCTCTGTGTAGCGCAGGTTGCTAGTTTGCAGTAGCTTGGTGGTGCTTGTGCTAAGAGCTGCTTTAAGCAAGTCATCACCAGGCTAGTTCTTGCATAGACATATCCTGCTGTGCTTGTTTTGATTTCAAACACCGTGGTTAGTCAAGCTAGCAGCTCACAGTGGTGTCAGGCACCAGGGTGCCTTTTATAAAAGTGGTAATCTGTGGTATTAGGAAGGAATCTACCCATTACAGTATTTAGCTGGTAAGGTAAAGAGATGCTGGCATCTCTGACATCAAATTTCTGAAATAATGAATGTTTCCTGCACCTGGTATCTGAACAGTTCTAGGAACGAAGCCCAACTTAATTTACTAGATGGACTGTAGCTTCTAGATCTTGTGGCACAACAGAGCATTCATAGGGGAGAAAGTTATGTTTTGGCAATAGGATTTCTCCTGTTTTGGGAGGTGCAGGATAAGAATCCTTTCTTTAACTTCTCTTAGCCCAGACAGCCCCCTCCCCACAAGTACTACTTGCACTGAGTTAGTAGGGTTGTCAGCTTTCTAATTGCTGAAAACTGGACCCCGCCCCCAACTTGCTCCTCCCCTTCCCCATCACTTGCTGCTGTCCCACTCTCTCATGCCTGGTCACTGGTTCCTCTCCATCTCCTCCCACTGACCCCCAGCTGGCGTCCCTCTGCTCTGGGGCTGGGAGGGGAGCTGCAGCCGGATGCGGAGCCTGCTGTCTGCCTACCTGCCCTCAAGATGCAGGCAGGAGGTAGCCCCAGCTAGCAGGGGCTGGCACGGGTTGATGACCTGGCACATTTCCCCCACCCCCCCCCCCCCCAGTAACCAGGCTTTTGGTGTCCAGGCACCTGGCAACCCTATGAGTTGAGCAATAGTCCATTTGAGAAAATCTCAAACTCCTTGTTCATTAATCGGAAAAGACAGCACACAAGTGCCAGGGTAGAGTTGGAGACCAAGGACATATTCCAGTTGAAGGCCTTATTGTGCAGAAATTAGCTTTCTTGTGTCAAGAGTGTCATCGAAGCTGGTGAGACTACTTGCGTACAGATAGAATGTGTGATAAGGCCTCTAGAGCATGTTTTCCAAAGTCTCCAGTGACGCACAGCAGCGATTAGGTCAGCCCAGTATCTCAAGGCGGGTCGACACACTCTGTTGCTGTAGTTAACTAGGTCTGACTTTACGCTGATTTTAGTTAAATTGGTGCAACTTTGTGTGATGCTTCTGAATTGATTTAGACCTGGCTTATGTCAGTTTTAGCTTGTCAGTAAATTTACCAGTGCATGATAAATAGAGATAACAACTTTCCACAGATACGAGTGTGTCCATTCTGGTTCAACTAAATAGATTTTTAAACTGGTTTGTTTAAACGAGAGCAGTTTTTGATGTGCTGACAAGCTCAAACCTTCCTTGGTAACTATCCCAAGGTCTGTATCAAGAAACAGAATGATACCTCATACTTTTATTATTTTCTCTACTTCTTTATGCAATTAGGAAATCAGTGGTAGAAGTATTGAGCCAAAAAAAATTGTGGCAATATGCAAAACTGTTGTAAAACCTGCCTGGAATTGCAAATAAAGCACAAGAAAGAGAGAGGTGTATGGAAGGATTTTCTTTGCTGGGTTTTCTTACGGGGGGTTGTGGTGTTGAGGAATGTTTCATTTCAAACAAATGCAATTCACCTGGTTTAATAGTTTCTCTTGCCAGCTTTTTAAATTTTGCATTTGTGACTTCAGGGCTCATGTAAGGTCTTGTGTTGACAGCCCTGGAGAATGAAATCTAATTACAGAGCAGGTACAGCATGGAAGTGTCAACTTCTTTTCTAGGACAGGAGGGGAGGGAGTTTGAGAGGGGAGGGAGTTCATTCTGCATGGTCCATTTGGTCCTTGATCTCTCTGGGTATGTCTTCACGGCAGACTTAACCAGGGCTATAGCTCGGGTGTTGCCTCTAGCCCTCATTCCACCCACACAGAAACACCTCTCACATGGACTCCAGGATGCTTTTTGGTGCTGGCAGGCACAGCTGAGGGGAGGTTTCCTTTAACCACAGGCTGATATTCCACCTGCTTTGCTCTGAGAACACTCAGGTGCTGTTAGTCCTCCAGTCTATCCTACAGTTCCACCTGGGCTGCATTTTCTTATCTAAGTCCTCTCTTCTTCTGCACTGCACTTCAGCCCCACATTTGCCGTCTTCATTTCTGCTGCACTTCTACAGCATTTGAACAGAGATGTTACTCAAGAAATCCTTCTCCTGTGCTGCTTGTTGGCCAGAAGTTGGCCCCAGCCTTCTGGTAAAGCTGTGGTGAGCTATCAGTAAGACCCATAAGAGCATTCCTGCACAGGAGCCAAGGAAGGACAGACAAGTTTTGGTACAGTACGCTGTGAATAACTTAATAGAGTATAATGTACCAGTATAATGCACCGCTAAGAACCATGAAATATCCTAGAACTCTATCCCAGCACATGGGCTACTACAGCACTGTTGTGGATGCAGCCACACAGGTGTGGCACAAGTAGTGCTTTGTAGTAGGGATGTTCCCAAGCCTGAGCTAATCTTGCAGTGAAGACATAGCCTTTGAGACGAAGAGGGCCAGTGAGTGCCACTTCTGGATTTTTTTAATGTGGACATTCAACTCTTGGGAACTGGACAGAGACACATGGCACCAGAAACAGCCTCAGATGGTAACAACTTTTAGTCTGCACTTGAATTTGTGAGGTAGAGGTGAAACATACTATTGAAACATTCCATCACCAATTCTTCCTTTTCAGTTGTCTGCTGCAAAACAGTAATATGCTTAAATGATCTTTACCTCCCAACTCACCTGTTCATTTAACTTCATCCTGCAGTGAAGTTGTCATGCTGAATGCAGGTCTGCAAAATTAATTAACAAGCCACAAACTCAGGGCTCCGACTCCTCTGTGGAATCCAGGGCAGGGAAAACTGCGTGATGAAAGGAAAGGCTCTTCTTCAAATACAGAACTTCAATAATCAGCAAGTGCAAACTACAGCCTTATGAAGTTGATTGAGCTCGGCTGGTGTGCATGTTTATCTGTGTGAAAATCCCTTGTTAATATTTATATTTGGATTGTTTACCTATTTTGCCCTTTGTTTCCTGAGGTTGAAAGCAAATAGTTGCTTCCTGATGAGTCTTCCAAGGCTGTTGCTTAAAATATGTGAGCACGCGCCCACCCACCATTGTGGCCTAAGAATTGGGAGGGTTTTTTTTTAATGTGCTCATGAGGAAGTTATTAATTTAAATGCGATTATTTCTCGAGTAAGATTAAGCCTTGTGGAATTAGCATGTCCCTGTAATTAACATGCTAAAAACAGGTCTGTTTGTTTCTCTTTGGGAAATGAATTAAATCAATTACACACCAGTCTCAAGGGTGTGAGGCTTCAATATTATCTCTCTTTTTGTATGAAAATAACAGATTGAAGGATTTTAAATGAGGCACTACAGAAATACTGGTTTTGTTTTAACCCTATTTTATTCAAGGAATCAGAATATTGCTGCCTTTGAGCCAGAAGAAAACCAAAGGGGGAGAGTTTTGCTGAAATATAAACATTTATTATTATTTATTCAGATTTATACCATAAATCTTAGCCAAAACTCTCGGCACGTCTGCCACAAATTACAAACATAAAATTAAGTGACTGCTGTCGGACCCGAATCCCTAACAAACACAGAATTCTCCTTCCCCACACAAATCTCCACCCCATCCTCTGCAGCAGTCCATGCAAATTACTACTTGTAGTGTGCACTGAAGGTAAACAGACCCAGGTTTGTTTCCAGGGCAGGTGGTATGGGGCTCATCTCATGAACCCTTCATGGAAAGTGCTCTTCAGGTTCCTTCCTCTACCGCCTTTTTATTAAATCAAGGGGGAGCCAGCTTTGCCCTGGCGACTTTGGCAGTGTGGCATGAGGAAAGAGGTTATGTCTCAATTAGAAAGATCTCAGGCCGTTTGTGGACTTACAGGCCAAAGCAAACACCTTAAACTCAGTCTGGAAACCGTTAGGCAGCCAGTGCAGACGGCAAAGCAGTGGTGTCACACAGTGCTGCCGAGAAGCACTGCTTTTAAATAGGTCACCATGTTCTGCACCATCTTACATTTCTGGATTGGGTTATGGTGTCAGCACATCTTGGTGTAAATCGCTTCTGTTCTACAGGAATCGGAGTAGAGGAGAGGTTGCCCTGGGTTTGGCCTCATGAGGCCCATGTTGGTAGCATTCCAGGAGACCATGGGCTGCACTGAATTTTTATGAAATGGTGCCAATTGCAGCTGCTTCCATTTCAAGTGTAGACACGTGGTCTGGACACTGCATAGCTTAGCTAGGTTTTTAACAAGCTCCTATTGCAGCTGTCAGACATGGTTTGGAAGCTGTCTGAATTTCTGTCAAGCATGGGGAAGTCTCTCCAGTGAATGGGGTAAATTCTGGAGTGCCATGACCATCTGCTGGGTTGGGTTCCAAACATGAAATTGTGTTGGAATTTCTTCCTGCGGTGTGAAGTGGAGAGAAAAATGACTAGGAGTTCTGTTCAATTACCAGAATTGCTTGGTGATCTGTCGCTACCAGTGCCCCTGTTGCCTTGAGCACCCTTGCTCTTCAAGAATGTGTAATCTAGGCTGTATTTGCACTTAGCTCTGTGGGTAGAATAGTTATTGTTCATTTATATTAACAGTTCTCTTCTGTACGCCTGCTGCTGCCTCTTGTTTTTCACTTTTGGATATTGGAAAATTATGGGGACCATAAAATGAGTAGGGACCATGGAAATGTAAACTACAAGATTATGCGCAGACTGTGTTATGAATCTAAGGAATCAAGCAAGCGACATTAAATTGAGGTCATCTATCTACTCAGGAATGATTTGTGATGGAACCTAAAATAACCATTACAGCAGCTACACAAAATTCATCTTTCTCTGCTTGCAAAGAAGTCTGATTAATAGTTTGTGTTTGCGGCCCTGCTGATACAAAGAAGGTTTGCTGATAGTATGGTGAATCTACTTCTTCAGTATACTTGTCTCCTGATTAGAGTTCCGCCTCGCAAACTTCATTGAACAAATGGCTTAATTGTTGGGTTTTTTAGTCTGGTTCTAGGATAAATTACCATGAGGATAATTTTCTAGTGAAAAAGCTGTTCAAATTAACGTACTCAATGAAAAATTATAGATGGATGCAGTGGTGGAGGAAAACTTTTGTAGTTTCGATTGTGAATTGTTTGGGGCATGCTTGTTTTGCATGCAGCATCTAGCACAGGAGGACCATGATCCTTGATTTGGGCCTCTAGGCACTACTGCGTTTTAAATAATACAAACTGATTTGGACGCTACAACAGATATTTGATAGCACTAATATGTTTTGGAGAATCTGGAGTACTTTTGACCTTCATTTTTGTGTGATGAAGTATTTTGGAAAGATTTTGACCAATGAAAATAAAGTCATTTGACACTGTTTACAAGATTTCAACAATAACGGACCTAATCTAATCAGATCTAACTTAGATTGTAATATTTTTGGAGCAGGGAACCCTGTCTGTGTTTGAAAAGCTTCATGGACATATATGGCATCATACTAGTAATAAATCAAGATTCATAAAGTTATTGCCAGATCCATTAACCCCTGATCACTCTAGTAGTATCCAATGACCATCGTAAAATAAGATTCTCTATCAGATTTTGCAATTTCTTATTAAAGGTTAGCAAGCCTGATTTTTTTTAAATAAATGAAAAATGGTCTTATAAAATTGGAGCTAAACTATTGCCTTTTCTCCCCCTTCTTTCTTTCTTTATTTTTCTTAAAAAAAAAAATAAAAAAAAAATCCTTTCATCCTTTTCCCAGGAATTCTCATCGAGTACGGAAAGTGTTGATAAATCATTCTGTTCCGTAAGTTTGGCCAGTTTTGTTCAAGTGGCTGGGTTGCCTCGCTTCCTTATTTTACAGCAGCATTTCCTCTGTGTCCTGAAATACTAATCTCTGGTCACCTGGCAGTGGCCCTTAAACAGCTCTGATGTTAAGCCACTCCATGTAGAACACTGCATTGCAAGAGCATTTCTATGCCAGCATTTTATGCCCAGTGCATGCATTCTATTGGCTGAGTCCTCTTGAGCTGTAGCAAAGTTCTGCTATCCTGTCTTATGCAGAGGCAAAACAGAGAAGTTGATAACATTTTGATCTGAACACAAGGATAACATTTGTCCAGTTTATGCTTTTCAATAGCCTTCAGTGAAATACAAGTTAAACAGAGCTTTGGGAAATTTTGTTTGTACAATTTTGACTAAAGCAAACAAGAAGTCATGAGGGGGCCTGCAAGTTAGATATTGTATCTTGTCAATAAATACCCATCTATGGAGATATAAAAAATTGCATTTAAAAAGAAATTACAAGCTTTAACGCAGGTGAATAACCCTGGCTGATAATACGAATTCTGAATACTCATTCAAACCCGTCTGTGTGTGTTCTCCCCTCTAGTTAGAGGAAATGCTGTTTCCTTAAATTTTCTTACAAGTTGTCTGCCAGATGGGATTTAATTTGCTTTTTCCACAAAAATCAGTTTTCTGTCTGATGAAATTACTTTAGATCAAAACTGATGTTCCCTAATAACTCTTCTCTTGTTATGAAACATTTTTCATTTTTAATCAAGGGCATCTCTCTTCAATTTGTACCATTTTCCTAACAGTGCACATTCTCACTTTGGGATTCCTAATTGGCTTCCCATGTATTGAATATGTAGTCCATGATCAAAAATCACTTATTGAGAGCTGTGGGGTTTGTCTTTTTAATATAATTATTTACAGTGTCTTACATACCATTTTGTTAGTCAAATAAGTTGAATTCCTCCTGTGTAAATGAGCTCTTGCAAATGTGTACCTGACTCTGTCTTGCTCCTCTAATGAGTAGATTTGAAGTCTTATCGTGTTCTAGGATTATTTCCACAGATTATTTCACTATGTGAAACAGTAAGAAAAGGATGGTAAATGAAACCTTACAGTGGGCTCATAAAGTGACTCAATGCTGTTCTCGTACAACCAGTTTAGAAGCAACACACTGAAGAGGGTTGGCATTTATTGATATAGTCAGCCAACCTTAAAATATTTGCCAAGGGTGATAGGGTGTTCTCAAAGAGGCAATGCATGCTAGTGGTTAGAGAAGAGGTGGCTGGGAGCCAGGACTCCTGGGTTCGGTTCCTAGATCTGCCACTGTATTGCTGCATGACCTTGGGTCGCTACATTTTTCTATTCCTTATTTTTTGATAAAAAGAGGATAATACTGTGACAGGTTCAGTGACAGAGATCCCTTTGGGACTGTGACCTGATGTGCTGAAATTACCTCTGAGCCCATTTTCCCTGCCAGCTTGGGACTCCAGAACCCTGCTTTGTTGAGCCACACACTCTAGCCTGCTGCAACACAGGCCCAGGGTCCGGGACACACCCCCAACACTGCAGACCTTAACTAAAAACAGCTCACCAGGTTACCTGTCTCCAGCACCCAGACACCCAGCTCCCAATGGGATCCAAACCCCAAATAAATCTGTTTTACCCTGTATAAAGCTTATACAGGGTAAATTTGTAAATTGTTCGCCCTCTATATCACTGATAGAGAGATATGCACAGCTGTTTGCACCCCCAGGTATTAATCACTTACTCTGGGTTTATTAAGTATAAAAAGCAGGATTTAAGTGGTTTCAAGTAATAACAGCCAGAACAAAGTAAGTCACAAAGCAAAATAAAACAAAACACGCAAGTCTAAGCCTAATACTTGAAGAAACTGATTACAGGTAATATCTCACTCTCAGAGATATTCCAATAAGCTTCTTTCACAGACTAGACTCCTTCCTAGTCTGGGCCCAATCCTTTCCCCGGTACAGTCTTTGTTAGATCCAGCAGACATCTCAAGTGGTAAGCAGGGGATTTATCATGACTGGCTGCCACCTTTGTCCTTCTCCACCCCCTTTTATAGCTTTGGCGTAAGGTGGGAATCTTTTGTCTCTCTGGGTCCCCACCCCTCCTTCTAAATGGAAAAGTACCAGATTTAAGATGGATTTCATTTACAGGTGACATGGTCACATGTCACTGTAAGACCCCTAGTCTCCATTCCCCATGGGCTGGCCCAACCGTACACAGGAAGTCTTCCAAGTAATTAGGGCCATTTACAACTGATTGTTTCTGGAGCACCCTTAATGGCCTCCACATCTGATGAAGTGAGCTGTAGCTCACGAAAGCTCATGCTCAAATAAATTGGTTAGTCTCTAAGGTGCCACAAGTACTCCTTTTCTTTTTGCGAATACAGACTAACACGGCTGTTCCTCTGAAACTTCCACTTAATACGTTTACATCAGTGACCCAAGTTTATATCTTATTCTCCTAACTCTAGATATAGAAATAGTACATGCAAACAAATGGGATGAACACACTTAGTAGATTACAAGTTTTTTAATAAAAAGAAGAGGAGGACTTGTGGCACCTTAGAGACTAACAAATTTGTTTGAGCATAAGCTTTCGTGAGCTACAGCTCACTTCATCGGATGCATTCAGTGGAAAATACAGTGAAGTTTTTTCATGACACCATACAAGGGTTATTTAGCTTAAAGCATATTCCAGTTATGTCATATTCATAGCATACTTCCTTAAAGCATATGGAGTGCAACGTCACAAATACTTAAATACCTCCAGAAGGTTGTTGGGAAGGTTTAATGTTTGTAAAATGCCTTCAGACCCTTGGATAGAAGGGGCAGTAGAAGAGCAAAAAAAAAATCTATATTTTATAGCGATAGTTGTTACCTTCATATCAGTGATTTCAGTTTTATAGTTCTCACATCAATGTTGCCTAAAGCGTGTGAGATCCACTTACAATTTAAATGCCTGTTCTGTAACCTGAAGGGACTCTGTGTGTTGTTGGCTTCTGCCTTTTTCCCTCAGGAGAGAAATCTATTCTTCAGGCTTCACTAACCATGGTTATTCATGTCATGCTTGAACATGGCAGACTTTTATTGTAGCCAATCAGACTCTGCAAACATTTATGTCCTATTTATAAACCAGCTGCAGACACCTATGCCTAGCTAAATTGCTTAGGTTTTTAATACACATGCACATGTATGAGATATGTGGTATTCCTCATAATTAACACTTTTAATCTTGAAACCCAGTGGCAGCGTACAGTTAGCTGGAAGAGTCTAGATGCCCTGTAGAACATCCGTTCTAGTCTATGCATCATTGCTCTGTTTCTGTAAAGACCTACAGCCTGCTTCTTGTGCTACACACCGTCTTTAACTATTGTCTAGCTTTCAGTGCATCAGGTAAGAGTCTCTACCAGTTTAGTAGTGGAAGTGAAAGAACATGTAAGAGATGCTGAGAAACCGGATATAAATGAGATTCTGCTGTGTATCGCTCCGAGACAGCACCTGTGGTGTTGCTAATTTCTGGCACCAGAAAGATATAAACTGAAGGGAGCTCAGAAAAAAGCAAAGAAATGTGGTGAGGGAGACAGGAGGGGGATTGAATTGAGGAAAGACTAAGCGTGAAGTCTGTATAGCCTGGCTAAGTGGGAGCATAGCAATCTACAAATGTTTTAATACACATGCCAAGCAGCGCGAGAGAGGAATTGCTTACAGTGGACAGGATGGGGATGATATTGGAGACAAGGAAAATATAGATTGAACGTCAGGAGATGCTTTTTGACAATAAGATCTCTTAGATTGTGGAACATAAGAAAGGCCATACTGGGTCAGACCAAAGGTCCATCTAGCCCAGTATCCTGTCTTCTAACAGTGGCCAGTGCCAGGTGCCCCAAAGGGAAGTGGGGAGACCCTCCACTGCTTGGGACACGAAAACTAAACTGGGCAAAAGCCCTGGGGAACGGTCAGCCTTCTGTGCCGGCTGAGAGGCTGGAGTAGATAATACTTATGTGAAATTAAAGATGAAAATGACCTACGATTCCATAGGAAAGGCACATGCTTAGGAGAGGACAGTTGCTGGAGAAGGTGACCCAAGCACTGCTCCCCAAACCACTCATCCTAACTCCTGAGCAGACCACAGGGCTTGCTCCAGATCAAACCAAAATCACGCTCCCACCCTCACACACACACCACCTGAGCATAGCAAATGCCTTGTTCTGATCGCTGCAAGATAGTGTACTGAGTGACCTTAGGATGCCAGTTATCTGGGCTGTGTTCATAATCGGAGTAAGTTATTCAGCAGCATCCAGACCTAAAATGTCATGGTTTAACTTAGATTTTTTTTTTTTAGGGGACGGAGTGATTTTAAAACATCACCAGTTAAATGTGGTGCTGTAGTATCAAGTAAGTGTTTATATTGGCCCAGAGAGTGCTAGAGTGATACTTAACTATGCTGAGAACCTGAATGAAGGAATAAGGTTTCACTTCCACCTCTCTCTGCTTGGCCTCAGAAGTTAGTTTAATGTCATGATCCCATGTAAGGTAAGCTTACTGTTAATTTTCTAATGCTGAAATGCAGGTCTGCATTGGCTTAATTCAATCTGTCGGACCTTTCTGGGGTTCAGTGTCTTATATAGAGACATAGCTTAAGGTTGCTGGTACCATTCAAGGTCAGTGACTGTGGATCCAACTGGGTGTTTACATTTTCCAAAATGGCCTCTGTAACAGGACTCAAGGTGGAGATTAATTTTCCGTACTGTGTTGGCACCTCAGCAGAAGAACAAAGTATATCTCAATGAGCTGCTTGGCACGCAGGAACTTAGCAACAATAAACAATAGGGAGGCCATTTCCTGGCAGTTCACGACTGACTGGAGGAGTAGAGGGCCTGAGGTGTCTCCAGAGGTCCATAATCCAGACAAACTTCCAGGAAATGTCTATGCAGTGTTGTTGTAGCTGTGTTGGACTCAGGACATTAGAGAGACAAGGTTGGGGAGGTAATATCTTTTATTGGACCTACTTCTGTTGGCAAGAGAGACAAGCTTTCAGGCTTATGTGGAGCTCTTCTAGTGAGAGCCTAGAACTTCTGAGTTCTACTCCTGTCTGACAGTATCTTTGTGCAAGTCACTTCCCTTCTCTCACTCTGCTTCCCTCTTCCTAAAACAGGGATGATGATATGTAACTTTGTAAATGCTTTGAGCTATAGATAAAAAGTGATTTAAGTGCCAAGCATTAGCTCACTTGAGGGGCTGGGAAGCTTAATTGGTTAATGTTTACGAAGCATGTTGTCAAGGAGAAACGTATGAATGAGAAGTATTAAACCATTAAACAGTTAAAAACCAAGAGAATATAGGATGTTGAAGTGATGAGCTGAATTGTGCGTTGCCCTAGATGTATGTACCAGTGCTCTCTTCCTAGCAGATCAAGATTTGGACAGTCCCCTTGAGGAAAGCAGGGTTTCACTCTTAGCTTGCTGTTATGTTTATGCCTCTGAGTTCCATTCATTAATTATCCTATTGGACACAATCATAAATCACTATTGCAGTAACTAGGCTTTATTGAATATCTCAGTAGCGTGTGCAATGCATGAAAGTTTCAATATCCATAAATTATGCTGCTTGATTTTTGTATGTGAAATTATCAGATGCACACACACCAAAGATGAAAATTGACTTGAGCCATGAGGCACAACAAACTTTAAAACAGGAGCAATAATCATAATAAGCAATTGCAGCATTTTGGGGTTTTGGTTGAAAGAGCCCAGAAGATTCTGTGGGAAAAGTGGATGGATTCAGTGTTATGGATACTTCTGGAGGGTCAGAATATTTGTTTTTAACCAGTTTGCAGCTAGCCCTGCAGTGAGTATGTTAGCATCAGTGTGGTGGTCAGGAACAAGAAGGAACTGAGTTATCAGAAGTGTGGAGAGGTAGTTTCTGTATAGTGGACAATGAAATCAGGATGCCAGTCTGAAAGGTAACATACAGACAGGGCGGTTCTACTTTGGATGGGGATTGTTAAAATAGAAGATGGGAGCTACATGATGTAGTTCAGATGTGTGTATGCTAAAGGACCGAACATCGGATGGCGCAGGGTTTTTAAACATTCATTCTATGGCTGGTGGTTGCAACTGATCATGCTGCCGTGGATGCTGTGCAAACATTTCCTCCTATCGCAAGGACACCTACGCTTTCTTAGCCAGCTTAGCTTAGTGAGGGAAAGCTGCTGTCTTCAGGAGGGTGACTATTGACTGCTTTATAGAGTCAGGTGCTACACTTACATTGAAGCATGGAAGCTTTTTGATGTGGACTACAGACAAAAACTAAACCCCTCTGCTCTTACAGAGGATGGAAAAGGACATTAATGTTAACTAGATGGCTACTTTTCTTTTTTACCAACTTCACTTAGTCTTTCATAGGTGTTCTGTTATAAATAATTTTTCCTTTGCTCTCTTTGCCCATGCTACATAGCTTTTGCATGTGCATTTCTAGCATGATCGGTGATGGGGGCACTTCACAGCTTTTAATTCTTTGTCTTTAATGGCAAAATTCAACTATAAACTTCTACCATTTCAAGTTACAGTTCTGCTGCTCAAAATGAGTAGAACAATGTTTAACCTGTAAAATACAGCAGCCACATTCACAAATATGTTAATGGTTAAAAGCTTTAAGCTGCACTTTAAGCTTGAGGTTTAATCCCACCATAAAATGGTCAGAATTCTGAGAAATATTCCCCAGATTTTGACTTAAAAAAACAACCCAACCTTGACAAAGTAACTGTGTGAGGCTGGTAGAATTAGAGAAAAAGATCTGGGCTCCCTCTAATGGCTCTCTAGGAGTAGAGACTTTACACTGTTGCCAGACGTGTGGTGTTGCACAGATAGATGAGTAAGTGAACAAAAATAACCATGTTAAGTCAGCACCACAATGGGATTGTGGTGCGAAGATTTTTATCCCAGTGGAAATGGCCAGTTTCAAGGTGAGTGAAATGCTCTAGGGAGGTTTTTGTGTTCAGTATACATACTTTTTTGGTATCCTGTTTTACAGATGATCACCTACTCCTTATATTCACAAGAGCATCAGACAGGTAGTAGAAGCTTCTCTTCCGTGTGCAGTTTATCCCAACAATTTCAGACTGACTCCTAATTGTAGAACTGTGGGTTCTTACGCACACAACTGTTGCCTTGTAACTCTCTTCTCCCACTTCCTTAAAACATTTTAGCCTGTCAGACTTGCCCCAGAGAGAGAATTCATCAAATCCCTGATGGCCATTGGAAAGAGACTAGCCATTTTGCCCACCAAAGAGCAGAAGACTCAGCGTCTTATCTCGGAGCTGTCTTTACTTAACCATAAGCTTCCGGCACGCATCTGGCTTCCCACAGCTGGCTTTGACCATCATGTGGTGCGGGTGCCCCACACGCAGGCGGTGGTGCTCAACTCCAAGGACAAGGTAAGAGTGGCCGAGCAAGGAAGATTAGTTCTCTTGAAGCATTGTAAGATTAGCACTTCCCTTAAAAGCTGACTTCAGAGAACCCAACATTAAGAACGTAGCTCACTGCAGCTTCTGGATATTAAGCTAAATAAATAATAATTCACCTTCTCTTAACCAGTCATGAATAAGATTCACCTGGCAGGGTCTGTCGTCACCATATGGTACAGAGATGTAGCAGGTAGAGCAGCACATAGCAGGCTTCCCTGCTGTCATTCTCTGGGCTGCATCACTTGAGAAGGTCAAGGACTCAAGAGACCTAGGAAGAGGAGTCCATGCAAGGGTAGCTGGGAGGGGAGAGTCCAGAGAAGGCTTGAGCGAGAGGAAGTTTCCCCAAAGCTTTCTAATGTTGGGTTTGAAATGTTCCTGGATTCATGTCCCTCTTGGCCACTTTCAAACCCTAGCAACAGCCCTTCAGAAAAAGGGCCAAGTTTAATGGTGGCGTGTGGTTTCAGTGCTGTGTGATAAGGACTGGATTTCAAAGGTGCTGAGCAGCATAACTCCTGTGGAAATAAATGGGACCTGCAGGCATTCAGCATCTGAAAATCCAGCCCAAAAATGTCAGCAAAATCGACCAAAGATATTAGGGTAACATTCTTACCTGGGTTATATATGAGCTACTGGCATCTGGGGCAGAATACAAGGCTACTCTTTTAATGGGTTGTTTCTGCATGGCTTTGAGCTCTCTGGCCCTGATCTTAAGCACACAAGTGCTCCCATTAACTCCAGTGACACTACTCACATGCTTCAAGTTAAGCGTGTACCGATGTGCTTTGCGAGATCAGTGCCAAAATGCTCAGTACCTTGCAGGATTGAGCCCTCCAAGCTCAACGTTTTTTCTTCTGGTGATTGTAAGTTAGTTTTGCATTGATGTGAATGTTACTGATGTCTCTTAAACATCAGAGTAAAATATGCACTTTGGTGCTACTCAAGGTAATTAGCATTTGACCCTAAGCCGGCCTTGTTCCATTTACCTTACTCTGAGCACATGTCCTTGTGCATTAAACAAGCTGAGATACTTCTGGCTTTAAGATATTGCGATATTATTTTATTAGATCCTCTGATTTTCAGTATCAATACAAATGACTATAAACCCCTTCCTTCATTCCTTCTTCATCTGGAATGTAAATTAAAGGTATATTTATTAGTTACATACTTTAATCGCCTACCAGTCATGGTACCCCTGAAAATTTTGGAGAGAGCAGCAGGATCTAGGACTCAGAGTCAGGAACTCCCAAATGTGGCACTAACTTGGTCTGTGACACACAAACCTCTGTTTTCCCATTTGTAAAAAGATTTAGCTGATCCCCAGTGTATTTGGAAGACAGCGATTATTATTAGTCACAGGATTATGGTAGCAAGTATGAGCCCTAGTCCTGGACCAAGACTGAGGAACAGGGACCAATCTAAGGATCAGATGAGAGAGCAGGTAGATTGATTCATGTTCAGGGTGGTTTGATGATGGAACGGCTAGATACTGGCCAGTGTTAAAAGTGAACTGCAAAGCAAGAGAGAAATGAAGGACTCAAACCCTGGCCAGTGTAAGTTGTGTAGCCCTGTGTCAGTGACATTTGTTTCCGCTTCCCTCAGGCTCCCTATTTAATCTACGTTGAAGTACTTGAATGTGAAAATTTTGACACCACTAATGTGCCAGCCCGGATCCCAGAGAACCGCATCCGGACCACGAGGTCTGTGGAGAACCTGCCAGAATGTGGGATCACTCATGAGCAGAGGGCCAGCAGCTTCACAACTGTTCCCAACTATGACAACGATGATGAAGCCTGGTCTGTGGATGATATTGGGGAACTGCAGGTGGAGGTGAGGCAGCCAAACTCCCCGTCACTAAGACTAGAAACCCAATGGGGAAAATGAGTCCCAGCCATAGAACTGTGTTCCCTGTTATAAGGAAGAGGGGACATATGGTGCAGTCTGTTCTCAGAGGGACCTCCCCATCTCAGCCGGCTCCTGTTTTGGTGACTCCTTGCAGCCAAGGAGGCCTGGATGCTGTTCTCTGTGGAATATGCTACCAACATTGAGAGCAGCCAGAGCGGAGTCGCTTGAGTGGAATGCACAAGGGTTTGCCTCTTTGCCATGCTCAGCATGATGCCTCTACAGCTTTGTCTGTAATGTCTTACTCCTTCCCTTTTGGCATGTCCCGCAGTGAGAGAGCACTGAGCTAGCTGCAGCTCAGAGCTAGCTGGTGAACAAGGGGCTTCCCAACCGTGATCGTGGTAGGAGTAGCTGCCTGGCTTGTAAAGGAAAGATGTGTGCAAGAGAATTTCTCTTGTGAGCAGCCTCTTGTGCATTGAAAGCGTTTGTACAATGCAGCACATCCCAGGCACTGAGTGTAAACCGCAATGTGAAATCTGCATCCTAACACATTAAAATGCCTTGGCTTGGAGATCAAAATAGCAAGCCTGCCTGGAGCCCCGGATTCAAATCTTGGCAGGAGAAACTCAGTCATTCATCCCACCAAGGTAGATAATCGAGTGCTGTGCAGTTCACTCTGTGCCTGTTCTTCTCTTTTGGATGAGACCTTAAAAATTGGGCCTGTCTGCTCTGCATGGCTATTAGGTCCAATGGGACGCTTCTCATAGCCAGGGTTCGCCCTGCTGTTGGACAGTGTGTAAGCTCACCTCCTTCATCCTAGAAGTGGCTTCATTTCAGTGGCTCTGAACGTGATTAATGGATCATTTGGACTGAAAGGTTTATAAATATAACATTTTATCATTTTGCACTAAGGAGAACACTGAGACTTTCTAGTCTGTAACTCAGTCTTGTGTCTCTTTCCAGCTTCCAGAGATGCACACCAACAGCTGTGACAATATTTCCCAGTTCTCCGTGGACAGCATCACCAGCCAAGAGAGCAAAGAGCCTGTGTTCATAGCAGCTGGTGATATTAGGTAACAGTGAGCTTACGTTGTGGGTGGGAGATTTCCCTTACTGTAAAGACCGCAGAGCTGGAGATGGGTTTCACTGTCTTTATTTAAAACAAGCCTTTGTGTTGGGTGGGGAAGAGTAACACCAGGTATCTCCATTAAAATCTCTGGTGAAAAAGCCCATTAGTCAGTACTCCTCATCTTTCTCACTAGGCCTGAGCATCAGGTGCCCTGTATGTTCCTGGACTGGAGGCAGGTGTGGGCTAAGTAGTGGCTGGGTGTAATGGGATGTGCAGTATGAATTAATTCCAAAGCCTCTTCTAAAGAGATGCACTTATTAGCTGGGTAGTGGGTTCTCTTTCACTTAAGCAAAGCTCAGTGTCAGGTCTGAGTATCTTTGAAAACTAGGAGCAAGACCAAAGTCAAAAGGTCAGTTCTTCATCAGGTGAGTCAACTGACCAGTTAGTAGCCATTTGGTGATATATGTGTGGCGTGAGCATGCATGTTACAACAGATCTGAGATCTCGGAAGCTAAATAGGCTTAGGCAAGGTCAGTACTTGAATGCACGATCTCCAAGGGAAACATGAAGTACTACAAGAGCTGGAATTGATGGAGTTCTTCTTTTGAGAGAGCAGCCTCTTAGCTCGCGTTAGGGGGTGCAGCGTTGCTGAAAATTGACTCACTTGAATGAGACTGAAGACTGCGGTTCTGTCCATGTGTGGTCCCAAAGACTTAGTGGTGTAAGCGCTATTTTCCTAATTTGAAGGAGTAAATTCAGCTCATGGAAAATCAACCTCTGCTGTTTCCGTTAGATACAGCATTCTTCTTCATCCCCTACCTTAAATTGTTGTTTAACAGTGCAACAACTCTACACAGATGTTATGTTCCACCCCAAAATGGGGTTTGCAGGTCAGTGATGGGTGACGTGATCCCTAACAATACAAGCTTGTAAGTGCTTTGAGCTAACGTGGGTATGATGGCATTGGATTGTCACTGAAACCTCTCTTTTGGGGAAAGCAGACTTGTGTTTTTAATGACTTTACTTTCTAGACGGCGCCTCTCAGAGCAGCTTGCACACACCCCGACAGCTTTCAGGAGAGACCCTGAGGATCCGTCTGCTGTTGCCCTGAAGGAGCCCTGGCAGGAGAAAGTCAGGTATGAGTGAAGGAGGTGGGGTACATGGGAAAGCTGAATTGCCCCCATTCCTGTAATAGGTCCGTGTTGAAATCCCAGCTTCGTCTCTGTGGAATAGCTTCCCTTGTGGCTGCCTGTGCTGATTTGCTCTGTAAGTAAATGTGGAGCCTCAGCTTTGGGTGCTGATTGCCTTTAGGGAGCAAATATTGACTCAGATTCAATATTTCCAAAACAAAAGGTCTCCATACACAGCAGTGATTAATTTAGGCTCCGTGTTCCAGGGTGCTCTGAGTCCCGCAAGTTTGGTGCTTGGCTTATTCTTTTGGAGGGGGTACGATTGTGGATGGGAGGGGAAGTGATAGAAAAGCTCCTTATTTCCTTCCAGTGCTGCTTAATTCCTCCTGCTGTACAGTTTGGCATCTTCTCTGCTTGTTTAACACTTATCTATGGCACTTTTGTCAACGCTGTATAAACATAATAAACGACTGTCCCGGCTCCAAGAACTGACAGTCCTAAAGCCCCAAGTCAACAAAATACTGAAGACTATCCCTGTTTAGCAAAGCATTTAAGCACATGCTAGCAGTGAAAGAGAAACATCCTGAGTCTAGAAATTCTTGAATCAAAATCCACCTCTTGGTACTGCCTTATAGCTGCTGTCTTGTTACTATGCTGTTGTGCTAGGCTCTTTCCAGAAATGCCCTGAAGGAGGCAGAGGCTCTCCTCTCTCTTTAACTCTTTGTGATTTCCCCACAGGCGGATCAGGGAAGGCTCCCCTTATGGCCATCTTCCAAACTGGCGCCTCCTCTCGGTGATTGTCAAATGCGGAGATGACCTCAGGCAAGAGTTGCTAGCATTCCAGGTCCTTAAACAACTGCAGGTAGGAAAGAGCAAGACACCTCCCACTAGTGCTGTGGGTCCGTAAACGCAGCCCATTGGTGCGTTTGACTCACAACTCTCTCTTTCTCTTTCAGTCTATTTGGGAGCAGGAACGCGTGCCCTTGTGGATCAAGCCATACAAAATCCTCGTCATCTCCGCAGACAGCGGCATGATCGAGCCGGTCGTCAACGCAGTGTCCATCCACCAAGTCAAGAAACAATCCCAGCTCTCGCTGCTGGACTACTTCCTCCAGGAGCATGGCAACTACACGACCGAAGCATTTCTGACGGCCCAGAGGAATTTTGTGCAGAGCTGTGCTGGATACTGCCTGGTGTGCTACCTGCTACAGGTCAAAGACAGGTGGGCCCTGTGTGTTGGAGTGAAGAGGCTGTAGTCTGAGCAGAAAGAATTTCCTTGCCCACCGGGCCTTGGGACCAACCACTGGGGGGCGGCAATCAGGGAATTACTGTCTTGAGTCTTGCCCCTTAGAGAAGTGTATTAAACCCCCCAAAGGGGGTAGTAAGGTTTCCAAAATTGCATCCATTACTCAAGATGCCACTTACCTCATTCCGTGTCTTCCCCACCAGCAGGGAATCCCTGAGAGCAGAGGCATCCTCTCATGGTGCTTGCTGGGGAATCAGAACAGTGGGAAGTGGCTGGTGTATGACCATAGGGGAACCTGAAATTTGAGTAGTGGGAGTTCGTTTGTGTTGAAGCCATGCTGCTTGGAGCATTTGCTGTGTAATTGCAGGGCTGTTTTGTAAGCAATAAACCCTCATATGTGTACCTAGTTAAAATGTTATTTTTTGGTAGTGTTGTACAAGAGGCAGAGAAAAGAGGCAAGCAGAGAAAATTTGCAGCCCCGTGTGCACTTGGCATTAACAGGAGATGCTGCTGGCTTAAACTGAAGCCAGTACCTATTTGCTTTGTCAGTGCTCAAGCAGTTGCTCCTCCGCATTGGGTGAGGACTTCATAGCTCTTTACTCTGTGGGTGCGTGATTCTCCGGCTCCAAGTGACTGGGAGGGAGATGGCGTCTGAAATATGAGCTTGTTGACAGTTTTCTCTCTCGTTCTCTTTCCCCTTCAAGGCACAATGGCAATATATTGCTGGATGCAGATGGACACATCATCCATATAGATTTTGGGTTCATTCTCTCCAGCTCCCCCAGGAACCTTGGCTTCGAGACGTCTGCCTTCAAGCTCACGTCGGAGTTCGTTGATGTAAGTGAGCTATAGCTAAATTCTGCCAGGAAGGGAAAGGGTCTTGTGGTTTGAGGCACAAGATCAGGAGCCAGGAAACCTGAGTTCTGTTTCCAGATTTGGAAGGGAGTGTGGTCTAGTGATTAGAGCAGGGGACTGGCACACCAGACTCTTGGGTTCTCTTCCATACACACTTTCTCTCTGATCTTGGACAAATCCCTTCTTCTCTGTGTATCAGTTTCCCCATTTGTACAAGAGGGATGATCCCTATTTCTTGGTGAAGAGTAGTTATGAGAATTGTAATTGATTTCTGCTAAGTATTCAAATGAGGGGCATTATAGAAGAGTTAATTCTTATTCCTAAAGAACTCTCAGATCCTAGGAAGAAAGTTGATATAGAAGAGCAAAGTCTTACCATAAAATTAGATCCTTCAAATAAATGTGCCTTTTAAATAATTCCTGGTGTGCTTTTCCAGCTGTCTTTGCTGGCAGGGCTGCTGTTGGAATTTCCTCTCTACGGAACGCTTTTGGCATGTCACTAGAACCCGTGCTCACTGTCTGATCTGCTTTCCAGGTCATGGGCGGTCTGGATGGTGATATGTTTAACTACTACAAGATGCTGATGCTGCAAGGCCTCATCGCTGCCCGAAAGCACATGGATAAAGTCGTCCAGATTGTGGAGATAATGCAGCAAGGTATGGCACTGCTTTCCAGCCTCATGGCTCCAACCTGCTCTTACACTTGACAGGATACATATGGGCATTTCACACACCTGTGCTGGGAAAGGGGAGACAGCTGTGACTAGATGCAGAATTTTGCTCCCTGTCTCTGCCCTCCAGATGGTCTTTCTTTTCATTGCGCAGCATTGGGCAAGTGTTCCCAAACAGAAGACGGACATGAAACACCACATGAAAATCTGGCAGTTCTGACGATATTAGTCTCTGGGATCTTCGTGCAAGATCCACATCGGCTGCATGATGCATCCGCATAAGACCATTTGAATTGTAGCGATTTGAATATAAAGGATGGATGGAGGAGGTTTTGTGTAATGGTGAGAGCAGGGGATTGCGACTCAGGTCACCTGGATTCTGTTCTCCGCTCTCCCACTCACTCTGCGTGACTTTGAAAGAGTCATTTAGGGGCCTGATTTTCAGAAGTGCTGAGCAGCACCTGTGAGTCCAGCTTAGGTCAATGGGAGCAGCAAGTGCTGTGACTTAAATTTTCCCTTAAGTGGGATCCCTGCCTCTCTGAAGGTGTTGTGGGGATTAGAGTATAGAAAGCTCTTTAAGCTCCTGTGAGGAAAAGAACTAGAGGAGAATTATCATGACACTCCTGAAAGCATTGCATAGAACTAAGCATTCAGTCAAATTGCTAATGCTGGGAAACTGTAGCATGCTTTGATCCTATCTCATTCTGTGTATGTTGTCTAACTCCTATTTAACTACTGTGTGTGTGTGTGGGTTCTATGGAAAGATAAATAGGTTTGGCAGGACCGAGCTTCTGAAGAGCAGGCATCTCGCTTGCTGATCTTGACTCCTTTATTTAAAATGTAATTTGCAACGTTGCCTGCGATGGGGAAAATTGTTTGCCAATCATAATGCTCCTGCGGACACTTGAAGTGTGGAGAGAAGCAAGCCAATAACTGAGTGTGTGTCAGTTTGTCCTCTAGATTGCCAGAGATGTTACGGAGAAAGTCAGCAGAGCCAGGTCCATACGGTAGCGCAGGTCATCTGTGAGTGTCAGGAAGCAGAATAGAACATTCACAGATAAGTTTTCTATTGTATGAGATCTTAAAGGGGCTAGCAGCCCAGTGCTCCCCAACTAGTAGCGTATGTACGGGGACTGGCACTCCGAGCTCCCCCCACCCAATCCTCATGAGGGGAACCTCTGTGCAAGGACGGGGGTGGCACTGCTGCCTGCCCTCCATCTAGCTGTGCATGTTCAAACCTGCCATGGGGCTTTGCTTTTTCTTGCATGCACCAGGCAAGGTCCGAGCACAGTGGCAGGTTAGAGCAGCCCCAGTTGCGTGGGATGGGGTAGGCATTGGCTGGGACAGCTGAGATCTTAGTCTGATAAATGTTCCACTTTATCAACCTCACTGCAGCAGAATTATATTCACTACATTCCCCTTACAGGGCCAGGGAAACTGTCCCTAACGCAAGCATTCAGGGGTTGCATCACCAAACTACAGCTTTGCAGCTGGGATCCTATGGTCAGGTCGTCTAATGGTTAGAGCAGAGAGTATTGGGAATCTGGGTTCTGTTGCCAGCCTGGTCATAAGAGCAGAGGGAAAAGGAAATCAAAAATGTTGTAGATATTGTAACTTTATTTCCCTACTATACTATAACACGCTTAGCTACCTAAGTTAGAGGAGTGGAAATAACCATCCAATTTTATACCATGGCACAGTGTAAGGTTGCACCTAGCTGTAAGTGAATTGGGTCTGTTCCCCTTTAAAATTACACAGAGGGCAATAACCAGTCTATTTACCGTATATACTCATTCATTAGTCGTTTATAAGCCGACACCCCAAGATGGATAGGTAAAAATAGTAAAAACTGAATGACCTTTTCATAAGCTGACCCTATATTTTAGGGGGTGGCAAACTTCGGCTCCTGGCCCATCAGGGTAAGCCGCTGGCGGGTTGGGACGTTTTGTTTACCTGGAGTGTTCACAGGCACGGAGTCCCTCAGCTCCCTGTGGCCACGGTTTGCCATTCCCAGCCAATGAGAGCTGCGAACGCATATCCCGCAACTCCCAATGGCTGGGAACGGCGAACCGCGGCCACAGGGAACTGAGGGGCTCCGTGCCTGCAGATGCTCCAGGTAAACAAAACGACCATGTGTTAGATATTCGATTCAATGATTTCATAGAGTTTAAAATCATCACATTTGGTGTAGACCCGTTTATAAGCCGATCCCCACTCTTTGATGCGTCACTTTTTTTACCAAAAATATTCAGCTTATGAACGAGTATATACGGTAATTGTTTTCCTCGATATTAATGTCAGTGTTTTGATGATGTCTACACAGTGCCCTCTCTCTGCATTTTGTTGCAGTCTCTTACTCCTAGTTAGTTCGCAGCTCTCCCTGCGGCATGTAACCAGGCTTGAAGCAGTTCATAGATTCATAAAGGTTAAGTCCAGAAAGGATCATTATGACCACGTAGTCTGGCCCCCTGGAGTCCTCAAAAATAGTTACCACCCCAGTACATTAAAAACACCATTTACCTCCACACACGCCCAGTTACGGGGAGAGTTAAACCTCATTCATCAGCTCTTGCACGTGGACCTCTGCACGCCTGTCTGGCCGCTCAGGCTAGAGCACAGGTAGCAGCAGCCTTGTTGGACCATTTCCAAATGATTTGTTGCTAGTGTGGTTCAACACTTCCTTTGCAGTCCAATAGCCCAGACTGTAAAATCCTCCAGCACCAAGCAAGGATGCTGCACACATACAGAATACCTAGTTGGTAACCCTCACACTGAATCAGCAGCTCTTCCTCCCTCCCTCCCGTCTCCCGCTGCATTTGGCTGAAGTTGCACGGCAGGGTGAGTTGGGAAGAGCCTGTGTAAGGGTATTGCAGTTCAAAGTCTGTGTGGTGCAGTGGGGGAAGGAAGTGGGGAATAACTCACATTCCTCCACTGGGCACCGGTTTCAAGCATCCACCGAGGTATTCCTCACCTGGCAGAGACTGGCTTTCAACTACAGATCAAGCAGTATTGTGTTGGGATCCAAGGGGGACTTTAAAGTGGTCGCTTAAGAAACAGGGGTGGTTCCTTCATTTGGGCTTTGCCTACTTTCCTGTATTAGAAGCTCTTTAACTAAACTACCTTAAGCACCACTCAGCACACAACCATAACATTGTGTTAGCCGGTTTGTTAACCCTAGCCTGGACGAGTTAGCCACCCCCAGATGATGGGTGAAAGGTGTGTCCTTGCTTATACTGAGGGCCAGCTCTCTAGCTGCTGTGAATGGCTGCAGTGCCGTTGGAACTAGTGGGGCCAGATTCCCAGCAGGCATATGTCTGTCCAACTCCATTGGAGTTGATGGTGCGACTCCATTTTACACCAGCTGACAATGGGGCCCAATGCTGTGGTTGTGAACGCATGTTCCTGTCACTTCCCAGGACAGACAAGACCTTAAAGGGACCCTCTGTGCAGGTTTCCTTGTCATTACTAGACGGCAGTTGCAAAACGTGCCTCCCAAACCAGGCTGCTCTGACTCTCAACTATTCTGTGTAAGTTCTTCCCACTGCTCCAGAATTCGCTGTTAACTCTGCTTCTTGTCTCCTCCTATGTCCCCATCCCCACCCCGACGTGTTAGGTTCTCAGCTGCCCTGTTTCCATGGCTCCAGTACCATCCGCAACCTGAAGGAGCGTTTCCACATGAACATGACGGAGGAGCAGCTGCAGATGCTCATTGAACAGATGGTGGACGGCAGCATGCGGTCAATCACCACCAAGCTCTATGATGGCTTCCAGTACCTCACCAACGGCATCATGTGACAGCTGCGCCCTTGCCACCGACTCAAGGATGGCTTTTGCCGCAGCCACAGTGCCCAGCTGGAGACCTGCCACCTGGCCGAGGGAAAAGGTCTTGCCCCGTGTGGTGAAGGGAGCTGAGCAGTAGCACCTCCCGGGTGCCAGGTTTAACAGACTCGCAAGCCACCACCAACAAAAAACAGTGTTCAGAGGAACAAAATCCACGTGTGAAATTGACTAAAAACAAAAAGAATCATGTGACAACCATTGCGATCACGTTTAATGTGACCGCGGGGTCCAGGCGTTGGTGAGACAAAGCCATCAGCGCTCTGTGGACAACAGAGCATCTGCTAGACACCAGAACCATGTGTACATCAGTTCCTCCCACCTTTATTTCAGTATTATGCCTGTTGATGTCCTGTGAACTCTTCCACAATCTCATAATCGTTTAGGGCCTGGGGTGGAGGGGGCCAAAACCATCCTTCTCCCTGAGTCTGGAATTTGCTGATATTTTGAGCCTTCTGCTAGCACCACTTGAATGCAGTTGAGGTGAATCCCCATCAGCCCCCAACCCTGCATGTTCCTGTACAGCGTTCTCAGCATTATTTGACTCTCCTGATGTTGATTTGGCTTTTTTCACCCTTTGCACATTTTAATGTAAGTTTAAGTTGCAAGTTAGACAACAAACGTGTCTTGAGATCACTAGACACAACCCATGTAGCACAGTCTTAACCTTCTGGAGCATAGGGTTATTAGGACTTAGATCTTTTTGTTTCGTTTCATCCACGTCTCTCATAGTCTGGCCATGCAACGGCATGCCCGTCTGTCTGTCTTTGGGCACCTTTTTGACTTTGTTCCACAAATCTGGGGCTGTGAAGCTTTCCCCTGCAATAATATCAGAATTCATACTTCATGGGTTTGTGCCACACTGAATGTCTTGTCCTTGGCTGATGATCCTGGTGATGCAGTAGCCTGGCCCTGAACTCGCACCGCCTTGAACTCAGCAGCGGGGCTGCAAGTTGCTTTGTGTGTGATATCCGCACAAGGGTTACATTTCCGTGGATGATGAGTTTTTACATCTACCTGGATCGGACCTCTATATGCAGAATGTTCCCCTGGAGGTTATAACCTGTCCCATCCCTCCTCGGTGGCGTACTTTGGCCTGAGCCAAGTTTCATGGCTCCCAGGGAGTGAGGCAAAATGTGGACTGATTTTGCTAGTTTTCTTCCTAGAGTAACTGAAGGCTAGTCTAAACTTATCCATCTTACCTTGCTTACACACCTAGCTAGAGTTCAGGAGACGGGTTGATTTTTAGTTTTGCAGCAAGCAGGGCATAGCTAGTGCCTTTTTTCAGTTTTAAGTAAAGAAGTGATCGTGCTAATTTTTCATCCCCAGAAACAGGTCAAAAGCAGATGCTGACAAGCACAAAGTTATTGCAAAGAACCAGTAGAACACAGCTGTGAAGTTGTAAGGCCAGGCTGTTTGGCTTATAGATCCAGGGCATGGAAATCACTCTATGCTGGGCTGATTTCATTTTTAAAGCTCCCTTTCCGCTACTGTCCAGCTGAAAACATCTGTACTTTATAAAGAGCAACAAGGTTTGATTTGTTGAAGCTTCTCCATTTCTGTGTATTAGTATAACTCTATTCAGACATAAGTCCCTTCCCTTGTCCTCTCTCCCCTCAGTGTATTCAGACTTCTTGCAGCTGCTGATCAGATGGTGGAATCCCCTACTACCTGAGTGTGTGTGATTTGTTACCTCAGTCCTGGTTCTCCCCCATTGACTCCTGTATGTGGACTCTCATGTTAATAGGTGTTTGTTTAGTGCTACTTTGCCATGTTGATTATTTAGCCTTTTTTTAACTGTATTTTAACATTATGGGATAGAGGTTTCTGGCAGGAAGAGGCAATATTTCCAAGTTTTGCAACCAGAAGTTCAAACCACTGCATATGCTCCTGCAGCCCAACAGATGAGCAGCAACCTAGGCTTCACTGTCTCCCAATTGCAATTAAAACATACAGGTCGTGGGGAGGCATAATCTTCTGTCACTTCCTGTTCTCAAAACCAGTTATTCTTGTTACCAGTTTGGAAATGGATTGGCAAAATGTAAGTTTTGGCTTTTTACTGTCCACTGAAAGAATTATGAAAGGTCTGAAACATTGACTTTGCAAGGAGTGGAGAACGCTTGGGTAGCAATATGCTGATCCTTGCAGGTGGGAATAGAAAAGGACCTAGTGCTAGTTTCATTACCAAAAAAACACTAACCTAGTTGCTTTTGTCTGTTCGTTCCATTTTTTAATTTTTCCCTTTAAGTTCCTCCTTGTAACTGCTCTTGTGACCCAGCTGTTCCCGGAACAGCCAGCAGGGGCTCGGAAAAGGGGCCGTAGATTTTAAGGAACAATCTGAATTTCTGTGGGAAAGACCCAGCCTTGCAGTGCCAGAGGGGTGGAGCTAGAAATGATAGAATTGTTTGGATGATCAGTGTGTGGGGCGGGGTGGTATCGCTCTAATATAAGGACAAAAAGTAACTATGAATGTTGGAAAAATGAGTGATACTTGTCACATGTTGTAGCTTACAAACAGATTTGCAGGCTGCTGTGTTGAATGGGGTTACACTTCTGTAATCCACTTGGCAGTGGTAATTTTAACCTCCTTCTGTAATCCACTTGGCAGTGAGGGTAGCAATTATTTGTAGGAGCAGCCCATGACATGTTGGTCATTTTGGCTACTACTGAGTTTCAGAGCAGAGAAAGGATCATTTTAAAACTTTGCAATTGCCTTGTTTTTTTGGTGGGGATCACTGGGATTTAACTTTTGGGTCAAATTTAGGCTTAGTTTACTCATTTGTATGTCACTTAGCAGCCTGTTGAATTGTCGGAAAACTGCTTTAGTGGCTAACTTCATGTTTCAGCTCCTGCCGCGACTCAAGCTTGCTTGGCCATAAAAAGCCGTGAACAGACACTTCAAATGACTCCATCTTGCTTTTTAGCTTCCCCCTCTGCATTTATCCTGACCTGGAAGTGAACTGCAACCAAGTTCCCCTTTAATGTAGCAGATGGCATACGGATGCCCAGTGATCAGATGTACTGAGCCCATAGTAGCAGCATTGCTGCAAGTGGCAAATTAGCAAGTGAAATAATGTCCCTGTATACAAATTACCCAACCAGTTGGGTGACTTCTGCAGATTGTTGCTACTTAATCTGGATGGGATCCTTTGGAATGTAGTTTTCATTTAAAATCCTCATGGAGAGTACATTTTAACAGCTAAAAGGGGATGGGCTGCATGATGGCAAGAGGAGAGGGACAAAAATAAGATCCTAATAGGCCATACTAATGGCCTCTCCTTGAGCTGAAGCGAACACCCTTTCTGACAGCTGCTGCTGGCTACACAGACTGTGTGTGAACCTTTCCATGTGTGGGGACTTTTTATTTTCCTATTCAGTAAGGATGGGCCAAACTCAGAAATAAAATATACAACCAGAACTTGATTTCTAATAAAATGTCCTTTTTTAAAAAAACAGAAAAGCTGGTGCAGAAATTGTTGATTGCGTCTCGTTAAGCCGTCAGCAATTAAGAAAAAGCTTAAAGGGGAAAGCTCTGGTGGGAAAGATTGCTTTGTGTTTCCTACGTATTCCAAGCCTGCCTCTTTCTATCACACCCCTAGGCTTGCATAAAACAGATTAAATGCATGTAGGTAGAGTTTGACCCCGAAGGATCACTGGGGGCAGATCTTGAACTTAACCGTGGGTTTCAGGACAGATCTAGTTTTTTTAACCTCCTTTGAATACTAATCCTCATTAGAGGATTTCCAAGCACTACACACAGGTGAATGAGCATTATCCTCATTTTACATGTGGGGAAACTGAGGCACCCTGATATGACTTGATGAAGGTCATGCAGTGAGTCAGTGGCAGAGCAGAAGGATGGTCTTGTGCTTAAGGTGCTGGAATTAGACTCGGGGAATGGAAATGTCTAAATATGTCCCAACCTTACCTGGTAGATTTTCTCCTGGTGGGTATTGGAGTCAGATCAGCTAGTGATGGGAATGAGATTTTACTTGAGTTAGCAGCCCTACCAAGCTAGCTCAGCTATGGCGGAGTGAGAGTTGGGTTCTGTTCCCCCTCATGCATCATTAACAGAATGGTTGACTGAGGTTGAATCGCTAACGCCTGTGCCACACCACTGGCAGTCACAGGGTGAGACAGGTCTCACTGAGGGAGCTTCTAACTGTCATGAGGATGCACGGGTGTCCCTGAGCTCTGCCTGCAGAACTATCGTTACCGGGGATGATGCAGGTGAAAGAATGAGCCCCGCTTCCCATTTGGATCTCAAGGTGGATTGTTGAGCATGTAGGTGATGGAGTTGGAGGCATTGAGCCGGGAGCCCAGAGAGGCCTTTCGGAGAAGAACCCCACCTCAACATTCTGAGACCGGTTTGTCAGTCGCTGCAGGGCAGTTCCAGTAGGGGTGTAGACAAGGAGGCTGCGTTGTGCCAGCATGTGTCCACGGAGCTCCCAAACACCTGTCTGATGGGACTGATGAAGTCACGAATAACCTCTGCCAGCTGGAGCTCTCTGCTTTCCATAAGAGCACCCTCATCCCTACCTCCTTGAGGAAGAGACAGAGGCTCCAGGAGAGGAGACTTCCTCAGTCAGACGTGTCAGTAGCAGAGTTTGGGATCTTGACTCCCATCCTCTGACTCCCCATCCTGGGCTGCATTTGACCCTGCATTTGAAAGGCTCTGTATGCCATTCCCATGTGCCTGGCCCCCAGGCCGGGAGCTGTGAAACTGGAGGGTTTGATTAGTAGTGTGTGGGGCTGCTGCCCAGGTTCCTTCTACCAGGTACCTTCTACCTGGCAGCGGCATACTCTGCAGTTTTTAAACTGGCGTGAAGCTCAGCTCTCCAGTGGCCGAGCGGCTTCGGCTCGGTCTGCACAGAATTGGATGTGGGGAGTGGAGAATCGTAAGAAAGGGGAAGTGTTCTGGAAAGCCACTGTGCTGGACAAGCACACCAGAGTCTGAGATCAAGGCCGGAAGGGACTTGTAATAGTATGGACACTCACCCCGGGAGCTCTCCCTGTTGCCCTGCACACCCCCTGGTGGCCTGGTGCTGAGTCTCTGTCCCCCCCAATGGACTTTCAGTAAGTTCAGTGAAGTTCTTATGTAGCGAACAGAGCCCCTTCGGGGGTCTGGTTTATTTAAACAAAGGCCAATCAGCTGTGCAGCAAGTCTTCACCCCCGGCGTCCGGGGTGTGGGGAGGGAACCAATCTTAGTCTGTCGGCCCCACCCAAGTCCCTCTGTCCTGGCTCATCGCCAGGAAGGCCCCATTTGATCATCTATTAATATGGAAATTCTAATATAAATGTAATATTAGTGCAATGTAATAATGCAGTTATAAATTAGAGTATATACAATATATTGTATGTACTAGAATGATAATAAATGATGATCATGCCTATATATAAACATAATCATAGTCTATTTGCAATTCATGTAGTTATAAATCAATACAATTATCATTAATATTCAAATTCTGATTGCAGAATGCAAGATTCAGCTACCTACAGATCTTTGATCATAATCATTAACTTTCAGGTAAAATGGACAGCAGACACACCAGGTGAAACATTTTAAAATATTTCTTCTTTGAAAAATGTCATTTATTAACAGAGGAATTTCCCCCCATCTCTGGCTGTGGTGAGGGAGAAACTGATGAGTGTGGATATTTACCACTGAAAATTGAAAACTTCCAAGTTTAACTTGGCCGTCAATTTAACTTTGCCAGTGGCTCAACCAGTGATTTCCACCGACTAGCAAAGCAAAATAAGAATACCTAACTCTTAGGTATTGTTCATAAGTACATCTCAAAACACTTCAGTCTTTGAATGTACTCATCCTCGTGACACCCCTGTGAGGCAGGGCAGTGCTATTATCCGCATTGTACAGATGGGGAACTGAGGCACCGAGAGGCTAAGTGATTTACCCAAGGTCACCTGGGATGTCTGTGGCAAAGCAGGGATGTCTCCTAAGCCCTAGGTGTAAAACTGCCTTAAAGGTTCCCCAGTTGGCAGGGAGATTTCTTCAGCGTTCAGTGCTGCGCTAAAAGCCGCAACTTTAAATGCACATGCCTGCGAGAGGAGGGAATGCTCGCTGACTTTAGATGTTTGTTTAATTTAGATGTTGAAAAATCTAGACTGGAAAAGAAGACACTCCCCCCTTCTCCCCTCCCCAAGGCTGCAGAAGTTCTGAACTAGCTGATCCTGCAGCATCAGACTCGTGAACACCAGCGCACGCAAGGGGGGAAAAAAGGCCCCTTGCAGCACTGAACTAAGGGTAAGTCTACACTGCAGTGTAAGCCCAGAGTTTGCTCTCAGGCTCCAGCCTAACCCTCCTTTCTGTCTACACACAAATCACACTAAGCCAGGCCTCAGACACAAGGTCTCAGGACCCCATGGGGGTGAAGGGTCCCAGCCTGAGTCAAGCGTTGTTGTTTTGCAGTGGCGATGCAGCCCCACTGAACTCATGCTCTGGGAGGCTGCCAAAAGTATCCCACGGGCTGACTTCCTTTGTCCTCGGGAGAGTCAGGTTTTCCTGTGGTGCACCATGAACAATGCACTAGAGTGGCCACATTTTGGGAAGGAGCTAGGAGGTCTGGGATATGGGGGTTGGACTCAGGCCCACATCACACAGCGTAGATGATAGAGCCCTCTCTTGAGGCCCCAAGGTTCAACGGTTCCGAACCTGGGGTTACAAACGAGTGTAGACCCTCAATTAACAAACCCAGGGTCTGCTACCTGAGTTCTACGAACCCTGGGCTGCATTGCAGAGGGCTTGAGACCTTCGCAAGGGTCCCAGCCCAAGCCCCAACTTATACTCTGCTGTTTTATAGCCCTGCAGCCCCTGACCCCGAGTCAGCTGGGGGTGTTTTATTGCAGCATCGCCATACCCTAAGGGATGAAGTCTTGAACCCTGGGTCCCGGATTGACTCCGGCTCGGACCCTCCCACCTCGTGGGGGGGTCAGGGTGAAAATGGAAGGGGAGTTAGGCTCAAGCCTGAGTTGGCAGCTCGGGCTCGCGTTGCTGTGTAGACAGCCTCCCACCCACCTCTGGTCTATTTCCCAAGTCCGATGTTTCCAAACCCTGCAGTTCCCCTTTCTCCCAGCAGGGGCCAGGAGCGATGAGGAGGGAGCCCTCAGCTGCGCGCAGCTGCCTTTCCGCTCCAGCAGGGGGCGCCTGTGCGCGCTCCTCCCTTCCCCTCCCCCCCCCCCCGCCTTGCCCAGCCCGGGAGCGCTCCGTGCAGCCAGCCAGACTCCCGGCGTTCACCTGCCTGTACCTGCCCCCGCCCCCGCCTTCCATCTTTGCCCAGCCCGGCTCCTCTCCTGCTGCCTTCCCCCGGGAGAGGCTCTGCTCTGGGGCGCCCGCCGCCCCCGGGGACGTGCCGAGCTGCTGCAGGACAGGACAAGCCGCCCCAGAGCCGGCGCCAGCCATGGGTCCCTGCTGAGCCACCCAGGGCGGAGGTAGGACGTGGGGAAGAGTCACCGCGATCCAGCCATGGTGAGTTTCCTGCTCCCCCTGGAGACGCTTCAGTCCCTTTAAGATCCAACCCCCCGCTGCAAATCCCATAAAGGTCCCGTCCCCGGCGTTCCCCAGTTTAATTATTAGCTAATGGGACGTTTGGAGGGAGGGTGGGTTTTTTTTTTGCATCTTAAATCCCCATTCCCCCCCCCCCCCGCCGCCGCCCCTGCGAGCAGCAGCTGCCATGAATCACCTTGCAAATGGGATAGAAAGAAGCTGGGCCAGAAGTAGCCTCTGGGGCTGCGAAGGATCCTCCTTGGCCTGATTGGGATTCCCAAGAATCCTTCGATGAAGGGAGCTGTAGCCCACGAAAGCTTTTGCTCAAATAAATTAGTCTCTAAGGTGCTACAAGTCCTCCTTTTCTTTTTGCGGATACAGACTAAGACGGCTGCTCCTCTGAAACTTTCCTTCTCGCCTCACTCTCTCTTTCCTCCGACTTCTCTTCTCTGCCGGAACCTCTGCACCTTCTGGGAGGGTTGGTTTTGCTTTTCCGAGCTAGACTTCTTAAAAGGGCCAAATCCTTGTTGCATCGCTATAGAGCGCAGGGAGAATATTGCCAGACCCCAGCCAGCTGCCTGTGTAGTCCCCACACTTTCTCTGTCTAATCGGGGTGCTTACGGCCCTGTCTGAGTTCTGCCCTGAATATTTACGCCTTTCCCTTTGTGAAGGTTTGGGCCCTTGAGCCTGCTCTTGGATCTCTGCACTGGGTGACCCCTGAGCGCCCCCCCCCCCACCCCAGCCTGTCCAGATCCTTTTGCAGGATCGGGGCCTTACAATGGACATTTAAGCTGATGCTAGGTGTCCCGGAGTAGTTTAGACAGGAGATGGTGATGTTTTTAAGGGGTGTGTGTATGTTAAGGGGCTTGGAAGATGGGGGTGTTATTCCTGGCCAGGTTGCCCCGGGAGCCCCTGAAAGGCACCTGTTTCCCCTGCTGCCTGATGGTGTAGCTAGAATTTCTGCCAGAGCGCAGGCTGGAAGGAGGGGCTCTGAGTGCCACTGACTTTACTGGAGCTCATAAAAAACACCTGGGAGCTTTTGTGTGGCGCTCAGGTGAGAGGCACTTTAGAAATGTTAGTACAGCACCTGGCGCGGTGAGTCCCAGGGCCCCTGAGCTCCTGGGAAGGAGGATGGTGTTCAGATCCCAGCTCAGGGTTCCCATAACAGGACTGTGCTAGGAGAAGGGGTTGTTTTGAACCTGATGCTTAAATGGCTTAGCCATTCCCTCCCCCTGGCATGGGCTGGGCTTTGTTTTAATGGCTGCTTTGGTTTCTGAGGGCAGTGGTGAGAGAGTGCATTACAGATGGGTTTGCAAAGGGATTTGGAGGAGTTCTTTGTGTCGAATTGGGCTGGGGTTCCCGTTGCACCGGGCATCGACCTGAATTGCAGGCCCGGGGCTGCACTGTCGGTGTTGAATAGATTTATTTTGTTTTTAAAACACCAAAAGGTGCCGTTCTGATCATCTGATCTGGCCTCCTGCGTAAAACAAGCCAGGGACTCTCCCTTCGTCCTTGTCTCCATGAGGAAATTGATGGGTGTAGCAATTCCACAAGAGCTTACATGTGAATGCTCTATTCCAGAATAATTACTCACAAAGTGGAGTAATTATTTCTGAGTACAATCACTTTTATTCTGAAATAGTTTGTCTACATGGGGGAGTTACTCTGGAATAGCTATGCCAGTCAAGTTCCCCCATGTAGACAAAAATACCCAAAGATCCCTGCATTCAGCCCATATCTGGTGGTTGAGCTACAGTCCATCTTTTGGAAAGAAATGTCCAGTCTCAGTATCAGTGACTCTAAGTGCTGGAGAATCCACCCTGTCCCTTGGGAATCTGTTGAACAGATTAATTAGCCTACCTGTTAAATGATGTTTTACTGGGTTCTTGCCTGGGTAATTTTGTAGCAAACTGGAGGATCTAAAACACAGGAGGAGCTAATTCTGCTCCTCATCAACCACATGTGCACGAAAATCTGGAGTAAAACAAACCGACTGACCACATATGGGTGGTGGTGGTTATAAAGTTTTTGAGGTTTTAGGGTTACACTCAGGCTGGGTTTTTAAGCTTTTCTCCATGACCATGAGGGTGGGAAACATGTTCTTTCCTTCTAATTTTGAGCAGAGTCTCTCCTGTATTCATGTGACTCCAGCAGCTGGGGCTTGGCTAAGAGTACCAGCTAGTGAGAGGTGGCAACACTGCCGTTTCCCAGCTTGGATCCAGGAGTGTCCTGTTCCTTCAGGACACTGTCATGACAGGCCCTGGCTGCACTCCTGTGTAAGGAGGTTTCGGTCAAGCAAGCCCATCCCTGGCCCGGCCTGCTGCTCGTGGCCCTGGCTCCAGGAGCCAGACCCCTCAGAGCTGCACAGTTTTCAAACCTTCCCCTAAGGTGCTTGGACTTATTGCAGAGCCTGCGTAGACGGCGGCTCTTGTGTGGTTGGTGTGGGCAGAGGTTTGAATTTTTGGTGGTGCTTAAAACGTTCTGTAGAGAGCATCTCTGCTGCCCGGGGGGTGTGGCTGTCCAGCCTGGGGGGAGGGGCACAGCCGCTTCTCACCCCTGGGGCAGGGGGTGGGGTGGGGTTCGGTGGACCTGCTGAGGCACTGAGGGAGGGGCATCGTGGGCACAATGCCCAGACCAGCATGGCCGGCCTCCTCTGTGATGGGGTTTTAGATCCTGGCGGTTCCTCTCTGCTGCCCCCACTTCCCATCCCCCAAATGCTGACGGGGCTGCAGTCTCTGTGCTGGTAACTTCCCTCCCTGCCCCCCCACCCCAAAGAGACTCCCCACTTGGCAGGGGGAAGCTGCGGGTTGATGGGGTGCTCGGCACTGGTTCTAGCCAGCAGCATGGGATTGGGGCAGCCCCACCCCACCTTTCAGGGCCAGCAAGCGCTGGTCGGGTGCGGGGGTCACTGGCTGGGGTTGGCACGGGGTCTCCATCTGCAGGCTGTGACTGGGGGGAAGCACAACCACCCTGCTCTTCCCAGGATGCTGGCTACCAGGGCCTGTGGTCATGGCTGAGACCCACTGGGGTGGATGGTGAGCATGGACCCTGCTGGCTTCAATCCTGTGTGTGGAACAGGCTTCCCCTCCAAGCCGTCCGTGGTGCGGCTCTGCTCTGGTAGGCGGCTGCGCCCAGCGGGTCACTGGGAATCTATTAATAGAGTGTGATTAATGCGCGTGTGTGACGGTCATCTCTGCTGATTAGAGCCCGGAGTGGGGATGGGAGGGGAATGGGGATAGAGCAGGGGGCTGGGAGCCAGGACTCCTGGGTTTTTTTTCCCCAATCTGTCACTGTGACCTGAGGGGTGGGCAGTCCCTGGGCCTCGGTTTCTCTACCTGGCGTGGTGAGGCAATTTGAGAGCCTCAGACCAAGCCAGGCCCGTCAGTGATGTTGCTGGTCCCTAGCTCCTCACAGAGGAGCCTGTCTCCCTGGGGTGCCTTGGGGAAGGGGGCGGTGTGGGGAAGGGGGTCACGGGTGGCATGGGGAGGGGGTAGGTGCTGTGTGGGGCGGCGTGGGGAGAGGGTTGCGGGGTGCTGTGGTGTAAGGGGGTGGTGTGGCAGTGTGGGGAGGGGGTTGTGGGGTGCTGTGGGGGAGGGGCGTCTCTGCTAAGATCAGGGAGGGGCGTGTTTCACAGCACCACAGGATCAGGCTCCTCGCCTCCAGCCTGACCATCAATTCCTGCCCCCGCCCCCCAGCTGCACCAGGCTGGTTCATCCTTCATCCTGCTCCCTTCCCCGGTCTTTGTGCAGCCGGGGGAGTCCTGTAGGCCCCACCGGGCCGGGGCCCCTAGGGCAGGATCAGGCCTGTGGAGCCACATGCCAGCAGCCTCCCACGCCGAAATGTCTGGCCCGGGGCCGTGATTCAGCCCAGTTCCTCCTGCCGGGGCTATGCTTAGCTGCAGCCTCCCGGGCCTGATGGAGGGATCCCCCCCATCCTCCCGGCTGGGCCCTTTGGGGGCAGCCCTGGCCCCCTGTTAGCCGGGGGGCGGGTGTGGCAGAGCTGGCTGGGTCTGGCACTGTGTTTGTGGGGACGCCGCGCCGTGTGCTGGAGGAGCTGGGAGCAGCGTGGGGGGGGGGCGGGTGTGTGTGGGCACGCCCGTGCATTGGAAGGGGCAGGAGCATGTGTCTGCTAGGGGGGGCACTGGGGTCATGCCTGCTGGGAGTGGGGGTGTGCATGTATAATGGGAGGATGGGAATGTGGGTGGGTGCCCTGAGGGGGCACTCAGGGGGCCAGATCTTGCCCTAAACCCCTCCACCCCCATGCACAGCGAACTGATGGGTCTGGGTGGGACCATTATTACATACATGAGCTGGGGCAAACCTTGGCCTGGTAGCAGAGGCCTGGCTTTCAGCCCCCCCCCGGCCGAGATGACGTGCTGTACCCCAGAGCTGCCAAGATCCTGGCTCGGGCAGTGCCCGGCCATGCGGGGATAACGCTGCCCATAGCGAGCCCAGTGCCTCAAACAATGGATGCGTTTGTCCCGGCCCCCGGTTCCTCGCTCTCACGCTGCCCTTGCTGGCTAGCGGGGGCAGCTCCGTCTCCGTGAGCCAGGCGTGAATTGCCATGGCTAGTCCTGTGCCAGTGAAATCCCGCTGCTCTTCCAAAGCCTGCCTGGTTCCCCCTCCGCCAGCCCCACCACCGGGGCACCCTTTGCACGTCCCTGCCTGCAGTGGGGCGAGCGCGTCCCGTGACGTCGAGCGTGTCAGGTTCGGAAAGGGAGCGGGACGTGACTGTCACAAACGGCCACGTGGCTTGTGACGTGGATTATGGTAGCATGTGAATGTCCGGATTGAGACTGGGGGACTCCTCATTGGGCCGGGCCCTGCGCAGACCCTAAGTGAGATCGGGCTCCCCCGTGTCGGGCCGGGCCCTGCGCAGACCCTAAGTGAGATCGGGCTCCCCCGTGTCGGGCCGGGCCCTGCGCAGACCCTAAGTGAGATCGGGCCCCCCCTGTCGGGCCAGGCCCTGCGCAGACCCTAAGTGAGATCGGGCCCCCCCATCGGACCGGGCCCTGCGCAGACCCTAACTGAGATCAGGGGCCCCCCTCCACGTCAGTCGGGCCAGGCCCTGTGTGGACCCCAACTGAGATCGGGGGGCCCCGTCAGGCCAGGGTCTGCACAGCCTTCCCTCCCCCAGCCAAGATCAGGGCCCTCATTATGTGGGACCCTGCAGAGACCCCCTCCCCCCAACTGAGATTGGGGCCCCTTGATGCTCATGCACAAACCCCAACCAAAATTCGGTCATACCCTCCCCGCCCCCCATCGTGCCAGGTGCTGCACACCCCACTCCCAACTGAGATCGCACAGATGTGTTTAGGTTCTAAACCCTTTGGGACAGGGAAAGTCTGTACAGTCCCTGGCACCATGGCTTCTAGGCGCTACGGCAGCAAGATGACAAATAGTTCCAGACAGACACTGGGTGGGAGGGGAAACAGAGGCACAGAGCACAGGTGGGACTTGCCCAAAATCACCCAGCAGGCCAGAGTCAGGAACAGAACCCAGGTGTCCTGAGGCCCAGCCCTGCGCTCTACTCACTGGACCATGCTGCCTTTCGTTAATCCTTGTAGCGGGATTGGCCCTGTTGTAGGACCTCCCCAAGGTGTGGGGTTTTGCTGGGGTTAGTAACCCGCAGAGGCTGAAGCGAGGTGCTATTGCGGCTGAGCCCTTCTCGGCATTGTGTCCCCGGGTAGGCAAGCTTGCATTCGCGGCTGTGTGGACGTGAGGCGTGGAGCCGCTCTGGATTTCAGGGACGCTGTGGGACGTTCAGGGTGGCACGTGATGCATTCCTTGGAGTGCAGTGAAGTTCTCCTGGGAGTTTTCCTGAGCCGGTCTGGGATCTTGCCCACACGCCCAGCTCGGGTTAATGAATAACGCCACTGGAGAAGGCAGTTTCACAACCATATGATACGGGGCTGGCTCTTGGCTGAAGGAGTGGAGACGCTGAAAAGGGTGAGGCAGTAGGAATGCAGCGTGGTTTAGTGGTTAGAGCAGGGAGGGACAGGGAGGCAGGACTCCTTGAGGTCTAGTCCCTGCTTTGAGGGTGAGGGGTCTGGTGGTGGAGGCTGGGGGTCTGGAAATCGGGACTCCTGGGTTCATTTCCTGCCTGTGGGTAGGAAGTGTGGTTGAGTGGTTAGAACGCTGAGCTGAGAATAAGGGCCCGTAGTTCTTTTCCTGGCTCTGCCACTGACTCACATTAGAACCTCGTGCAAGTGAGTCACTTCCTTCCTGCATGCCTCAGTTTCCCCCTTGGCAGCCTGGCAATAGCACTTCCCTTCTCACAGGCCTGCTGAGACTTAACATGGCCAGAGCTCCAGATTGCCCACGGGGGTGGGCCCGGCCTGAGACGCCCTCCTCGCTTGGGGAGGCTGGTACGCTGTCACCGAAGCGTCCTACCCACCGGTGGCCAGGCCACGGGCTCGTTATGCGGCAAAGGGGTGGTAGGGCTGACATCACTAGGTACAGTCGCTAGCCCTGGGGTCTCACCAGCTACCTGCGACACTCCGTGGTGGCACGAAGGCCCTTCCACCAGCCCTGCCCACATGCCAGGCATATGCTGCCGCTCGGGGAAGCCGGGGTGCTCTGGATTGAGGAGCAAAATCCGTCCTGGGGCAGCAAGTGTTCTGAGCAGCTCTCTGAGCTCAGACCACCCTGGGAGGGCCCTGCCTGCCCTGGCCCCATCCGGGCTGGGATCGGAACGGGGCTGCTCCCTGCCCCAACGAGCTGACCCCCTAAATTTAGGACAAGAGCAGAGCAAACCCAGGCACTGTCGGCCCACAGCTCCACCCCAGCCCAGTCTCCCGCCTCTGGTGGCGGCTGGCACCAGCTGGCTCAGAGGAACCCCGCGGTGCCGGGCTAGCCCACCCCGGGGCGACTTTTCCAAGCCTCCCTTTAATTAGGGCAGGGGTCCCCCAACTTTGGACTGCTGCATGCTGTCCTCCCCGTGGGAGAGCGAAGCTAATCGCGTCTGCTCCCAGCCCTGCCCTGCGTTCAAGTCTTATCCGCCTTAGACGCTTTCTGTGTCCTGGCCCAGCTTGGCCTTGAGACCCGTCCCGGCCTTTGGGGCAGAGCGGAACTAGTGCTTGGCCAGTGCCCCCAAGGGTTTATGTCCCCTCCCCCTGACGAGCTCTCGGTTTGTGGTATCTGCGGCAGGGCCTCTCTGTCTGCTCCCCCTTTGGCTGGCACCGAGCGCCACAGGGCCCTGCCACCATCCAAATAGGTCATATTTGTTCCCCCTATTTACTCCGCATGCTCTAGAGCTGGGGCAGCACATGGGGAGAACGAGGCAGGGGTCACTCCCAAGCGTTCATGCACCAGGGGTCGCTCCCCGCAAATCACCAGATTGGCTGTAAAGGTTCTGCAGATTTAAAAAAATAAAAATAAACGTTGGGTTTCTTTTTATTTGCCGCCGGCTGCTTGAGCCTTCAGGCCTCGTGCCAAGCTTTCCACAGGGAGGTGGGAGGGCTCCGTGGTTCGGGTGCCAGCCTTGGCCTCAGGAGTCCTGGGTTCAATGCCTTGCTCTGTCACTGACTAACCGTGAATCAGTCACTTTGTGCCACAGTCTTCCCCTCTGTACAATGGGGATAAGCGCGCTGCCCTGCCTCCTGGGGGGCTGGGAGGGTAGACACACTGAAGAGTGTGAGGTGTTTAGATGCTATGGAGATGGGGGACAAATAAGAAACTTGGGTTTTCTTAAAGGAAACAGAATCTCACGTGACTCGGGGAGCTGGGGATTGAATTAACCCCCCCCCCCAATACTGCGGGAGGGCCGGCAGTACCACAGCTATGATCAGAGTAGCAAGCAGCGATCATGCCCGGCTGTCTGACCCTGCTCCATGCAGGCCGGGGAGGCCCGGTCAAGCACCCGCAAGGAGAGCATCGTCCTAGCCTTGACCAGAGCCTCTGCAGCGTTCCCCCCGCGCTGCCCCTCCTCTCGCTGCCATCCCTTCCCTCCGCAAGTGCCACCAGCATCGGTCGCGTAGCAACTGGCCGCTCGCATTGTCTGAGTGGGCCGGGGGACGGAGCGCTTGGCAACAGCCAGGAGCCTGTCTGAAGTTTCCTCGCTGGCTCAGAGCGGGGATGGGGGGTTTGATCGCAGTCACCCGGCCTGGGGAGGGGGCAGGGCAGAGCCACCCATCTTCTGTGCTGATGCAGCGAGGAAGTGTGGAGGGGAGAAGTGGATTGTGGGTTGTCTGTTTTTGTGGGGGGCAGTCGTGTGCGCACACATAGCCCAAACAACACACACACACACGCTCACTCTCTCTTCCCCCGTCCCTCGCATCTCATCCTGGGGTACTCCGGCTCCTCCCAGCTGTTAACCCAGGGGGGCAAGAATTGCGGTTCCCTTTGCCACTACCCTACATCCCAGCCTTCCCTGCCCACTGGGCAAAACCACTAGATTGTGAGCAGTTTGCACTGCCGGGAGGATTCTATTTCCATCCGTCTGGGTCAGTTTCTCTCCCAGCTGAAATCAAGGGCAAAGCGTCTGTCGATTAATAATGGAGATTGGCAGAGAGGGGAAAGTCAAACCCTCATGCTGCACTCGGGTTGTTAACAACACCTGGCAGGGCTGCAGCAGCCTCTGCAAAGGAGGGTCAGTAGCACCTTTGCTATGGTATAGGTGGGGAAACTGAGGCACACCCATGGAGGGAGAGGGGGGTGACTTGCCCAGAGCCATGCACCAAGTTCGGGATACAGCACTTGCAGGGTTGCCAACTTTTGCCATTTTACCATGCGTATTGCAATATAGGGTTAGTTTTTCTTCAAGTCCCGGCTCCTGGAGTCATACGAGCGCTTGAGAATCTGAGCTTTAATTTATTTCTTTTCTAACGGCAGGTTTCTGGCCCCCGTGCTTATGCAGAAAAACTTGGAAGCAAAACTCTCTAAAGGCTCAGAAAACATGGCCCAGCATTTCTTTGTTTATTAAATCTCATTATTTTAAAGCCAATCTCATGATTTTTATGGGCTCAGCTCCTGGTTTTTGAACCCCTGGGGCTGGCAAGACGATGGGAATTCCTGGCCAGAAGAAGGAAAAGAGAGAGCGGAGTTCTTTGTTGGTGCCGGATGGAGGGCGAGACCCCAAAGTCTTGCTAAAACGAGATAAATTTTTGTGTGTGTGTGAGAGAGAGAGAGAGAGAGACACACACGCAGGTCATGCCTTGGTGCTAAGGCAGAGGCTGATCATAGCTTTACATCCTCTTGGTCTTTGTAACATCGTCGTCCTGCATGTCTCTCTATAAGCTACAGACACCCGGGCATCATGCAGCCTCTTCTAGGGTGGAGCACGGCCAGTCACGTAGGATGAAGCAGAGGAGTTTGGCCTTAGGGCCCTGGGAAAACGGCAAAGGGCCAAGGGGTCTTGAGTACTCGTGGAGACCAGACAAGGCTTTGGCTTTCATGATAGCATCTACGCTGCACAGCCTTTGGGGCAGGGACAGTCCGGTCTGTGTTTGTACAGCGCCTAGCACTCTGTGGTCCTGGTCTGTGACTCAGCTCCTAGGCACAACTGTAATACACCTAATAAATAACATAGAACGCCTAGTGCCATGCCGTCCTGGTTCATGACTGGGGCTCCTAAGTGTTACCGTAATACACCTAATAAATAATGTACAGTGCCTAGCACCATGGGATCCTGGTCCATGATTGGCTCCTAGGGGCTACCGTAATACACCTAATAAGTAATGTACTGGGCCTAGCACAGTGGGTTTCTGGTCTGTGACTGGGGTGCCCTGGCGCTACCGTAATACAGAGAATAGAAGACCCAGATGAGATTGGGGCTCTACTGGGCCAGGCGCTGCACAGACACAGAGACCGTTCCTGTCCCGCAGAGCCCATGATTGAGACAGACGAAGCCGGGGAAGGGGATCCCTGTTTTATGGATGGGAAACCAAGGCCCAGAGAGATCATGTGACTCTCCCAGGCTGTCCATGAACCTAAATCCCCTGATTGCCAGCCTGGTGCCGGACTCTCACGGCCCAAACCACCAGCTTAGCAGCCCGAAGCCATCCCCTCCCTGTCTGGAGCGGAACCCGACAGAGGCAGCCGAGGGCACCGTGTTTGCTGAGCACTGGTTTCCCCCGAGCCCCCCCTGGCCTGAGCTTTGCCAGTCCTGTGACCTGTCCCGTTGTGTTCCCCTCCCCGCGCAGGGCAGCAAGGAGCGCTACCATTGGCAGGCGCAGAATGTCAAGCACAGCGGGGTGGACGACATGGTGCTGCTGGCCAAGATCAGCGAGGATGCCATCGTGGAGAACCTCAAGAAGCGCTTCCTGGATGATTACATCTTCGTATCCTGGCCGGGCCAGGCCGGAAGAAGGGAGGGCGACGCCAGGAACTCGGGGTGGGGGGAAACACCGATTGCTCCCTGGCCCAAAGGGACAGCAGTTTGCAAAACTGCATGGGGATAATTGGGAAATGGGGGTGGGGGTCAAGCCCCAGCTCCCCCAGGATTGGCTGGTTCTGGGTCAGCCCATTGCCAGGATAACACATGGAGCAATCTAGGGGTCTCAGGCATCAGTGAGATGCTTTTAATGATCGTATCAGTATCGTGACGGATTATTAGTATAATTTGTCTCTTGGTAGCGGCCCCAGTGAGATCAGAGCCCTGTTGGGCTGGGCCCAGGCAGAGCCGCAGAGTGAGAGACAGTCCCTGCCCAGGAAAGCTCATAGTTTGAATAGGCATGATAGACAAAAGGTGGGGAGGGGAAACTGAGTCACAGAGCAGGAATGTAAATGCCCGAAGTCACCCAGTAGGGCTGTAGAGACAGAAATAGAACTCAGGCATCCTGAGTGCTTATCCAGAAACTATCCCTAATCCGTGCTGCCTTGATGGATGGACGGGACCAAATTCAGTATTTTACTCAGAGAATCCCCTAATTAGAGCTGGTTGGAAAACAGATTTTCTGTCTCATGAAAAATTTGGAGGTTTCAGGGTTTTGTTTCATCCCGAATTACGATGAAAAGCCAAAATTTCAAAAAAATTTGCAAAACGAAATTCTGAAGGAAAAAAAATCATTTGGGGTCAATGAAAACATTTCATGTCGGTTTTGACCCTTTTACTTTTTAAAGATAAAATAGAGAAAATTTCAAACTCGACTGTCATTCTGAAACGAAAAATTGGAACGTTTCTGAAAATGTCCAGACAGGACAGGTTTGAGATTTTTGAAACATTTTCCAATTTTTTTCATGAGACTTCACAGAATCATAGAATATCAGGGTTGGAAGGGACCTCAGGAGGTCATCTAGTCCAACCCCCTGTTCAAAGCAGGACCAATCCCCAATTTTTGCCCCAGATCCCAAATGGCCCCCTCAAGGATTGAACTCACAACCCTGGGTTTAGCAGGCCAATGCTCAAACCACTGAGCTATCGCTCCCCCCAAATGGGACTTAATGGAAATTGAGATGACTGTGCAAAAAAAAACCCTTCAATTTTGAGTAGATGGTGTTTTCCGATGAAAACTGGTCGAAAACTTTCCATCCAGCTCTACTCCTAATCTCAGCCTGGATCCAGGTCTCTCCTTAGTCCCCTTCCTGCTGGACCTCTTAGTTTCCGCTGTGCCACAAACACACGCCACAGCCTTGAGCCTGGGGACTGGATAATGAAACTGACTAGGAGCAAACGCAAATTGGGAGCCGATCTCACTGCTCCAAAGGAGGAAAGTGGAGTGGAAGGGGTGGGGGGTGATCAACCTGCATTGATGGGGATGAGTAACAGAGATGCTGCAAATTTCTTCTGTATGTTGAATAATCCTGGGTGCTTTTATTAATGGCCAGGTAGGGAGTTTAATTGTAAATGCAGGGGCTCTTGCTTGTCAGGTACATCTGCCTGATGGGCGTTTATAATGCACGGGTTGCTGTGAGGTTGTAATGACCCCTTGTGTGGGACTGAACCCACCACAGCATGTCCCTCCACCACTTGAGTGAAAGGGGGAATTCTGTTAGCTGGTAAGAGGTAGTAGGCTATTACCCTAGAAAGAGACATGGTGCACAATTTACCGGCAGGTAGCAATGTCCGTGTGTCTGCTGTTGTGCGGATTCGATGGGGGGGTGATTGTGATTTTATGTAGTAACCGTGTGTGGCCCTTTAAATACGGGGTGGGCTGTGTGGGACTGGTGGCTCTGGATCGGGTTCTGAAGAACGCTGGGTTCTTTTCCATTGCTCCTTCCGCTTCCTATTGTCGCTGGTCGATCCTTATCTCGGAAACCCCAGACGTACATCGGACCGGTCCTCATCTCCGTCAACCCTTTCAAACAGCTGCCCTACTTCACCGATCGCGAGATTGACATGTACCAGGGAGCCGTGAGTAATGGCAGGCCGGGGCGGGCCGGGGAGTAAGTGGGGAAACGGCCTCCAAAACATCCCACCGGGGGTTCCAGTTTCCCTGTGACCCCCTCCCTGCAGCAGGGGCTGTCGAGTGGGAGCAGGGGTACCTCTATGCAGGGTAATTATCAGATAGCAGGGTGTGGGGACATGGATTTGAATCAGATCATGGAGATGGCAGGAGCCATTCAGCATCAGGCTGGCCTCCCCCACAGCTGTGGATCTCTGCCCTGTTATCCAGACCTTCACATTGTCCGGATCCTGCCCTTGTCCCACAGCGTGAGTGTATCTTGTATCTCATTCTGGGGGACAAGGAAGGGAGGGGGGTAATGTGGCAGTCTGGGTAAATGGGCATATAGCGCATGTGGGAGACCATTACTGTGTCCAGTTCTGGGGCCCACACTTCCAACTGGCTGTTGGCAAATAGGAGAAAGTTCAGAAAACAGCTAGAAGAATTATTCAATATCTAGAAAACCTGCCTTCTAGGGAGGGAGTTAATCTATTTAGTTTACCAAAGAAAAGGATCACAATATGATCTCCGTCTGTAAGTACCTCCGGGGGGACGAGATTTCTGATAGGACGCCACTCTTCAGCAGCCAGCCCAGGGCCGCCCAGCTCTGGTGTCTCATGGAGCAGGCTCCAGGCAGATCCCCGGGCATATGCTGAGTGAAAACGTTGGTTAAGCCTGGCTTGGCTAAAAGGGTTGGCTGTAGTTTGAAGAAGGGTTTCCCCATCAGTGCCTGGCCTGCGAGGGGGTGCATGCAGCGGGGTGACCCACAAGGAGCCCCGGGAGTGAATCCCGGCTGGGAAAGGCCCCTTCTGCCCTTGGGAGGGGAAGATAATTCCTGAAGCTGGTGAGTCACCCAGGCAGGAATTTCCAGCTGGGAGCCCTGCCCTGCTGCCGGGATGCCGAGGGGGCATGTGTGATCCACGCCCCGCTCCCAAGGTGAGATCAGCAACTGGATCCGCCGGTGCCTGCAGCACCCCATCTCCCCTCCCCATGGGAGCTGCCTTGCTCCCAGCCTGCCCCCTAGTGGCAGGTGCAGAGACCTTCCCTGCTTGGCGTCCTAGCTAGATCCCAAAGAGGCGTCCGGTGCTCCAATTACTTTGCTGTTTCAGCGGCAGCCGCCCTATGTTCACTGCAGTTCCCGATTCCCCTCCTGAAAACCCTGCAGCCTTGTTACTGTCCTAAGAGCCGTTGTGGTCCGGGCCCCATTGCCGCGGCGTTCACAGCAGAGTGCTGAGCCCCTGCAAGGGGACCGTGCGCCCGCCACGCTCCTGATCTGCTGGCATCTCCTCTCCAAGGGTGCGGCTCGGGGCTTGAGATCTGTGGACGGATTCGAGGCAGGCGCTATCCCCCGGCGTAGCTGTGGAGGTGCTGAGACGGAGATCTAACCAACGGCTTTGCGAGAGGCCCGGGGAGAGCTGGCTAGATCAGCCCACTAGTTCCCAACAAGGCTGTTTCCAGGGACGCAGGGGTCTAGGCTGGCCAAGGGATGTGCGGGGAGGCTGACACAAGACTCCTGGGTTCTCTTCCCAGCTCAGCCGCTGACCTTGCGCAAGTCATTTCCCCGTGCCGAGCCTCAGTTTCCCCATCTGTGAAATAGGGGTGGCACTGATCCACCATCCCTGCGAGGGTTAATTAATGTCTGTGAAGTGTTTTGAGATCCTTGGGAGGAAGGCAACGGGATAGCATGATTTGGGAGACCTCGTCCTCTGCCCCCTAAGCCCTGTGTCATTTTGAGGTCACTGTGTCCCTTAAGCCCTTAGCAAGTCTCTTGTGCGTTTTGTTTGCCAAGCGCTCACCAGAGCTGGTGGAAGGATGGGAACCAAAGGTCCCTGGCGCTCTGACACGGACTGTAAGTTCTTTGGGGCAGGAACTGTGTTCGCTGTGTTTGTACAGCCTCCCCACCGCAACGGGGGCCCCCCAGTGCCACCCAAGACAAATAACTAGAGAGCTGGGGTCGCCTCCTGGCTTGGCTCACCAGTGTGATGAGTTGAAGGGGGTTTCAGCCTAGCCCTGTCTCCTCCCCTGCCACCTCCCTGTGTACAATTGTCCTGCACGGTGGCATAACCGAGTCTCCTGCCTGTGTGTTGGTTGCAGGCCCAGTACGAGAACCCGCCCCACATCTATGCCCTGGCCGATAACATGTACCGCAACATGCTGATCGACGGGGAGAACCAGTGCGTCATCATCAGGTAGGGCGGAGCCGCGAAGAGGGGCAGAATCCACTAGGGCAAGAGGGAGGGAGGGGGCAGAAGCAAGGTCCACATCTGGAGCCCAGAAGGGGCGGGGGGCAGATGCAGGGTCCACATCTTGGCATGTGCCAAGTTCTAGTTCTAAGGTCTGACGGCCAGGTCACACACGGGGGGTGCCAGTGTGGTGTGGCTCTGTGTCTGGCTGGCTGTAGCCCTCCAGCGCAATGGCAGAGACTGCTGGGAAAGCCCCCTCCTCCCCCCATGACAACCTAGTGTCGGTCTCTACATTTTACTGATGGGGAAATTGAGGCACGGTCCTGCAGTTCCTGCAGGGTGGGTATGGACGCCAGGCAGGAGCTGATGCCTGCTGGGGCGGGTCCCAACACCCACCCTCCTCGCCCATATTCGGGGAGGAAGCTCTGTCTCTGCCTTGTTACCAGAGTACCTGAGCACCCCCCAGTTGTTACCGTATTTATCCCAGTAACCCCCCCGTGGGGCAGGACTGTTCCCTGCAGGCTACAGACGGGCATCTGAGGAACTGAGAGAAGCTAAGAGACTGATGGAGCAGAGAGCTGAGCCCGAGTTCGAAACTGGTGCCCTGACCACTGGGCCATCCTGCCTCCTTTAAAGGAGCGTCACTGTCTGGCTTTGAGCAGGACAGAAAAACGTAGATGCAACCAACCAGCTTCTCCCAGGCTCCCTGACCTCCAGCAGGGGCCGGGCTAGGGTGGGGTGTCCTCCCTGGCGGGGCGGAGAAGCCAGCGTTCACCCTTCTCTCTTGCAGCGGGGAGAGCGGTGCTGGCAAGACCGTGGCGGCCAAATTCATCATGAGCTACATCTCCAAGGTGTCCGGCGGGGGCCCCAAAGTGCAGGTGCCACAGGGCGTGACAGGGCGGGGGGGAGCAGTGGGGATCCGGGAGCCTGGGCTGGCTGGCAGCCGCTGGGCTGGGGGTTCCCGGAGGGCCGGAGCCGACGGCCTCATCTACCGAGCGCTCTGCTTCCCCCCCAGCACGTCAAGGACATCATCCTGAAATCCAACCCGCTCCTGGAGGCCTTTGGAAACGCCAAGACCGTACGCAACCACAACTCCAGCCGCTTCGTGAGTGCCTGGGCCTCGCCAGTCCCTCCTGACTGGGGCGTTCGGCAGCGCCTGCCGGGGCCTGGCAGACAGCCTGCCCCCTGCAGCCGGCCATCGCTGAGCGCTTCACAGCCACTAACCCGCGCAGCCTCGCAACCCCTCCCTGCAGCTTAGTGCCATTAGCTGCACTTTATGATGGGGGAACTGAGGCACAGAGAGGGAAAGGGACCTGTTGCAATGCGTCCGTGGCACAGCTGGGAGTGGAGCCCAGCGGGCTCCCAGTTTCCTCCTGCAAAAGCCGCTAGACCCCACTCCCCTCCCAGAGCTGGGAACAGAACCCAGGAATCCTGACTCCCAGACCCCCCACTCTAAACCACTGGCCCCCACTCCTCTTCTGGAACAGAACCCAGGAATCCTGACTCCCAGACCCCCCACTCTAAACCAGGTTTCAGAGTAACAGCTGTGTTAGTCTGTATTCGCAAAAAGAAAAGGAGTACTTGTATCTCTGTGTGTATATAAAGTCTGCTGCAGTTTCCACGGTATACATCTGATGAAGTGAGCTGTAGCTCACGAAAGCTCATGCTCAAATAAATTGGTTAGTCTCTAAGGTGCTACAAGTACTCCTTTTCTTTTCACTCTAAACCACTGGCCCCCACTCCTCTTCTGGAACAGAACCCAGGAGTCCTGGCTCCCAGCCTCCCCCAACCCACTAGCTCCCACTGCCCTCCCAGAGCTGGGAATTGAACCCAGGAGTTCTGGCTCTTCCCCCGCCACACTCTAACCACTAGCCCCCACTCCCCTCCCAGAGCTGGGGACAGAACCCAGGAGTCCTGGCTCCCAGGAGTTGGCTTGACCACCGGATCCTGCTCAGCGAGGAAGGAGGCCAGATGAACTCTTTGCCGCATGGGGCATTGCTGTCATTAGGCTCCGGGGTCTCGAGCACGTCCCGGGTGGGGGGTGCTCTGGGGGTGGTGTCTCTGCTGTGGGGACCTAGCCAGGGGGTCCGGCTCACCTGGCCTCCCCTCCCGCCCCAGGGCAAGTACTTCGAGATCCAGTTCAGCCGTGGCGGGGAGCCCGACGGGGGCAAGATCTCCAACTTCCTGCTGGAGAAGTCGCGGGTAGTGAGCCAGAACCCCGGCGAGAGGAGCTTCCACGTCTACTACCAGGTGCGTGGGGGGGCAGGGTCTGTGCTGCGCGGCCCCCCCCCACCCCCCGCCAACCAACACATGACCCCTCCGGCCTCTGTCCTCTCTCCCTGCCCAGCTGCTGGAGGGAGCCTCCCCGGAGCAGCGGGAGAACCTGGGTGTCACCAACCCGGATTATTATTACTACCTCAACCAGTCGGCGAGCTACAAGGTGGATGGCATGAACGACCGGCAGGAGTTCCACGAGACACTGGTACGGGGCGAGCGGGGGCTTACACAGCCAGAACGGTGCAAGGAGCTCACGTCCCCCCATGGTGTCCCCAGCCCCCCCCCCATCCTGCTGCCCCCATCCCCCAACCCACTTCCTGCTGCCCCACGCCCATCACAGTGCCCCCAACCTCTTCCTGGTGCCCCTCCATCTCAGCGCCCCCATCCCCCAACCCACTTCCTGCTCCCCCCCAACACCCCCATCACAGTGCCCCCAACCTCTTCCTGGTGCCCCTCCATCTCAGCGCCCCCATCCCCCAACCCACTTCCTGCTCCCCCCCAACACCCCCATCACAGTGCCCCCAACCTCTTCCTGGTGCCCCTCCATCTCAGCGCCCCCATCCCCCAACCCACTTCCTGCTCCCCCCCCGCCACCCCCATCACAGTGCCCCCAACCTCTTCCTGGTGCCCCTCCATCTCAGTACCCCCATCCCCCAACCCACTTCCTGCTCCCCCCCAACACCCCCATCACAGTGCCCCCAACCTCTTCCTGGTGCCCCTCCATCTCAGTACCCCCATCCCCCAACCCACTTCCTGCTCCCCCCCCGCCACCCCCATCACAGTGCCCCCAACCTCTTCCTGGTGCCCCTCCATCTCAGTACCCCCATCCCCCAACCCACTTCCTGCTCCCCCCCAACACCCCCATCACAGTGCCCCCAACGTCTTCCTGGTGCCCCTCCATCTCAGCGCCCCCATCCCCCAACCCACTTCCTGCTCCCCCCCCCGCCACCCCCATCACAGTGCCCCCAACCTCTTCCTGGTGCCCCTCCATCCTAGTGCCCCCATCCCCCAACCCACTTCCTGCTCCCCCCCCTGCTACCCCCATCACAGTGCCCCCAACCTCTTCCTGGTGCTCCTCCATCTCAGCGCCCCCATCCCCCAACCCACTTCCTGCTCCCCCCCCCGCCACCCCCATCACAGTGCCCCCAACCTCTTCCTGGTGCCCCTCCATCCTAGTGCCCCCATCCCCCAACCCACTTCCTGCTCCCCCCCCCCGCCACCCCCATCACAGTGCCCCCAACCTCTTCCTGGTGCCCCTCCATCTCAGTGCCTCATCCCCTAACCCACATCTTGCTGCCCCCCACTTCTGCCACCATAGAGCCCCAAACCCCAGCTGTTCCCCATCCCCCAACCCCCATCCTGGGCCCCTGAGCTCCCATCCCCCCGCCGCGCCCGGCCCCCATTCCCAGCCTGACACCTCCCCCTGCTCCTGGTCCCCAGACGGCCATGGAGGTGGTGGGGCTCTCCAGGGAGGAGCAGGCCCTGGTGCTGCAGATCGTGGCCGGGATCCTTCACCTGGGCAACATCAGCTTCCGGGAGGAGGGCAACTACGCTGCCGTGGAGAGCGAGGACTGTGAGTGGGCAGGGGGCACTGGGATGGGGGTCGCTATTGGGATCTGGCTCAGAGTGGATCTGGAGTGGGGGGGTCCGTCAGGCCTGGCTCAGGGATGGGTGTAGGGGGGTCCCCATCAGGGCCTGCGTTGGCGTCTGGTGGGGTGTCACAGCCTGGCTCGGGGCCTGGGGGGAGCCCCCTTCGGGGCCTGGCTTGGGGTTGGGGCGTCCCTGTCAGGATCTGGCTCAGAGTGGATCTGGAGTGGGGGGGTCGGTCAGGCACCTGATGCTGGGGTGGGGCCTGGCTTATGTGCCCCATGGATCTGCCTCCATCCTTTGGGGGGCCCCACCTTCTCCTGTTTCCTTCCCCGCTCCCATCCTCTCCCTCTGGGGAGGAGGGTCCCATGGGGATACGGCTCCACCGGCCCCTCTGGATGTGCGGGTGCCGAGGAGGCCGATACCCCACCCACCTTGAAGGCAGGCGGAGTGAGGGGAGGCAAATCCAGCAGCCGGGGTTGGGGAGAAAGCAGGGGAGCCATGCTGAGAGGCAGACGGGGTTGGGGTGTTGCCCCTGATACCCTCCCCCCTTATCCTCGCCCTCCCCAGTCCTGGCTTTCCCCTCCTACCTCCTGGGCGTCGACCAGGGCCGGCTCAAGGAGAAGCTGACCAGCCGCAAGATGGACAGCCGGTGGGGCGGCAAGTCGGAGGTGATCGACGTGACGCTCAACGCCGAGCAGGCCAGCTTCACCCGGGACGCCCTCGCCAAGGCGCTCTACTCCCGGCTCTTTGACTACCTGGTGGACGTGAGTCACCCGCCCCGGGGGCCCCAGCCCTGGCCCCCCAGCTCCCTTCAGCCGGGAGCAGGGGGGCGCCTCGAACCCTCTAGACCCGGTGTTGAGCAGCCCAGCTCAGCTGCCAGGCCCCACCTGCTCTCTCTCTGGTGGCCTGGTATCTGATCACCCTTAACCCCACTTCATCCCCACAACCAGTGACCCTTCCAGGTCTCTGTCACCCCACCACACACGGGGGGCTGGAGTTTTGGCCTCTAATTTTCCAGGCAAGACCCTGAATTCCCACCCCCGCCTTTCTCTGCTCTGCCCCCAGGCTGTCAACAAAGCAATGCAGAAGGACTACGAGGAGTATAACGTTGGGGTGCTGGACATATACGGCTTCGAGATCTTCCAGGTACCGCGGGGCAGGGGCGCGAGAGAGACCTTCCTGGGCTTTCGGGTTCCTAGGTCCCCACCTGGCTCCCCAGCATTAGGGGGCTAGGGCCAGCAGAAGAGGAGAAACACTTTGGGATCCCCGCTCCACCAGCCATTTGCAAACCCCTTCTCCCTCGGGGGCTGGGGGCCGGCGACAAACGGCACGTGAGCTGGATGCCAAGGATGCCCCGTGGCTGCTCCAGGCCCTCGGCCTGTCTCAGCTCTCTCTGACACTCCCTTCCGCTGCTCTGAGCGAGCCAGAGCCCCCTTTGGTGACGCTCTGCCCCTCCATGCCAGCACGGCCCTGCCCAGCGGGGACCCCGGGTGCCTGATGGGTCTGTCTCTCTCCCCCCCTTGCCCCCGCGCAGAAAAACGGCTTTGAGCAATTCTGCATCAACTTTGTGAATGAGAAGCTGCAACAGATTTTCATCGAGCTCACGCTCAAGGCAGAGCAGGTGAGGGGCAGGGGGTGAGGAGGGTAAAGGGAGGGGGCAGGGGGAGGAACAGGTAGTGGGGTGGGGGTGGGGGCAGATGAGAGTCAGGGGTTAGATAAGGGGGGGATGGGGTGGGGGAGGAGCAGGGGGTGAGGTGGGAGAGGGGACAGATGAGGGGCAGAGGGAGGAGCTGATGTGGGGTGGGTGGAGGAGCTCAGCCAATGGGGTTGCGAGGCAGCGTGGCCCAGTGGACGAGGCACTGGGCTGGGGCCCAAGGCCCTGGGTGCTGTTCCCAGCTCTGCCATTGACCCTGGGCAAGATCCTTCCCCTCTTTGTGCCTCAGTTTCCCTTCCTGCCTGTTGCCTACTGGGCCCTTCGGTGGCACGGCGCAGCCCCCGCCCGAGTTGGAACCTCTGTGGGCTGTGCAGTCTAAGCGCTCGTGTCTGCCTGTGGTGGCCGGCCCCCACAACTACCACCACCTGTGGCTGACCTGCAGCTGGGGGTCGTCCCCCCCCGGAGTTCGGACACGGGCAGAGCCCAACCCCTGCTCCCACACAAGATCTGGGGCTGCCTCGATCCCAGCCCCTCCTCACAACAGTCTCCCTCCCGTCCCTGCCCGCCAGGAGGAGTACATCCAGGAAGGGATTCGCTGGAACCCCATCGATTATTTCAACAACAAAATCGTCTGTGACCTGATCGAGAGCAAAGTGGTGAGCGAGCGGCCGGGCTCCCCCCTTCCAAACACCTCCGGCCTGGGGGGGAAGACAACCTGTGTGACCCCCTCCCCCAAGCCTGGGACCCCTGCCGACTTGAGTCTCTGATCCCCGCGGAACCTGGATCCCCATAACTGCCCCTGCCCCTGCAGCCATCTGAGCTTCGTGGGGGGCTCTGCCCCCCCAGATCCCCCTTTAATCAGGGTCTCCCCTGTGACCTGGGGTCTCCCTGGTGACCTCTCCTAGTCCCCTTCTTAATCAGGGGCTCCCAGCAATGTGGGGGACCCCCTCCAGCTGCCCCTTAATTGGGATCTCCCCGGAGCCAAGGATACCCCAGTTCCTCTCCCTTAATCGGGGTCTGTTCAGTGCTGTGGGGGACCCCGCACCGAGCCCCAAACCCTGCCTCATTGCAGCGCCAGAGCTGCTCGGGAGGAGATGCTGGCTCTCCTGTAGCCCTGCGTTGGGAGCGGGAGGGGCTGGGAAGCGGCGCTCCCCTCCTGGCTCAGCGATCTGGTGTCGTCCCCCCCAACCCCCCCCCCAGAACCCTCCGGGGCTCATGAGCATCCTGGACGATGTGTGTGCCACCATGCACGCCAAGGGCGAGGGCGCCGACCAGAGCCTGCTGCAGAAGCTGCAGATGGCCGTGGGCACCCACCAGCACTTCAACAGCTGGAACAAGGGCTTCATCATCCACCACTACGCCGGCAAGGTCAGCGCGGGGGGGGTCCTGGGGAGGGCGATGGGGTGGGGTGGGGGAGGGATACATTAGGGTAGAGGGGAAAAGGAGAGGGAGGGGGTGCTGGGGACAGGGTAGAATAGGGGGGTCAGGGAGGGGGATGTGGGGGTGCTGGTAGGGTAAATTAAGGTGGAGGGGTATATGGGGGTGCTGGGGGAGGCTGGGCGGGTGGATTAGGGTGGAAGGGGAGGCTGGGTTGGAGGGTAAAGGGGGTCAGGGTTGCAGGGGGGCTGTCATAGTTGGGGAGTGGGATTGGAGGGGGGGTGAGGACCTGGTGCTTCGCCCCAGTAGCTGCGTATTCTAGGCCTTTGGCGTGTCCTGTCCCCCTGGCCCAGTTTGGCGCTCCCTGGCCGAGGCTGGCCTGACTCCAGGCTGGGCCCCTCTGGGGGGGATGGTGGACATGGGCTCTGTGATGGGGAGGCTGTGTGAGGGAGCCCCCCCAGCACGCCGGCTCCAGGCTGTTCCCTGGGCCGCTTCCTGAGACCCCGGCTCGCCGGCCCGCAGGTCTCCTACGATGTGGAGGGATTCTGTGAGCGAAACCGCGATGTGCTCTTCACCGACCTCATCGAGCTGATGCAGAGCAGTGAGCTGTGAGTGCCACTTCCCCGGGTCGGGAGGGCAGTGCAGGGCAGTGGTTAGAGCAAGGGGGGCCTGGGAGTCCGGACTCCTGGGTTCTGTTCCCAGCTCTGGGAGGGCAGTGGGGGCAAGTGGTTCGAGTGCGGAGGGTTGGGAGCCAGGACGCCTGGGTTCTATCCCTGGCTCTGCTGCTTTAGGACGTGGCACTGATACGAGCTAAACGTTTTCATTGCTTTGGGTTATGTATCCATTACAATAACCCTGCCCTGGAGGTGGTCCTTGGTGTGTGTGTGTGGGGGGAGTCCCTGGCCCCTCTGCCTAGGCTGCTGTGGAGATGGCTGAACAGCATAGTGGGTTTTGTGCTGTGGACGATTATCCCCTTGGAGCTGAGCTGGGGCCCAACAAACTCGTCCCATGCTGGGTTGCTCCTGTGCTGGCCTCCAGCTGGTGACGGAGAGGGCAAAAGTCTCCATATCCCAGTCCCTCCCTAAACCTCCCCACCCCACAGGGCACTGACTTAATTTCCCTCTCTGCCCACCTTAGCCCCTTCATCCAAGACCTCTTTCCTGAGAACATAAACGCAGAGAAGAAAGGGCGCCCCACCACAGCCGGGAGCAAGATCAAGGTACCCGATGAGGTTGGGGGGGGAAGCCCCGTCCCTTTCCTTCGTGGAAATCTCACTGCTTCATCTCCAGGCCTCCCTATCGCTGCTTGGAGCCATCGGGGGATTATTCTGGCTCCTGTTCTGGAGGGGCTGGGGCAGGTGCTGGTGAATCTGCTCTGGTCCAGCTCCACTCGGCAGATTCCCCCCCCACCGTTCGGCTGGTTTTTGGCTAATGATGCTCAGCTGTCTTATCTCCCACTGTCCCCCACAACCCCTCCGCAGTTTTCATTGGACACAGGATGCCTAGCGCTGCCAGACTGTGGCTGCGCCCCACCCCAGAGCCAGCTGCGTTTCAGCGATCCCTGGCTGGGCCGTTTAGTAAGGGGGTGGGGTTTGAGAGATTGGACAGCAGATCTGAGCTTTATTTTCGTAGCAGTGGGATGTCTGTCATCATAGGGGTACTCCGACCGCCCATCACCCTGGTATCTGAGTGCCTAACTTGGCAGCCGTATTAGCTGTGACCCCATTTAAAGGATGAAGGCAGGTGGGGGGTGGATGAAGGTGGGGAGTGGGGGGGGGTCCAGTTACCATAGAGAACCTCTATCTTTTGGGGCTTAAGTTGATTTGTTCCTTTGAAGAAACAAGCGAATGACCTGGTGAGCACCCTGACGAAGTGTACCCCCCACTACATCCGCTGCATCAAACCCAACGAGACCAAGAGACCCCGCGACTGGGAGGAGAGCAGGTGGGGACCAGGGCCGGGGGCCGGGCTGCTCCGCCCTTCTCCCTTGGGCAGCTGTTGTCCCTGCCCTCTGCCCCCCAATCCCCTCACTCCCAGGCTTCGGCTGTTCCACCCTCAGCCCCTGGGGCGTTTCCCCTTCATTCCTTTCCAGACTGTTCCCTGCTCTGTAGGGCCGGGCGGCCTCTCCGAGTGCCTCCAGCCCCCGGCTCGGGGTGGCTGGACCCCCATCTCCCTACATGGACGGGGTCTGCTGCCCAGCCAGGAGGAGACGGGTCGGGGAGCGGGGTGTCTCGTTACCCCTTCCTTGCTCAGACCTACCTGTCTCCCTCTCTGGCTTCCTCCAGGGTGAAGCACCAGGTGGAATACCTGGGCCTGCGGGAGAACATCCGGGTGCGCCGGGCCGGCTATGCCTACCGGCGGGTCTTCCAGAAATTCCTGCAGAGGTAGGAGCCGCCCTCCCCTGGGCAGGGGAGGAGACAGGGCACAAGCCTCCGTCCGTTGCCGCAGGCGCTAGGGAAAGGGGCGCCGGGCAGAGGAGCCGGGGTCCCCCCTAGCAGGGACCCGGGAGGGACGCAAGTATGAGCCCATGCTGCTGCAGGGGTCCCCCCGCCCGTGGCTGCTTTAGTGGCCCTGGGTCACCTCTGCCCCCTGTGGCTGCTCCGTGTCAGCGGCGGCTGAGTCTGGGGCCCCTCAGCGCAGAGGCTTGTACGGTGGGCTCGGTTTGATCCCAGCGCCGGGGGCCAGCCCACGAGGCTGGTGGCTGCTCTGGTGGTCTCTGTGGTGCTGCGTGGGCTCAGCAGGGAGGCTCTGGTCCAGGAAACAAGCCGGGGGCAAGGCCAGGGTTTCCCTGCATCACACCCCATCTCGCTGGGTCCCCGGGGGCTGCCCCTGGAGGGCAGAATGCCAGCTGCTGCCTCTGGGAGACATCCCTCCGCAGCCCCTCCAGCCCGCTCGCTTACTGAGCCCCTAGGACAACCCCCTTCTCCCCCCCAGGTATGCCATCCTCACCCCCGAGACATGGCCGGCCTGGCGGGGGGACGAGAAGCAGGGCGTGGTGCACCTGCTACGTGCCGTCAACATGGACCCAGACCAGTACCAGCTGGGCCAGAGCAAGGTCTTCATCAAGGCCCCAGAGTCGGTGAGTCGGGGGCGGGGGGGGCAGTCCCTGGAGCTGGTGAGAGGGGGAGGGGGGCTGACCCCCTGAGTGGGCAGCGGGGGAGTCCCCAGGGTTGGTGAGTGGAGGGACCAATGGGGGGGCCCAGTCCCTGGAGCTGGTGAGGGGGGCTGACCTCCTGGGGACGGAGAGTCCCTGAAGCTGGTGAGCGGGGGGAGGGGAGAGGCCTATGGGGGCACTCCCTGGAGTTGCGGAGGGGACGGGCCCTGAAGTTGGTGAGTGGGATTGTCACTCTGCAGAGCAGGGGGCTGGCTCCCAGCTGGGGATTAGGGAGGCTGGGTCTGGCGTGCACGGCGGAAGGGGGGGGATCCCCTGGTAGCCCCCCTAAGCTGGTGCTCCCTGCCCCCACAGCTGTTCCTGCTGGAGGAGATGCGGGAGCGGCGTTACGACGGATACGCCCGGGTCATCCAGAAGGCCTGGCGCAAGCACGTGGCCGTGCGCAAGTACATCCGCATGAGGGAGGAAGGTGGGTCCCGCACCGCCACTCCCCCCCCCCCCGATTGCCCAGCCCTGGGGAAAGCAGAATCCGGCCCGGCCACCTCCAGCTGTTGCGTAGATATCAGGTGTATGACAGTAGTGCCTAGAGGCCTGAATGGAGAGCAGGGTCCCAATGGGCCTGGCGCTGCACGGACACAGGGCAGGAGCCAGTTCCTGCAGCTTGGCCCTCACGCACTGAAAAGACCCAGGCTGGGAGAAAGGACGGAGCATTGCCCTCACTTTCCGGTTGGGGAAACTGAGGCCCGGAGCTGCAGTGCCCTGCCCAGGGTCGTCCCCATAAGCCCGTCCCTCCTTCTTTCTGCTCCTGCGGGTGGCAGCGAGCCTGAGGTTTCCCCACTGAGCGATGCAGCCATCCCCTCCATTGATCGCTGTCCCTGGGGGTGCACGCACACATACACCGGCCTGGGGAAGCCGGCATGACCCCCGTGCTCTCAGGCTGGGGTAGAGGCGGCTCCTGTTGGTAAGGGACGGGCTCCAGGCGAACGGTTGCCGGGTGTACTGAGAGGGCCCATGCATGGGACAAAGTCAGAAGGGCTTGTCCATCCTAGGAAAACTGCCCCCCCCAACACACTATTGCTGTCTAGATCAGTGATTGTGGAACAAAATTAGTCCGTCCGTCCGTTCCCCCCCCACCCCGCTGGACCGGGCAGGACTCCAGGTCAGAGTCCAATTCTGGTGCCCACCCCTCGAGAAGGAGGTTAGTAAATTGGGGAGGGGCCAGAGAAGAGCCACGAGGAGGATTCAGGGATTAGAGTGAGAGACTCCAGCAGCTCAATCGATTTAGCTTAACAGAGAGGGATAAGGGGTGACTGGATCCCAGTCACTAATTACCTACCTGTCTTTAATAACGGGCTCTTCAATCTAGCAGAGAAAGGTCGAACACGCTCCAGGGGCTGGAAGCTGAAGCGAGCGTGGGTTTTTAGCCGTGAGAGGAATGAACCCTGGGATCAGTTTCCCCAGGGGCTGGGGGATTCGGTGTCGCCGACAGGTTTTCAATCCAGATTGGCCGTTGCTCTCTGAGCTCTGCTCTGGGAGTTAGCCGAGGGCAGGGCTCTGGCCGGTGGTCGGACTGGCTGGTCACCGTGGTCCCGTCTGGGACCGGAGTCCGGCACTTGGAATCCAGGCCCCACCTCGCTCCAGAATCCGGCCCCGTGCGGACGAGGCCTGAGTCAGAGTCGGGGCGGAGGGAAGGGGCTACGCTCACCCCTCCCCCGCTCGTCAAGGTTTAACGAGGTCTGACTCCGAGTCCCGTCCCCCCCCGCGTCTCCCCCTCCCAAAGCCTCCAACCTCCTGCTGAACAAGAAGGAGCGCCGGCCCAACAGCCTCAACCGCAACTTCGTGGGCGACTACATCGGGCTGGAGAACCGGCCCGAGCTGCGGCGCTTCGTGGGCCGGCGTGAGCGCGTGGACTTCGCCGACACCGTCACCAAGTACGACCGGCGCTTCAAGGTGAGCGCGGGGCCCCCCGGCTGCCCTCTCTGCTGCCCACGGCAGGACCGGTCTCTGCTTCCCCAGGGCCAGGCTCGGCTACCTCCAGCCTCCCTCTTCCTGCCTGTGGGCCGAGCTCTGCTCCCCCATTTCCTCTCAGCCCTGCCCCCCCCAGCCGCACGCGCTTGTCTCCATCCTACGCCAGGCCACGAGCCAATGGGTGCTGCCTCCCCACTCCCTCATGCCCCCCAGGCTCTGCTGGGCTTGCCCCACCTCCCCCTCAGCCCCCCACACGTTCCCTGCCCCACCTCCCCATGCCCCCGCTTGGCTCCCCCCCATTGCGCCTGCCTCCCTCCAGTGGGCCCCCCCCGCTCAGCCCCTCTCCCCCCACGCAGACGGTGAAGCGCGACCTGATCCTGACGCCCCGGTTCCTCTACCTCATCGGGCGGGAGAAGGTGAAGCAGGGCCCCGAGAAGGGGACGATCAAGGAGGTGCTAAAGCGGCAGGTGGAGCTGGAGAAGATCCAGTCAGTGTCGCTGAGGTAGGAGCCCGTCGGCCGGCCTGGCAGGCCCGGTGCCCCCGGGGGCTGGTTCAGCCCGGCCCTCTCCCGGGTGCAGCGGGGGCTGGAGTCTGCTCTGCTTCATGCATCTCCCCTGCCCTGGGCGGGGCCGGTGCCCTGAGCTGTCCCTGGGCACCGCCCGCAGCTGGCCCCGGCCTCGGAGAGAGCCTGGTGGGGGCACCCCTGGTCTCGCGTCTGACACAGCCTCTGTTTCCCCCAACCCCGGCAGCACCTTGCAGGATGACTTCCTCATCGTCCACGGGCCGCAGTACGACAGCGTCCTGGAGTCCGTCTTCAAGACGGAGCTGCTGAGCCTGCTCTGTAAGCGCTACGAGGAGAGGACCCGCCGGCAGCTGACCGTGAAGTTCAGCAACCAGTGAGTCCACGCTGCTGCCAGCAGGGGGCCCCGCTGGGCAGAGCTGGCCCAGGCAGCGGTGTTTGGTTACTAGCAGGTTGCGAGGGGGGGCTGGGAGAACCCGGACTCCTGGGTTCCATTCTCAGCCCTAGGAAGGGAACTATTCCTATGGACCATAGCCCCTTGCAGCCCTAGCCATGGACCATGACCCCATGGCGCTAGGCACTGTACAAACAGAGCAAAGAGACAGCTTCTGTCCCAAGAAGCTTACAGTCTAAAAATGGGGTCTAATTAAAGGAGGGAAGATAGTCGGGGCGTGTCAGGACTCCTGGGTTCTATTGCCAGCTCTGGCAGGGGAGTGTGGTGTCATGGGTTAAAGCAGGGGGTTGGAGTCAGGATTCCTGGGTTCTATTCCTGCCCCTGGGTTGAGTGCAGGCCCCTGGTTCGAGATGGGGACTGGGTCTCACATGATCTTCCAACTCACCTTTGTGATATGCTGCTGGTTGCTTGGTACCAGTACCAGGGGCTGCCTGGATCCAAAGCCACAAAACTTCCTCGAGCCGGTGCCTGGCTCCCTGTCCCCCTCCCCGTGCTCAGGCCCCTGTGGTGTCGTGCTGAGCCCAGTGCTTTCCCTCTTGCTTATCTCAACCTCCGATTTCTCAGCTGATTTCTCTCTCCCTCCTCCCCCAGGCTGGAGTTCAAGGTCAAGAAGGACGGCTGGGGCCCCTGGGGGGCAGCGGGCTCCCGCCAGGTCCAGTTCCAGATTTGCCAGGGCAATGTGGCGCTGCGTCGGAACAATGGGAAGGTGCTGATCGTCAGCATCGGGCCCGGGCTGCCCAGGAACGCCCGTGAGTGTCTGCGGGCAGCGGGGAACAGGCTGCAAGGAGCAAGCCCTAGCTGCTGGCTTTCTCCTTCGGCCCTGGGGAAACCTGCCCGGAGGCAGAGTCCCGTTGTGGATGGGACTTGATCTCGATCAGACAGAGCTCTGGGCAAGATGCTGCAGGGGACAGCCCTGCCCTGTAGGGAGGGAGCTGAGGGAGGCCAGCACAAGGGAGGGCTAATCACAGTCGTTCCCACTGCAGGACCCACGCGGAGGGACACCAGGAAGAGCAGGTACCCGAACAGCAGCAGCATCCCCGGCCGGAACTACCCCCCTGCGGCAGGTACAAGGCTCCTCTTGCAGCATGGGGGTGGGCTGGGGGGGATCGCTGGGGCAGATGAGTCCAAAGCATCCCATCGCCCCACGGCGGGGGGGAGGGGAAGAGAAGATATGGCCACAGGGTGCCTCCGTCAACTTGCCCATAGGGCCAGCGCAGCTGCTTTCCAGGGGGGCCTACAGACACACACACACTGCCACCCCCAAGAGCTGGACTTTGCCCAGGGCCATGTATTCAAGGCTATGGGGGCACATCCTCCCCTTGGTCAGTGATGGCTGCTTGTACGGCACAGGAAGGGTTAATAGAGGTTGGGAGGTCCAGATTCAGCATAGGAAGCCCCAGGACGTGCCAGAAATGAAAGAGTTAATACACACACACACACACACACACACACTTCCAGGCTGGCCTCTGTGTTCCAGATGCAGGATGCCTGGGTTCCTTCGGCTCCAAGTGATTCTTCCCCGCACCCTTCCTTTCCAGGCAGAGAGAAGAGTGATGCCAGCTGGCGCAGCGGCCCTGGGTCCCGGCCCCCTCTCCAGCACCGTCTCTCTGTCGCCCGCCAGGGCAGCATGGAGCAGCCAACCCTGCCCAGACATGGAGCCAGCCCCAGGGCCAAAGCCTTACCTGCCCAGCTCAACCTAGACTTCATGAATGTGCCGGATCAGGGCGCGGCCGGGTAAGTGGCCGGGGTCACCTCGCGGGGCTCTGGCCCTCTAAGGGTTAACCCCAGCTGCACCGGACAAGCAGCAGCCTCCCCCCCAGATGCCCCAGCCTGGCAGTGGAAGCCAGTGGCACAGGGAGACTCCAGCCCCGAATGCCTCCCGCTCCCCTTTCCTCTGGTCAAACCAGGTGCCTGAGCTCAGCAGCCCCCTGCCTGGCCCAGCTGTGGCCTTTTCCTGAGCTGTGTTTTTGGCTTCCCCTAGCACCCGCTAGATGGCAGCCTCACAGAGCTGGGCTGGGCTAGTCCAGTCCAGAAGGGACGGGAGAGGCACTGCCTTTCCCCTTGCTGGTGCTAGGCAGGGGTGCTCAGCCTGGGGCTGCCTGGGAGTCCCCGATCCTGCCCCCGGCGCAAGCCCTGGTTCCTAAGGGCCCTGCTGCAGGAATGCTCTGCCGGAGCACCTGTGGGTTTAAAGCACGAGCCCAGGCCTGACCCTGCCCGGGTCCTGCAGGCTGATCGCTTCCTCCCTTCAACTTAGCTGGCAGCGGAGGCTCTCGAAAGAAGCCAAGCCTGTCCCTGGAGGCGGCCGAGCCAAACCCAAACCCAAGCCAAAGCCCCAGCCGCGCCTGCCCCAGTGCCGCGCCCTCTACGCCTACGATGCCCAGGACACAGACGAGCTCAGCTTCAACGCTGACGAATACATTGAAATCATTAGAGAAGGTAAGCAGCCACCCCCCGCCTGCTCACCCCTCCTCCAGCACTGGGCTGTACTCCTCCAAGGGAGTGTGGGTGAGTGGTTAGAATAAGGGCAGAGGAGGGGTGTGACTAGGCTGGCACAAAGGGGATTTGGAGCCCAGACTCCGGCCTCCAAATCCCAATGTCTCACCCACCTGGCTTAGGGCGTTGATCTTGACCTACAGCCCCAGTGGTTAGGGTAACGGACGTGCCTTCCCGGAAGGGGCAGCCCAGGCACAGGAGGGCTCTGGGCCTCCTCAATTTGTCAGTGCGAAGAGATGCTGCCCAACAAGGTTAAAACACACCCCAGCGAGAACTTTGCCCGTCCTGGGAGCACATGTAGCTTAGAGCCCTCGGCCCCGCACCCTCACTGCTGCATGGGCCGACGCCAGCCCCCCAGCAATGCCGTGCTGAAGAGAGGGGTTTGCATGCCCAAGCAGCTGGCCTGGTGCTGTCTGACAGGCCCCAACTCGGGCACCCAGGAATTTCAGCTGCAAGCCTTCTCCTGGCGTTTGGTGCCTAAGCCAGGTCAGCCCCATGCCAAGCAGCTGCCAGGCTCTCTGTTGTGCAGGCCCTGCTGTGAGAGAGGCCTCCCCTGCTCCAGCGTGTTAGGGCTCTGAGCAGTGGCTAGCGGATACTCCTGGGCCTAGGCCGTTACGCTGCAGCTTTGAAAAACATCAGAGGTACTTGTGGCACCTTAGAGACTAACCAATTTATTTGAGCGTGAGCTTTCGTGAGCTACAGCTCACTTCATCGGATGCATTCCACGGTATGCATCCGATGAAGTGAGCTGTAGCTCACGAAAGCTCACGCTCAAATAAATTGGTTAGTCTCTAAGGTGCCACAAGTCCTCCTTTTCTTTTTGCAAAGAGAGACTAACACGGCTGTTACTCTGAAACCTATCAGAGGTACTGCGATGCCTACAGCTGATGCCACTAAGGATCTGGGCCTGACCAGCTGGGACCCTGCCCTTGTGCACTAAGTGCTGGGTGTAGCTCTTAAAGCTCTACTGGACCATTATGATAATCTAGGCCGACCTCCTGGGTAACACAACTCAAGTCATGCTAGGCCCAAATTCCTGTTTGAACTAGAGCATAGTGTTTAGATCCCTCAGGGTTCAAAACATGCAGCTTGCTTCCAGCTGCTGGCTCTCCTCCTGTCTTTTGCTACAGGGTTAGAGGTGCCTACTATCAGCAATCTCTCCCCAGGCTGTACCTGCAGCCTGAGCACTGTGGTGAGTGTAAATCACTACCAGGCTGCCTGGGTAGCATTTTATCTGTACTTCGCACTGCGCCAAGCACCAGCTCTTGGTATAACATGGCAGCAGCTGCTGCCCCATCATGTTTTTGAGACCAGCTCTTGGTACAACTCTCTGTACAGCCAGCCGTGACTGCTGCCTGCTTTCTTTTCCTTTTCAGACCCCTCAGGCTGGTGGCAGGGCAGGATACGGGGGAAAGAAGGGTTGTTCCCAGGGAACTACGTGGAAAAGCTCTGATGGCCGTGCCAACTTTATTGCTCCGATTCTGACCCGGGAACCTAGGAGGGAAGAGATATGTCTGCAGGACCCAAAGGGGAACAGCATCAATCAGCCTTGCTCCTGGATTATACATTGCTGCAGGGCTCGATTGAGGCCACTAATTTAAAGCAATTGAGTGGGAGGACGACAACTGGATCATGTTGAGAGCTCTCTTCCTCTGAGGTCTTAGCCCTCCCATCAGCGTTTTGTCTTTCTTCTGCTCTGGGGTGCACAGCGGAGGAGGCAGGTAAGCCTGCCTGTCCTCCTGACCGAGGAGCACCTTGGCAGGCATTGGGCATCTCTTCTCAGGAACCAGCACCCACTGCTTGGACTCAGCGGGACAAGACCAGCTTCTCGGTCTTGTTGTGCAGGGTAAAAAAAAAAAAAAAATCTCCTTCCTCAACTGTATAAAAAGAATAAATTGATAGTTTATTTTCTACACTAACCTCTGTGCTGCTTTCAAAAACAGCTGCAGATTTTTAACTCATAGATGAACATCGATGAGGCTTGCTCGCTTTGTTGGTATTCATTGGCTCCTATTTTATGCTGGAACTGGAGAGCCAAACCTTCTCAACTGTTATTGGACAAGGCCAGCAGGCTGCCTGGCTACCTTAAAGCGATTTCCTTGAAACCCTACAATTCCTCTTCGTTAATAGTTACTACTGAAGAAAAACTACCAGGTAATCAAGTGCGCCATTTTGGCAGGCACACGAGGACACAGGAAACTCATCGAAGAGCAGGTTTCCCGGGTTAACTTCAGCTGATGTGGTGTGTTTTTTACCTTACCCAGCAGGGAGGTGTCCCCTCCATTCCCTTGGAAGACTCAGATGCTCCTAAAACCCTAGGTAAATAGTGGAATGAGTTTTCCCTTCAAACAAAGGCAACAGCAAGTGGATGGCAGAACTGGCCGGTTCAGTAACAGAAGAGCTCCAAGTCCCTGACACTAAAAGGGCCTATGCTGAAGCCCATGTCAGGGGAAATGGACACTGCTCCAGCCACAGCCATGTGTGTTTTAAAAGGCAGTATTGTTCTCATCTCATCATTTCCTCTTTGCTGAGACTGCAGGGAGCTTCTTCCCCAAGTGTTTGCTTTGAAGTGTCCAGCCGCCCATTCAAGTTTCCTACCCCGTTATGTGTCTGAAAGAGAGACTTTAACGAGCCTCTTCCTCAGCTCAGTCCCGGACAGCATAAATCCTCTAGTTTTGTCTATGCTGTAAAAACCAAAGACAGCAGCTTGTAGATGTTCCGACAACGTCTCCCTCCGCCTCCCGGTAATAAAGTGCTGTCTAAAGGAACCTGCACCACCTTTCATCCAGCTTCTTACACAACCTGTCCCAGCCCTCTGGGACCGCATCTATCGACTACATTCGGCCATGCAGACAGTGCAAATGCCACATACCTGGGTTAAAGGGGGAAGTTTCAAAAAAACCCTGCAATTAGAGTCTTTAACAGCTCAGCTGAGCCTTGCCCTGGTGACGAAAGTCAGCGTAATTGCTCTGCAGCTGGCGATGCACCAGGCGTTCAAATCCAATTTCCACTAGATCAACAGTAATAGCATAGAGGGAACGCTGGCCTTCATAGCAAGCTGCTGTGCTAGCCCTTAAAAAGCACACCTACTTTCTTGCAGGCAAGTTTATCCCTCCTTTTACTGTACTGCTGCTCACTGGGATCCTGCAGCCTGTACAAAAAGATGCAATTTTTAAACCCTTATTGCCAGGCAAATATGGTCTTTGCAAGATTACCGTGTTGCCATCAGATAACTCACTACATAAGAACCTGGAGGGATGTTAAGAGGTAAGTCTGTCCCCCACTCTATGCCTTAATACAACACAAACTAAGCCACTGTGGCCGTGAGCCATTTGGTACCCAGGCCATGTGACACACACCAGACAGGGGTATAACCACATTTCGACCTAGAACCGGCTGCAGAACCAGGCCCCCAAACAAACTCCACTGAACATGACTGTCTCTAGTTAAAACTGTGGCAACCATTTAATTAACACAATGTACAGCAGAAGTTAAACCACTAAAAGTTTTAATTGCATTATTACTACAAGAATAAAGAATACCTGAGAGCCTTTTGCAGTGCCCATATTTTTAATGTAGCATAATCATCAGTTCACAAACCCCCTCTAAAAACAAAATGCAGTCACTTTTTTTAAAAACAGAAGTCAATCTAAAGGCACTGAAGTGCATGGGAAATAAAATCACCAAAGATTACAAAGCAATTTGTTTATCTTCTTCTCTAAAACTGTAGAAACTTTAGGTTCGTCTATATTATTGAACAGCATTTACACTTTCACAGCTCCAAGCGAATACATTTTTTTTTAAAAAAAGTGTAGGGTTTTTCGGGGTGGGGGGTGGGAGAAGAAACAGTTAAGACAAAGCAAAAAACTGGGAGGAAATTTAAAATATGTAGTTACCTTCATTTCAGCTTGGTTACTCTTGCCAGTGGAACTTAATGGCTTACACACAGTTACCACTCCACTGCTGACCGTGACGGAAAGCAGGTTGTAACAACAAGCGTTGGGAATATTGGATTGCAGGTTTATACAGTGAAAGGTTTGAGGTTTTTAAAAACCCCACATGCTGCTGCATAAACATGCAGTTGGATCCAAAAAAAATGGTTTACTATGAATTAAAAAACAACCACCGCCGCATTTGTTCCTTTCAACCAAACCGTCTTCGGAGGGGGAAGAAAGTTTATCCCATTGAACTTAAAACCAGCAAATCCTTGTTCCTAAACAAGAAAAAATAAATCACAACAGTAGCTCTTTTTTAGTGTATGTTACAGAACTTTTTACAGTTTCAGAGTTATTCACCATGAAAAAAAAAAACCCCAAAGTTACCGAAATAATTGCTCACACAACACCCTAATTGAAGCACAGAAGCCAAAGCAACAAACGAAACAAGTTGAAATCGTTTTTCCAAACGTGATTTAAGGATGCAGCCATTTGCACAAATTTTGAAAATTCTCGTGGATGCTGCTGCAGTAAGGACAGTCCAAACCTGCTATTAAGATGCGTCCGAGCCCTTACCTTGGCTGTGATCTTGGTCATGGGGTCTAGGAATGTGCTATCGGTGAGGTGGTAGGTGCTGCACTGGCAGATGAGGGACCCAGAACCCAAAGTGTGTGGGGGGGGAGGAGGGGAGGGAGAGAGAGAAGAGATGAAAGCTGAACCCAAAGGGTGAGTTTCAGGGCAGTGCTTGCTCTGATCAATGGACATGGCCTGGAGTGGGGTTTTCCCTGCAGATCTTGGATCGAGGCCCTGCAGAGGTTGCAATGCCAGCTGCCATGATTTAAGTGTGTACCGGTACAACAGGCAGAGCCCACCGCTGCAGCCAACGGGCCTGTGTGTGCGCATATGAAAGCATCTAAGTTAATCTAAGAACTGAATTCTGCATAATTTTTTTTTAAAAGAGGGTTTGGTTTCCCCTTCTGCTTCTAACAAAGCACGTTCTCTTACCCTCTAAGTTACCCTGGTTATTTACAACCAGCTGGGACTTTAAGGACGTGGTAGGTTGGAAAACCCTGTCAGAGGTACTTTGAACAGACTCTCTCAACTCCCTTGGATTCAAGATCCAAGTTCTCCTGGCAGCCCCAAGCAAGGAAATGGGGTTGCTACCCTCTTCTGTTACCAGATTCTGGGCAAACAGCATTTCCAAGCAGTAGCAGAGATCAGGGGCCCATGGAGTTCCACCTCATCCCACCGATAAGATTAAAGCCCAGCTCTCAACCAATAAGACCTGGGGGAAGGGGGGGTCCGGGTGCATCCTTTTGGGTGCCGATTCTCTCCCTCCCCGCCCCAAAATAAAATCCCCACCTGCAACAAAATCTGTTTTTGATCAACTGTTCTTTGACCCTCACAGCTGTAAAGAGATTTAGTATTTGCTGATAACTTGGTTCATTTTTTGGTAAAGAGAGAAGAGCTCACAAGCAGAGACCATTACAAACGCTAGCAAGGGGGTGGGGGAAAACTTAATCAGGACGAATCACCCCTCTGTGGTTTCGAGGGATGGCCTTGGGAGGTAGGCAAGGATCAAACTAAACTGTTTCTGGCTTCTCAGACACCCTTTATATAGTACATGCAGGGTTAACTGCACTGCTCTGGCTCTCGGTCCATTTCCCTGCCAGACCTCACTTCCTGAGGTTATTGCTTTCATTTTCAAGACACAAACACACACACAAACACACACACACACACACACACAGAGTTGTGCAGCTCTGCTTGTCACCTGCAGCTTAATAGCCAAATGTTTCCTTTTAAATTCAGGCCACTTGCAGCCGTCAACCCTGTACAGATATTTCAGTTAGTACAAAACCCAGAATCGCATTAAGTTAGTGCAAGTGAACCTGTGAAGAGGATTCATGACACATGCATTCAGTGGGTGAATATAGTTAGTGAACAAACCACGAAAACTCGGATCGATGCTGTCAGTTAAGATCCCAGGCAACTACCCGAGAGTCAGGTCAAGATTTCTTCCCGGAGCTCCAGATGAAAATACAAAATAAGCAACATTACTAAAAAAAAAAAAAAAAAAAGAAACCCCCAAAAGTTGGATCCTGCTGTGAACATCCCAGCCAGTCCCCTATCCTGGGCAGCGGCTGGGGGCTTCCCCCACATCAGCGCTCCTGGAGAGAAAGGACTCCCTTCGGACAAGTCCGAATGCGGCAGAGGCATGCTCCCAGTAAGCAGGGGAAGCTCCCACCAGAAAGAGCAGAAACAGGGCTCAGGAAAGGTGTGACATCCTGGCACCGGAGCCCTGCCCTCTGAGCTGGGAGACAGCTCCCTGGGCTACAGACCACGCTGGGTAGGGACGACTAACTTCCCTGATCCAATGAGGGGAAGCCACCGCCCTCGACAATCTGAACACATGCTCGCATACAGAGCAGGCCGCATCCCTTGTTATCATTCAGAGCAGCATACGAACCGTTTGCTTGCCTGTGTAGTCTCGGAGCTAGGCTAGACCTGTTGCTTCCCTACACTGTAAACCAGCCCAATTCCCCACCTCGCGTTGGGCTCAGCCGGGCCAGCAACCGAGAGAAGCCAGAGAGCGGATCCGTCCGACATTCCTCTAGGTTTATAAATAAGGATCTCGTTTCTCTTCACAGCTTACATATCCAACCTACGTACTGAAACGGTGCACAGAGAGGGGAGGCCCAGCTGGGAGCCGGCCCTACGAGCTCTGTGCAGAGATTATATACACACACTGCCCTCTCCCTCGCACCTAGTTCTCGGGGCTCACGTTCTGCCTGGCTCTGATGAAGGCCATGCCATGGGTGCGGAAGTGTGTCTTCAGGTTGAGCTGAGTGTCAAAGCACTTCCCGCACACCTTGCACACGAGTTTACCGTCGGCCGAGCGCTGGGCCCCTCCCTCGTGGCCGCTGCGGGGGCTGGGCTCCTCCACCTCCCCCGCCCCCTTCTTCTTCTTGTGGGTGATGAAGCGGTGGCGGTTGAGAGAGACCTGGGAGGTGAAGCAGAGGCCGCACTCCCGGCACTGGTGGGAGCTCTCGTCTGTCCTGTGCTGGGGGATGTGCTCCTGGAACTCGGCCGCGCTGCAAGCCACGTAGCCACACTTGCGGCAGCGGAAGGGGGCTTTGCGGTCCACCTTGGGGTTCTTGGAAGGTGGCGTGGTGCTGTCCGGCTCCTCGCTACACGAATCGCCCTCGTCCGAGGAGAGCTTCCGCTTCCTGCTGGACACCTGGGGGGAGGAGTTTGGAGAGGCTTGACCCCTAACGCTGGGCAGGGCCTGGGCCCTGTGTGCTTAAACTGCCTGTGCCAGACAAAGGCCTGCCCCACGCGCAGCAGGGGACAGGAGCAGTTCCAAGGAGCTCAGACAAGATGATCCTTTGGCTCCCTTCTAGCCGCAAGATCTCTGGCTGGATGAAAATCCCAACACAGGATCAGCCAGCCCTGGCAGCGGACTCAGCCCCGCCCGCATCCGCTCCTTGGCCTAAATACACTCACGCCACAGCCTCCACTCTGAAGCGCAGCCGTCCTGGCTTCCCTGCTGCCGCCGGCCTTTCAAGCCTACTAGTCAGACAGGAGACCGCCAGCCAAAAGCCAGGGCGCCGCACAAAGCAGCGCTGGCAATTCAGCTGGGGCCGGGCCAGGATTCATGCACTAGCGGGAACGGTGCTGAGGGAAGAGTCCCATAGCCGTCCCGCTAGCGCCCAGCGACCTTCTACCTCTGTAAAACCCCCCTGGAGACGAGATTCTTTGCTTCCTGCCCTGCCCTATTGCACTACGTTGCTGTGGGTTGTTCTAATGGCAGCCATGTTCCCCCCGAAAAGTGGCTGCATTGATTGTAAGTTATTTTAACCCCTCCGCCCCCACTCTCTCACAGCTGCGAGCGTCCATCCTTGCAGCCATCGGCCCTGTACCTGCAAGCTTCCGGGTCCCATCCGGGCAATGACGACCTCTTGGCTCTTGGTCTGGTCGGTCACCTTTATCCCGTGCCGCACCTGAATGTGCTTCTCCAGGATCAGCCGGCTGCTGAAGGTGCGTTTGCCTTCGGTGCAGTACCTGGGAGGGACCAGAGCCAGGGAGGGAATGAGGCTCCCCGGCACCTCGCCCACTGGAGGTGGAGGTGAACAACAGACGACCCCTAGACCTGGTCTACTGCTTCCATCTCAAAGCGCTCTGTGGGTGTCAAGCCCACTTCCCCCAGGGAAACTGGCTTGGAGAGGTGAGGTTACCTACCCAGAGGTCACACAGTAAGGCAGTGGCAAAACCAGGCCTAGAACCCAGGAGTCCCGACTCCTAGTCCCCTGTTCTAACCACTACAGCACACTCTCTCCCCAACGGCAGGGCAGGAAACTCAGGAGTGACCCACCCAGTGCCCCAGTCAGACCCCTTCTGGAGCTGAGACTAGATCCCCAGGAGTCCGAGCTCCCCACCTCCCCCAGCTCTGACAGTCTTGCGGACTGCATGAACACCTCCCACCCCGAGCTTCGGATGGAAGGGAGGGGTGAGCTAGTTCGCTTTCACCCCTCGAAACCAGAAGGCACGGAGGCTGCTCGGTACCGGCAGGGATAGACTCGCTTGATCCCCTCGTGGTTCACTCGCACGTGTCTCCGGAGGCTGGGGGCGGAGCAAAACGAACGCTCGCACAGACGACACGGGAACTTCTTCACTGACTGGAAGAAGCAAGAGAACAGGTCATGCCACATGCCCTGCCATTGTGTCAACTCATTCTCGAGATGGCCCCTTCTCCCATTGCCTGGCGCTTTTATTGGGTGGGGAAACTGAGGCACAGAGAATGGGTCGCTTGCCAAGGTGACGCAGCAAGTCAGGAACAGAACCAGGAGACCCAACTCTCCTGCTGTAACCATTAGACAACACAGCCTGCCCCAGCCAGGAACGGACCCCAGGAATCCCAATCTGCAGGCCTCTGTTCTGTACAATATACAAAACACTGCCTTCCCTACCACCTCAGTGTTCCAACAGGGCCAGGTTCCCAGTGGATAAACTCCACCAGCTCTCCTCCCATTGGGCCAGCAATCGCCCTGGGATTCCTTCTCACCTTCCCGTGATCCTTCTTCATGTGTGACACATACTCGTCCCTCTCCGGGAACCAGGAGTGACACATCCCGCACGTCCAGCCGCTGCTTTTCGACTTGCTCGCATCCGTCTTGCGCTGAAAGCGGGTCCGCTTTGCCTTGCGCAGCTCTGGGGAGCTGGGCGGCTCGTCTTCCTCCGAGGATGAGGACGAGGACTCAGATATCTTGGAGACTGGTGCTTCCACGGGCTCCTCCTTGGGGGTGAGCAGGGCGACCGGCTTCTTGGTGAGATCCTCCTTGGGTTTCTGTGGCTGGTGAGTGTTCTGTAAGACACAGACAGGGGCATCAGCCTGACAAGGCTCGGATCCGGGTTCCGGCAGCAGCCCATGCCATGCAGTGATCCCGGGGGGAAGGCAAGCCAGTCTTCCCCCAACTCTGCCATGCTGGAGAGGACAGACATGTTTTCCCCCTTCCCCTCTAAGGCCATTAGCTTGCATCTGGAAGCCTGAGACTCCCATTAGCCCCACACAAGCCGGCAGCTACGCTCTGGGATGGGGAAAGGCAAGAGGTGGACAAGTCAGTGAGAGCGAGAGCGTTCCTAGCACTGCACGAGATGGCAGCGGCACTCAGTGGCCCTGATCAGGGCACCCCTGTGCTAGACAGACACGTACAGACAACGAAGAGGCAGTCCTTGTCCCAAAGAACTAATCATCTATGAACGTACTGGAAAGGGCTAGCCTGACAAACACTAAAACCAGTTACACAGGCCTCTAGGGACCAGCACACAGATACAGGCCTGAGCTGGTTCACAGGCCAATCCCAGTGCAGGTAGCGTCCCGCTAAAGAGAGCTGAACACATCCGGGCACCAACACACTGCCCTGCCAGACGGAGAACGTCCAGGCTAGGCCTGTGGAAAGCTGGGTCTTCAGTGAACAGCAGCATTGTGGCAGCTCCGCAACATGGTTAGGATCATCCCCACTTTACATGTGGGGAAACTGAGGCACAGGGAGGGAGTGACTTGCTCAAGGACAGAGTGTGTCAGGGAATAGCGCTCGGGGGGTTCCTACTCAGATCTCACCTACCTCTCTAGTAAACGGGGCCCCAGTGCCTGACTCACCTTCAGATGTTCCAGCATGGTGCGTTTCTGGGCGAAGAGCAGCGGGCAGTCAGGACACTTAAAAACGCTGACCCTCTGGTTGAGCAGGTGTTGGTCAAAGTGAGAGGAGAGCAGGGGCTTGTGGGTAAAGACTGTGTCACACATTGCACATTTGTAAATCATCCTGAAAATTGGGGGGGGAGGGAGGAGAGAGAAGAGGAGAGGCGGGTTAGAAATAATCAATCAATGTAAGTTTCTCTGAATTTGGTTCAAACATGAAAGCCCCCCAAGGAATATTATTTACATACCAGGGGCCAGCTGAGATCAGGGCCCCATAATGCTAGGTGCTGTATAGACAGTGCCTGTCCCAAAGGGCTGACAATCTAAGACAGAGTCAGAGCGGAAGTGACTTGCCCAAGGTCGCCCAGCTGCTCAGTGGCAGAGGTGGGGATAGAATTTGGGTCTCCAAGTCCTGGGCCAACATCCTGCCCACCAGGCCACGCTGCTCATTAAAGATAATTCAATCTCTTGAGTTGTTTCCCTAATCTCAGCAGCACACTGGAGGATGGTGGACACTGTGTGCTTCCAAAGGGAAGCACAGATCCAACTGACCTACCCTGAGGAAAGTTTCAGATTATTTTTAGCTCCTCTGATGGAGGGCAGCAGAGTGCTGGGTAGGGAGAGAGACTCTCTAACAGAGTTCTTATCTAGCACCTTTCATCCAAGGATCTCAAAGCACTTTCTTCGCGTTACCACTCAACCTCCAAGCCCTGACGTATTTAGACCCATTTTACAGACAGAGCCACAAAAAAGCTAAAGTTGAGTGGCTGCCTTGGACCACCTGCAAGTGACTTGGGGCTTGTCTACACTGGAAACAGTACAGCGCCACCAGTGTGTTAGGATATAGATCTTTAGGCCTGTCTGTAAAGGCCTCTACTCTAATTTAGGTGTATTCTTATCACTTAGCTAGTTCTAGAGGTGTAAATAACTAGGTAAGAATCAAAATCGCTGTCTGCCGGTGTAAGGGCCTTCTCTTACTGTGACAGTCTGAGGCCCTGTTCTTAGGCTAAGGCCTTTGGCTAAGCAGCAGAGGCAGCCATAAGCTGGGAAGCGACCGGTCACATCCTCACATCCCAAACCAGTCACATTGAAAGAAGGTGCTATTGGGCTGTTAGGATACAATCCTGTCCTGATAATGCCTATCGCCTCCAGAGAAAGGGAAGTGCCTAGAAGATGTAAAAGGAAACTTAGTTTGATAGCATCCTGTCTGGCAAGAACTCACTTATCAATAGCTGGGATGTGAAATCCTCATTTCTTTGTTGTTCTATCACTGTAGTCCCCATTTCCCTATTGTTTGTCTGTATAGTCTGTCTGGTTCTGTGATTGTTTCTGTCTGCTGTATAATTAATTTTGCTGGGTGTAAACTAATTAAGGTGGTGGGATATAATTGGTTAAATAATCATGTTAGGATTGGTTAAGGTATAGCTAAGCAGAACTCAAGTTTTACTATATAGTCTGCTATAGTAGGAGAGGTGATGTTAGTCAGGAATCAGGAAGTGAGTGGGGAAAATGGGAACAGGGAATGGGGGGGTAAATTGGAATCATGTTTTGCTAAGGCGGGGGAATGGGAACAGGGACACAGGTAAAGATCTGTGGTGTCAGAGCTGGGAAGGCGGAACACTAAGGAAGGAAACTGGAATCATGCTTGCTAAAAGTTCACCCCAATAAACATTGAATTGTTTGCACCTTTGGACTTTGGGTATTGTTGCTCTCTGTTCATGTGAGAAGGACCAGGGAAGTAAGGGGGCTTATTTCTTCACCCACTAACACAGTGCTTCAGTGTAGATCCTCCCTACAGCGACAGGAGGACTCGTAGTTAATCTGCATCCCGGAGAGGTGGTAGCTAGGTGGACAGAAGAATTCTTCCATCGCTCTTGCACTGTCTACACTGGGGTCAGGTCAGCTTAACTACGTAGCTCAGTAATGTGGATTTTTCACACCCCTGAGCACCATAGCTGGGTTGACCTAACTTTTGAGTGTGGACCTGATCTTAGGGGTAGAAACAGAACCCAGGAGTCCTGTGCTGTAAACTCAAGAGCTGCTGCCGCTCTCCAGATCAGGCTGAGCACTGTCTAGTTTTGCAAAACACACCGTGGGCTCTTTAATGACAAGTTGTCAGGGCCTCTGGTTTTCCCTCCCGTCTGACAGGCAGCGGCCTGAACAGCAGTGTGCTCCTAGCGACTAGCTACTGTACTTATTGAGGAACGGTCTTTCCTCCATTCCCTCCCGGAGCACCAGAGAGTTTTCCTCAGAAGTTTCCCCGCTCCAGCTATTGACTGGGTGGGACCCAGGGTCTGTTCCCCAGATCCCAGCTCACGGTGGTACCCGGCTGAGGTTACTTACTTGGACTGCTGATTGCTGAACCCCGGGTGCTGCGTGTAGATATGAGCATGGGCGCTCGGGGCCGACTTGAACGCCATGGGGCAGATCGGGCACTTGTGGAAAACCTCGCAGTGCGAGGTCTGGATGTGGGACTTAATGGAATTCACCCCTCCGAACACCACGGCGCAACTGGGGCACCTGGAGGCAAGAACACACGGTAAGGAGGCAGGAATAGGTCTGGGACTCCCCTCCCGCACCCCCTCCCCCCCGTACCAGTGAGCAAAGATGGCCCACGCTGGGCTATGCGCCGGCAGAGTTCAAAGCAGGCTTAGTGGAATGTGCCCAGTTGGAATTCCTTTGCCACTTTCTAGAGGCAAGTGCATCTGCTGCTCTTTGGTCCACCTCTCCCCCCGACCTGGATTTTAGCCCTTCGGTGGGGGTCACTGTCTAATGGTTAACAGAGTAAGAGCAGGGGACAGCTACTCAGTACAGTCAGCTAATGCATTCCTATCTGATCACTGTGCTTACAGAGGAACCCGAAGAGATACACAGGGGCGGGATCAAAATCAGCCCTGCTGGGAGTGAGACATGTGGTCCTACAGGCAGAGAGAGACTTTCAAGACAAAAGCAGTCGAACAGATTTCTACTTGGAAACGATCGGACGAATACAGGGACGTTCCCACAAGCTGCTTGTCTGCAGCCAGCTGCACTTCTCTGCTGCGAGATCTCTGCCCCAGAGAGCCTGCATTACTGCCCAGGAACGGGCTGACTCACTAGAGCATTTTGGATCCTTCCTGCAGGGTACAGGAAACTGTTCAAAGAGGGAGAGAGCAGGAAACAGCACCAGTTCTGAGTTCTGCTGAAGATAATTGATGTGCATGGAATAAAAATACCACCTATTTCTCAGACAGTGCTTTCCTCAAACCGCTTCACAATCTGTAACGTATTTTTAAGAATGGCCCGACTGGGTCAGACCAAGGGTCCATCTAGCCCAGCATCCCATTTCCAACAGTGGCCAGGGCCAGGTGCTTCAAAGTCAATGAACAGTACAGGGCAATTATCAAATGATCCATCCCCTGTCGTCCAGTCCCAGCTTCTGGCAGTTGAAGGTTTAGGAACACCCAGGGCAGGGGGTTGCATCCCTGACCACCTTGGCTAACAGTTGTTGATGGACCTATCCTCCAGGAACTTATCTAGTTCTTTTTTGAACCCAGTCAGATTTTTGCCTTCACAACATCCCCCTGCAATGAGTTCCACAGGTTAACTACGCATTGTGTGAAGTTCTTCCTTATGTTTGTTTTAAACTTGCCGTCTACCCTCAGAACACCCCTGTGAGGCAAGGCAGGGCAGGGCTATTCACCATATTGTACAGATGGGCCACAGAGGCTGACTTGGCCAAGGTCACACAAGGGGTTTTGTGGCAGAACAGGGAACTGAACAGGTCTAGAGTCCTAACCGCTGGAGCATCTTTCTCCTAGCTGCTGGCAACAGGAGACCGGCTGGCAATCCTGGATCCAGAAGGCCTCTTTATTAACAGGCCAGGTGCACCACGGGATGAGTTAGGTTCCTGCCAACAGTCGGCCTGCCGTGGTGTCTCAGCCCTGACCCAGAAGGGCCAGGCTCCACCACCATTCACTCCTTGGCCTCTGTTGAGATTGATAATCCCAGGGGCCAGTTTGTGCCAGTTAAGACGGTGGGGCATGCTGTGGACATCTGCCCAGAAAGAACTGGGATGAGCCTCACCCCATCCCTCCAAACCCCCTAATTTCACATGGCCACCAGCCATCACACGTTTCAGTTACAGCCAACCAGGGATGGATTTGAACTGCTCACCTAGGAGCTCTTGCCCCTTCTTACAGCAACAGGAAAATTCTTCATCAGCAGTTGAACGGATGACAGCCCAAAGAAGGAAGCAAAGCTGATAGTTCATCCTCCACTTTGCACCAGTGACCGAGCCAAGCAGAAAGAATCTGCATGGAAACCTTTCCCTGTGGCATCTGCCCCCCAAAGCCTGTGTCATCGGGCTAGCCCCGTGCTTCTCAACTTAACCTGACTGGGACCCCTCCAGGCTACTCCTACCTAGCTGGGACCGAGTCAGGACGCATCCCCAGCCCTGCGGGAAGGCCAGGGTGATCACAAGCCTCTGATACCGGTTTATGCTGCCAAAGTTGAGACCCGCGTAGCTCCTGGTGTCATGTAATGAGAAGCTGAAAGCATGGCAGAGCTGCAGCGTCGTACCTGTACCCCACCCTCCTGGAGAAATGCAGGCAGGCCTCCTTCAGGTGGGCCTCGAAGTTCGCCAAGAGGAAGTTCCCGCCGCACTCAGGGCACACGTGAGGGGGTCGGTTTTTGTGCATCCGTTGATGAGCGTTAAAGCTGCAAGGATTGGGCATCATCATGGGACAGGTCGTGCACACCTGGGGGGCGGGGGAGAAAAGCAAGCACAGGTCACGTGAGCGTCCATCGCGCGGCACCTCCTGCTGCCACCGACTTCACTAGGTTGTACAAGAGCAACACACTGGCCACGTGTCCCCTTCCCTCCCGGCTCTATTCCTAGCCCCAGGAACACCTGTAAACATCTAACCAAGCCCAACGTATGGTATAAAGAAGCGGTGGGTGCGTGGTTGAATTAGGCCTGCACAAGTTTTGATTTTACAAAGAGGGGGCTGTTTTTAAACTGTTTTCCAACCCAGCACAGGCAGGCAAGGGTTAGTATCATGATAGTGCCTAGAGCAGGGGTGACCAGCCTGAGAAGGAGCCAGAATTTACCAATGAACATTGCCAAAGAGCCACAGTAATATATCAGCAGCCCCCCAGCAGTCCCCCGCAGCGCCTCCTGCCCACCAGCAGCCCCGCCAATCCGCACCTCCCCCTCCCTCCCAATCAGCTGTTCCATCAGTTGTTTCGCAGCATGCTGGGGGGGGGGGGGGGAGAGTGAGGGCACGGCAGGCTTAGGGGAGGGGGTGGGAAGGGGTGGAGTCGGGGCAGGGCCTGTGGCAGAGCCAGGGGGTCGAGCAGTGAGCACCCCCCAGCACATTGGGTCTTGAGCTACAGGCTCCAACTTTCCAAAGTCAGTGCCTATACAAGGAGCCGCATGGGGCTCTGGAGCCCAGGTTGGCCACCCCTGGCCTGAGGCCAGCTGAGATCAGGGCCCCATGGCACGAGATGCTGTATAAACTCATAAGGTTGGACTGAGAAAAGGCCCTGCTTGTTACTGCCACTAGGTGCCTCAATAGCTCTGTACCTAACCCATGGTAACAGAATCCATGCCCCAAAGAGCATATGAGCTAAACGGAAAAGTCACACGGGGTAGGAGGAGAAACTGAGGCACAGAGACTTGCCCAAGGTCGCTCAACAGAGCCAAGAAAAGAACCCTAGTCTGCAATATACATTAATATGCAACAGTCAGTGTGAACCAGACCAGCCCAAATACAGCCACCCAGCCAGGTTGCTTGGAGGGCACTGCTTAGCGAGGGCAGGGTATGTCGATTGCATCGGCACTGCAGCACTGGTTCAGTGACTTGTATCCCTTGGGCGGCTGCTGCTTGTACTGACTTGCTTTCCAACGGCTGCTAGGAGAACACAAAGTGTGGAATAAAAGTGCCTTTTTCTGCTTCTCAAAAGCGTAAATAAAAAACAAACAGATGGAAGAGCCCCATTCAATGTAAGCCAGAGCGGTCTGTTAGGAATTTCGCTCTGCGGTGCATCTTCGATCCAAACTGGTTCCAGAACCCACCCCCTCTTCTGCCATTGTACGAGACTAAATTAGAGGGGAGAGAGACATTAAGAGGTACAGACAAGGGAGGGGAAGGGGATATTTACAGCTCAGATTGAGAGAGAGATTCAAGGAGGCAGTGAGATACCAAAAGCCTGTCCTGAATGGCAGGAGCTGAGGAGGAGCGGACTCGGGAAGCTGTAGCAGATGGCCAGAGAAGCTGAAGGTGATAGTGAGACACCCCCACACCAGGTCTGTGTGAATCCATAAAAACAGAGGGCAGTTTGGAACTGGATCCTAGAACAAACCAGCAGGCTCAGCGGTAGAGCTGCAGGTCTTTGTATGTGAAAGAGCTGTGGTCGGTCAGCATGTGCCGGGACTCCAGAAGGCCACGCTTCGGGGAGCTGTGGTACTTAAGAGGGAAGCAGAAGCCTGGATAAGGATTTCAGGAGGCGAAGGGGGCCACAGGAAGGGTGATGCTGGGGAAGGAGCTGTGGGAGGAGAAGCCAAGGTCGACAGCTGGAGCCAGTGGATGGAAGGAGAAAGGAGGAGTGCGTGCAGAAGTCTGGGAAGGACAGAAATGCTTGAATTAACCCTTTCAACGCGGACGGCTCCCCATGAATTTGTAATGCGCTTTGGACGCATCTGGAATTTAAAGGTTGCTGCATAAATCCACAGCCTAGAGCCAGCTACCATATACCTCCTTTCTGGGCCCCTGACATTGCTTCCCCCAGATACCTTGCCCTGTAATTACTCAGGCTTGAGTCCAATGTGCTAGGAGGAGTACAATTTAGCAGCAAGAAAATAGTAGGGAGCAATGGACTGGACAATAGAAAGCAGCAAAGACTAGTTTAAAACAGCCTAGGAGTTACAGGCTTGGAGCGGTTTGTTGTACGCTGACTGGCGAGCCTCTCTCTCAACAATGGAGAAAAGGGATTGCAACACCCTTGGAGCTAGGGCAGACAATCAGAACTCAAGGGGCCCCAGATTGGCACTCCATTGCTGAGTCCAGGCTTGCACGCTTGGGAGAGCATTTTGCAGGACACGCCAGTCCTGACTTTTCCTAAAAGAGACGGGGAAAAGGCACGTGTGTCTGAAGTGCACCCTTATTTAGATTTGGCAACCAAAGCTGCAATTAGATCAAGCTTCCAGAGCTGTGTGTGTATTCACTCCAGCTCTGTCCGATCCTAGGAGTTACTGAAGCAGAGAAAACTCTGCTGACAAGTTCAGGCAGCACAAGAGATTTAAACAACAAAGGAAAAGCAGACAGGAGGGTTTGGTTAGGGGACAGGCCAGTTATAACCAGATCTGGGCTTTTGAGATCAGACATCAAGGACATAACACAGGCAAAGAAGGACAATACAGTTGCCTTGCAGTTCTAATGGCCTCTTGTTAATTCACTTTGTCAATGCAGAGTTAAGGTTGCCTGTCTCACCATATCTTGTGCCCTTCCAGAACATGTGAATTCAGCTAAACTTCCGAAAGCCAGGAAATAAAGAGGTAAGGTACATGCCATCTCCGCAACTTCACCTTAAGTCTGCTCCCTGGGGGCTGGCAACTGCCCCTGGAAATCCTTTGGTAAGGGTGACAGTAATAAGGGGACATGAGGAAGTTGTGTAGGTCGTGTCAGTAGCAATACATGGCTCTTCCCTGCCATGACGATTGGCAGACGCGGTCTGTGGGGTTAATGGGCAGGGGGGTAAGTGGAAGTACGGTGCTAATTGGAATCCTGAAGTAAAGTTGAAGAGAGCGTAAGAGGGGGTTACGGCCTTGTACAGTTCAACCATTTTGGCCTTACACCTGTGGAGCAGACTCGGTGCGAGTGCAGGGCAGCAGTAGGTAGCTCCTGCTGAGCACGCGGATCTAAACACATGTTTTGCATTAGGCCTGGTCTACACTGAAGCATTATATAGTCACAGCTGTGCCAGCCAGGGTTGAGAGAAAACCCTTGCTCCGGCCCAACGCCGCTATGCTGGCAAACAATCTCCCCCGCATACGGACACAGAAGAGCGCCTCTGTCACTGCAGCGGGGAGGTGGGGTTCCCATGCTGTTGGAAAAACCCTGGCTGACGGGGCTATGCAAACAGTGTCTGTGGCCCAAACATGCCCATAGGTGTTAGAAGCCGCTCCCATGCTCAAATGCCCTGTTACCCAAGTGTTCTGTACTCTGAAGGCGCAGGGCTAGGATGCATGTTGGCCATTGCGCAAAGATGACAGAGTTACGGTTGCGTTGCGCAGCTGGTGTCTCCCTTAATTCTAGTTCCTGCTTTTCAGAAGTTTGAGTTGAGCTGAACTCGAAGTCCTGGAAAGGCACAAGGTACCACCGGCCACCCTTAACTCTGCAGGACCAACGCTTCTTGGCAGTGAATTTTTTTTCGGAACCAGAAAGAGCTGTTCTTTGCAGGAGACAGGGTTAGTGGAGGGAGGCGTGATTATCAGGTGGGCTTGAAGGTAAGGGGCTCCTGTGGCAAAGGACGTGGTGTCATTCTCAAAGTGTTCTTCACCCTTCTGTGCATTTTGTTGTAGTGCAGTGGTGAGTGTGGCCCTGCGGGGAAATGTCTGGAGGGCGCAGTTGCTAACAAGGCAGGGAGAGAAAGCACAGGCCTGGGTTATTTCAGAAGGGGTTGAAAGTTTCATTCCATGGGGGTTACCATAACTAAGTGTTCGCAAGGAGGCAGGTGTGCATCTCCCCTTCTCAGCCCCGCCCTCCCCAGAGCATATTTTCCCTCTCCTTTGCCCCTTTATCTACCCTTCCACCTTCAGCTTAAAGCAGATCTGGTCATAGGCTGAGCCCTGGCTGGCTAAGGAGCATGATTGTCCAACCTGTGAAACGCCCAGCGTCCACTCTCCGCAGCTATAGAAGCCAGGGGCACGCTCCATCCCTCCCATGGCTGGTAGCGGCACTCGCCCATTCACCTTTTCTCAGACAGACACTTTCAAAGGGCACCTCAGCCCAACAGTCCTGGAAGAGGAATCTGCTCGCTGCAGTCCTGACAGACACCCTAAGAATGTGGCCCCACATCTTGGCAGGCACTGATGACAAACTGTGGGGCACGCTCTGGCAGATTGTTTGGGGCGTGGGGAGGTGGGTGAGCGGTGACACCAGGCAGCCTGTGGCAGGGACCCTACAGAGGGCAGAGAAGGAGCGCCACCTCCACCCCATCTCAGCTCAGTGGGCCACACAACCTAGAGGCAGTGTTAAAACATTGGGAGCCCTAAGCAAGTAATTTCCCCTCCTCCACCCCCCCTCCCTCAAATAGATAGCCCAAGCCCACCACTGGCCAGGGCTTACAGCCTGAGCTGGCTGAGGCGCAAAGATTACATAAAATCATGGAATCAGTGACCAACTGGAGCCATAACAACAAAAAGTGACTAGGGGGCCCCCTTGGGCTGCTCAGACCCAACCAATTGCTTACTCTGCTTATGCCTAGTGCTGGCATAGCCTTGGTTGTGCAGTAATGGGGGTGGGTGGGGCATGAACAGATTCCGTTAATGGTAAGGGGGGGGTGCGACTGGAGAAGTTTGTACACCACTGCTCTAGGTGACTTTAGCCTTGAAAAGACCTCACTCCCTCCTGGGGCAGACAGACACCAAGTCCTTCCATGGCTAGCCCCTCCTGCTGCTATTTAACATTAGCTTAATCACAGCTCGACCCAAGCTGGCAATTCCACCTCCGGCTGCAGTATCCACCACCCACCCGTCCCCAAGAGCCACCACACCTCTCCTACAAAGGCTACTCCTCACTAACACTCCTTGGGTCTCAAGGAGCTTTCCAGACCCTTTGGGAATCTCTACATCAGACACCCACAGCCTTTGTAACCTAGCAAGGCCCCGAAAGGCCAGCCTTCCCCATGGTCTGCATGCTATCCGTAACTCCAGCTGTGTGAGAGTGCTGCGTCGGCAATTCAGGGCATACCCTGTTCTCCAGGTACACGATCACTTCCCCGCAGAACACTCTGCACGAGTCACATTAACACGCCGGGCTGGAAATTGTATCAGCTGAGAAAGCGGTGCCGCCCAAGCCAAACCTAGCACCGGGGCCCAGCATTCGTTCTCAAAGGCCTGCTGAGGGCAGGACTCTACCTCATGGTCTAGGAGTTGAGCCACCAGAGCACGTCCCCCGTGCCCATCCAGGTCCCTCTGGAGAGGAATCAGCGTGGGTCTACCCTGGTTTGCAGAATTCCCTGCAGTACACTTTGCATGATCCAGGCATGGGCATCATACACAGCATTGCAATATTCAGAGCAGCAGTACATTCAAGACACTAACAGGGCCTTCTAACTTTGCTGGGATACTAGATGCTACTTTCCAAACAGTGTAAAAGAATTCCTTTCTAACAGGCAGAAATAGCCTACTGCCAGGCTCGAACCCCCGGTCTATGAGGATGGCTGGGGGTCACTGACTACAGCACATCCCCCTGAGCTACTCTGGGACTCTGAATAAGCAGAGCTGATGGCATACTTACGCACATTTCCACATCCTCCCCCTAATCCCCACGCACACACACATCACTTTGGATCTGTTCTCTAGGTCCAAATTCTCAGGTCAATAACTTTTTCAATATTGTGTCCCAACAGGGTGACGGGTGCCGTGCACGAGGCAGAGTAAATGCCAAGTGACAGACATAGTAAGCGCCCCAGATGTCTGCAAACAAGTGTTACAAGAACCAGCTGGATTTGTCCCATGCTGGTTTTTAAGAGGGCTGTATCTCAGGAACCCCTTACTCAAATAGCCCCAAATTTGGACTGCTATCCCCACTCTGCATCCTCATGGGGCACAGCAAGTTCCAAGCCAATTGCAGTGAGCAGGAGGATTTTAGAGCCAACCTTTAAACAGAGAGCAATGCTCAGCCTTAACTACAGCATCGTAATACCTGAATTTAAACCATCGTCTGGCTGTCACAGTGCTCGGAAGTAAACAAACAGTGAAGGTGCAACAGCCAATTCCTTTCACAGGAAGGAAGCCAATGAGCCTAACAATTTAAAAGGACAAAGTTAAGGTGGGCAGTATTTGTAGGTCCCCTATGGGACTCTGGATACCAAGGTATGAATAAACTGTATTCAAGCTCATTCTGCCTTTTAAAAACCAAATCTATACTCCGCTTTAATACTGAGACACTGCTGGATGCCATCATGCCGAGCGAACCAGGATGTGTTAGCAGCAAACAGGAAGTGGACGGGATCTCAGGCCTAGCTCTCAAGCAGGGAGCTAATACATCCAGGTTTCTCCACGGATTTAACTTGATGATTAGAATTAATTCCTCTTTGAACTAGAGTTCTTTTTGATTAACCATCCAACCTTGAGTTAAAAATTGCCAGTGATGGAAAATCTACCCCACCTGGACCACCACAGAACTAAACCCTAGATCTGGTGCTTCCAAGAGACTCGCCACTTTCCGAGTGATAATACAAAGAAATGTGTTTTTTAAAAGTGCAACAGAGGATTAATTACTTGCTAATAGTTAACATTCCATGAAAGTGACAGAAGCTGGGGAAATTGTCTGGTATCTCTGAAATATACATGAGTTGAAAGGGACCAGGTGTAAGTGGGTTACATAGAACTGAATGTGCAACTTTATGCTCTTCTCTAACCAGATACTGGGAGCATGGAGGACACTAACTCTGAACTCTCTTGGGAACTGCATAGCTATGTAGAGTCAGCAGACCCTGAACTGTAGTGACAGAGCAGAGACCCCATCCAGTCAATTTAAGATCATTGGTTAGTCTCTAAGGTGCCACAAGTCCTCCTTTTCTTTTTGCGAATACAGACTAACATGGCTGTTACTCTGAAACCCTTTCAAATAGTTTTTCAAGGTTTCTCCATTTCAGCTATAGGCTTCCCTATGAATTTTCCCCCAGGCTAACTAACAGATCCAGTTGTCTGAGATTACCGTTCCTGCGCCACTCTCAGCAATCTTCCTCACCTTCCAGTATTCAAACTTTGCACATGCTTACATCCCCTATTTCACTAAGGGCAGCACATTTAGTCTCCCAGGTCAATTCCTTCTCTTTTACAAGAAGGTTTTTCAACCCAAAACTTGGCTACCAGAACGTGTCAACGAGCCGTATGGGAGTCAGCTCCCTTGGCTCCAATTCTATGGGGCCGGCCAGGCTCAGCGCCATCACGACAGGGGCAAGCCGGGCCAAATTTGAGTGGCACCGTGACTCCATTTACCAGGTTGCAACGCCACTCTCACAAATTTGGCCTGGTCGTCCAGCCAGGGGAGCTGGGCCATATTAGTGCTGCAACCCCGGAGGCTGCGGGGAGCCGAGCCCAGCCAGACGCGCAGTACTAAAATTGCGTTACCTGCTGCTAGGGTACGCACGGTGTTAACGTCTCTCTCACATGTTGTAGGTAAGATATTTCGTAAACCAGATTTTTTTTTTTTTGCACTGAAGCTATTTACTGGGTCGCAACAGGCCACCAAGGTTTACAAATGGGTCCTGAGCCCCCAAAGGTCAAGAGCCGCTGCTCTACAACAGCCTGGTTTCCTGCAACAGAAGCTGCCTCTGTGAATAGAAATTTTGCAAATAGCAGCCGCACGATACAGGAAGTAATCAGGTACGAGGCAGTAGAGAGAGCTGCTAACACAACAGAGTGCATATACCCAGCGCCTTTCATCTCAGGATCTCGAATGCCTCTACCTGTGGGCAAACAGCTTCATTCTGCAGAGGGAGAATCTGAAACAGAGGGGAAAGGACTTGCCTGAGGTCAACACAGTGAATCCGTAGCAAAGTCGGGAGTAGAATCCAGGTCTCCTGCCTGCCCTGTCTCACCATTAGGCCATGCTGCCTCCCTCAGGAAAGAGCTAGCAGCCCTGCAATAAAAGAGGGGGCCTCTGGCAGAAGGTTGGAGCTGTTCTACCTACCGTGCTGGGGGTTGTTCCCGGGGTCACAGCCTGCTGGAAGTGCGCAGCGAGCCCGGCTTTGTCCTTGCATTGCTCCTTGCACTCCAGACAGCGGAAGCAGTTATAGCTGGTTTGCTCTGAGCTGCCGGTCAGGGGCAGGATGGGTTGGTCCTGAATCCCGTTCGCTGTCCCCATGGCTTCCTGAGGCACTCCAGTCACTTTGCCAGCGGCGAGGGAGGTCACTGACACTATGGGGGTGATGTCCGGCTGGCCAATCATTTGATCCAGAGCAATAGGCCTCATGACCAAGTGGGAGCACTGCATCACCAGGCCTTTGTCCTTGTGCTCCCGAGCATGCAGGAGCAAGCTGCACTTGTTGAAGAAGACCAGGCGCTTGGTGCAGTGGTTGCAGGTCACTTCGATGCGCATGCTGCGCCGGTCGTAGTGCCGAGCCAGGCTCTTCTCCAGGGCGAAGGAGTCCCCGCACTCCAAGCAGCGGTACCCGAAGGGTGGGAGAGCCAGGCTGGAGTCTGCCGGAGGATTCAGGTTGGGTTTGTAGGTTGGTAAGAGGTTTTTACTGTTCAGGATCTTGTTGAAAGCCTCCACCAGGCTGGACTGGCTCCTGGAAATGACCGTGCCAGCAATGGTGGGCGAAGGCTTCTGCGGCTGCACCATCACCACTGTGGTGCCGTTGACTTTCTGGTTGGCCGTGGTGGTGACGGTGGTGGTCTGGGTCACCGTGCTGACATTCGTCCTGGTGTCGGCTTTGGGGAGGGTCTGCGGCACCAGGTTGATGATGTTCTTTGTCACAGCCTTGCCCGGCAGCACCACGGATTTCTGCTGGGCCACGCTGGCAGCGATCAGCATGGCACTGCTGGCGTTCTGGATGGTGGTGACCGGCAGGACAGTCCCTTTGATTTTGGTGCCATTGCCGAGTTGGACACTGACAATTTTGGGCCCTTCTATGACTTTCAGGGGGCTGGAGAGCTCCATTTTCTTTTTGGGCACCTCCAGCATGCTCTCCTCTTTCACCACTGCAGCCGGGAGCACGGCGCCCTCGGTGGCGGTCTCCTGAGAACCTGGCTCCGAAGGCAGCTTGGCAGCTCCCGGCTCCGAATCGGAGGAGACTCTGGTCACCGTCCGGGTGATGCTGCCGGAAGACGTCTTGATGGTTTTAATTCGTACCTTGAGGGGCCGCGAGGAACTGGAAGAGGGGGAGTCGTTGCTGCCATCATCATCGTCCTCCTCTTCCTCCTCACCGCTCGACATGCTCCGCAGGGGTTTCTCTAGAGCCTCCTGCTCTTCCTTGAGGGGGCTGCTCCCCAGCAGCTTGGGGGAGCCAAGGGGCCCGGGGCTTCCCTCCGCCAGCGGGGAAGGTTTGAAGAACGGCTCCTGAGGGCTGGTGGGCGAGTCTTTCACTTCGGGGAGGTTGCTGGTGCTGCTGTCAAGGTTTGGATCTGAGCTGGGCCAGGACGTCACAGGGGAATCATCCGTGGAATACCGGACGGTGACCGATTTCAGGTGCCCCAAGGGGCTGTCACGCAGGGCTGCAGCCAAACCCTTGGGGCTGGCCCCATGGTCCAGCTCCTCTGAGTCGGATTCCTCTTTCTTGATCAGGGGAATGGTGGCAGGGGAGCCATTCATGGCCCCTGCTTGGCTGGTTTCAAAGGGCTGCGGGAAAGCTGGTGGGAGGCTCTCTGTGCTCTCTCCAGCTGGCTCTTTGCAGTCTGGCGACAGGGCAGGAGATGGGGTGGGGGATGGGGAGAGAGAGGGCACAGAGAGGGCTTTATCTTTCTGTTTGCCCTCCCGAGGCCCGTCGATCAGATCCGCAGAGTTCTCCTCATGGGGATCGGGGCTGAAGTGGGAAAAGATGTCCAGGGTTTTTGCCCCTTTTTCCTTCGATGCCCAGCACTCTCCATTGGACGATGCCACCACTTCCCCCGGCCTGGAGGTGGGGGACCTGGGCAACTCGGGGGCACCAAAGCCATTCTGCAGCAGGCGGGGCCCGAGGCCGTGCCCATCTTTACTGCGGCCATCCAAGGGGTCGAGCTGCTCGGGGCAGACCGTGTTCTTCACTATCACGCTGACGGCAGTGATGTCTGTGTGCGGGAGGACATGTTCAGGGGCCACGGGCTCCCCGGGGACCTGCTTGATGTGAGCCTCAGCCTCCTCATGGCCAGAATGGATGGCTTCATTGGTGTCGATGTCCGGAATATCGAAAGCTGCCAAGAGGTCATCGAAATCCGGGGTCTTCATGTCACCCATCGTGAAGAATCCGGAAGAGTCTAAGAAAAGGAAGACAGACGATTTAATATCACAGTGCAAGAAACTTTCCTGGACTGACACGGACCCTGCTGGCATCACAGAACAGCAGGCCATGCACAGGACCAGAAGCTCGGACATTGTAACCCCAGCTGTCTGTCTGTGTCTCAGGTTCTGACCCCCGTCACCATATGGGCCTCTGTATTTATCCTCACAACCCTTGGGCGGCAGGGCTGTTATCCCCATTGTACAGAGGGGGATCTGAGGCACAGAGACACTTAAGGCATGTCTCCACTGCAGCCCCAGGGCGTGATTGCAGCTCACAGACACATACACGCTAGCCTTAACCTAGCTAGCTTGGGTTGTGCAGCAGTGAAGCTGCGCTGCGAGTAATTACCCAGGTGGGTTTGTACAGCCTTCGCCAGAGCCCACGCCGCCCAGGCTTCGCTACTCTGGGACCCGCGCTAGTTTCAATCTAACCAGCTCGGGTCCGTCTACACGAGCTGCAGTCACACCCTAGGACTGCGGCAGGGGCATAACCTTTTTGACTCACCCAAGGTCATACAGGAGGCCTGTGGCAGGACGGGGAATTGAACCTGGTTCTCCCAAGTCCCAGACCAGTGCTCTAACCACTAGGCCATCCTTGCTGTCTAGTCCCAGCTCTGATCCCCTTGGGCATACATCACTTTGCCCCTCTCCGCTGCATCTTCTTCTGTAAAATGGGAATAAGCACAGCCCTCCCTCCCATGGGAGTTGTGAGCGTTTGTTCGCTGTGTGAACAGGATTCATAGAGCTCAAGAAGCACACAGAGGCACCAACGATACGTCTCCAAAAACCCCGTTAGCAAACCCTGAAATCCCACTCTTCACAACTCTAGTGTCACGTCTGGCACTTGGATCCTACTAAGATGTGCCTGTCGGAATGCCCAAAGGATCTAAAAAAATTCTTTACTGCCTCTTGGAACACAGCCAAAGTTCTCTGTGGACAGCCAGAGAAAACTTTTAGTCAAAACCCCAATTTTTCTATTGGGGAAAAAAAAAAGTTTTGATGTAAAATTTTCAACCAGCCCAAAAGATCAGAATAAAACAAATCCTCCCATCTCCATCATAAAGGAGCCGTACTGCCTCTGTGGGTGGAGTTCCACTGATGTGAACGGCACTGCACTGCTTACACCAGATCTGAATGCGACTTTGGATTCTGAAACCTGCAGAAAGACTGAGAATAGAAAAGGATCCAATTTATGCCCCAAAGAGTGGATTATCTGAAACAGACATAGGCCAACTTCTAGCAGTAACCTTCAGATAACCCATTGGAATATTGTGCTATAAAACCATATCTAACCCTTTTGCTCCGTAAGGCGCTACAGAAATATACATGATGAAGTTTACTAGAAGAATTGCCCCTTTGACATCAATAGATTTGTATGAATAAGTGGCAAAATATCTGGCAAACCCCAAAACACTCAAGAAACCCAATTCTAAGATGCTGTATGAAAGATCTTCCATGATTTGGCCATATATTTCCCTACCTCCTTAATGATTGTTTACAACCTTGTAAGATTTCAGAGGAACAGCCGTGTTAGTCTGTATTCGCAAAAAGAAAAGGAGTACTTGTGGCACCTTAGAGACTAACCAATTTATTTGAGCATGAGCTTTCGTGAGCTACAGCTCACTTCAGTGAGCTGTAGCTCACGAAAGCTCATGCTCAAATAAATTGGTTAACCTTGTAAGAGTTCTACGAGTGGCTGGGTTTTTCACCCCTCATCTTAACTGTGACACTTCCAGGAGTTGGTACTTTAGCTAGCAGAAGTGTCAGGTCAACCCAGCTACTTCACTCAGGGGTGACACAAATCCACACACCTGACCAATGTAGTTAAGCTGACCTAAATCCCCCTGTAGCAGCACTAGGTCAATGGAAGACCACTGACCTAGCTACTGCCTCTCAGAGAGGTGGACTGCCTATGCCGATTGGAGCATCCCATCAACATAGATAATTTCTACGCTGCAGCGCTACGGACAAGCCCTATGACTATCTGTCAGCAGCATGTTGTTCTGAGTCCTCACAAACACATACGTTAGCAAAACCATTCTGTCTCACTAGGTTTATTTGGGGAAGGACAGGACAAGTTTCTCAGAAGAGCCCTTGTTGGTCTGAATACTGATGTTCTGTTTTAAAATTGGCGCGCACACATGCATGTGGTCTACACGACCTAGTGGGAAGCAACAGCTACTCTGTGGCAGAGGGGATCAACGAGGGAGTGGTCTCTCAAAGCACACCAAGGAAAAGTGTCCTAAATAAGAAATGACAGCATGTCTTCACAGACAGCAAAGTCGCATCATACAAAGAACACAGCTACAGCGCACGCACACCCTAGCCTGCTCTGGTCCTGTTATTGCAGCTCTGCACAAAACAGATTGTGGAACGATACTAACCTAGATTAAGGCTGCATCCGTTCCAAACTTTTGTAGAACAGTGGTTCTCAACCAGGGGTACGTGGACTCCGGGGTTAGTCAGAGGTCTTCCAGGGGGGACATTTACTCATCTCGCTATTTGCCTAGTTTTACAACAGTCTACCTAAAAAGCACTAGCAAAGTCAGTTCAAACTACGATTTCATAGGCAATGACTTGTTCATACTGCTCTATATAAGATACACTGACATGTAAGTGTAATATTTATATTCCAGTTGATTTATTTTACACTTCGATGGTAAAAATGAGAAAGTCAGCAATGTTTCAGTAATAGTGGGGCTGTGACACTTTTGTATTTTTATTTCTGAGTTTGTAAGCAAGTCATTTTTACGTGAGGTGAAACTTGGGGGTACGTGAGACAAATCAGACTCCTGAAAGGGGTACTGTCATCTGCAAAGGTTGAGAGCCACTGATGTAGAAAGCCATCACAAACACTCCTGTGTGATGGCACCAAACCAAAGGCTAGAGCCAAAGCATGGTCTTTATGGTGAAGGCACGTGGCTAAGTGTAGCAGGTAACTGTCTACACTAGCATAATGCATTTCCATGGTCCACTACGGGGGAGGCTACATTGATCTGCAGTGTTCTAAGAACATGGGAGTGGCTGGGTAATTACACAAATTGAATCTATTTCCCCATGTTAAGTGTCCTCACATCTTCTTGTCAACTGTCTGAAATGGGCCATCTTGATCATCACTACAGAAGTTTTTTTCCTCCTGCTGATAATAGCTCACCTTAATTAATTAGCCTCTTAGAGTTCATATGACGACTTCCACCTTTTCATGTTCTCTGTATGTATATATCTATCTTCTTACTGTATGTTCCATTCTATGCATCTGATGAAGTGGGCTGTAGCCCACGAAAGCTTATGCTCTGATAAATGTGTTAGTCTCTAAGGTGCCACAAGTCCTCCTGTTCTTTTTGCGGATACAGACTAACTCGGCTGCTACTCTGAAACCTGTGACTAAGAATGACATAGACACCATGGAAGTGAACATTTTAACATGGTTCAGGTGGCCAGTACATATGGGGCCAAACCAGGCTAAGAACCCTAGTTCTGAGTCTCAGCTAGACCTGTTTTTATATATGGTTTGGTCTCATTCATTTCAGCCAGACCTCATTAGAAACTTGTTACACTATGACTGAGCGTAAGCAGAGTTTTAAAAACCACTAAGAAAGCCACTGTAGACAGCTTAGTAAGTAGGTTTAGTCTAGTTATATTTTTAACCCTCACAATAGGTCATTCCAAGGGGGATCTCTGTTCAGTTGATTGACCACCACCAGAGACATCACCACACTGCACCAAGGACATCTATCGTACCATGCAGGTGAGCTTCTCAGTGGTACTCTTCCAATGCCCAGCCAAATAGCTCTGCCCTGCAAAACAGACACAGTGCGTCTACACTGCAATTAGACACCCCTGGAGGGTCTGTGCCAGCCACTCGGGCTCAGGCTAAGGGGTGGCGATGTAGGTGTAGACTCTGGGACCCTCCTACCTCACATGGTCCCAGAGCCCGAGCCCAAATGGCTACAGTTAAGCAGTTAAACAGCTCCTTAGCCCGAGCCCGCTGGCACTGGTCAGCCATGTGTTTATAATTGCAGTGCAGATATAGGCTAGAAGGAGGCTAATGTGGCAAACAGAGTTTGTTCAGAGTCCTCATCACACTTGAAGGGGAAGAGAGTACGAAAAGATGACTCTGCAGGGCCGGGTACGGGACTGTTGTCTACAAGATTGGGAAGGGTTTCGATAGGAGGAAAGGAAATGGCTGGGAGGGCACAAAGGGATAAGTAATACAGAGAATGGGTTGAAATTACAAAAGGGAAAATTTAAGCAACACTGAGACCTATTAAGGCTCTGGCATCATCTCCCAAGGCAAGAGGAGCCCTGTCTTCTGAGACATTGAAAAGCAGATTTGACAGAAGATACTGGAGGGAACAATCCTGTGCTGGACACCTGAGTAGGAACAGAGGGGATTTTATTCGCAATAGAAGAGACCTCCTCTATGATTAAACCCCATCCTACACAAACAAGTTTCAAGAGACCACACGATGTTCTTCCAGTCATGACTGGTGGCAATGCAGAGATGTCATAAGTGATGTGGGAGGAGAGGCTCCATTAGACCTCTCGGCAGAAGGGCTATGATGAAAAGAAGTGGGATTTCAAAAAGCCGGGACAGAGGATCTCTGTACGTTACGCTCAGCTCCAGCATTTGCCATCTGTTTTCCCAGCATACTCGCCCGCTTAGCCTCACACACGATTCTGCAGGGAAGTTTGTTTTTCAAATAATGATTTTTCCTCACCCCGGTTTGGCAGGTACGACTATTTACAATCAAGAGAGGAGACAAGCAGGTTGCTGCACACAAAGATGCCCCGGAAAAAAACAACAGTTTGCCTACACCAACAAAGCAAGGATTTGTTTAGGGAAATTCTCCTCCCTGGAACAGATTCAACATGCTCCCTGGATTTCTAGTTTACCTGTGCACACTCCCTCCAATACTAACATGGAGGTTATAGACAGCGCAAAGGATTCTCCCCTCTATGCACAGCTTCCCTCTCACTAGGAACAGATTCGTCCACCTGTGGGCATGGAGAAGAGACAACCAGGAGGGATTTTATGAATGCCAACTTTGACATTGGGGAAGCAGCTCAACCTCAAACAATTTGAAAAGCAGCACTGGACACTGCTTCAGTAACCAAAATGACCTCACGTTTGAGCAGCATAACTCGTCTTTGTCCAGATCGTCAAAGCGCTCAATGGCCCGGGCCCAGCAAATTTAAGACAACGTCTACACTGCGGCTGGGGGCATGCTTCCCAGCCTGGGTAGACAGACAGGTGGCAGCTCTGCTTGAGCTAGTGTTGCCGGAATCGCATGGGCGGCAGTTTGGACTAGCTGTCTGAGTGCAAACACACCCAGGATACGTACTCAGGCAGCTAACCTGAGCCACCGCCAGTGTTACGCCAGCTACGGGGCTATTGTCAGGGTGCCATTAGCGCAAACAGAGCTAGCGTGTTGCTACCGACAGCGGGAAGCATGTTCCCAGCTACGTAACCTAAGAGAGCCTCAAGTTCCAGGATGGGGAGCACAGTGGGCAGCTCTGTTCCTCAGGCCCAGAGGAACTTTCCACCCCCAGGGTACAGCTTGGCTGGTGTCAGACAGAGCTTCTTTTGGCTGTGGAACGATCTCCCGTGGGAACAATCCCAGACCTCCTCACCTCCTGCTACAAGTGCCAGGTGCACTCCGTCAACCCGCCTTTCCTGACATAAACACAATGCAGCGTCTAATGTCTGAAAACAAAACCCTACCAAAACAAAACACTCCACATAAAATCCTCCCTTGGGAGGAGAGAGGGAACGAGCTACCCGTGACAGCTGATGGGCACAATCACAACCCACAACTGGAAGGTGCTCCAACACTAGGGTGACGAAGGCAGGATAAGAGCCCCGACAGAACAGAATCTTTCAGTGGCAGCCTCCGTAGAGATGCCCAAGACCTGGAGGAACCAGAGACTGAAACTAGCTTGGGAGCGAGCACTGCCCATGAAACACCAGTTCTGGTATACTGGACACACCAATCTCGAGGGCTGTCACTTCTCACCTGCAGTGAATTCTCCATCAAATAGGCATATTTTAAAGAAAGCTTTTGAAACACTGATCGTAGGCTTTTACGCTGTTGAGACGAGCCCCATCACTATGCGGCCTAGTGTCACATGCAACCTGCACGCTGCTTTTTATTTATGCATCAGACAAATTATTCAACATCTGTCCTAACATCCGGCGTTGCAGTTTACTCCCACTTATTCTACTATAAACAATTTGCATTTATGTCTTCGTACAAGCAGAGGCCCGTGATCTCCACTGAGGGAAAAACCCCCAGACATTTCATTTCTCAAATATAGGGTTACGTCAAATTCTTCCCCTTGTCGTCCTGGTGTTTCCACAGATTAGTTATTTTCTCCTGTGCCTCTTCGGATTAAGTTTCTTGACTTTTTTTTTTTTTTTTAAATACACCCTGCCCACCACTGTAGGAGACCAGACCCCATTTTAACCTCCTTCTGTTGTCTTTGAAAACCTCACCATTTTAAAAACAGAAAGTAAGAGGCATTTACAAACCGTTCATAGCTTCCATGCTCCCAGAGACACTCTTCAACTGATCACTCCCTGAAGAAATTGCTTTTTAGGGAGGATCGTTGACTCTGCACAGGGCTGATTACATGAGCGTTTCCTCGTGGTTTCGTGTCAATGGCAAATTCTCCACCCCCACAGGGGGGTTGTGTGTTCTTAGAAGTCCCTGTTCCACAGAGATCCCATCTGCGCTACAGCAACCGTGCCTGGGTCTTCACTAGGAAAACCGGCGGGGTTCTTAACTCGAGCTCACACACGCATGGTAAAATCCCAGTGAAGACAAGGCAGTTTGTAGTTTCCACATGAGTTAGCAGGGCATGGCAAACTCAGACTGTCATGGGACAGCTACTGTGACCTGCTAACTTATGTGGACGCTATAAACTGCCTTGTCTTCACTAGGACTGCAGCAGAGTTAGTTAAACATGAGACTAAAAAATACACTTTTAAAAAGGTTGATCATTTTGGGGGCACTCCACCGCCATAGTTTGGTTACTGATGGTACTGAAAGGCATTCCACCCAGGCTAGAGCGTGACTCAGGAACCAGTTCTTACTGTACTATTTAATCCGCAGATATCTAAGCACTCTGTAAGGGGGGGGGAGAAATCAATTATTTTTTGTCAAGGTATAGTCAAGGTCCAGACTTCAGAGAAAATCATACAAAAATTATAACAATGATGATAATAAGCTTAGAATGATGATGACAAAAAGATTTTGCAGTCCATTCAAAAGTGTCTGGCAGTCCGGATTTGGCCAGCAGTCCGCCTATTGACTACTCGGTATAGAGTCACTCTCATTTGACAGATTGGAAAACAGAGTGGGGAAGTTGTAGAGTGACCTAGAGGCAGAACCAGGATTAGAACCCAGATGTAGCCACCCCAACCCTGCTCAACCACAATCCCCATTTTAAAATTAACTAGAGATCAACGTAAGATTTCAAATCTAAAAGCTCACGGTTCTGTTATCAAACTACCACCCATCCACCAAAGAGCACAGGATACAGAAAGACCACAGACCAGTTTGTTCTGGCTATGTCTGGGACAAGATGATGTGTTTTTAAACGGAGATGAGCTCAGTGTAAAGATGCACCTCTTTTTCCAGTGAATCCAGAGCCTCTGTCCCCAGTGCCTGGGCTTGGTTTGGATAGTCTGGAACTCAAAAGCAACACAGCCGTTAGGGTCTCGCAAAATGAGGAACTCTTAACGATGAGCCATGCTGACAATCTAAGGGAACATTTGTGCTTTCAATTTCAAGCCAAAAGGATATGGTTTCTGGTTGGCCCCCACGCACATTAACCGTGAACCCTTCATGTCCATTTCTGGCTGGACACGCAGTATGCACAGTATTGCCATTAGAGGGGTGTTTTCATGGCAACTCAACCATGTAACTACTGTTCAATCCGATCGGGGGCATTGAACGTGATACCGGATTACTGAACTGCAATAATCAGTCCAACATGCTTATTAATGGCAGACCAGACTCTCGGTGGGGTAGAATAGTCACTGGCTGAAATGCACAGGCCGCATTGCAAGTGGCCTCCTTGCAGAAGGAGGAAGCAGCTTCTGCAAGTTGCTCTGTAAGGAGAATCAAGTTTTATTCTCCCTCCCCCTAAAGCCCGTTAGCGGAAACGAGTGGCTTGTCTAAGAATGGCCTGTGTGCAAAGGGCACAGTGCAACAGGGAGACAAACCAGATCATGGGCTGCTGCTCTCTGCTAATTGCAGAGCTGGAAAAGTTTGCCAGATTAGAGGCCAACCCAATGGCAGAGGGGTGGGGGTGGGGCAAAAATATATAGTAACTACAGCGGGGTCTACACTGAAAAGTGAGGTGGACCCAGCTATGTCGCTCAGGGAGGAGGTGAAAAATCCACACTGCTGAGCGATGTAGTTAAGCTGACCTAAATCCTGGTGTAGATGGTGCTAGGTCAACTGAAGAATTCTTCCCTTGACCTAGTTACTGCCTCTTGGGGAGGCGGATTAACTACAGCAATGGGAGAACCTCTCCGGCTGCTTTAGTGAGCGTCTACACTGATGCGCTTCAGTGTTTCTAGTGAAGCCGTAGCTTAAGTTCTCAAACCCAGACCATATGGAGATGCCCCTCTTCCTCCCCTGCTCAGTCAACAGCACTTCCTATCTCGCAGCACCTCCTAACTCTAGGACATCTCCCTTCAGGCATGGGTGGGGTGTAACAGTGGTTACAGCTCAAAAGGGGTGGGGTGGGGTGGGGATGGGATTGGGGAAGTGAAAGCTGCGTGCCTGCTTTGGGGATGTCCTGGGATCCCGAGTCTTCTGACAGGTTTCAGAGTAGCAGCCGTGTTAGTCTGTATTCGCAAAAAGAAAAGGAGGACTAGTGGCACCTTAGAGACTAAGCAATTTATTTGAGCATGAGCTTTCGTGAGCTACAGCTCACTTCATCGGATGCAGCTGTAGCTCACGAAAGCTTATGCTCAAATAAATTGCTTAGTCTCTAAGGTGCCACCAGTCCTCCTTTTCTTTTGGAGTCTTCTATGTCAGTGTTTTTCAAGGCGCTGGGTCGCCTTGCTCTGGTCAGCACTAAACCGGGATGTTAAAAGTCCCGTCGGCGGTGCTGCCCGGCTAAGACAGGCTAGTGCCTACTTGTTCTGACACCCCGCTGCGCCCCAGAAGCGGCCAGCAGCAGGTCCAGCTTCTAGGCAGGGGGGCCACGGGACTCTATGCACTGCCCCCGCCCCGAGCACCATCTCCGCACTCTCACTGGCCAATGGGAGCTGGGGGGAGGGGCGGTGCCTGTGGGCGAGAGTCGCGCGCCTCCACCTAGGAGTCAGACCTACTGCTGGCCGGTTCATGGTGCCAGGACAGGCGGGAAGCCTGCCTTAGCACCCCGGCTGCACCACTGACCAGGGGCCACCAGAGGTAACCCCAATCCTCTGCCCCAGCCCTGAGCCCCCCAAACATGGAGCCCCTTTCTGCACCCCAAACCCCGCACCCAGAGCCTTGATCCTCTCCTGCATCCCAACCCCCTGCCCCAGCCCTGAGCCCCCCACAAACCCAGAGCCCCTCCTGCACTCCAAACCCCTCATCCCCAGCCCCACCCCAGAGCCTGCACCCACACCCCAGAGCCCTGACCCCCTCCCACACCCCAACCCTCTGCCCCATCCCAGAGCCCCCTCCCACACCCTGAGCCCCTCATTCCTGGCCCCACCCTGCAGCCCTCGGCCCCACACCCCAACCTCTGCCCCAGCCCTGAGCCCCTCCCCCACACCTCAAACCCCTCATCCCCAGCTCCGTTGGGTCACGGGCATCAACAATTTTCTTCAACTGGGTCCCCAGAAAAAAGGTTTGAAAACCACTGCTCTATGTTGTTAAGAGGCAAAAGTCCCCGTGGCTCTGCAGAATGGTGTAAACCCAACTGCCCCCCAGGCTAAATGGAGTTTCAAAGATTTGAAGGCCAGAACAGATCATCCTGCAGAACATGGACCAGAGACTCTCACCCCAAAATTACTGCATCAAGCTGCTAACTTTTGGTTGAGCTACAGCAGATCTCTTAGAAGACAGTCTTGATTTAAAGACTCCCAAAGCAATGAAAAATCCACCACTTCCCTGAGTAAACTGTTCCAATGGTTAATTATCCTCCCTGTTGAAACTGTTGAATTTATCTTGTTTCAGCTTCTAGCCACTGGATCTTGCTTTCCTTTTTCTACTAGATTAAAGAGGTCTCTCTCGGGAATCTTCCCACATAGGACTTGTAGACCGTGAACAAGTCACCCTTTAAACTCCTCTTGGATAAACTAAAACAGGCCGAGGCCTGGTCTACACTAGAAAATGAAATCTGTTTAACCATGTTGGTCGGAGTGTGAAAAATCCACCCCCCTGAGCGAGGCAGTTAAACCAACCTAAGTCCCCTTGTAGACTCATAGAATCATAGAATATCAGGGTTGGAAGGGACCCCAGAAGGTCATCTAGTCCAACCCCCTGCTCGAAGCAGGACCAATTCCCAGTTAAATCATTACCCCCATTGACCATCCTGTTCTGCAGGATGACTCCCATCGACCTAGCCCTGCCTGCACGGAAGGATTCCTCTGTTGACCTAGCGACTGCCTCTTGGGGAGGTGGATTACCCATGCCGACGGGAAGAATTCTGAATTCCACACTGAACCGCTAGCGCATGGCAGCTGTGTTGCTACAGCAGTTTAAGCGAAGACAAGCCCTGAGCTTCTTTAGTCTTCCTCAGTAAGGCGTGCCTTCCACACCGTGGATCGATCTTGGAGCTCTTTTCTGAACCCTTCCCAACTTAACATCCTTATTTAAGTGCGTACATGCAGACAGTAGAACTGGACACATTCTCACTAATGCAGGGGTGGGCAAACTTTTTGGGGGGTAGAAGGGTGCTCTGGGCTGGGACCGAGGGGTTTGGAGGGCGATCAGGGCTGGAGCAGGGTGCGGGAATGGGTGCAGGCTCTAGCCGGGGGTGGGGATGAGGGGTTGGGAGTGCAGGAGGGCGCTCCTGGCTGGGATCGAGCGGTTAGGAGGGGGGGAATCAGGGTCGGGGCGGGGAGAGGCTCAGGGGTGCAGACTCCAGGCGACGCTTACCTCAAGAGGCTCCTGGAAGCAACGGCATGCCCCCACGCTGGCTCCTATGTGGAGCTGCAGCCAGGCAGCTCTGCGCACTGCCCCGTCTGCAGGCACTGCCGCTGCAGCTCTCATTGGCCACAGTTCCTGGCCAATGGGAGCTGTGGGGGCAATGTGCAGAGCGGAGCCCCCTGGCTGCCCCTACACATAGGAGCAGGAAAGGGGCCATGCTGCTGCTTCCAGAAGCAGTGTGGAGCGGCCCCCGACCCTGCTCCCCGGCTGGAGTGGGGCCATGCTGCAGTTTCTGGGAGCCGCATGGATCGGCCCCTGACCCTGCTCCCCGGCTGGAGCACCAGAGCAGGGGGGCAAATACCAGACCCCGCTCCCCAATTGGAGCTCGAGGACCAGCTTAAAACAGCTAGTGGGCTGTAGTTTGCCCACCCCTGCACTAATGCTATATACGAAGGTAACACCACTTCCCTACTTCTACTTGATATTCCCCAGTTTATACAGCAAAGAATCAGATGTGCCCACTTAGCAACAGTACTGCACTCTGAGCTCAGGTTCAGAGGTTATCTACCCCAACTCTCAAGTCCTTTTCAGTGTCAGAATCACAGAATATCAGGGTTGGAAAGGACCTCAGGAGGTCATCTAGTCCAACCCCCTGCTCAAAGCAGGGCCAATTCCCAATTAAATCATCCCAGCCAGGGCTTTGTCAACTTAAAAACTTCTAAGGAAGGAGATTCCACCACCTCCCTAGGTAACGCATTCCAGTGTTTCACCACCCTCTTAGTGAAAAAGTTTTTCCTAATATCCAACCCCCACTGCAACTTGAGACCATTACTCCTTGTCCTGTCCTCTTCTACCACTGAGCATAGTCTAGAACCATCCTCTCTGGAACCACCTCTCAGGTAGTTGAAAGCAGCTATCAAATCCCCCCTCATTCTTCTCTTCTGCAGACTAAACAATCCCAGTTCCCTCAGTCTCTCCTCATAAGTCATGTGTTCCAGACCCCAAATCATTTTTGTTACCCTTCGCTGGACTCTCTCCAATTTATCTACATCCTTCTTGTAGTGTGGGGCCCAAAACTGGACACAGTACTCCAGATGAGGCTTCACCAATGTCGAATAGAGGGGGACGATCACGTCCCTCGATCTGCTCGCTATGCCCCTACTTATACATCCCAAAATGCCATTGGCCTTCTTGGCAACAAGGGCACACTGCTGACTCATATCCAGCTTCTCGTCCACTGTCACCCCTAGGTCCTTTTCCGCAGAACTGCTGCCGAGCCATTCGGTCCCTAGTCTGTAGCTGTGCATTGGGTTCTTCCGTCCTAAGTGCAGGACCCTGCACTTATCCTTATTGAACATCATCAGATTTCTTTTGGCCCAATCCTCCAATTTGTCTAGGTCCCTCTGTATCCTATCCCTACCCTCCAGCGTATCTACCACTCCTCCCAGTTTAGTATCATCTTCAAATTTGCTGAGAGTGCAATCCACACCATCTTCCAGATCATTTATGAAGATATTGAACAAAACCGGGCCCAGGACCGACCCCTGGGGCACTCCACTTGACACCGGCTGCCAACTAGACATGGAGCCATTGATCACTACCCGTTGAGCCCGACAATCTAGCCAACTTTCTACCCACCTTATAGTGCATTCATCCAGCCCATACTACTTTAACTTGCTGACAAGAAAACTGTGGGAGACCGTGTCAAAAGCTTTGCTAAAGTCAAGAAACAACACATCCACTGCTTTCCCTTCATCCACAGAACCAGTAATCTCATCATAGAAGGCGATTAGATTAGTCAGGCATGACCTTCCCTTGGTGAATCCATGCTGACTGTTCCTGATCACTTTCCTCTCATGTAAGTGCTTCAGGATTGATTCTTTGAGGACCTGCTCCATGATTTTTCCGGGGACTGAGGTGAGGCTGACTGGCCTGTAGTTCCCAGGATCCTCCTCCTTCCCTTTTTTAAAGATTGGCACTACATTAGCCTTTTTCCAGTCATCCGGGACTTCCCCCGTTCGCCACGAGTTTTCAAAGATAATGGCCAATGGCTCTGCAATCACAGCCGCCAATTCCTTTAGCACTCTCGGATACAACTCGTCCGGCCCCATGGACTTGTGCACGTCCAGCTTTTCTAAATAGTCCCTAACCACCTCTTTCTCCACAGAGGGCTGGCCATCTACTCCCCATGTTGTGATGCCCAGCGCAGCAGTCTGGATCACTGCATTGCAGTGTCACTGCATTGCAGGAGACAGTCCCCCATCTTCTCCAGGTGGCCAGCCCTTCTTCATTTCTAGATGCAGGACCTTGCCTTTGGCCACATTAAAACATGTTCAAATGAGCCCTCGCCCCGAGTGATCCAGATCTTTCCATAGAATTGACCTGTCCCAATCAATATTTACCACTCCCTCAGTTTTTGTGCCATCTGCGAGTTTGTATCCTGATCGTACAGAGAAACTGAGGCACGATGAAGGAAGGAATTCGCCCAAAGTCACACAGTAAGTCAGTGGCAGGGCTGGGCATGGAACCCATCCTCTCTGCTCTAAGTACTAGACCATACCACTTCCCGAAGCAAGGGCTAGAACCCTGGACTTTAGGGTCCCAACCTCGGATCTAACCCCTAATCATTACCACTAATATTAGGCAGCTTTCTACACAGATGCATTGTAAAGCTTCCAACATCCCTGCAGCTGCTCCGCCCAGGGGTTTAGTGCAGGTGCAAGTGGCTTTATGCTTAACTAGGAACCAGGACTGCTGACTGGAGGATACTACCCCCACTCCCATTTAAAAAATACCAATAGAGGAGGAGACCTTGGGTCTATCAACAGAAGCCATCTTTGTGCACGGATGCTCTGCAGTTGCTGGGAGTATTAAGTCCCCACTCAGCACACTGAGAACACAGACCGCACTGGAGAGTCGGTGCCAGGAACAGCCAGAAAGGCACACAAGGCTCAGACAAAAAGAGGGATTGAATGGTGGGACTATTTAAAGGGCCTGCTATTTCTAAAAGCTGCTTTTCCTGTTCCCCTTCCTGACCAGTGCAGGGTGCTGCCTCCCAGGAGCATTTAAAAAAACAAAATACAAAAAACCAACCCTCAGAAAACACGACATCTTAATGAAGTTGTTAAACGCCATTTGGAACGTTTCCCTCCCACCCCCAGGCCTTCAGCCCTGCCTGTCACTGCGTCCAAGGCCAACTGGAATGGCTGAGCTCCGAGGATCACATGACAAATGGATTAGCTTCCGAGGCACAGAGGCACTGCTCTCCCTGGCCCACTGCTCCTCCCAGGCCTTAAGCGCCCACCCTGGGGGGGGCGGGGGGGAGAGAGGAGGGAGGCAGTCCCTAAGAAAATGACAGATTTACCTGCCAAGGAGACCCAGTTTAGGAGCTGGGCAAACCACTCCCTTCTCAATCATTCCTAATGCTGTTCTGAGCTATTTTAAAACCATTCCCCTGCTTTAAAAAAACCTCCAGCCTTTGTGGGCCCTTCAAGAGCAACTGTTTTTAATGAGCAAAACTAGCGCCAGGTGTTCTATAATCTCTCTCCCCAGCTGAGACCTCAGGCCAATGTTTTAGCAGACAGTCTGCAGAAGGCCTTGAACTGGGAGGGAGGGGAAGGGAGAAACCTCGGAGCAGCACAGACCCGGAGCACCTGGCCTTGCTATTCCATATTTCACTCCTCACCCCACACACATGTACACGCAAACAAAATCCTGCACTGTTGGCAACTGGTTTAAAAAAAAAAAAAGAAAGAAAATCAATGGCCCTGCTTTTTTGTGCATTATTTATGCAACAGCTAGTGCTCATCTGTTCTAATTCCCCTCTCTGGGGGTAGATTCCCCCCACACACACCCCAAAGCTGTGCTCACATGGAAGATCAATGCTAATTGTTGACATGATTCCCAGCTTGTGCTGACAAGGGAGTGGGGATTGAACCCTGGTATATGCAACAGGATCTACCAGCTTAGCCTTGTGTTTGGGGCACATCTGCCATCACAGCAAAGAGCTCCTTGCTTTGCCAAACATGCAATTGCAAATGGTCGGCAACAATGGGGCGCTGAACGCTCTACAGAGCAGGTACCTGGATTCTGCGGTGAAGGCAGATCATTCAGATCAAAGGGAAGTGCTATGTTTATTTTAAGACCAAGGAAGTTTTAACAAGTTTTCACGAAAGCTGGCATGAAGAGATGCGGCTTTGGATTGAAACCTTCCCTCACAGTTTGCAAGAGTTGGGAATGTTCTGACTGCTCTAACCATTCAATCTCTCTGCTCTCCAGAAACAGCAAGAGAACACGAGTGAGATGCAAAAGGCTGTTTTAGTGGGTTCCCCCCCCCCCCTGCAAAAAGGGAATCTACAGGATGCAGTAAGATCGGAGATTTTGAACACTCCAGCCTTGAGAAGCAGAATATGAAACTGACAAAGAAAAATCACGTGAAATTGAACAGTATAAATTTTACTGCCCAAGTTGAGTGAAGTACAAGAATTAAACAAGATCTCCAGAAGAGAAGATTTTTTTAAAAGTTATTAACCTGATAGCACCCCAAAAAGAAGAAAAAAATCAGTTGTTCAATAAAGACAGGTTGCAGCTGTGAATTTATTAGAGAACTATAGTTTTATCCCACATCTGAGTGTGTGTATATTTTGGGGGCTTTCCTCCTCTCTAGAGGAACCTGCATTTCTAAATAGCATTTTCCTCTGAAACAAAGACTTTGCATGTACACAGCATTGTTAAGATCTCAAGCACTTGACAAGGTTGGGTATTATCTCCCATTTTACAGATGGGGAAATTGAGGCAATGGGAGGGAAAGTGATCAAACAGTGAGTCAATCAATGGCTGAGTACAGAGTAGGATTTAAAAGGCATGGTATTACCTAAACCACATCAACCCTCAATTTTTTAGAACAAGAGAGTGTATACTTTAAACTGCTCAAGTCAAAAGCCTGAGTTAATTTGATCCGTTTAGCATATGTTAAAGTGAACGCTGTCTTGTCCACACTGGACTTTTACAGCATGGTAGCTAACGTGTGGTACTGTAAAACCTAACACAGAAAGAGCCGGGAGCAGAACACAGATGTCTCGACACCTCGGCCTAGAATACTTTCAAAAGTTTTACCAGCATAGCTGTCGGGGGGGGGCGGGGGAGGGAGGGATGATTTTTTTTTTTCAAACTGACACAGCTATCCGGAAAAGCCCTAGTGAAGGCAAATGTTATATCACTAAAAAAAGTGTTGTATCAATATAGCTTATGCTGATGTAAGCACATTTATACCAACAGAACTGTGTCCACAGTAGAGGCTATTGCTGGTATAGCTCCGTGTAGACAAAGCCCTCGTCTCCAGCTCTGACGACTAGACCATGTTGCTTCTATTGCATTACTCAATGACTCTCACTTCATTGGCAGGCACTGCAAATCTCATACCTGTTCTTGAGCCATATTTTCCTCTCTCTGCCAACTAAAGCATTCCAAGCTTTCTGCGTTATGCCACACCTAGGTTGTCTTCTCTGGGAACACAGCATTGACTTATGAGCCTATTTCTTCCTGCCGGACAACTTCTAAAGATCTCCAACTTCAAAGTTCTTCCCTCCCCACTTTGCTCTGTTTGGGCACTATAATTATTTTTGCTAAGATAGAAAGCAGAAAGAGATCCAGCTGAGCTTTGGAGGAGAGACACCGTTTATAAACAACCTTGTGCATCTCGAGTGTTTTTAATTTGGGGATTTACAAACATTAAGTCTCACAAGCCATGTAGGAGCAGAGGAATATTACACCCCATTTAAGGATTGGGAAACTGAGGCACAAAGTGGGAACTGACTTGCCCAAGATCAAAACAAGTCAGGGACAGAGCTGGGTACAAAACCCAGATCCCAGTTCCCCTGCTTTGACCAACAGAGAAGAGTCTTAACTGAAATTTATCAGGGCACCTTCAATGCCAGGCATGGAGTCATGGTGAACCACGCTCACTTGCTGTTCAGCTAAGGGGGACCTGCGTCTTTGTTCTGTAGAGCACCGCGCACACTTCAGGTGGCATATAAGCGATGCCACATCTACACAATTCTCCAAATTCACTCACAGCTTCCCCCAGTGATACACCCCCGTTTGTTTGGCAACCTATTTCAAAACCACAGCACCTATGCCAAAAATCCCTGCAGCCGAGAGGTTTCCAATACACTGCATTTCTTGCTTTCGGCCTTCCTGATCTCATCCGAGTTTGCTTATCTAGCAAATCTTCAGCAGTGTGATTTGCCAACTCAGTCACCCTTCAGTTTCCAGAGCCAGACACCCGATGCAGTACTAACCTGCTAGAAGGGAGCTCCGTGGAGGAGTGCAGCGGGCCGGGGAGCAGGCTCGGGTTTCACATGGAGGAAAGGGATGATAGAAAGCCACACTGGTTAAACAAGCAGCAGCAACACGTTCTACGCCCAGCGTGACATCATGAGGTCAGGGCTCAGCAGGGACAGCTGCAGTGGGAGGGGAGGTTCAGCAAAACAAGCCCCGAACTCCTTGGCGGCTGCAGCTGGCCTTTTGGGAGGATGGCTTTGGCTAGGAAGCGCGGTTTAAGGCAGCAGCTACCCATCTGATGCTCGGTGCAGAGGCGCAAATCCTAGGCCCCTCCACTGCCACCCTCTCTGCCTTGCCCCCAGCAACATCGACTAATTCGTGGGAGGAGCGCCACCTCCCTTGCCATCTGCCAGGGCTGGGATCAGGAGCTCACCGAGTCCATCCTGACGCAGCCTGGCAGGTTCATCACCACACTGAGGGGGAGGGGGACACAGGTATTCCAGGTCTCTTGGCTTCAGATTCTGTTCATCAAACCAGGGGGACAGCACCAGGAAAAGGGGGGAGATGGGGGAAGACAGGCAGCAATCACGGCATACACCGCTGGACTCCTGGGTTCCATTCCCAGCTAGCAAGGATTTTATCCTGCCGCCCATCACCACAGCATCTGTGCGCTGCCCGCGTCAAACCGCCAGCAGTAATGAAGTCCCTAGTGGTCTTTATCGAGTTCCCCCAGCTCTGCTCCTTGTTCAGGGTGAAATCCCGGCTGGGTTTGGGGCAGGGGCTGTGCATGTGCTGGTTGCTTTGTTTGTGCCAGGTTTATCGAAGGCGGGGGTGGGGTGGGTAGATATGGGCGTTAGTGCTGAGATGGTCATTCTTGCCGTGAGGAAAGGCTTTACCAAAGAGGAAGGTTTGGCAGCATTTCCTAAAAGATGGTCAGATTCTGGATTCGCTGCGGTAGGTTAGGTTACACAATAGTCAGAATGTTTGTGTTCTGTTCCCCAGCTCTGCCCCGCTTCGCTGGGCAACCCTGAGCCAATACCATCACCGCTGTGCCTCAGTTTCCCCACTTCTAACATCAGAGCCTCACATGGAGGTCATGGGCTTTCAAATGCTTTGAGATCCCTGGATAAACAATGCTAGAGAAGGGCAAAGCAGTGTGTAACCCAGATTTCAGAGTAGCAGCCATGTTAGCCTGTATTCGCAAAAAGAAAAGGAGGACTTGTGGCACCTTAGAGACTAACCAATTTATTTGAGCATAAGCTTTCGTGAGGGTAGAAATACAGGAGTGAGAGATTTTGGTGTTAGAACCACAAACCCATGGCAATGTCTCATCAGCACGGTGCAAAACCCACGCTGAAAGAGTGGGTGGGCAGAAGTGCTGCTAGACAGACATTGTGCTAAAAGATTCCTAGATGTCTTGCAGGAAAAACAAATGTTAGCAGCATCCCCAAAGGCATAAGCTGGCCCCTAGTCACCTTGATGGGCAGTATTAAGCCTCAAGAGGCTAGTTAAAATGCGGGCATTGTTATCTTACCTCTATGACAAAGCAACTCAGCAAGTGTCCAGGTGCTTTTATAAGCTGTGACCTCTATGCCAAGCCCCTGGCTCTTCCTGCATTGATGGAAAACACAAAGGCACAAAAGACCTGGAGTTCCCCTACTTTTGGGGTTAACCCTGCAATTTCCTTTTTCTTCAAACACTAAAGTTATTCTGAAGAAGAGCTCTGTAAGCTCAACAGCTGGGCCAGTCATCAAAGATATTCCCTCCCCCACCTTGTCTCTCCAATATCCTGGCATCAACACTGCAAACAACAGGGAAAGCTTTAACAGTGATACTGAGCTCAAACCCCTTATAGGCATTAAGGGATGAAAGCCTCAACCCTGAGAGATAGGGAAGAATCATTCCCATTTCATAGATGGGGAAACTGAGGCATGGTGATGTGACAAAGGACACATGGCAAGCAAATAGCAACACTCCAAACAGAACCCAGGAGTCCTGACTCCTTGCTCTGTGTTCCAAATCAGTTTCTTGTACTCTCTGGCCCCAGCTACCCAATAAATCAAGCCCAAAAGATATAGTCAGGTCCTGTCCCCAACCATGACAAAGCAGAGGGTGAAGCTCTTGCTGCTAACTCAATACAAAATTCATAATCGAATTGTCGCCCTTAAAAGACGCTGGGCACCTGCTCTGTGAGGCGTGACTTCCATGTGCTAAGTATGACTACCAGCTGTTTCATGGGCTACTGCTGATCCACGTGGTCATTTCCAGTGAGGTACAGATGTCTCCCCCACCACCTCCCAACAAATGAAACAGACCCGGAGAGACACACTGAGCTTTCCACAAAAAGCTCACCCCTGGGCTGAGACCAAATGAGGAAAGGATCAGCCCCAGAGGAGAAGGTGTCAGAACAGCATGAACAGATCGGAACTGAGCTCTCTCTGTATGCTGGAGAGGGGCTGTTTGGGGCAGGGCTAGGAGGGCTTCAAAGATGGTTTTTCAAGTGGTGGAAAGTCTCCATCCCCAGGTGTTTCCAAAGCCAAGCTACAAAAATGGCCAGCAAGGGGACCCAGTTGAGGAGCATTTGGGGGGTACAGGATATAAGTCAGTGGCAAGGACATAGCTACATTTGCCCTGAATCTCTGGGCGTTTGTAGCTTACAGAACATAAGCGTACATGGCTCCCAACAAAGTCTGTTATTGTTGAAACGGTTTCCTGACATGGAGATGATCAGATAAGCGACTGTCTGACAAGGGACTGTTTGTAAGGAATGCCTCAAGGCCGCACCTAATGTGCTGGTGCGCCTCCCAGCAGATGGGCAAGCGACCGAGCGCTCCTCAGAGTCCCAGCTCTGCAGACCCCAGCACGTGCTGCTGCTGACCTCACCCAGACAGGGCACCAGGGGCACGTTCACTCCCTTCCTCTGGTATCTGGACCAGCTCCAGATTCGTTTCAGGAGCCTCTTCCGCCTCGGTTTTAAATCCCTCTGTAGATTAGCACTAGCTAACCACTCTGATCCACTCTCTCTATGCTCCTCCCTGTTTGCCTAGCCATAATCTACCCTTTGTTGGTGCAACAGCCTTCTCCTATGCATCTCCTGCCATCTGAGACACGTCCCCTGAACCCCTCTACCACAACCTCGCTGTTTTCTCTGAATTTCTCCTAATTCCTCCCCTGTTCTCCACCTGCTGTGCAGCTAGCCAAGATTAACGTCTTTGTCCCTTCTGACGTCGAGCCTATTGCCACCCAGCACTTGCATGATTTTGGTGGGGTTGCTCTTTTCCCTACTGTCCTTGGAACACCCTGTCTCCACATCAGCAACTGAGGCAGGAAGGAGGACAGGTAACCACAGTGCTCCCCAAGAACGGTCTGGTCAGAATTCCAACCTCCCACCGGATTCATTCCGGATAGGGGTGTTTTACAGCACAGCCAAGAAGAAATAAAAGCAGCAGCTAACATCTAAAACCCTGCGAGGTGTAGCTTGGCCTCTCCACAGCGTCAGTTTCAGAAAATTATTAATTTACCCTGGTGGAATTCATGGCTGGCCACTCGCTCAGCGAGGACAACCCGGTACTTCATAGAATCAGTTCCCTTGTGTCCATTTATCTTGGGAAATGGACCCTTATCTATTCCCTGCCCTCATGCCTTCCTGTCTCTGGAGTGCTCAGGGATGGCTCCTTTCACCTCTCCAGGGGGCCAGGTAGGAAACAATACTCGGCCACACCTATTGATTGGACGTTTGAAGCCATCCGGGGTTGTTTCCCCCTCCCTCCCCAGGCAGGGGTGAGTGATTGGAACTTGGCCATTATGCACGTCTCTTTGTGCAGCTCCCCCCAGCACAGACACGCACCCTACAGCAATGGAAGTTGACAGCCTACACCACCTCCCCGAGCGGTAGTAGCTAAGGCGACAGCAGGGGTTAGGCTGGCTTTGCTCCCGCGCTCGGGGGTCTGGAATCTTCACACTCCAGAGCGCAGGAGCTATGGCGACCTAAGAGCAGCCCAGGCCTAAAACTTGTAAGGACTTTCAAAGGCCACTCCCCTGTGAGGCAGAATCTGAATACAGTTGGCTGGCCTGCACGGAGACCAGACAGAGGGGCTTGTGTACATGGGGACGTTATTCTGGAATAAGGTAGGGTGTCCATTTAAAGCATGAAAGCTATTCTGAAATTAAAATGGCCACGTGTAGAGGTATTCTGGTCAGTTTCCGGTATAGTAAATCCGCCCACCACAAGGAAAACAAGCCACACCAGTAAGAGCATAGCTGTGTGCACACTAAGCTCTACAGGCTTCCGCTGACACAGCCATGCTGGTCAGGGATCCCACCTCTTCATAGCCCACATAGCTGGGCCGGCAGAAGTCTGTAGTATAGACACAGTTTAACACGGGTGATACTCAGACCTCAGTGGTTCTGGAGCCAAATTAGTGATCAACGTTACCCATATATAAATAAATAAAATAATACTTGGTCCGAATTTTATCGACTACAATTGGTTAACAACCCAGTAAACGCATCCTGATTGGTTGGTAACTTAGACTGGTTGAGAAATAAATCACACAGCCTTTTAACATGTGCTGCAAAGAGCTGCAGGAGACCCATTAAAGAGCCACCTGCGGCTCAGTCCGAGTATCACTGGTCTACAGTCTGATTTAGGCCTAAAACGTAGACCAGCATAGCTATGCCGACCAGGGGTGTGATTTTTTTTGCTAACACAGCTATGCCAGTACAAGCCCTAGTGTAGACACACTTATAGCAGCATAAACCTGCTTTTGCTGGTATAGTTTGTCTCTTGAGCCTAATCACACCACAACATTTTGCTGGCACAGCTGCATCAGCTAGGAGAGGCTTGGTCTACACTACAGAGTTAGGTCGATGTAAAGCACCTTACGTCGACCTAATTACGTCAGCGTACGTACAACAGCCTTGCTCCCATCGATGTCAGTGCCCTACACACCGACATCACAACTCCGCCTCCACAAGGGGCGTAGGCCTTATGTCAGCGTAGTTAAGGTGACGCAGGGCCCGTGTAGACACTGCAGGTCGAGCTCTTGGCTGTCACTCTCTCCCGGCTGCTCAGCAGCCTGTGTGGAATGCGTACGGCCAAATCGCAGTCCCGCTCCTAGTGAACGGGGATCCATGTCGCAAGCACTTCTGGCGCTAACTGGCCCCCCTGTTGGCAGATTCAGCAGAGAGGGTGAGGACTGAACAGGCCAGAGGGGTTAAACTCTTTCTCGCATAGGGGTGGCCCCTCCAGATCGAGCAATGGCAGACGGGCAGAGGATAAACAGAGGCATTCCATCTGCAAAGCTGACAATGATGCAACACCTTCTGCTGGCCATGAACTCTCAGCCACACTCAGGATTTCGAGGCAGAGCTAATGGTCAAGGCTAAATTACCTTACAGGGCCACGGGAGTGTTTTTGGAGGAAGGAGCCAGGGGGCTCGCTCATTATAATTACTGTTCTCCTGTGTTTCCAGGTCCTTTCATTCAACCCTGCAGCCCATCAGCATCTCTGCTCAGGGAATCGAGATCTGCAGCATCTAATGGTTTGCCCATCATCCAAGGAGCCCAGGAATTAAGTTTCACAACCCTCTTTACAGACAGAGAAATGGAGGCTGCGAGAGGCGGAAGTGACTTACTTAAGGTCACACAGCGAGTCAAGGCAGAGGCTAGGAAGAGAACCCAGGAATCCTAGTCCCCAGTCCCTTCACTAGCAGACAGCTCTTATAACATTGCGCCGTGACAGATGGGAAGATTCCACCCTACTCGGTTACTCACCTGCGCAGGTGCCTCAACACGGGCCTTTCCTAACAGCCTCACTCATCAGAAAGATACAGCTAACCCAGCTTACAACCATCTCAGACCAAGTGGAGCCCCATTTATTCTGACCAAAGCTAAGCCACTTCCCCTCTCTGTGCCTCCATTTCCCCCCATCTGCGAAATGGGAACAATACTCTTCGATCGCTGTAAGGCGCTTTGAACTCTGTGGAGGAAAAGCAACTATGTTACAGGCCTCTAGTTAGAGGGACACCTCTGCAGACACTAACAAACGGCTTCTCAACAGTGATCGGGACCAGAAAAGGACCGAAGCTAAACATATGCCTGCCTGAAGATTTTGTACCTGCTATTTTTTTTTAAACAAGCCAGACTTAAGATCACGGTAAGAAATAAGTAACAAAATCCCTCTGTTTTTCCAGGTGTTTCCTTTGTGCATTTAACAGCACTTGTTTGTGCTTTTCCCCCTGTGTGTTAATAAGCATTCTGATTATACAGGATTAACAGGAAAACTAGGCACAATTTCCCCTTTTGCTTGTGTAGGTGCTGCTGTGGGAAGGCGAGAGAGGAGAGAACAATATTTAAAAATAAAGAAATAAGGAAGTGTGGCTGTAACAGCACTAACTGACAGGAGGACCGAGGGGCAGATATAATCCCTGAAATCATCTTAGCTTATTTTTAAAAACTGACGAGAGCTCCCAATGGCAGCACACTTTAAAAAAATCACTCCAACTTCTGAAACCAAATCTAGGAGTGGAACCCAGCGGTCCTGATGCCCAGTCCCCTTCGCCCATCAGTAGACAACACTGTTTTTCCTGGATCCACACCCAGCGTACAGATTCCACCCCAGGAAATTAACTACTGATGCAGGTGTTCTAAGAATTCCAACATGAACCATTTTATAATACTTAGAACTGTTGTACGAAGCTTGGGTAAGTTCCATTCTCCCCATGGAGCAAGCAGGGAATCCAGGGAACAACGCAAGACAGCAATAAATTGAAATGAGAACCTGACTTGCAGTCCTGTACTCCATCCACTAGCAGATCACAGCTGCCCTTGCAGGGGGGAAGACATAAAAACCCGACTAGAGGCTGGTTAGTGATTAAATTCCCATAGGTTTAACAGAATTAAGTCTCTACCATCTGCTAATTTCTGGAGACACCAAACAAACAAGTGGTGGCTTAGATCCAGGGCTGCTTAGAATTTGGCCAGCCTGGAAAATGAAGTTTTTAAACATTGGCAGGCTTTTGTTGAGGTTGTTTTTAACACAAACTGGTCTCAACGTCAACACGAGGTGAAAGAAGTGATTCTGTTAAACAAAACAAAACCCTACAGAGTCCGAGTAATGGGCAGCCTGAGGTGGAAAAAGAGATCCCATGGGGCAATACTTTGCGGCGTACACTCTGCACTCGGGGCAGCGTCTACCCTAAAGGGTTCTGCCAGCGCAGCTCGGTCAGGCAGGGGTGTGAAGAGTGAGATCTCGGACTGATAAAGCTACGCTGGCAGCCCAGCACTAGTAGAGACACAGCCTGTTTGCCAGGGTAGCGTATTTCACTCTGCGGGCTGGAATAGGCTACGAGTGCAGTTTTGCTGGTATAAACTTCGAACGCACTAAGAGCACTTTGCTGGTTTAGTACACCAGTATACCTACACTAGCAAAGCACTCCTGGCATAGACAAGGCCTACACGGTGTCCTCATTTGGATAATTCACTGAGATCTATGCAAGCACTAAGCATTACAACTCCCACCCCCAGTATTGTTTCCATTTTACAGGTCGGGAACTAAGGCCCGGAATCTAGAACTGACTTACCCCAAGGTCACAGTGCCGGGACTTGTCTACTCTAGGAACGTGCCCTGATTTCACACATCAGGGGTTAGCACTGATGCTACTGCACAGGTGTAGACAGGGGAAGCTGCGTCAAGCTATAATTTGCATTTGCGCTCATTTAGCCAGCCGTCAAGTTGCACAGAGGCAAGTCGCACCTCAGCCTGACATTGCCACACATGCAGCAGGCATCGAGACAATTCCCCAGTGCAGCTAAGGCCCGATTTTCCTGGCAGAGCAAGGAAGAAAAGCTACTGCTTCTAGCACCTCTAGGCAATGCTGTTTGGCGAGTAAGGCAGCGCCAGCGTAGCTACTGAACCAAGCCACCAGAACAGCACAAACAGGTTAAAATGAACATTTGTTGTTTTATGAAGCAATGTGTTTTATTACATTCTTCTCCAGTAGTGGCCTAGAGACTTCAATCACCACTTTGCTAAGCGTTCTATATACACGTGGTATGAGACAGAAGCTACCCCAAAGAGCCTGCAATCCAAGCAAGACAAAAGGTGGGAGGAAAGGAAATATCCCCATTTTTCAGATGGGAAATTGAGGCACAAAGAGATGAAGCGACTTACCAGAGGGTCAATGATAGAGTCAGCAATTGAACCCCCTTGTATTTCAATGTTTTAACCACGGGGCAACGGAGTCTTCCCAGACCTGGAAGTCTGCAAACCCCATTACCATCAACTGGTGCATTTCTAACATACCCTCACCAGCTCATCTGGTGCCAAATACAGCACCTAAATTGATGTTCTGAGATTTCTAGAGGACCTCACTGTTATCTTTATGCCAACAGAATTTCATGCTATTTTCACCACATTAAGTTTTACAATGTATGTTTCAAACTCAGCCAGGATCTCTCCTTTCATTCCAACACTGGAAACAGATGATCTTACACATATACTGCAATGCCAAGAGGGAAAAGGAAGGAGATACGTAGTTCTCTCACTCTAGACCCACACACCAGTGACCCTGTGCCATAAATGCACACAGCTTCTATTAGTACATTAATATTTTTACAGTATCCAAAAGTGTGTTTAGATGATTTCCAGTACAAATAAATTAAAGCCTGCAAAACATATTGAAAGGGACGATTTTACATTAGCAATAACAGAGATTAAAATAGATGACCTAGAAGAATTTCAGAAATCAGAGATGGATGAGATCAAGGAAACTGTATAAGGTCCCCGTCCTTGCAAAATGCTGAACGAACAATGCAAGACCTGCACCGCACAAAATTAGGCCCCTAAAAAGAACAAAAAACAACACATCAGCATCAGAAAAACCCGCTATTTGGGTGATTTTCTGAAATGCTTCCACCATTGCTAACAAAGAGCCTGATGCTACAATCAGCTGCAGGCAGACACCTGCATCTTTGCAGAGCCCTACAGGTTTCACTTGGTCTCCATGCAAAAGTAAGGGCCCTCATACACAGCTGAGACTGCAGGATTAAGGCCAAAGGTGAAAGCACAGGTATAGCTCACTGGTGTTTATACCACTGTCCTCTACACCAGAATAGGAAGACAGTGGTAAAAACCTCTGCACATCTGATCTATGCTAACAACAGTGGGACTGTATTATAGAATAGACAGGCAATTTTTCACACACTCAAAGAACAGACAGGGCCAGCAGTCGCTGATGACACAGGTTAAATCCTGGGACACTGCTTAGATCAGATACAACCTAAACATCAGAAGAAAGCAGATCTTACTTACACCCCACAGTTCACTACAGAGAGAATTAATTCTGTTTAAAAACCTGATCATCTTCCCACAAACAACTTAATTTTACAGAACCACAAGACTGCCCTGCAAAATGATTCCACAGAGACATAGACTAGCAAAGAAGAGGCTTTCAGGGGGAAGATGCCCAGGAGGCGGTAACTGGTCTGAAGCAAACCACCAAACGCCCAGGCTGTCTAACAACCCTTCCTCCTCACAAACAAAAGCCAAGAGGCCTCAAAAGGAAGTGACCGAAGCCCAGGATAGACTGTAGCAGACTGTAACAGTTACATTTTAATACTGTACACAACTTCCTTGCAGAACCCATCCCCCTCCCCACAAGGTTCAACCCTGATCCTCCATTACCTTGTATTCACACACCCCACACACAGAGTTTAGGAAATAAAAGGGTCTCAGAGCAGGACCACCTACCCCACCTCTTGTTTCCACTTCAGGAGTTTGAGGGGCTTTGTAGTGAGATACCCACAAGAGCTCAGGGGGTGGCCACAGAGGGGGCAGTCCCTGAGTGCCAGAGAACTCCTATTTGCTCCCACTGAGCTGGGGGGCAGGGGGGGAGGGGAGAGGACACCTCGAATCCAGAATTCACTCTCCATAAATTGGTGATCCATAATGACATCACCCTTTAGTCACCTTCTCAATAGTCCAGGGTCCCAGAGAAATACCCCTTTATTCAAACAACCCTCCCCAGGCACTGGGGAGCCCAGGGAGATCCCAGGAATTGGGGAGTCCCACAAAACCCCCATTATTCATTTCCCCATTTGGGGGCACCTAGAGACCGACCTTAATGACATATTCCTCCCCACGATTTGGGGGGGAAACTCATAAAACCCTCTTGTTCACCATCTCCATATTTGAGGAGGACCAGAGAGACACGCCACCTTATTCACACCCTCCTCCCCAGGAAACGAAGAGGCACCAGAGCCTCTTATTCACTCCCCATGTCTGGGGGTACCTAGAGAGACCCCTAAGAACCCGGGGGGGGCTTGAGACCTCTTTTTTATTTTCCCCATTTGGGGGACTCTCTTATTCACACCTCTTCCCGGGGAATCGGGGGGGCCCTAAGGAGACCCCTTTTCTTTCCCTTCCCCTTTTGGGGGGTAGAGAAACACCCCTCCCACTTACTCCCCACGCGCTGGGGGGCGGGGAGACCCCCCCCCATGAATTGGGGGGGCCCACAATAAGATTTCCCCCTCATTCACCGCCTGCATTTAACGGGGTCCCCCCCAGGAATTGGGGTGGGAGCCCCCCTGCTCCAGGGCCGGCGAGAATCGCGGGGGGGCTCGGCCGGCGGAGGAGGGTGGCTGCGGTGGCTCCGCAGCGTAGCGGGGGGGCTCGGCCGGGCCGGGGGGGCTCGGCAGGGGGCGGGGCGCCAGCGCAGGGGCAGGCGGGGGGTATTTACCGGCTGGCCCCTGGGCTCAGGCGGCTGCTGCGGCGGCTCCGCCCCGGCTGGCCGGGCGCTGCGGGGGAGGGTCCCGGCCCCAGCTCCAGTAGAAGCGAGCGGGGGCGCGGCTCCGATCCCAGCCCCAAGGCCCCTCTCCGGCTCCAGCTGCTTCTCAGCCACTTCCTGCTTCACCCTCCTCCCCCGCCCCCTGCCCGCTGGGGCTCGCTCCCCCTTACACCGACACCATTGGCAGGTGGGCCTGGCACTCAGGGGCTGTTCCCGCCCTCCTCCCTTTCCATTGGTTACTTTGTCTGTCACTCAAGGGCTTACCCCTCTTATCTCATTTCCCATTGGTTGAGAAACAAGCAACTCCGAGGCAGACCCGCCTACCCTGCCCTGTTCCCATTGATGGCCGCTTCTGCCATTCAAAGGCTTACCCCCGCCTACATCATATCCCATTGGTCTGTTGCTCAGCGGCTGCAGCCACTATCTCGTTCTCCATTAGCTGGGAAACCTGTCAATTAGCTCTGCTCCGCCCACTCTGAGCCTCGTTGGCTGGCATGGCTGTCACACAAGGGCTAATCCTCGCCTCTATTGATCAGCACAGCCTGACAATCAAGAGGACCCCCAACTGCATATCCTTATACTGGGGAGCCGCATACTCAACTGGATGACCCGCCTACTCCCTAGGCCGATTGGTTGAGGACAATCCCCGTTAGCTGGGGGGTCTGTCAATCTCCCGACCCCAAACCCCAAGGACTAGCGGAATGTACCTCAGGAATGGCCTCCTTCCACGCCCAGGCCCATTGGCTGCCATGGAGATGGTTCCCTCACTCTCTGCCCTTCCAATTGGCTTGAAAGCCTGTCACTCAAAACCCTCCTCCCAACCTCTTAGTCCAATTGGCGAACACAGCTGTCACTCAGATGAGTCCCTATCCACTGCCTTCTCTATTGGGTGAGGGGCATGTCAATCAGGACTAACCCCTCACATTTTATTGGATGCCGTGGCCATTGCCTGCCTTACCCCTTGCTCACTTCCTCATTGGCTACAGCCTCCACCGATTGCAGCTCCTCCCCACCTATGAGAAGGCCAGACCCAGCTGCTAGCACTGCTGATTGGCTGAGACCCAATGGCCTCGCAAACCCATCCCCTTCGGCCACACCCTTTTAATTGTAAACAGTCCTCCAGTGATTGCATTGGCTGCTGCCATCCTAGGAAGGGCAAGGGAGTCTGGGAGCAGGAGAGCAGAGAATTCTGGGAACTGGGGGCACAAAATATTCAGGTGCAGGGGATTCTGGGAGCTGGGGCACAAAGGATTCTGGGAGTTGAGGCGAAGGATTCTGGGAGATGTGAGGAGCTGTGGTGACACATGGCTTGCAAAGGGCCAGGCTCAGCAGACTTTCAGTTGGCCCATACCTGCAAGGCCCCCAACTTCCTGTCTCAAACTCTCCCACCCCTGCAGACAGGAAGTGAGTTCAGCAGCGACAGCCATAGAGCACTCCGCCAGGCTGGGGTGATGGTAGCCTCAGGGCCCTGTTCACCTCAGATGTCAGTTCCTGCTCCCCACCTAAAGCAGAGTCTCCCTCAAAAAGTCCAACAATCAGGCAGACCCAGCCCCTAAAAACAATGAAACTGGCCCCAAAATGAGATTTTTAAAAAAGATTAACTGGTGGGTTGTGCACTGTTTGCTGAACACCCCCTGCACACCCCACTGCATGTACGACAAGTACAGCATGCACAAGACAAGGTGGGTGAGGTGATATCTCTGATTGGCCCAACTTCTGCTGGTGAAAGAGACAAGCTCTTGAGCGACCTAGAGCTTTTCTTCAGGGCTGGGAAACTTACTCAGGTTTCGTCTACACCACAGACTTAACTTTGGTATAACTGTGTTGCTCATGAGGGCATGTCTACACTACAATCTTAAATTGACCTAGGTTAGGTCAATTTACAGCCACCGCAGTAAATTGCATCTGGATGGGACAGGAACTGAGAGCCTGGGGCAGGGCAGCCAGGCTGTTGGGACTCAGGGGGGCAGCAGACCTCCCTAGGAGGGTTTGGGGAGGCAGCTGAAGCTGAGAGCCTGAGAGGCTGAGTGGCAGCCCAGCTTGGAAAGGAGACCAGGCAGCTGCCCAGCTGGAGAGCCGTGAAATTGACAAGACAGCCAACTACTGATGTAAGTAATCCTGTGTTGCCCTAACTACACCGACATAAGCCCTACATCTCTCTTGGAGGTGGAGTTATGATGTCAGTGTAGTACGGCACTTACATCAGCAGGAGCAAGGCTATAGTGTGTACACTGACATAGTTAGGTTGACAGGTTTCAAAGTAACAGCCGTGTTAGTCTGTATTCGCAAAAAGAAAAGGAGGACTTGTGGCACCTTAGAGACTAAGCAATTTATTTGAGCATAAGCTTTCGTGAGCTACAGCTCACTTCATCGGATGCATACTGTGGAAAGTGTAGAAGATCTTTTTATACACACAAAGCATGAAAAAATACCTCCCCCCACCCCACTCTCCTGCTGGTAATAGCTTATCTAAAGTGATCACTCTCCTTACAATGTGTATGATAATCAAGGTGGGCCATTTCCAGCACAAATCCAGGGTTTAACAAGAACGTCTAAGGGGGGGGTGGGGGTGGTTGGAAAAAACAAGGGGAAATAGGTTACCTTGCGTAATGACTTAGCCACTCCCAGTCTCTATTCAAGCCTAAGTTAATTGTATCCAATTTGCAAATGAATTCCAATTCAACAGTTTCTCGCTGGAGTCTGGATTTGAAGTTTTTTTGTTGTAATATCGCAACTTTCATATCTGTAATCGCGTGACCAGAGAGATTGAAGTGTTCTCCGACTGGTTTATGAATGTTATAATTCTTGACATCTGATTTGTGTCCATTTATTCTTTTACATAGACACTGTCCAGTTTGACCAATGTACATGGCAGAGGAGCATTGCTGGCACATGATGGCATATATCACATTGGTGGATGTGCAGGTGAATGAGCCTCTGATAGTGTGGCTGATGTTATTAGGCCCTGTGATGGTGTCCCCTGAATAGATATGTGGGCACAGTTGGCAACGGGCTTTGTTGCAAGGATAGGTTCCTGGGTTAGTGGTTCTGTTGTGTGGTGTGTGGTTGCTGGTGAGTATTTGCTTCAGGTTGGGGGGCTGTCTGTAGGCAAGGACTGGCCTGTCTCCCAAATTTTGTGAGAGTGTTGGGTCATCCTTCAGGATAGGTTGTAGATCCTTAATAATGCGTTGGAGGGGTTTTAGTTGGGGGCTGAAGGTGATGGCTAGTGGCGTTCTGTTATTTTCTTTGTTAGGCCTGTCCTGTAGTAGGTGACTTCTGGGAACTCTTCTGGCTCTATCAATCTGTTCTGATCTATCAGTCTGCTCTATCAATCTCGTCCCCTAACGCCCCTACTCTACTTGCGCTATATTGATGACATCTTCATCATCTGGACCCATGGAAAAGAAGCCCTTGAGGAATTCCACCATGATTTCAACAATTTCCATCCCACCATCAACCTCAGCCTGGTCCAGTCCACACAAGAGATCCACTTCCTGGACACTACAGTGCTAATAAACGATGGTCACATAAACACACCCTATACCGGAAACCTACTGACCGCTATTCCTACCTACATGCCTCCAGCTTTCACCCTGACCACACCACACGATCCGTCGTCTACAGCCAAGCTCTGCGATACAAGCGCATTTGCTCCAACTCCTCAGACAGAGACAAACACCTATAAGATCTCTATCAAGCGTTCTTACAACTACAGTACCCACCTGTGGCAGTGAAGAAACAGATTGATAGAGCCAGAAGAGTTCCCAGAAGTCACCTACTCCAGGACAGGCCCAACAAAGAAAATAACAGAACGCCACTAGCCGTCACCTTCAGCCCCCAACTAAAACCCCTCCAACGCATTATTAAGGATCTACAACCTATCCTGAAGGATGACCCAACACTCTCACAAATCTTGGGAGACAGGCCAGTCCTTGCCTACAGACAGCCCCCCAACCTGAAGCAAATATTCACCAGCAACCACATACCACACAACAGAACCACTAACCCAGGAACCTGTCCTTGCAACAAAGCCTTGCCAACTGTGCCCACATATCTATTCAGGGGACACCATCACAGGGCCTAATAACATCAGCCACACTATCAGAGGCTCGTTCACCTGCACATCCACCAATGTGATATATGCCATCATGTGCCAGCAATGCCCCTCTGCCATTTACATTGGTCAAACTGGACAGTGTCTACGTAAAAGAATAAATGGACACAAATCAGATATCAAGAATTATAACATTCATAAACCAGTCGGAGAACACTTCAATCTCTCTGGTCACGCAATTACAGACATGTAAGTTGCGATATTACAACAAAAAAACTTCAAATCCAGACTCCAGCGAGAAACTGTTGAATTGGAATTCATTTGCAAATTGGATACAATTAACTTAGGCTTGAATAGAGACTGGGAGTGGCTAAGTCATTATGCAAGGTAATCTATTTCCCCTTGTTTTTTCCAACCCCCCCCCACCCCACCCCACCCCTTAGACGTTCTTGTTAAACCCTGGATTTGTGCTGGAAATGGCCCACCTTGATTATCATACACATTGTAAGGAGAGTGATTACTTTAGATAAGCTATTACCAGCAGGAGAGTGGGGTGGGGGGAGGTATTTTTTCATGCTTTGTGTGTATGAAAAGATCTTCTACACTTTCCACAGTTTCAGAGGAACAGCCGTGTTAGTCTGTATTCGCAAAAAGAAAAGGAGTACTTGTGGCACCTTAGAGACTAACCAATTTATTTGAGCATGAGCTTTCGTGAGCTACAGCTCACTTCATCAGATGCATACCGTGGAAACTGCAGCAGACTTTATATATACATAGAGAATATGAAACAATACCTCCTCCCACCCCACTGTCCTGCTGGTAACAGCTTATCTAAAGTGATCAACAGGTGGGCCATTTCCAGCACAAATCCAGGTTTTCTCACCCTCCACCCCCCCACACAAATTCACTCTCCTGCTGGTGCATCTGATGAAGTGAGCTGTAGCTCATGAAAGCTTATGCTCAAATAAATTGGTTAGTCTCTAAGGTGCCACAAGTACTCCTTTTCTTTTTATAGTTAGGTTGACATAAACTGCCTTATGTTGACCCAACTGTGTGATATAGACACAATCCACACCCCTGAGCGATGTAGTTATACTGACCCAAACTCCTGGTGTAAACAGTACAGGAGGGCTTCTCCCATGGACACAGCTACCCTCTTCACTAAGCTCTACAGTGCCATATATATAGACAAGCCCTTCGGGTATGGCAGCTAAATACAAGGTGGAACAGACTGTTTAGCATAAGTAATTAACAGGTATTTCAAGGGACCATTCAAGGTGAAGTGGGCCATTAACGGTGGGGGGAGCAGCTGATACTGAGCTGCTGTGTGACATAGAACCACAGAAGGGACTGCAAGGGTGATCTAGTCTAATCTAACCCCCTGCCAAGATGCAGAATTTATTGTTTCTTGTGCAAACCACTTCATCTTCATCCGATGAAGTGAGCTGTAGCTCACGAAAGCTTATGCTCAAATAAATGGGTTAGTCTCTAAGGTGCCACAAGTCCTCCTGTTCTTTTTGCCAATACAGACTAACACGGCTGCTACTCTGAAACCTGTCACTTCGTCTTTGTGCCTCTACTTCCCCTCCCAACTTTTGGCTGCCTTGGCTATTTAGACTGCAAGCCTTTGGGGCAAGGATTGTCTTTTAGGATGTGTCTGTACTACACCCAGCAGTATGGGGCCCTGATCTCATTTGGGGCATCTACAATACCACAAGCAAACAGTAATTTCAGATGTATAAAAAGGCCATTCAGGGGAACAAAATGGACAATAGCAAAAATGATGCAGTACCTTGTTCTTGCCAGCAGCCAGGGCTGGGGGGCTACACTAGTCCATGCACTTTGGAAGAAGGAGCAACAGTATAAGAAGCAAACAACCAGGAGCCTAATCCAAAACCCGTGTTGTTGGTAAGTGGAAAACTCCCAACCCCTGTAATGGCCTTTGATTCGCATCCTAGGGAAAATAGGGATTATTCATCAAAACTTGGACACAAAATTTCATTGTCGGGGGAAACAAATAGAAATGTTGATGTGTCAACAATGTTTGAATGGAAAGATTTGAGGAGAACTGCGTGCCCAGCAAAACTGTTCCCGATGGTCTGTTTTCTAGGTAAGGCCCTAGGAAGGAGAAGACATACTAAAGGAAACTCTCACAGACTTCACATTTAAAGGTAATTCTTGTGAAGTTGGATTATGAAGAGACTCCCTGCTTAAAGAACTACCTTGAAATTCCAGTATGGACAGGCCAAACAGCAGCAACGCAAATCAAGATCCTCCTGCGTCAGGGTTTCAGCCAGACACCTGCCAGTGGCAGGAAAGGATTCCCCCCGCCCCCTACGATATACTCTGGGAGGATTTCTTTGTCATGTCCTTTCTCTGAAGCATCTGGAGATGGCAACGGCTGGAGATGGGACATTGTACGGTAAGGGCCAGGGCTCTGAGCGCTTTCTTGCTCTGGTGCTTGGCTGGCTGTTCTTGCCCGCCCCACATGCCCAGACTGATCACCAGATATGGGGTCAGCAAGGAATTTTCCCTCAACTCAAATTGGCAGTGACCTGGGAAAGAGGTTTCACTTTCCTCTGCAGCATGGGGTGCGGGTCGCTTGCCAGGATTATATCTCACTTCATCGTTTTCCTGCCATTGCAGAGGTCTCCGGCACTGGTGCACCTCAGTCCCTGCCATGCGCTCTGCCTGTGGCACAGACATAATCCGCTTGTCTCCTGTGGGCTGTGATACTTTGGTCTCATTTTGGTTGTTGGGTTCTTGTGTGGAGGAGGCTGGGTGGGGCTGGTGGGCTCTGCTATGCAAGAGGTCAGACTGGATGAGCCGTGGTCCCTTCTGGCCTTAAATTTTATGACTATCACATGACTGGAAACACCAGATCACGAGTCTGCAAAGCAGCCTAGTTACAATGGTGGAGGAAATGAGTTCTAGCACAAAAGAAAAGGCTCTCCAAGAAGGAAAGGTGTTAACAGTGGTTTTGGTGGGATTGTTACGGCAGGTGACACTTAGGGTTGCCAGGAGTCCAGTTTTGACCGGAACACCTGGGACCCTGGCAGCTCTGGTCAGCACCCCTGACTGGGCCGTTTAATATCTGGTTGGCGGGGCTGGCAGGCTCCCTACCCGATTTTGTGCGGCTCCTGGAAGTGGCCGGCATGTCCCTCCAGCTCCTAGGCGGAGGTGTGACCATGGGGGCATTGGCCAATGGGAGCTGCGGGGACAGCGTGTGCGGGCAGGGGAAGCGCCCAGACCCCTATGGCTGCACCTCCACCTAGGAGCCGGAGAGACATGTCAGCCACTCCAACCCCCTGCCCCAGGCCTGAGCCCCCTCCCACACCCAAACTCCCTCCTGGAGCCCGCACCCCCTCATGCACCTCCAGCTCTGAGCCCCCTCCTGTACCCCAAACTCCTCATCCCTGGCCGCACCCCCAGCTGGAACCCTCCTCCCCTCCCCCTCCTGTACCCCAACTCCCTGCCCCATCCCAGAACCCCCTACCACACTCTGAATCCCTCACCCCCAGCCCAGAGCCCCCTCCTGCACCCTAAGCCCCTCATCCCCAGCCCCACCCCAGAGCCTGCACCCCCAGCTGGAGCCCTCCTCCCCTCCCCACTCCACCCCAACCCCCTGCCCCAGTCCAGCGAAAATGAGCAAGTGAGTGAGAGTGGGGCAGAGTGAGCAGGGATGGAGTGAGCAGGGGCCAGGCCTCAGAGAAGGGGGTGGGCCACAGGGAAGGGGCGGGGCAAGGGTGTTCGGTTTTCTGCAATTAGAAAGTTGGCAACCCTAGTGACACTAGATGGGTCTGAGGGACTTATGGGTCTTCAACGCTGCTCTACAGAGCTCTTTGGAGCTAGCAGGTTCCACTCTGTCACCCAGAGACCTGCCAACTGTTGTCAGAATAGGAGCTGAACTCAGACAGAGGACCCCAGTCCCCGCTGATTGGCAGAACACAGGGGGTCCTGATTGGTCCACAGCCCCTATTTAAACCCAGCACAACAGGGATTTGATCCACCACCTTACTCTTGACTGTGTGCCTTGTGTTTCCTGCTTCCCTGGCTTGACTTCCTGGTATCTTGGCCTGGCCTAACTCTGGTTACTGATCTGTGTTTCTGCCCTCAAGTTTGTTTTCTGCTTCTGATCTCCTGGTAACCTGACCCTGTGTGCCTCCTGACACTCAATTCTCTGTTTGTGCTGTAGCCTATCCTAGACTCTGACTTCCTGGTGTCCGAGCTGGCCTGATTCCTGCTTTGACCAGACGACCCATGTCCTGCTCGTGACAGCGTCTTCCAAACGATTTCTCTTAGTATTCGAGCAAGTTTTGATTCCTGGGGGAAGACATAATTTATGCAAGATTCACTGTAGAGGCAGCTGTGTGAACAGCACAGGAGAGTATTCTGGAGTCAGAGTTGCTCCCTGGGACCCTGGCATTGGTGTTGGCCTGAGAGACCAGGCAGAAGTGATGTCTCTGCATGCTGTTTGACCATCTCTATCCCAGGACTTGTGCGTGTGCGTGATCAAATACACAAATTCTTCTTCTAAGGCAGTGGTTTTCAAACTCTTTTTCTGGGGAGCCAGTTGAAGAAAATTGTTTTTGCCCATGACCCAATGGAGCTGGAGATGAGGAGTCTGGGGTATGGGAGGGGCTCAGGGCTGTGGCAGAGGGTTGGAGTGTGGGGGTGAGAGCTGCGGGGTGGGGCCGGGAATGAGGGGTTCAGAGTGCGGGAGGGGGCTCTGGAGTGGGGCAGGGGGTTGGTGTTCAGGAGGGGGTCAGGGCTCTGGGATGGGGGTGCAGGTTGTGGGGTGGGGTGGGATGGGGATGAGAGGTTTGGGGTGCAGGTTGGGGTTCTGGGTTTCGGGGGGGTGCGGGATTGGGGCGTGTATTTACCTCCAGCAGCTCGAGGTGCAGAGGCAGGCTTCGTGCCTGTCCTGGCACCGCGGACCGTGCTGCGCCCTGGAAGCGGCCAGCAGCAGGTCTGGCTCCTAGGCAGAGGCGTGCAAGCGTCTCCGTGTGGCTCTCGCCCACAGCTCCCATTGCCCGGGAACCAGTGCGAAGCCGGTGCTCGGGACGGGGCAGTGGGCAGAGCCCCGTGGCCCCCCTGCCTAGAAACCGGACCCACTGCCGGTCGCTTCTGGGGCGCAGCGCGGTGTTGGAGCAGGTGGGCACTCGCCTGCCTTAGGTGGGCAGCACCGCCGACGGGACTTTTAACGTCCCGGTCGGCGGTGCTGACCAGAGCCACTAGGGTCCCTGGGTGCTGAGCAAGACGACCCAAACTTTGAAAAACACTGTTCTAAGGAAACCTGTGACACAGAGGCTGTGTCCCCGCTGCAGCCCGTCTAAGCACCGGTGTGGACAGCGCTGTGTTGGCGGGAGAGCTTCTCCCGCTGACATAAGCTGGCAGGAGAGCTCTCTCCCATCCGCTTACAGCAGCTACGTTAGCGATCTTACAGCGGCGCAGCTGCATCAGTGCAGGCAGCTGTGGGGCTGTAATCTCTCTACCGTTGCCGTGCCACCCTAGACTGTGTGGCTGTATGTAAATAAAACAAGTTACACAGCGAATATACCTCGCCTCTTCCATGGGGACTCTGGCCAGCAAGCCCCCAGATGCCCGCTACTGCTCATCAGAGGTGCCAGAATGGCACACAAGTACCAGAAGGGCAACAGCCCAGATGTAGAATTGCCCAGGATTTGGGCAAACACGTAGGACCTGCACTACGCCAAATCACTTTATAAACAGGTGCCTACAAAGCAGGGAAACGCATGGCCTGAGATGGCTTTTCCCCAAGGGGGCGTGCAGGGCTGGGTGGAAGTTTCTCCCATACCAGGCTAACAGCAGGGTTAACATGGGGTGAGGGTGATGGTTTTCATTTCCCCGCAGGAAGTGGGTCTCAGCTTGCTGAAGATTTTTAACCAGCTGTTCTCTGGGTAGAGTGAGAAGAGCTGATCAGAAAGGAGGTAAAGAAAGAAGCTACAACTGCAATAAATAGCTAATAAAATGATGCCCAGCTGAGCTGCAGGTGCCGTACAGAACAGACCTCCGAGCACAAGCCAAGCTGTAACAAGCGACTTGAAGTCAGGTGGCTCAGAAGAAGCAGAAGGCTTGGACGTGAGCTGCGACTGAAATCTTCTACTGAGGCGCAAATCCCAGGACTGGGGGAGGAAGCCGCCACCGGGCCATGACGGCAAAACAAGGGTTTGCAGCAGTGCCCACAGGAAAGTCTTTGGCTGGCGTATGTTCTGTGTGCACAGACTTCTCATGCCAAAGGGTTTGAATAGCAAATTCTGGTCATAAACCTGGCCCAGATGCAAATGGGTTAAATCACCTCCTAGGGAGCTGCCTTTGCAGGAAAGGGACCTCACCCAGAACACTGAGATGGTGTCACATGAGTGCACGGGGTCTGTTAGACACATCAGCCGGGTGGGTCCACACACATAGGAAGAGACTGGAGAAAGGGAGGGGCAGAAGATGGCAGTGGCGGATGTCATATGGGTGGGACTGGCCCATGCCGTAAGAACTGGGAGAAGCAAGACCTGGACTTTGCCTGGGCTCCTATGAAATGAACAAGAGACTTTTCCTACTGACTCACGGGGAATAAAAACATTGGGGGAAGCCACAACTACTCCACAGGGCACTGTCCACTTGTAGGGCTGGCAGTGCCCCATATAGAGGTCACTGAGCCTGCTACAGCCTTGGCTATGAGAGGCTCTTGCTTTTAGATGCAGGGGGGCCAGGTTCAGTTCCCCACCAAGAGGTTTGCTGAGGAGGCAAGAGCTAAAATCTTCATCATCCATCACTGGGGTTTGGCAGGTTCCACAGGGTATAGGAAGCTGCAAGCTCAGCACTGTTGGGCTGGTACTGCCTTTTGGAGCAAGTCTGTAGCCCTCAGGGTTGCAGAGATAAACTTGAAGATGTGAGTGACACCCCAAAGACTCAAAACTCAAAGAAAAAGAGCTTTTCAGAACTCATGATTCTGGGGGGAACCTGACTCATGATTGAGTCGCCAGCGAGACAAGGGACCCTTAAACTTGTTGCGGTGACCTCACTCCTTGCCAAGGTAACATCATGCTACATGAAAATACAGGTATCTGAGTGGTGACATCACACCACGAAATCATGCACCGTCACTCTCCCAGACATAGGGACATCACTGGTATGCAGCGAGGCAAGATGTAAGAGCCACCTCTTTGGGCCCTGCACAAGAGCACGGGGGGACATACATCAATGTGCAAGAGCAGCCCGAGGGCAGGGTGGACACATACAGAAAGAGAACATGGACCCGAAGGCAGTGTTGTCTGGTGGCTAGAGCACTGGACTGAGACTCAGGAGACCTGGGTTCTATTCCCAGCTGCTACTAAGTTACTTCCCTGCTCTGTGCCTCAGTTTCCCCATCTGTAAAATGGGCATGATGGCACTGACCTGCTTTGTAAAGCACTATGAAAGCGACGGATGAAAAGTGCTTGATAAGAGCTCAGGATGATTATCACCAGTGACTCAATAATGTTGCATCACAGCCCCTTTTAACCTCACCACCACCACATCCACATCGCAGTGATCTGCAGGCCCTGGGGATGGGGCGCATGCCAAGGCTGTCTGACTCTTTAAATTCACAGTGAGCCCAGAAACAGCAGAACAAAGCACAGGTGCCAGCTCTGCAACATGCTGCTTCCCTGCCAGGGAAGACATTCCATTTGCAGATTTCAAGGTCAGATGGGACCATTGTGATCTTCCAATGTGACCTGCACAGAGCAGGGAAGCCCGTCAGTGATTCCTGCATTGAGCCAGAGGTGAAAGTAAGCCGGTCCGGTCTGGTCTGGCGTACCGGCAAGAGCTGGTACACCACCGACTGTACCGGCTTCCCCAGGCCAGCGATTTAAAAGGCCTGGGGCTCCCAGCAGTGGCCGGAGCCCCGGGCCCTTTAAATTGCCACCAGAGCCCCACTGCCAGAGCCCACGGGTAGCAGAGGCAGCCGGGAGCCCCAGGGCTTGGGCGGTGATTTAAAGGGCCTGGAGGAGGGAGCCCTGGGCCCTTTAAATTGCCGTCAGAGCCCCGCTGCCAGAACCCTTTAGTAGCAGCAATGGCCAGAGCCCCAGGCCCTTTAAATTGCCGTCTGAGCCCCCCGGCTCCCGGCCGCCTCTGCAGCTGGTATCTCCAGCAGTGATTTAAAGGGCCCAGGCCTCCCAGCCACCACTACCGCAGCCAGAGCCCCACGCCCTCTAAATCTCAATTTAAAGGGCCTGGGGATTTAAAGGTCCCGCCCCCTTCCGATTGAGGCCCCCACCCCCCTGCTCAGGACTCCTGCATATGAGTAAGTCCTTTAAGGTTTCAGAGTAGCAGCCGTGTTAGTCTGTATTTGCAAAAAGAAAAGGCGTACTTGTGGCACCTTAGAGACTAACCAATTTAGTCTCTTAAATTACTTTCATCCCTGCATCAAGCCCGTATCTTGTGGCTGGGCTAGAGCAGAGCTTTCGGAAAGCCAGCCAGGCTCCCTTTAAAGACTCCACGCAAAGCAGTTTCCCACATGAGGCCGGAATCCATTCCAGTGGTTAATTCACCTCATAGTTAAAAAGTCACAGCTTGTTTCTAATTCAACCTTTGGATTTTTCATTAGGCTGTTCAAACCCCTCTTTCTGCAAACATCTGCTTTTCCTCAGGCCATTGTGATGATTGTATAACACACAACCAGGATGGGCCCAGACTGGGAGCGCTTTGGGGTAGGGGACCACCTCTTTGTTCTGCCCCTCAGAGGCCCCGAGCCAGGACTGGGGCACCTAGGGGCTATTGCAGTACAGATAATAAATAAAAATAAAGGTGACTTCTCTCTTGACAAAGACAGTTTAGCAATTCGAGCAGAGGCCTGGAAGTTCTGGCCCTGGGCCGGCCATAATAGTCCAGTATCCTGTTTTCCAGCAGTGACAAGTGCCAGGTGCTTCAGAGGGAATGAACAGAACAGGGCCTTTATCAAGTGATCCATCCCATCGTCCAGGCTCAGCATCTGGCAGTCAGAAGCTAGGGACACCCAGAACATGGGGTTACTTCCATGACCATCTTGGCTAATAGCCATCGATGGACTTATCCTCCGTGAACGTATCAAATTCTTTTTTGAGCCCACTTATACTTTTGGCCTTCACAACATCCCCCGGCAACGAATTCCACAGGCTGACCTGTGCTTTGTGTGCAGAAGTACTTCCTTTGGTTTGCTTTAAACCTGCTGCCTGTTAATTTCATCGGGTGACCCCTGGCTCTTGTGTTATGCAAAGAGAGAAATAACACGTCCCTGTTCGCTGTCTCTGCACTGGTCATGATTTTATAGACCGCTATCCCAGCCCCACTTAGTTGTCTCTTTTCTCAGCTGACCAGTCCCAGTCATCGTAATGTCTCTTTTTATGAAAGGTCTCAGAGCAGCAGCCGGGTTAGTCTGTATCCACAAAAAGAACAGGAGGACTTGTGGCACCTTAGAGACTAACACATTTATTTGAGCATAAGCTTTTGTGGGCTACAGCTCACTTCATCGGATGCATCTGCTCGAGTTTTTTCATGAAGTTGAGAGATTTCCACTCCATACGGCTAAATTCAGTGCCTTGCATAATGACAGGTTTCCTTTCCTTTTCTTTTTATGGAAGTTATTCCGTCCCATAATCATGTTATTACCCTGCTCTGTCCCGTTTCCAGTTCTAATAGATCTTTTTGGAGATGGGGCGACCAGCAGTGCCCACAGTATACTAGGCTGGGGGGCGTACCATGGATTTATATGGTGGCATTGTTGTAGCATGACCCTGCCCTTTCTATACACTGGGGAGAATGCATCCGATGAAGTGAGCTGTAGCTCACGAAAGCTTATGCTCAAATAAATTGGGTTAGTCTCTAAGGTGCCACAAGTCCTCCTTTTCTTTTTGCGAATACAGACTAACACGGCTGCTACTCTGAAACCTGGGGAGAATGAGTCTTTCCTGCCTCTGCCTTGGGCAGAGGGATTTTCTGGTGGGACATAGGAGCTAAATCCAGGATCCCCAGGCTGCTCACAAATTTCTCCTTCCCAACCAGCACGGCTGAGGGCTCCAGTTACCTCCTCCCCAGCTTTATTTTCCACCTGAGGGCCTGAGACCAATTTTACCCACCCCCAGGGTTCAGTACCCAGCCTTTAATTGCGACTCGCCTTCAGCTCAATATCACCGAACAATCTTCCCTTTATGCTGCCTCGAAACCGGCGGAGCACAGAGCCGGCCCCTTTTCTAAAGCCGAGTGGGCTCTCACAGGAGCCCGGCGTGACACAGCACATCCAAGCACACAGGGGCCCGTTTGTGTCCCAGCCCTGCCTTTCACCAGCAGCGGCCAAGCCAGCTTATCAGTGATCGGGTTTCCTTTGAAAGGCCCTTTTCCCAGGAGCTTGGAATGTGGAATCTGAGCAAGGTCGGCTGAAAGCAGAGCTGGACTCTGCTTGGGGTACTTGTCGGGGGCGGGGGGGGGAGGGAGGCCCTGTATCAGTCTGCCCTGGCAAGGGGACTGCTCTCCCTCCATCGTTAACCACCCTAGCTGAGAAAGCCTGGTTAGCGTAGGGATGGTGGGGAGTTCTGCCCCTCCTTTAAGTAAGGTGACCCCCCCACCCCGTGAAATAACGAGACATCTTCTCCCAGAATTTCAGGTCTTTCCAGGACCCAGTGAGCCTCCCAGACAGGGACAGAGCTAGAGTAAGAGCACAGCAATCCCTCTGGCCGTGTCCCCCAGAAGAAATCACTTTAGCCAGTGCTCCAAATGCAGCATTGCCAAACCCCCCCCCCCACCGTTCAAAAATCCTGAGTCAGGCTCACCAAAAATCCCAAGATTATGTACAAATAATAGATTTGGGGTTCTTTTTATTTAGCCTTCTGCTTTTGGGGCCTTTAGGGTGCACCAGGGTCACATGTTGAAGCTTTCTCCACAGCCCTGAGGGCCAGAAAGTGACTTTTTCTTTAAGAATGAAGGCTGAAATCATCACGTCTCCACCTGACTCCAGGAGCTGGGGCTTTAAGGAAAACAAGAATCATCATGAGACTCATGACAAAAATCAGGGGAGTTGGCCACACTGCAAATGCAACCGTGGCACTAGAGTTTAGGGTAAGCAAAGAACCTGCAGGTTTTTCTAGAGCACCTTCCAAGCCAGCTGCAACGCCAGGACACTTCACGGAGTTGACAAGCAGCCGATGAAGAGGGAGCGAGGCGTCTGCAGCGAGAGCTGGAAGATCCAGGAATTTACTACCAGTGAAAGACTCTGCAACATCCCCTAGGCAGCCTGCAATTGTCCATTCCTAGCAGGGTGTTAGTCGCCATCAGAGACCCCCCAGTTCTGGTGGTAGGCAGGGCTGGCACGTCAGCCTTGAGCCCAGCCATCAGGGAGTAGAGGGAGTTATTTTGCGCCGATTCAGAAGCCAATTGTAGGATTCCAGATTTAGATCTGGTCTCAAAAGCTCCACTGGGCCGTAGCAAGCCCCGAGTTCTGGGCTGCTCCCCGTCACGCAGGGCTGAGCTCCATGGGAAAGACGCACTGGGCGAACATAAAATGTGAATTTCAACTTGTGCCAAAGATCGGGGGGGGGGGGGGGCTATTTCTGCATAAGAGGGGCTTTGTGTGGTTTAGGGGAATTCAGCTAGAAACTGGACTAGCTAAAAGAAAAGGAGTACTTGTGGCACCTTAGAGACTAACCAATTTATTTGAGCATTATTGGTTAGTCTCTAAGGTGCCACAAGTACTCCTTTTCTTTTTGCGAATACAGACTAACACGGCTGTTCCTCTGAAACCTGGACTAGCTAAACTGATCTCACACTGAAATGACGTCCACGCAGCCCCTCACACCAGTTACTGTATTGATTTGAAAGCACATTCCCCTTTATGCCCATGCAGCTTCCTCCGACAGCCACACCCTCAGTCGCGTTCGCAAAGCGCAGGCTTGGTTGGAGGTAGAAAATCAACCATTGGGGTCGGTAGGTGTTTTATTTTAAAGCCACAGACATTGATGCTGGTTACGGGATGGGGCTGGGACATTAGCTTGGGATGTGGGCGACCGGTGTTCAGTTCCCTGCTCCAGTCACATCTAAATTCCAATTTTAGGCATTTCTGTGAGCCACAAAGTCCCCCTCAGCCTAACCCTGTAGGTGCCTCAGCTCCCTCAGCACCTACAGTTCTGCCGTAAGCGTGTCCTCGGTGCCGGTGTTTCTGCCTCCAGGTGTGCACGTCTCCCATCAGCGCCCTGGCATGATCTACGACTGACCCAGGGACAGACGGTTGTCCAGCTGCCTACCTTGCCTGCAGGGCCTGATCCGGCAGATGTGCTCAGAGGTTAACGCCACACAAAACGGCAGAGGAGGAAGACCCCTGTTCAGATCCTCTCTCTTCTTCAGGCAGAGGGGGGAACTGAACTGGGCTCTGCCAGGTCCTGGGGGTGTACCCTAACCCCTGGGCTAACGCTTGTCAGGGAGGCGCTCCTCTTGCTCCAAGATGTGGAGTTAAGCAAGCACCTAATGCGCGCTTGCAAGAAACAGCTTGGGGTGTTTGCAAAATGTTCTAGAGTCAGCGCATTCAGGAGTCACTTCGAGAGGGGCAGTTCTAGACCGTTCGTGAAACCCCTCAGGCTCCGGCAGATCACTCTGGGCACAGGGCCTGGCCTGGGGGTGGGGGGCGCGTTGTTTAAGGCACAAGCCAGGCCATTCTTTTCCCCTGGCACAATGTGTTCCAGAAGCAGAACATGATCTAAAGGGGGGGTGGGATTCCTACAGCCCCCCCCCCCCCGCACCCTCTCATCCTGCCCTGCGAGGTTCTGATCATGGCTGCAGACAGAAACCGCTTTGGGCTGCGCGCTCAGGGCTAGTGTGGGGGACGCATGCAGAATAGGACAAAGAGGCAGAATAGGACAAAGAGGTAACTCAGGCTGCAGGAAGGAAGCGGGGCAGGTGCAGGGCTGGGAGGCTCCCACATCAGCCTCAATCCCATTGGACAGGCACAGCCCAAGTAAGGCCACCCCCCCAGCTTCGCAGCCCCTATAAGATGCCCGGAGGTCTGGCACCACTGGCTGAGTGCGAGAAGGGGTCTAGATCGCCTAGTGCTCCTGGGGAATGTCTGCTGAAGAGAAGAGACCTGATTCCTGGCCGGTGGGACTGCAGCTGAAGAGCCCCCCATATGTAAGTGATGGATCAGGTGCTGGATGGGGGGGCGGGTGACAGACTGATCCTTGGGGAGAGGCATTTGGGGAGCACGGGGGCGCTCCTCCTCCTCCCGCTGCTGCCAAATAGAGCCAGGCTGGGCTATCAGTGCAGCTGCATTTGGTCCTGGGAAGCCTGGTCCCTCCCATGCCCCAGCCCCAAAGTGCCCTCAGCTGGGTGGGGAAAAGGAGCAGAAAACACCTGCCAGCCCCCTCCCAGGGGGCAGAGAAATTTGAGGTGGGATGGGGAGATGCCCAAGCACTGTAGGTGAGAATCAGCCAGGGGGAGAAGTCAGGGGAAAGGGGTCAGGACCAGGGAGGGTACAAGGGTAATGTGGCCGGAAAAGCATGAGAGGCCTGAGAAGGGACATAGCCCAGTACAGGGGGTGACGGTGAACCAGGAGAGGAGGGGGACGACCTATGAACCTCCCTCCACACACTGGAGCCCACAGACTCTGAGCAAGAGGCAGGCTGGTCCCCCAGCCCCGCACGGAGGGGCCTATGCTGGGTGCCCGGCTCCAGCCACCCTCGGCTGTGGCTCCTTCGCCCCTCGGCTAGCGCAGAGAGGCACCAAGCCAGCTTGCAGTTAAGGAAACCCCCATCATGCTGATGGCAGAGACGCCGATCTCCGCTCGGGCATGTGCAGGCGCCACGAGTCAAGCCTGCCCAGAACGGCTTCCCTCTCTCCTTCCTTGGCCACAGCGGTCCCTGGGTTCCTTCAGCAGCATCCTCCCAACAAAGGCCTGTGCGTTAAGGATGAGGTGGGTTACTCCGGATTGGGCTGCTGTCCAGCCAGCACTCAGAACAGGGTGCTAAGACTCCTGGGTTCTATTCCTCACCCGAGGGAAGGCGTATGGTCCAGTGGTTTGAACAGAGAACTAGGCCTCAGGAAGCTTGGCTTCTGCTCCTGGCTCGAGGAGGAGATGGTGCTCCATGGATGAGCACAGGAGCTTAGAGGCAGGACTCTTGGGTTCTCTTCATAGCCTGAAGGGAGCAAGATCTAGTGGTTAGAGCAGGGACCGGAGATCTTGGCTTCTGTACCTGGCTCTGCTGAAGTTTTGCTGAGAAGTGCTCTCAAAGTTCAGACCCCCTCTCTGTGGCTCAGTTTCCCCACCTCTCGGCAGCTAGTAGCCCAGCAGGACCACTCCAGCTCCGGAGGGAATCAGATTTGCCTCAAGTGTCACGTTTAGGTTCCTTTAAACATCCTACGAAGCTCAGCCGATGAGAGCGGGCTACAAGGGAAACGGGAGTTGCAGCAGCATCAGGAGCCCATATAGCACTTCCGTGGCCTGGCGCAGGAGAGAGAAATTGTCCGGAAGCAAAGGGACTGTGAATTTCCACAGCAGTTTCCATCCAGGCTGCTCCTGGCACTTTATCATCACCCCTTCTCTTAGCCTCATACCCTCCAACAGGCAGGATTATAGCCCCCATTCATAGGCGCTGAGGTGAGCAGAGTATGAATGGGGCAGAGACCATCTCCTTGTACAACACTGAGTGCAGCAGGGGCCCGGTCCCCAGCTCTAGGCACTGCCGTAATACACCTCACAACGGGCAGAAGTAGGTCTGACGTTACAGACCCCAGGCCCCTTCCAATAGCCAGCTGGGAAGGGAGCTGTCATGGCCCCTCCAGTCCCCTGGCCCCTCTGCCAAGACGGGACCATTGCCTGGGGTGGTTCTGTGCTGGGCTGAGACTTGCCAAGTTCACTTCACACATGGGCCACCAAGTGGCAGCAGCTTCCCGGTGCCACCACGCTAGGCTGGATGTTGAACTGGTGCTGTGGCAGCAATGGGCCCTACAACCCAGGAAAGAGCGAAGTCCGGCCCATGCCAAGGTTGGCTGGCAGCAGCTGGGAATCCGGCCTGCTGCAGAGTGGGCCTCTTGGACCAGATAGCTCCGGCCATGGGATCCTTCTCAGCACACCCCCTGTCTGCAGCATGCTGCCCAACACTCTCCCTCTTCCTCAGACCTTCCACTCCAGCCTGGAGATGCAGGGGCCTCCTCCCTCCAGCCACAAGCTGGTGATCATGACCGTGGGGGCGGTCGCGGTCCTCACCGTCAGCATCGTAGGGGTCCTCGTGGCAACATATCTGGGGCGAGCTACCTGCATCCAGGTACAGGGAAGGGATTGCAGGGGGATGTGTTGGGCCTGGCTCCCTGTGCAGGAAGGAAGGGAAATCTGAAAGGAGAGGAGAGGGGCAGGGGGTCCCTAGCTGAGCAGATCAGTTTGCTCCAGGCTAGCAGGGGAGAACAAGGAGGGGAGGGCGACTGGGAGGAAAAGTAGCTAACAGGGGGATGTCTCTTGGTGACCAGTCAGTGGGGATTGGCGCATCCCCCTGTTCCCTCTAATCCAGTCTCCTTCCCTTTCCCTCCCTCTTCACCCTGCTCAAGCGAGATGCCTATGGCTACCTGCCTACACAGGTGAACGTCCAGAACGAAGCGTCGCTGCTCCTGGCTCTCAGCGAGCTGGGAGAACAGGGGGTCGCGCCAGGGATAACCTGCGACCTGAGAAACGTGAGTACAGTGGGTTTTGGGTGCCAGGGAAGATGTGGGTGTCCATAATGCATTGCAGGGGTCCCTTCCACACCAAGGCCCCCTCTGCTTCGCCAACAGCCTACACAGGACTACCACTGAGAGGCAGCCACCTCTGGGGTGGGACACAGTGGAGGGCGAACAGCCCACAACAATGCGACCCGAGAGCTGAGAACCAGGTGTGAGAGAAAATCCCACCTCTGATCGGGCTGCAGAATAGGATGATCCCAGCTAGGACCGGCTGCCTCCTAACCAGAATGCCAGGGGGGGTGTAATGAACACAGTCCTTGCTCGGTGGGAAGTCTCCACAGCAGCTGCGGACAATGGATGCAGCGGAGGCCAGCAGGACAGGCTCCATCGCCATCTGCTCTGGTGTCTCCTCCCCAATGCTTATGCTTCCCAGCTGCATCAGGGCAGTGCCAGGGCCAGGCTAACTCCTGCCATGAGCACAGATCAGCAGGGAAAGTCCCATGTGCTCTGGCCCAGGGAGGAAGCACACAGGAAGCACCAGCCTGTCCCCAGCTCGATCCAGCGCTGTGGGATTAAACACTTCACCTCCCTGCCTAGGGGCAGGAGCTCCCTTGCTGCACCACCCTAACAGCGCCCCAGCCACGAAGCCCTGCCCAGAGGCTACTACAACAGGCTTTCACGGTGGGTTGCTCTTGCTTTCCCCCCTCCCAGCACCTGATGGTGTACCACGGACAGCCAGAAGGGTGTGTGGCCCGGAAGATGGAACCCTCCGACCAGCTGCCATCCTGCCAGGAGCTGGAAAGCTACTTCCAGGCTGTATTGGTAAATAACCGCCCAAGAGATGCTGCAGCTGCCCCCCTAACACCTTCCCCCCCATCAGACAGGGCCCCTCAAATCCAGCCGGTCTCTGGGGGTGGGGTGACACTCCTGCTCAGCGGGGATCTGAAAAGAGCAGAGGCCAAAGGTGGCTGGCCTGCAAGAGAAGCGTTTCCCCCTCCCCTCTGACTGACAATGGCACTGCCTAGCCTGCAGAGATACTGACTTGTACACCAGAGGCCTACACTGAGCCCGGGCTGGAGCGCCGAGGTAGCCATCATTCCCCTTCTCCTCTCCAGCAATAAGAACAGCCAGGCTGGATCAGACCCAAGGTCCATCTAGCCCCCTATCCTGCCTCGCCACAGGGACTCCAGAATAAAAGTGAGACCCCTGCAGCAGGCAGCAGTGGGATGGCCTCCCCCTCCCCACGTTAAGGGCTCACCCTGATCCCTACCAGAGCCTGACTTCAGTCCTGAAGCTTCAGGTTTTATCTCCCACCCACCGTTTCAACTGTTCTAATGCTAACAGTCAGCCAGATCCCGCTCTCCAGCCAGCCGTGCAGGACAGTGCTGGAGTCCGGGGAAGGAGGGCAGTGGCCCAAGGAGGGCAGTGGCAGGGAAAGGAGCCCAGTGGCCCAAACCTGGGTAGCTCTGGCATTGCAATTCCATTTACATGTGGCGGGAGGCAGAGGAGCCGGAACCACAGCCTCACCACTGCCCGCCAAAGGACTTTCTCCACGGATCAGCCACAAGGCAGCCAGGTGCTGAGGCTGAGACGTGCCAGCCCTGCGGCACAGGCTAGAAAAGTATCCCGCTGGGTCAGAAGGGGCTGAACGATGGCAATACTAGGCCCAGGTACCCCCACCCTTACACGCCTGCTGAGCATGCTCTGGTGCAGGTTAAAGGAGCTCAGAAGCAAAGCGGGACTGGGGGGGGGCACAGGCTGCAGGAAAGATGAATCCTTCTCTGGGCAGCAGGTTGAGCCTGAAAGGGGACCACAGCATGGATAAGGCCCACAGGCAGAGCCTTCCCCCCCTAAGAACCAGCAGGGCCTACTCGTCCGGACTTTTATTAAGCAATTGAGTGCTGGACCACAGGGGCCATGCCCAAACTGAAGGCACCTCCGTAGGCAGTGGCCCGGGGCAGCAGACTTAAGATGCTCTTTGGCTGATGTATCAAAGCCTCCCACTCAACTGTCTATGATCCCACTGCAGAGAAACGCCACACTGGGGATTACCTTGGATGTTCAGAGCATGGGGACCGGCTCCCTGGGCAGCCTGACCACTCTGCTGTGCAGCAACAAACCCACATATTTGATCACAGCCTTTGCCCGTAAGTAGCAAGATCCCAGGTGCAAGGCTCTCCAGGGAAATCGCTGTGCATGTTAACCAGCTTGGGGCAGGTGGAAAAGCCAAGTCTGCAGCCATGAAATAGACCCAGTTTTGCAAGACAGGGCTACGCAAACCTGCGTGAGCAGCCTCCGGAGACTGATGCTGGCCCTGCTAGCCACAGACTCCATCTTCCCTAAAAGGGGAGTTGCCAGAGTTATTTGGCCAGCTGGACTCAAAAAGTTAATATAGGAGTGACATCACAGTGAGTTGCAGATTTGCCTGACCAAGTCCTGGGCCCTAGTTACATTGAAATGTCCTGTAAGGGGGATCCTGGACAGAGATGCAAAATTAGGGGTGCAGAACTAGGTCTAGGCATAACAAGTTCTCATTACTGTGTTGTCCATACACTTCTACAATAGCTGATTTGACAGCAGCAAAAGAATGGCAACCAATCCAAGCTCTGCTGGAATTAGCTAAAGGCTATTATTCCTTGGTCCGGCTGAGAGCTGCCCCATTTCATGCAGTGGTCTGCCTCTCTGGACAGTCCTACTCAGCAACTCAGGGTTAAGAGAGGATTCCCAGCTCAGTCACTTACTAGGACACATGAAAGAGGTAGTGGAACCCCAGTCCTTTGGGACACTCTAAAACTAGGCTGGTCAGAGCAATAGGGGGGCGACCGTGCACCGGCTGTGTGCCATCTCTTGTTTCTTCGCTAGTCTCTATGAAAACAACAAAACCCGTGACAGCAGCCTCTAAAAGAAACCAGCCTATCATGTTATGATGAGTGACACACACCCTTTGGTGGCAGAACAATCTGGGACATGCCCACTGGCTAGTCGGGCATATCTAAGAGCAGAGGTAGCGAGAGCTGATCAGCCATTTATGGCCCATCAGGGCAGAGGAGGGCTATTGCTTACTAACGCTCTTGATTTTGTGTCCACACAGCTTCCCCCAGGCATCACATAAGCATGGTTGCTTAGCAAGCCCAGAGCTCATGCAGGGAATACCAGACTGCAAATCCAGCTGTCCCGGCTTACTGTATTAATTCCAACTACATCCATGCGGGATGGCCACGCACATGTCTAAGAGTTTCTAGCCTTTGGTTCTATACTTTGGGGGAGAACCAACAAATAATGAGCATGGGATTCTGTATCACTGCTTTGCATGAGATAATCAGTAGCAATAAAATACAGAGATGTGACAAGTTGCCGAGTTACCTGTAGCATCAACATGTATCTAACTAATCAACTCAGAAGCAAAAGCCAGTCTGCAGAGATTCTTCATTCCATTGTAATTCACATGGGTTTGGTGCCTCCTTAGCACCTTCTGTACCACTCGGTGGGGATACGAGGAAGATACATTAATGACTGACACAGTGATCAATAAAGAGCACCACAAAACAGCCTTTTTCTCAGTGTGGATAATTTCTGGTGCGGATAATATTTCCTAGCAAGCATTCTGCTGCACAGGAGCGAAGGATTCCTGAGCAGAGCCTTTGGCTTTTAAATCTTTGAGACAGGGAGAGTCACCACTTGGGTATGTTCTCAGCAGCGGATGTAATGGGGGTTCTGTTGTAGCACATGGATTTTGAATGGGTGGATAGCTCAGTGGTTTGAGCATTGGCGCGCTAAACCCAGGGTTGCAAGTTCAATCCTTGAGGGGGCCATTTAGGGATCTGGGGCAAAAATTGGGGATTGGTCCTGCTTTGAGCAGGGGGTTGGACTAGATGACCTCCTGAGGTCCCTTCCAACCCTGATAGTCTATGTGCAGATAAAGTACACTGTGCCCTACAGCCCTTTAAAGACTACAGGCCAGGGCACTGGTGTCCTCACTGCTCCACAGACGCAGCGAGGGAATCTCCATGTATTCTGCACTGCACACGTATTCACCCAGAGGCTGTCTGGTCTGAAAGTAAAGCTCAGATAAGGCCATAGAAACATGATGGTGCCAGACTGCCTCTTGGAACTGCTGAGAGCTTGAAAGTGCAGCCAATCCATTTGCACTTCAGGGCTAGCGGGATGGGTTTTAAGTCCCGGTACATCACAGCCGGAGAGACAGTCCCTGCTGTTTAGGCCTGTATGAAACAATGAGCCTGGTACGGCTCAGCCAGAAGATATTTTTGGTGGGCAAGTTCACATGGCTGAATAAGTCTGAACAGGGAATTTCCAACACAGCTCTCATCCTGATCTGCAGGGCCATCTGCTGGTCCAGACTTAGGCTTCCTTTAACATACCTAACTCCCACCCTGCAGGATCCCTTGCTACTCTATGGGAGGGGATTCATGAGAAAGCTTGTAGAGTTCTTAGCAAATAGAACGTGCTGAGGTACTTCTGGGCCTTTACCAAATGGCTTCTGTGCTGAAAGCTAGGGAACTGCCTCCTGAAGAGGCAATTAAAGTTAAAATAAGGCCTCTCCTTCTGCCCCTTCCCCAATGCACAGACGAGAACGGCTCCAGGAGAAGCACACTAGCGTCACTCCTGCAAGCAAACACTTACGTATGTACAGCAGCACTCTGGTCATTTAGTCTGAGCTCCTGCATAACACAGGGCAGAAAATTTAATCCAGCGATTCTTGCATGGAGCCCAATGACCTGGACTGAGCTGGAGTACCTGCTCGAGAAAGATATCCCAGTCTTGATTTAAGGACTCTGAGAATTTACCATCCTTGTGATTCCATTCTGTTGGTCAGTTTCTCTCACCAATAATAATTTGTGCCCTCTCTCTCCTCTGAACCTTGCCAACTTGGGCCAAAAGAAATCTGATGAGGTTCAATAAGGATAAGTGCAGGGTCCTGCACTTAGGATGGAAGAATCCAATGCACCGCTACAGACTAGGGACCAAATGGCTAGGCAGCAGTTCTGCGGAAAAGGACCTAGGGGTGACAGTGGACGAGAAGCTGGATATGAGTCAGCAGTGTGCCCTTGTTGCCAAGAAGGCCAATGGCATTTTGGGATGTATAAGTAGGGGCATAGCGAGCAGATCGAGGGACGTGATCGTTCCCCTCTATTCGACATTGGTGAGGCCTCATCTGGAGTACTGTGTCCAGTTTTGGGCCCCACACTACAAGAAGGATGTGGATAAATTGGAGAGAGTCCAGCGAAGGGCAACAAAAATGATTAGGGGTCTAGAACACATGACTTATGAGGAGAGGCTGAGGGAGCTGGGATTGTTTAGCCTGCAGAAGAGAAGAATGAAGGGGGATTTGATAGCTGCTTTCAACTACCTGAAAGGGGGTTCCAAAGAGGATGGCTCTAGACTGTTCTCAATGGTAGCAGATGACAGAACGAGGAGTAATGGTCTCAAGTTGCAGTGGGGGAGGTTTAGATTGGATATTAGGAAAAACTTTTTCACTAAGAGGGTGGTGAAACACTGGAATGCGTTACCTAGGGAGGTGGTAGAATCTCCTTCCTTAGAGGTTTTTAAGGTCAGGCTTGACAAAGCCCTGGCTGGGATGATTTAACTGGGAATTGGTCCTGCTTCAAGCAGGGGGTTGGACTAGATGACCTTATGGGGTCCCTTCCAACCCTGATATTCTATGATTCTATGAACTTCCACTTCCCACCACTGGCTCTTGTTAAGCCTTTGCTAGATTTAGGAGCACCAAGGTACCAGATCGATGCATAACTCTTCCCTAGGCAGGTAATCCTGTTTGCTTCAATGGGGTTACTCCTGTGAGTAAAGTTACACAACTGATTAAGCGTTTGCAGGATCTGGGCATAGTGGGGAAGGCTCTCAGGGGTTTATTTCCTTTACCACAAAGGTCCCCACGTACCACAAAGCTGAGAAGGGAATATATGTAAGATCAGCAAGCCGGGGATCTTGGTTGGAAGGTTGGATTTGGATTCGGATTCAGTTCAGTTTAAGGCAGCTCAGGATACTGTGGAGTTAGGGGACCTGCACGCTAGAGGGGCTGCAGACTATGCAACACAGCTTTCCATGGCAGAAGCCCTGTCTACACACAGAAAGCAATTGACCCCGAGTACACTTATAGCTCTATACAAAGGTGCTTCATACAAATATAGCTATTCACACACGGGAAGGGGATGCAATACCCCAGTATAAGGCTCCTCTATCCCAGTATAACCAAGTCCAGACTAGGGGCTGTTCTGGTAGATTAGTAAAAAGAGAAGCATTCCCCTAACCGATGGTTATATCGGTACAAAAGCTCTCTCTAAACCAGACCTAAGAGATGCAAGGAATTCCACTTGGACCCAACTAATCTGGTTTAAGTGAAGCCCTCTCCCGCTCAGTAACCTCATGGGCCTAAGGGGGCAGCTTTCCCTGGAGGCAGGTCACCCCATCACTGCAGGGATTCTTGCACCCTGCTCTGAAGCAGCTGGTTCTAGCTTGGAGTCAGGAGACTGGGCAAGGTGCACCCTGCCAATTCCTATGTGGCTCTAAGAAAATCCATAAGCATGTTCTATAGTTACTTTAGGAGGGAGATGGAAAAAAATTTAACGTTTTTATTAACTGTTACATCAAGAAAAAAAAATTCCTACCCTCGCCCTGTGATCGCTCCACAGCTACCTGGAGAACAGTGATTAAGTAAGTTGAAGTTATTAGGTTACATGGACTGGAACATGCAGGGCTGAGATTATCCCAATCGCTTGGCAGTGGCAGGGAGGTCAGTACTCCAGTGCCATCACTTCTTCTCCTCTTCCTTTTTGTCCTTGTTCTCCTTGGAGGCCTGAGAGGCCAAGGAACCCATGGCATTGCGGATGGCCTCATTGTTGGGGTCGACGCCAGGCAGGTTTTCAAGCACGCTCTGTAGGAACTCTGGATCTTGCATCACATCATAATCATCTTCTTCCTGCACATCCATGTAGAGAGAGTCACTCCCCACTCCCTATCAAGAAGATTGGCTGGGATCTAACAGGCTGGCACTGCTCGCTTGAAACACTCCACCCTGTTAGCAGGTGCTGAGCATGCTAGGGAAGGTTTAAGTGGATTCCAGGAACTCACTGAGCCTGGCAGCTCTTGATAAGGGAGATGGGAGCGGCTCTGTGGGGAAAGGGGAACCTAGGGTGTGAGCTGAGGAGCCCTGAGGGAGGAACCCCAGCAGCAGCCAATCCTACTGACAACGCTTGAACTGAACTGTTATGTTAACCAAGTCTAAGGAGAGGGGGAGTTTGGACTCCACACAGAGTGGATGTCTTGAGAGATAGGGAAAGGGGTGGCTGGGGAGACCATCACCTTGGTAGGTTCTGATGTGTCCATGGCTGCACTGCTATCAATCTCTCCCGATTCAGCTTGGGCGAACTCTGGAGAGAGAAAAGAAATGTCTTGGCTACTGAGTATTCACCACCACCACCTTTACTGCAATCGTATTTATGCTGGGTTGTCAGCAGGGTGTGTATGTAAAGATATTGAAGGCGACTTGCCTGTGGCAGTTAGTGGGCCAGGAGTTTCACAAACCAGACATCCACAATTGCAGGCCTTCAGGTCGGGAGTCTGTCAGCACTTGATCCCATCCTTGCCTTACCCAGCTGTGCTTATGCATAGCAGCATATGGCAAATCATTCCCTCCCCACTGATCTGCTGCTCCCTGCTACAGACACCATATCAGTCAAGACGTGCCTGGGATAACACTGATGGATGCAGAAGGAAGCCTCAAGGCAGAATAGTGAGAGCTGAGAAAGGAGATTCAGGCCTGAAGTGAAGGTTCCGACACCCCTCGCCCCCAGACAGGTAGGACATTCATAGAATTCAGGCCACTCAGACAAGCACTCACTAACTTTGTGCCTCTCCATTTTTGGGTGCCCACCCTCTGGCAGACGTTGATAGGTGTTGAGAACCTGCTGCTGTCTCTGAATTCACTGGGACAGCTCAGTCAGCGCAGGATTTGTCTTCAGGGATTAGACAGATGTTCTAAATTCTAGCCACTCACCTGGCCCTTGCAGAGACATCTGCATAGCATAAGCAATCTGCTCCTCTTCTGTCATGCTGCTAAGGTCGGGCAGGCCAGCTCTACCAAACTCCTGCTGGGTGATCGTCATCTTTAATAAGGCATCGTCTGAATCTAGCACAGGGATAAACAGAGTACACATTCCTAGAGCAATTCCCCAACAAATTCTATATTCAGAGAAGAATCCCTGCCCACCACTGAAGGGCAGCCACTTCTGGGGTGGGATGAGACAGCTGCACAAAGCGCACAGCAACAATGCACAACAGTTCAGGACAGGAAAAAATACTGCATCCAACTGAAAGTGCAGGGGCAGTTTTTTAGGGAAGGCAGAATGTAGATACCCGAGAGGGAGTGGGCTGAGATACTGGGGCTAACTGTATTCTTGTGGAAAGTGCCATGGGATCTCTAGCCAGTACAAGTGATCAGGGCCTTCTTTTACATCTCAAGTGAAGAGGAACACCACACTGGAGGGATATAAGGAACTACCATGTTGAAAGGAAGTGTACCCCTCCCTAATGAATCCCCTGCAGCGCCGTAGGTGTCCATCCCACCCAAATGCAACCCAGGCCCTGCTTAGCACTGGAGGCTGGACACAATCTCAGTACAAAATGATCTGGCTGCATCAGCAGCCTCCCCCGCCCCGCTGCATTGAACTCGCTGCTTTGCTCTGCTCACCCCGGCTCCTCCAAACGAAGAGGGATTAGATCCCCCGCCTGGTTTCTTACCATCCCCACCAGTGGCTGTAATTCCTGCCTCAGCAGCGGAGGCAGCTGCAGCTCTCCTGGCCTCTTCCTCCTGCCGCTGCCTCTGCTCCTCCATGGATACACGCAGCGCCTGTGGAGCAGACAATGGGGTAAACTCAAAGCAACAGCACGTTCACAAACAGTTCGGCTCCTTCAAAGCCATTCTTCGTTCCACCATCTCTTACCAGCGCCAGTTCTGGGTCCGCGCTGGGATCTACTCCAAACTCAAAGTCGCTAGCGCCAAGGCCAAGCATGGCACCGCCCTCCCCAGCCAAAATGGGGGAACTGATGAGGGCATCGGCAAGGCTAGGGCCAGGGGGAACAGTCACCAGGTGGGAACCAGTCCCATCCTTGCCGTTTAAGGTGTTAATGAAGGCAGTCAGCTTGTCTGTGTTGGCTTCCTAGGGGAGGGAAAGAGAGAGGTTAGAACCAGACTGACTTCCTCCCATTGACTTGGCTCAAAGGAAACGATGCTGGGCTGCCCTATGAACTGTAATAACCCTGACGTCCTCTTACCAGCTGGTGTTCAGAAAGGGAACTCATCTATAAACACAGAAGTACAGAGAACAGTGATCAGTATGCACCAGGGGTACGGAGACACATCACATTTCAGAGCTGGAAGAGGCCATCTATATAATGGGCCCCCTCCAATGGGCAACTGATTAACGCCCCCAGGAAGTCCCTGTGCAAAGTGAGGACAGTTGACCTGGAACATTGCTCTATTCAATTCATCCTGAGTTTGCTCGTGTTTTAGAGTCCTGCTCAAAGGAAGTGCCAGTAGTTTCCTTTCATAGTGCTGTGACCTCACTGGAGGATCAGGAACCTTACGGCCTGGGTGTCATCTGACAGTCAGCCTGAGGGTGTACCAGCAACACTAGAAATGAGATTGTTCCCAACAACCAGAACAAACTTTGGCCTATTTTTCCTCTAACATGGGCACCACATGTCTTGAATACAGCACTAATTTTCATACTATTGCCCTCCACCAGAATCCATGTTACACTGAGGTTTTGCTCTATCTATCCAGATAGAGCAGTTCAATGTGATACGGCAACAGGCCACTCTGCTTTGCAGCTTGCTCATCAGCTACGCTGCGAATGGTTGTGGTAGATTTCTGGGATTCAGCTGTCTCAGTTTAGGGAATAAAACATCATTCTCCGCTGAGTACGAGTTGGCCTGTAGGAAAGACGGTTGGCTGGGGTATCATCCTGGCATCACTGATGCCACCCACACTCTAATGATCAGGAAAGAATAGTCACAGAACTTAAGCAGGCCCTGTCAAGGCTGCTCCCTCCAGAAATCTGGAAGTGGAGTAGGGATTATTGGGGAAGAGAAGGGAAAACCGCCAAACCAATTATTTTTCCCTCTCACCTGGAATGTCATTACCAGCTTGGTTCCAAAATCAACCAAAGTCTTTTAAAGTGGTGATAAGATTCTTTCATAGCCACAGTGTTGCAGCTCAGAAACACCACTCGGAGGCATGGGGTGAGAGACCTTGGATGGAGAGGGGTCACCTCACAGGACTAGATGCCAGACCGACAAAATTCAACCACAATTTTATTTGCAACAATCTCCACTGTTCCTTAGCCTTATACCACAATACAGCCCTCTGCCCAAGGATGTCAGAAACCAACACTGACTAATGTAGCCTGTGACTCACAGAGGTGTGTTCCAGATCATTAACTATATTTCAAGAACAGTAATTGAAGTCTTTGATGCATGGTTGCAAGGGAATATGGGAACTTCACACGGCCTTAGAGGTTTCATCCTAAGGATGGGTTGGGGTTTTTCATACAAAGGGCAAAGTATGTTTTGTATACAAAGGTTTGTGCCACCTGAGTGAAACTCAGAATTACAGCTGGCTTTCTATTTTCAGCCAGAACGCTGTGAAAAGGCAGGTGACTAAAGTATGCAGAAAAGAAGTTAAAAAAAAAAATATTAAAAGACGTCCTTCAGTTCCTTCATTTATGGAAACAATTTTAAAAATCCAATTTGTTTTCTTTTTGCCCTTCACTGATGGTGAGTCTAGACCAGTCAATTTCACTTTTAGTTAGAGTCAGTTTCACTAAAGCATTAGCAGAAGCCTGAAATGTTTGGGTAGGAAACACAGCAGGGGAATATTTGAGAAGAGAGTCTCCTTTGGAATCTGCAAAATATTAATGGAAGGATTTCTGTTGTCTGAACAGATCAGCCTTAAAATCCCTGCTGAAGAGATTAAGATGGGGGAATTGTGATAGTATTCTTCACTGGTGTTCCCAGATAGATAGGAGACAAGTGTTTGAAAATGAGATGTAAACCCCTGGCTGGAGTTTGTATTTCAAAGACTCTTGGGAGATCAGTTTAAAACTCTCACCTCTTCTCCAAAGTTGATAATGTCAACATTTACTTTCTCCTTTTTAAGGCGCTTTGCCAGTTTCACCAGCTGCAATAAAGAGAAAGGAGTGTTAGCCTTTCATCACTTGTCTTCAGCTCCTACATCTCCTCCACGTAACAGAAAGCAGACAAAAGTGCGTGGGATTCGTTCATCAGGACACAAAGCCAGATATAAAAGCATCTAATTTACAGGTGCCAGTCTATACAAGCTTCATAGTAAGCGATTATTTCTGAACAGTAAAATGTTTGAGAGGTTTCATCTCCATTATACTCCTATGAAAACCAAATAGGCCAGAACTTAAAATCAATCCTTAAAGCCAGCAAGCTTCTTTTAAAGAGACACACGGACAATCTGAATTACATTACATCACCTTTTTAATGGTATGTACTTTGACTTAATTAAAAAGGCACTTATCTAAAATTCTGAATGTTTTTTTATAACCAAAAAAAAAAAAAAAAAAATCCAGACAAATACAATTAAGAGTTCAGACTTCTGACTGTTTGATACTTGAAGGCTTTTTTAATACTGCAACAAGACATTTAAGCATGTTCTGATGCATGATCCAATTTAAATTCCCTCACCTACTGGGGGCAGATTTAAATTTTCACAGTTGCAGGGAAATTATGGGGCAGTCAGACAATTATTTAATCACAACACATGTTGAGATTCAAAAAGTTAGAGAGTTATAACTGTTAAAACACAAATTGTCAACATCACATCAAAATATACAAAGTAAATATCCTTAAATCAAACTCTAAGTTCTCAAGCAGCATTTTTCAATGGAAATATTTTTTCATGGGTTTGTATGTGTACAGCGAAATCAGTGTTTACCAACATTTACCTACAGAAATGGAATCCTTCCAAGCCTATGTATAGAATAGGATAAACGAGGCTCTGTTTTGATAGAAACCTGTATTGCCTGGAAGCTGAGTTAGTTTATTTGCATCATTCCTTCTTTTCCATTTTCACACCCACCCTCCCACCCCCTTTCAGTAGCTCACATTCTAGTAGCAGGATTTATCAGCTAAAGAGTTGTCTCATTGGGACATAAGCTTTGAGCCTTGCAGTTCTTGATACAGATTCAATAACATTGCTGTAATATGAATGCTCATTAAGATTTCTTAGAACCAGGTTTTCTGGATATAAAGACTGACCAACATAGTCAGTTCAGAAACGCATTGAACAGTTCCAGTTTCAAGAAAGCAGCTATTATGAGGTACTTGATATCAGGGTGATGAGAGCAGTATAAACACCTAGATAAAGAAATTGCTGTGAAAACTGAAGGCACGTCTACATTTAAAAGGCTGCACTGGCTCTCCCATCGACACAGAGCTGTCTACACGGGGGTTAGGTTGGTATAACTACGTCACTCTGAGGAGTGGATTTTTCACACCGAGTGAGATTGCCATGGTTATATGACATAAGTCTGTAGTGTAAACCAGACCTGAGGGTTCACCATCACGGATTAAACACACCCATGAAATTGCATCTAACTGGTCACGATTTACTCACATCTTTCTCGTTATCTTCCACGGGGCTCCCAACAAAGGCAATGATACGCATCTTGTGATTCTTGCCTTGACGATGTTTCAAAGCCAACTGGAAAATAAGAGTTGTCATCCAAGGTGAACATAAGAACGGCCATACTGGGTAAGACCAAAGGCCAGTATCCTGTCTTCTGACAGTGGCCAGTGCCAGCTGCTTCAGAGGGAATGAACAGAACAGGGCTATTATTGAGTGATCCACCCCAACGTCCTGTCTCAGCATCTGGCAGTCAGAGGCTAGGGACACCCAGAGCATGGGGGTGCATCCATGACCATCTTGGCTAATAGCCATTGATGGACCAATCCTCCATGAACGCATCTAATTCTTTTTTGAGCCCACTTATACTTTTGGCCTTCACAAGATCTCCTGGCAACGAATTCCACAGGCTGACTGTGCATTGCGTGAAGTAGTACCTCCTTTGGTTTGTTTTAAACCTTCTGCCTGTTAATTTCATTTGGTGAGCCCTGGCTCTTGTGTTCTGTGAAGGGGTAAACAACACTTCCCTGTTCACTTTCTCCACACCACTCATGATTTCAGAGACCTCTGTCATATCCCCCCCTGAGCTGTCTCTTTTGCAAGCTGTACAGTCCCCGTCTTTTTAATCCTCAAAAGGAAGCTGATGGTGACTGATGTATCAAGAAAATGTAAATGCCCAGGAGGGAGAGGAGTTGCGTGGGATAGAAAAAATGGGACATTGTACACACACACCTTGGAATAATGGGATGAACCTGAACTAAATAGCAGGAGGCACTTTTATGAAGCAAGATTCGTTAGACTGAGGAGTATTTTCAAGATGATATAAGCCGTAGTGTAATAAGCTGCTTTTAAGAGTCTGCTGCTTCCACAACATGCTTTATAAGGAACTGGCACTAGTAATGTCACTTCTCTATCAAAGGATTCCAGCATAACAAACATTAGTTTAGTTGCATTTGTGAGGCAGGTATTATGATCCCTATTTTGCACCCAAGGAAACTGAGGCAAAAGAGAATCATTAAGTGACTTACTCGATGTCTATACGGCAACTCCACGCCCGCGGCTAGCCCGTGCAAGGGGACTCAGGCTCACAGGGCTCAGGCTGCGGGACCGTTTCACAGCTATGTAGATGTCTGGGGTCAGGCTGGAGCCCAGGCTCTAGGACCCTGCGATATGGGAGGGTCCCAGAGCTGGGTCTGAGCCCAGACGTCTACACAGCCATGAAACAGCCCTGCAGCCCTAGCCAACTGGCATGGGCCAATGGTGGGTTTTTCTTTGCTGTGTAGACATAAGTAAATCTGTGGCAGAGTTGGCAACAGACCAGAAGGTCGGCCTCCAAGTCTTGTGCCTTAATTACAAGACCATCGTTCCCCCCAGGGCTTTGGAGCAGAGCCTGGAGCAGCAGATTTCTGCCTGTAGCTGGAGCAGAGCACAGCTCCAAAGCCCTGGTTCCCCCTCTAAATATATATGAATAATAGCTTTCCAGATGTACACACCAGAGGATGACATGAGAAGCACATATACCAGTACAGAGCGAAAGTACAGGACAGAAGGGAGTGACTAAACCTTGAGACCTATTCCAGATGTTTCAGGGTAACAAATGCATCTCTCCTTTGTGGGTGCGAATTGACGGAATTTGGCCCCTGTAAATTGGCTGCACATACATGAGATATATTGCAACTGTAACCCAGCAATTTGGTAGCAAATAAAAAGCCATCTCCACAGACTCAGATTCTCTCTAGTTTATATTTCTCTTTCTTCCCCTTCACCAAACAGCCTCATTGATTTCCCCACACTCAACTTCTCAATAGAATTATTCACCACAGTAGCAGACTGGATTACACTAAATCCCATAACCTGGCTCAATTCCAACTCGGGCAGTTACACGTCACTTGTCTAAATTCACCTCACACTTTCAGATGAAGACATTTAGTATCCTAAACTATGATGAGACTTTATTACAACAATACCAAGCCCTTATCTAGCACTTTTCATCCTTAGATCTCAAAGTGCTTTACAAAGGAGGTCAGTATCACTATTTCTATTTTACTGATGAGGAAACTGAGGCACAGAAGTGGCATGAATTATTCAAGGTCACCCAGCAGGCCAATGGCAGAACCATAAATAGAAACTAGGTCCCCGAGACACAGTCCAGTGCTCTACCTATGAGGCCACACTAACAGTAAGCAGAATGCTTTAGGATGAGAGGGGTTATAGCAATACAAGACGACGACTCATTTAAGAAAAGTCATGAACAAGGTGTCACTTACATGAGCAACTCGAATTCCTGTACAAAAGGTAATTTTCCCTTTGGGTTGCACCGTGTGTAATTTGGAAAGGATCCGTCCTGTGTCTGGGGTAAGTGTGGTCAACACTTCACAGTTACTAGAACAATATAAATGGTTGCATTGTTATACGAAGTCCTATCAAATCTCCCAATACCCCTTGTAAGGTAATATCCTTTTGCAGGTGGGGAAACTGAGGCACAGGGTCACCCATAGTCACATGGAGAAAACAGCAGAAGCCAGTTATCCCTAGATCTGTGCTCAATACACTAGATCAGTGTTTCTCAGCCTTTTCAGGTTGGCAACCTGAAATGTGAGGTTAAAAGTGTGTGTAACTCCCTTACATTTACTATAAAAGGGTCAGAACTGCATCACTGATAAGCCTATGTAATTTGTGTTTTTTGAGAGGCTGACAGAATACTTAACCTTGCAGGATCAAGGTGTGCAGGGAGCGGGATCTCTGTTGTAGATTTTTTATAATCCCCTCCCTTATCCCCCGCACTGCCTTTCATGACCCTCTTACCCACATGGGGGTTGCAACCCACTGGCTGGGAAATACTACACAAGAGCAGTGTTACTCAAAGTGGTGGTCCACGGACCGGTGCCAGCCCGCGAGCCATCGGCGGCCGGTCTGCGCGCACATTGGGAAAACAAATTGCCGGTCCCCCACATCAGAGAGCTCGAGAAGCACTGCCCTAGACCACACTCATCATTTGGGTGGGAGAGCAGGAGTCGTTTTGATTTCTAGGAGGGGGAACTCTACAGACGTACTTAGCTAAGGTAATGAGCCCCACGTTGTTCTCTGGGTTGCTACGGGTTTTTGAGTGGCACACGATGTTGACAGCATCTTGCTGAGCTTGCAGGCGAGTAGGTAAAAAGTCCCCATTTCTCATGTATTCACTGTTGTCAACACTGAAATACAGAAAGAATCAGACAAGGTCAGAACTAAAAAACAGGCTTGTCTGGTTTTTACCCTAAGCTGGTTCATGAAAATGAAGCCTCAGGATCCTAGATCTGTGGCCAGATGGCTAACAACATACATGTCTCCTCGTCCTTGTCAATTCTTAAGGCAGAGCGAGAGAGAGAGAAGGAAGCATACAAGTAGCCTGCAAAAAAAAGTCAAAGGCTCTTCAGCCAAGGCAGAACCGACCTACAGAAATCCCATACTTTACATGCTCAAGAATCTTGAAATTCAGATGCAAGAACTAAACCCATTTTAAAGCCCTGGTTATAGTAGGACAATGCAGAGGCCTGTCCTTTGGGCCTATTGCACAGACTCTGAGAGCCCATAGTCCAGTCCATGAGTCCTAAAACTGGGCATGCAGCTCCCCCCTCCCTGTAACTGCCAGCTGAAGAGCACTCAACCTCAGCTGCATGTTCTGAGATTCGCAGGTGAACACAAAGAACAAACAATTCTCTTCATTCATCAGCAGTATTAGCTATGGTTGGAGACAGGACAAAGAATAGCTGGACCAATCTGATGAGGCAATACCCGTGTTCCTATCAGTATGTATACGCAAATCTCTCTTAGGATTATGAACATTTATTTGACATTTTAAGAAGTAGCCTACAGCTTTTTGATATTATAGCAACTTAGCACTGCTATAGTTGTAGCTTCCAAAGTGCTTTGGCAAAGGTGAACAAATATCCATGCCCTCATTTTACAGAGAGGGAAACTGAGGCACAAACAGGGGAGACAGGTCACACAGAGTCAATGAGAGCTGGGACTAGAACGGTCATCTGATGTCTCACAGCCCCAGGCGCTAATGAAACATTTGATGCAGCTCAGGCTCCTGGCAAACTGTCAGCATGGCGGTATCCCAGAGTCCAAGCACCCCCCGTTATACAGATTCGATTGTTTGGGATACGGAAACGTCTAGGGGATAAAAAAGGAGACTGAAGCAGAGCTTCTGGGCTCTGTTCTGGACACTGCCACTAACTCACCGGAGGGAGGGACTTTGGGTGAGTCACCCCTCTGCGCTTCAGTTCCCTCCCCCTGTGTAAAATGGGGCTAATTCTCCCTTGCTTTTTGCAACAGGCATTGAGCTCCTTGGGTGAAAGGTGCTAAACATGTGCCTAGTATTATCAAGCGGTGAATTACCAGCTTTGTGGTTTCACTTCTGTTCCCAACAGAGAACGATTAACATCCCGGCTCCCCCTCAGTTAACAGGAGCTGTTACACTGCAGTTGTGACCTGTTAGCTACACTGACAGCGTAAGTCAGATTTACTCTCCACCTACCAGCCGGCTGACCCATTCCATGTAAGCTAGCACATCTGCAACACTGATGGCTTGCTACGATAGTGCTTTCATTGAGGATTGGCTGAACAAAGAGGGGCTCTACGCCAGTGGTCTCCAACCTTTTTATGCACAAGATCACTTTCTGAATTTAAATGCATCCCAGGATCTACTTAGCCCCTTCCCCACGGCCCCATCCCACTCACTGCATCCCCCCTCCCTCCGTTGCTCGTCCTCTCCCACCCTCACTCACTTTCGCCAGACTGGGGCAGGGAGTTGGGGCTGAGGTGTTTGAAGTGTGGGAGGGGGTTCCGGGCTGAGCCTGGGGCAAGGGTGTAGGAGGGGTTGAGGGGTGCAAGCTCTGGGAGGGAGTTTGGGTGCAGGAGGGGGCTCTGGCCTGGGACAGTGTTGGGGTCAGGAGGAAGTACGGGGTGCAGGATCTGGGAGGGAGTTGGGGTGCAGGAGGGGGGTCCGGGCATGGGCAGAGTGTTGGGGTACAGGAGGGGGTACAGTGTGCAGGCTCCAGGAGGGGGCTCAGGGCTGGGGCAGGGGGTTGGGGTGCAGGCTCCTGCTGTGGCGCTTAACTTGGCTGGCTCCCGGTCTGCGGTACAGTGGGGCTAAGGCAGGCTCTCTGCCTGCTCCAGCCCCGCGCTTCTCCTGGAAGCTGCCATCTCTACAGCCCCCGGCAGAGTGGGGAGGTATGTGGCTCTGCGTGCTGCACCCAGGCACCGCTCCCACAGCTCCCACTGGCCACAGTTCCCCGTTCCTGGACAAAAGGAGCTGCAGGCAGGAGCAGAATGTGGAGCCCCCCCTGATCCCGCCCCCTTTCCAGGACTCAGCGGCGCGGGACCAGGGCAGGCAAGGAGCCTGCCTTAGCCCTGCTGCGCCGCCGGACTTTTAGCAGCCGGAGATCACGATCAACTATCAGAGACTCCAGGATCTACCAGTTGGTGACAATTGGTGACATTCAACTTGATGGCATGTCTGTCAATAACGTGATAACTTTGCAATGCCAGAGCTGATCCATTCTAAAAATGTCAGAGAATGTTCAGTCTAAGCATTAATGGGCAGAAACCTATGGATTTGGTGAAAAACAAAACAGGGTCACTGATGCCTTCCGTGCCCCCCACATCTCAGCTCTTCCCAATAGAGTTTAAAATGCTGTGCCCCTGAATGACGTAACTCCCAGACAGAAGAAATAATGGAGGGCACATAGAGCCCCTACCATAGGGCAATGAGGGGTTGCAGAGAGTTCCTGAAATAAGGCACACAAACAGCTTGTGGGGCAAATGGAGGCAAGGAGCCCCTGGTGTGTGCAATGAGCTCAGCAGACAGAAGCAACTATGTAGTAGTTTTGTCTCTGTGCGATTTTAAACCTTTCACATACAGAATGTCACTGCACAGGATCCAGTTTTAATCCTTGCTCTCCTGGCTGTAGCACACAAAGCCACTTTCTCATGCCAGAAGGCATCATTTGTATTAAAATGCAAACCCTGTGTGCTGCTGAACACAAATATTCTTTACTACAAAAAGCAGCCATTCATTCACACACAAGAATGGAAGTGGATGTGTGTAGTAAGAAATAGCACATGGACTTCAAAGTGCTTTGCTAACATTAATTCTAACAACCCTGAGAAGCAAGTTAATACTCTTATTTTACGAGACACAGACATCATGACTCCTCAAGGTGACAGTACCAGTGGCATGATGTGGGCCAGAAACCAGGACTCATGACTCCCAGGGCCCTGGTCTAACCCACTACACCCCCCACCCACATGGCCCAGCTCTTCTTGCCCTGCACCTTATGCAGTTATTGTCACTATGTGAACCTAGTGTAACAATGAGGGTAAATACACTGCCAGACTAGAATGGTAGCCCACTGCACCCATTCTGCACTGGTGTAGGTGACCATACAATGTACAAGGCAACAATGGACTGGACTCACTAGATCTGGGATTTTATATTCCAATTTCAGAACTCACTCTACCAAAGTCATGAAATCAGCAGCTACAAGAGAACAATAATTAACCTGACACTGTCTCTTATTTGAATCTGACATAGTTACTTAGCAAATCAAGCTACTGTGATGTCTCTATCCAACTAACTGAAGAGCTATTTAGTTACCATATACAACCCACAATGGAAGTTTTGTGCATCTTATGAATCTCTGCCATTGCTACATTTGGTAATTAGACTACAGCAACTAATGGGTCTGAGGTATTGTAGTAACCATAATCTTTATTGTGCTCTGAACAATAGTAAGTTTAATAGTAAGTTTAGTGATTTTTTTATGTATCTCTGAAGTATAAACTTATTTTCTATGCCTGATTTTAGCTCTAGCTATCAGCTTGGTAATGTAGAAAGCAAACCTAAGTAAAATGGTGGTCAGTTTATTTATACTCTCCAGTACTTGGGGGGTGGGGGAGAAGGGTCAGACACTGTATCCTGTGAACAGTCTCTATTGTCTGCTCTTGTTACAAGCTACTCTGGGCCACATCAAACCCGAACCAGCCTTGGCTGTGCTATGAGATAATGTGTGGGGGGTGGACAGGGAGGAAGGCTGGGGGTTGAATCCAGACCGGGCTAAAGGTGAGTTAACACAGAGGAGGCCCTGGCTATCTTTGTTGATCCAGTGTGAAGTGGATTCTAGTCTAGCTGTCTCAAATGCTCCCACTTCTCAGTCCCAACTGATCCTCCCAGAGAGCACCCCTTCCCATCCTCCAGAGTCTGACCACCACACTCTGCCCTGCAGATTCTCCACAGCATCAAGCCCTCCCCAACCAATGTCAAATATTTGCCTTATCGCACCTGACCCAAATGTCACCACATCCCAGCACTGCCCCCCTCTGAATCTCCTGTCCCAGACTACCATCCATTGCCCACTAAACGAAAGCCCTCCACAGCCAAGGAGAAGCTCCCCATCCAAACAACGGTCATCTCTATAGCCCTCCCAGCCCAGCCTTACAACCAAGTTAACAACTCTCCCTGCCCTTACCTCAGCCAGCACCAAACCACCTTCTAGCCTGAAAGGGACAGCCAGCTTAGTCCCCTCACCAGTCCAGCACTAATCCTTCCTCCCATAAAAGGGCAGTGATTCTCATCACCTTGTGACCACCCCCTGATCCCTTCAGTCTATTACTGTGCCCCACAGTCCAAACTAGAACTAAGTCACCCAACAGATCCCACTTCCCCCCACAGCCTTTTACTGATGCTGCCCATTCATCTTCTCCTACCCCATCCCCAGCCCAGAACTGGGATGGCCTCTGCCTCTTTCACATCCCTGCTCCCAACCTGCCACTCATCTCCCACTCCCAGAAATCTCCCCAGCCGGGTCCTGCTCCATTTACCCCCTGCATGACTTTAACCCAGCCCTGCTCCAGACCCCCTTTCTGGCACCAGCCCTCCCCAACTCCCTCTCACCTCAGACTTTTCCCCACACTGAAATCTCCCCAGCCTGGGGCTATTCCACTCCCACTTGCCCCGTCCTGCCTGATCCAAATCCAGCCCTCCTCTCTCCTAGTTCTCCCCAACCCCATCAAGTCAGCTCTGCTCCTCTTCCCCATCCCCTTAACCAGATTCTCACCCTGGTCCTACCCCTACTTCCCCCACAGAGCCTCTCCAGCCTGACCCTGCTCCACATCCCGCACAACTCAACCCCAACCCCTCCCTTGCCACCCCCCCATCCCTGCTCCTCTTCCCCACCCCACCTGGGCCTCACTCTCCCCTCAGCCTGGCCCTGCCTCTGCCTCAGAGTCCCCCCTGCCTAGGGATATTCCACTTCCCTCGCATAACCCTAATCCACCCCCACCTGCCCTCCTCCAACCTCCCAACTAGCCCTGCACCCCTCCCCCCAGGACCCTAAACATATGTGGCCCCTACTTAGTCCTGTCAGTCCCCCCCAGATTCTCTCCAGCCTGACCCAGTGCCACATACCCCATTGCTCAACCCTATCGCCCACTCTGACAGCCCCCCCGGCCCCGCACTCAGTGCAGTTCTCCTCACCCCAAGCTGGCCCTGCCCGCAGGAGTCTCCCCACCTGGGGATATTTCACCCCCTCACCTGCCCACTGCTCTCCCCCATCCCCCCACAGCCAGCACTGAACCAGCCCCCAGCTCCACATCCCCCCCCTCCGGTGCCGCTCTGCTCCACCCCGGGTGAGCCCCCCCTGCCTGACCCTGCTCCCCCTCAACCCACCCCCACAGCCCCACTCCAGCCCCAGAACTCCCCTGCCTGACCCTGCTCCCCCTCAGCCCCCCCACCCCGACAGCCTCCCCCAGCCCCACTCCACTCCCAGAGCCCGTCTGCCTGACCCTGCTCCCCCCCACCCAGACAGCCCCGCCCCGCTCCTCCCCCAGAGCCCGTCTGCCTGACCCTGCTCCCCCTCAGCCCCCCATCCCAACAGCCCCCCCAGCCCCACTCCCCCCCCCAGCGAGCCCCCCCGCCTGACCCTGCTCCCCCTCCACCCAGATAGCCCCACTAACTCCCCTGTCCTGCTTCGGGCGAGCCCCCACGCCTGACCCCGCTCCCCCTCATCCTGCCCCCCGGCCGGGCCTAGACAGCGGAGCAAGAGCCGGGATGACTCAGGGAAACCCCGCGGGGGCCCGGTCCCCGCTCCCCGGGCCCCGGCCCGGCCTATTCTCGGCTCCTCCCCGGGGCCCCGGCCCGACCTCGCCCCCCACCCCAGCAGCCCCCGCCCCCACCCCCTGCCCGGCCCCGGCCCCGGCTCCTCACCAGACCATAGTGCTCTCCAGCACCATCTTGCCTCCCTCTGAGACACCGGCCGGGCTAGGCCCCGCCAACAAGCCGCCCTCGCACTGGCCCAACCTCCAGCCAATCACCGGCGCCCCTCTTAAAAGGTCGGCCGCAAGGGCCGCTGGGAGTTGTAGTTTCATCGCGCCTTCCCAAGGGGCTACAGGAGGACAACTTCGTCCCCGGCCGGAGGGGGAAGGGCTCGCGTTGGAGCTAGAACCCGCCCCCGCCTTGCAAGAAAAGTGCGTGCAGGCAAATCGTCTCAGGCAGGGGGATTAGTTGCGTTTTATTCCTCCAGCAGGAAAAGTTACTTGGCCCAGAGGAATGGGCTTTTGCCCTGGAGGAATTGCCAGGTTTTTCCAAACAAAATTGCTTTGGAAATTTCTTGGTCCTGATGCAGAATTCACTTGCCGGCCCTTTGTTGTGATAATAATGGGGGGAAAGAGAAATGCGTGAAATACAAATAACGGGACTTACAGAGCTGGGAGGGAGGGCACTTGTACATTGTAGGCCTGCGTGGAGCTTGCAGGCATTATTTTGAGAACGTTCTCTGGCCTGGGCTAGACAGGAGGTCAGACTAGATGGTCACAGTTGTCCCTTCTGGCCATTTAAAACTGGGCTTGCAGGAATGGACAAGCACTTTATTCCCAATTAAAGCTTTGTAGATGTGCCATTGCGACAACAATTCCTGGCGTGGCTGCCTGCCAACAAGTGAGCGATTTGGAATGTGTGTACCCACAAGTCAAGTACATGGAGGAGTGCAACATCTGCTAATTGTTTGGGAGCAGCGCATGGATGGGTTAAGGACATAAGAACAGCCATACTGGGTCAGACCAATGGTCCATCTAGCCCAGCATCCTCTCTTCCAACAGTGGTCAAGGACATGTGCTTCAGAGGAAATGAACAGAACAGGTAACAGAAGTGACCCATCCCCTGTTGCCCGTTCCCAGCTGCTGGCAATCAGAGGATAGGGACACTATCCCTGCCCATCCTGGCTATGAACTTATCTAGTTCTTTTTTCAATCCACTCCCAAATCCCCTGTCCTCGCTGCCTCTCCCATCAGCTGATTGATCTTGCTAGGTCTCCGAGATCCATCCTACCCATTCCCCCATCCCTGCCCATCCTAATAACCATTGATGGACCTATCCTCCATGAATTTTTCTAGTTCTTTTTTGAACCCTGTTATAGTTGTGGCATTTACAACATCCTCTGGTAAAGAGTTTCACAGGGCCCCTGCACATTTCCTTGATCAGTATCACATTTAGCTTCAATCCATCCCATCCCTGCCAGTTAAAATTACCCAGAGGATGGTAGCCTTGGTTTACTAGGCTTGTGGTAACTGAAAACTCCCACATGTTGCGCACATATAGATCTTACAGTGTAAGCAAAGATACCAAACTCTTTTGTTAATTGTTTTAAAAGCAGCTGGTGCAAGAGAGATGTCCTGACCGTATTTGGTCATTGGGGGTCACTGCATTACCAGCTCAAGAGGTCCGAACAGGTACTTGTTTTTCTCTGGAAGAAACATTTTTAAAGGTGGACTTGAGGTTTAGATGGTGAAATTCAAACCTGGGACCATTACACATTTTGTTTAGGGAGTCCTTCTGCATGAGTGGCTTGTGATGATCTCTCTACCCCATGTTTAAAGTCAGCTCCAGTAACAAAACAATGAGCTTTGTTATTTTAACTTGCTTCATCCGTCTATAATAAGGGAGACAACGTGATCTAGTGGGTAGGGCACTGGATCAGGAGTCAGGAGATCTGGGTTCTTCCATTCCTGGCTGTGAGGATGGGTGAGTCACTTCCCCTCTGTTTCCTCTCCCACCCTTTGTCTGCCTTATCTATTTAGATTGCCTAAGCTCCTTAGGGCAGGGAATGGCTCTATGTGGCTAGGTCTACACTACAGAATTACTTCGGTATAAGGACGTCACTCAGATCCACACCCCTGAGTGATGTAGTTATACCGCTCTAAGCGCTGATGTAGTCAGTGCTAGGTGGACAGGAGATCTTCTCCCACTGACATAGCTACGGCCTCTGGCGGAGGTAGATTAATTCTGCCAACAGAAGAGCTCTCTCCCAGCAGCGTAGCTTGTCTTCACAAAAGCGCTACACAACTGCATTGGACTGTGAGCTGTTCAATGCAGAGAGAATGGGTTTCTCCAGCATGCAGCACAGTGAGGTCCTGACCCTGTTTGAGGCCTCTGGCGATTACAGCAATATAAAGTAAGTCCCCCTTCTGAGCCAGCTGGGTCACACACATGTCAGAAGCCCCTCCCCTGCCAATTTGGACGGTTATTGGTATATTCTGAAGGCACATGGGGGAGTGCAGAAGCACTTTGATTTCACCAGGTACCCCCTTCCCAGGACCAGCTCTCTAACGCATTGTAGAAGGAGCTGTTAATGACAAGGAGGTCATGCCAAAAAGGTGTGTACGGACAGTGACATGGAGAAGGCAAAATCCCTTTGAAAAACAGGGTTTTCCACCACAAGAGATGCCATGATTCAAACAGACCCCAGTTCTCGCCACTCGTCAGTAGGACATAGGCGGGGCTGCCCGCAACCCGGAAAGCAAGAGAGCCGGTCCAGTCAGGCCCCCGCCCGGTTCTCTTTAGCTAATAAGCTAGCCAGGGCTTCCCCTAACAGAGTTATGTGTACCACTGGGGGTACACGAGCTTGATACTCCAGTCACATCACAGAATATTTTTAAGGGGCCGGTATGTGAACCAAGGAAGGCTGGGAGCCGCTGTGCCAACCCCATAAAAAATAATAGCTCGAGGGGAAACGTGAGCCAAAGGGCCTGCATTCTGCTACCCTCAGCAGACAGCATAGCAAAGCAAGCACACAGCATATGAAAACATACCATGTTCTAGCTAGGCCAATTTGTTGTTCAGCAGAGTTCAGCTGACGTTTGACCTCTCCTTTTCTCCTTCCTTACAACTAACTTTGGGCCTTGTCTCTTTCATCGAAGGGTTGCAATATGCTCTTTACTGCAGAGTGGGGTGATTTTCCGAGGAAGGCACCGCTGTCTGTCTAGTTCTTAGCACAGAGCCCTGGGATTGCATTCTGTCACCAATCTGGCCACAGATTTTTGCACTGTGACCAAGAGCAGGTAACTTCAGCTCCCTGGGCGTCCATTTCTCCATCTGTAAAATAGGCTTATGCTCAAGAACCAGCGCTAGGCACTGTACAAACACCGAACAAAGTGTGACAGGGTGAGGCTAGATGGCTATAGGAGAGTAATTTTTTTTTTTTAAACTGGAAAAAAATCCTTTATTGTAGTCTCTGAAACACAACATTCCTCTTCACTAAATCAAGCGGAGTAGGTATGAACTGTCGCTTCTTCATTACAGGAAGTTGGAAATGGTAGTCACATCAGGCTTGCCAACCAGCTGCAGCATAGATCAGCATAATTGCCTTGCTTCACGCTCAGACTCCAGCAGCATCAAAACATCCCCCTCACGGACAGGCCCCTTTACGTTTCGGATGATGGATCTACTGGTGTCGTCCATGAATTCAACATGAACCTGGGTGCACTGGCCCTGCGAGCCCGTCCGGCCCAGCACCTTGGTGACCCGGGCCAGTTTGATGGGCTGCACGCGGCTTGTATCCATGGCGGCTGCTGTGGGTACGATAATTTTTTTTTTTTTGAAGCAAAAAAGGTATTTTTTTATTTGCATAACACACTTACAAACAAAACAACAGCATATGCAATGTGTAACACAGCAACCAATCGCAATTGTTTTCTCATTAGCTTCAGGGGAGGGAAGTGTTCAAGCTTGCCTGGGCCCAGAACAGGGGGCTTTCTCGACTCTTGTGGTCTTCCACCCTTCCGAATTACCTGGTGGTCCAGAGCGAGGGGGCCTCATCGACTCTCAAGGTCTGCCACCCCCTTGAGTTACCTGGCGCCACGCCCGAGTGTCACCAACAATTCCCTCCTCTGAAAGCACCCAACAAAAGGGGCAGGCTGTGGGGTGACAACCCGGGGGGGAGGGGGGGAGACCCGTGCACCCACGTGTGAAAGGACTCCTCTAAGGTGATGGTGTCCGCAGCAGCAATGGCTGAGGCTGGGGTCCCTTACTCTCTTCCCCAATCAAAGGGTCAAAACAAAGGGACCCGGACGGGGACACCGAGCAGAGTGCCTCGGACAGCGCCCACTGCTCCTCAAAAGCATCAAGGGAGTCAGTGGACGCCGCCCAGAAGAACTCCGCCCAGATACACGAACGGACCGAGGATTGGAAAACGGCCCCACAGTCACAGGAAACTCCATCGGCCAACCTCCTTTCTGGTTTTATAGATGGCCGTTTTAGCCAGGGCCAGGAGGAGGTTAACTAGGAGATCCCATGACTTTGTGAGGCCACGGATGGGGAGTGCATAAATAAAAAGGTGAGGGGAAAAATGCAAACAAAAACGTAATAGAAGAATTGTGAGGAGCCGGAACAGGGGCTGCAGCCTGGTGCACTCCAAATATACGTGCGCCAGGGTTTCCCTCACACTGCAAAAGGGACAAGTATCTGGGATGGGGTTGAACCGCGCCAAGTATGTGCCCATGCTCACAGCTCCGTGAAGGAGCCGCCAACTGATGTCCCCGACGGGCCTCGGAACCAAGGTGGAAGATAGGCTGGCCCACTGGGGCTGCTCACCCTCCAAAGGTGGCAGAAGGTCTCGCCACTTTATGTCAGGGTGGGACACTAGGGTGAGGGCGTGAAGGGTGTGGAGCACGAGCGTGTATAGATGTTTCCTTGGCGCGGTTTGGAAGTGTACCGGCTGCAGTTCATGCAGCTGGCTTGCCATAAAGGGATGAGGGGGTTGATTGGGTCTACGGGGCAGGGGTCCAATTAAAAGGTCCAGCGGACCTGGGGTAGAGGGTGGGCGGGGCGTGCCCTTGAGCAGGACCCGACTGAGGTAAGCTCTAGCAGCGGGCAGCAAAGCGGCCTTCACCTCCTGAAGTACGCGCTGGGGGGCTACGAGGTCTGGAGAGCCCCATGCGCCGAGCGAGTGTCAGGGGATCCAGCCAGTCTCCCCGGTCGTAGTCCAGGAGGTTTCCGACTCTCGTGACTTTTGCCAGGAAGTCCGTGACCCATCCTGTAGGTGAGTAATTTTTCACGGAAGACGCAGACCCGCCAGTAGGCCATGGCATCCTGCTTCCCCGTCCCTTTACCTTCCCCCATGAGGGCCCTTCTGGCCCAGAGGATTTGAGAAAAGTCCCTGGAGAGCAAGTTGTACCTTGTTGTGGGAGCCACGAACATCCTCTAAAAACTTCTGCAGCTCTCCTCGCAGCTCATGGGGGGGTGGGGTTACGGTTTCCCAGTTGTTCCCCGGCGGGGCCCTTGGTGCAGCCCCGTGGTCCACTAAAACGGACAAGCAGGGTGCGGACCCCCAACGGGGTGCCTGATGGGCTGGAGCTTCTAGGCCTGCCTCAAGCTCTGGGGCAATAGGGGGCGGTGGAAGGAAAATAGCAGCTCCTAATGGGTCAGGGCAGGAGAACACAAAGGCCGCTCCCTGGGGGTCATCAGTTGGGAAAGAAAAGGAGACAGCCCTGGGGGCGGCGATAACATCACAGGAGGTAAATTGGATAGGGGTAGGGGCACGGGCGAGGTTCTGGGTTTCGGGAGGCAAGCAGCTGGATGGTGGCGCCTCCCGATCAGGCTCAAGGGTTAAGGGGGTGGGGAGGGAGCTCTCAGTGACACTGGGCATGTGCTCTGTGGTGGATTTAGCAGCCACAGCATCAGGAGGTGGATTATCTTCTGTAGGGCCCCTGCCCGGGAAGGAAGTCGATTGCTCTGCACCAACGGGGGGTGTCCCTGGCGACTCGTGTCCCGGCCGCGTGGCGCCGGCTGTCACCTGAGCAAGCTCAGTGGTCGTCAGCGGGATGCCATCAGTGGCCGGGTCGATGGAGGAGTCCAAGGGCTCCTCGGAGGTGGGAGCGGAAGCAGCAGTTTAGGGGAGGGAGTATGGGGAAAAGAGGGGTGGAGTGAGGTTGCCCAGATCGAGATTTGCTGGCAAAAGGTCGTCCTCCCCCTGGGCGACAGGGGTCAGATCTAGGGCATCAATCTCCTTGAACATGGAGGAGAGGACACTTTCCGCCGCCCCAGGATTCTCCCCGCCGGCACCCACCACGACGGTTGTCTCAGGGTTCCTGGGGGCTTCGGGTAGTGTCAGGACAGAAGGGGCTTCCTCGAGGGTCCGTGGAGGGTAGACACTACCCTCTGGTGCTGCCACGTCTTTCCCAGCTGACACCGGTGGATGGGACGCACTCGTGGGCAAAGCGGAAGGTTTGGCATCGGTGCCCCCCTTCCTGGTCTTCCGGGGGGCCTCCGCCTCGGGTAGATGAGGCAGAGCTCGAGCCTTCCTCTTGTCTCGCTTCCTCTGGACTAGGGCCCAGCCCTCCATAGCATTATCTGGGGGCTGGTTAGCAGGGGTCGTGTCAGGGGGTAAAGGCGATGGCTCAGGGACTTGGGGGGGCGTGGTGGGGCAGCATAAGGGAGGGAGGATTCCCCTTGGGGTGGGCTCTCTCCCATGCCTGGTGGTATCTCTGCCACACCCTCCTCCATAGGCCCCGCCAGATTGTCAGCAGTGAGGGCGGGGCTCTCCCGCTCGTCTGGGCGTTGTAGGGGAGGTGCCCCTTGGGCCTGAGCAGGAGAAGTGGTGGTCCGAAGAGGAGGGGGGTGGGTTCAGGTACCGGGTGGCCAGGGGCATCGGCAATGACAGGGCCGATGTCCTGCTGGGTCTCGGGGATCCCAGGTGCCCCTCCTTGCCTGGCTAAGGGGCAGTCCCTCCGGACATGCCCCAACGCCCGGCAGAGGTAGCACCGGGCCTCCCCTGTGGAAAAGTACACCCGGTAACGGGTCCCCTGGTGGGGGACTAGGAAGGACCCCTCGAGCGCCTCTCCATCACGTGCCGCTGACGGCAGTAAAAGTTGCACATGCCCGCGGAAGGAAAAAATGTGACGGAGGGTGGGGTCCTTGCAGCCCAACTGGAGAAGACTGATGACAGAAACAGGTTTCCCCAGGGTGGAAAGGGCTGGTAGCAAGGCAGCATTGGGGAGAAAAGGAGGGACAGAGGTCAGGACCCCGGTGACCTCCATTGCCGATGCCCCAGCGGGGGCGGTGGCAGGTGATTAACAGGAGTTGGGGTCAGGTAGAAAGGGACAAGCTGTGGGGTGGACAATTCAGGGACGGGGGGGGCACATGAACCACCGTACACTTGTCCAGAGAGTCCTGTTTGGTTGGCTGGTGCTTCTGGCCCACGCCAGGCAGATGTTAGACAGCCAGCAAAGATGGTGGAGTGGGGGGGGTGAAGATCGTAGTGTGGGGGTTGGGAGGACACAGATGGATCGGGGGGCGGCTCCGTGCCACACCCCCTGTGTCCCTACAAACACAGTTAAAACACAGTCAAGGCCTCCCCCCACACGAGAGCACAGTTCGAAAGTTACTCAGTCTTAGGCCCCCTCCACGGCGATTTGTAGATTCCCCGGGCGGTGTTCCTCCGGTGGACGGCTCGGTCTGTTCCGGGCTTTCTTTTTTGCATTCCAGAAATGCCGGAGCAAGTGATAAGAGTCCTCTCAACCGGAGATGGGTCCGCAGACAAACAGCAAGTGGCTGGGTCTGGGTCCGGGGCCTAGGTCCTTCCACTCCCTCGCTCTGGGGAAGCGGGCCAGCCGGCCCCCCCCTCTCAGGCGGGGGGTTTTCAGCTGGAGCGGCAGCAGCGTCGGAGGGCGGGCGGGGGGGGGGGGGGGCTAACAGCTGGCCAGCAGCCGGCCAGCACTCTAGCAACACCAGAGAAAGAAAAAAAACCAACAAAAAGAAAAGAAAGGGGGGAGAGCATCTGGCCTGGTCGGGGTGGGGGGAAGCCAAAAGCAGGGGCAAAAAGCAAGGAAAGCCTAGGCCAGAGGGCGGCAACAGCAGGAGAGCAGGCTAAGTAGGTCCCTTTTCCCTGGGTAAGGTAACAGGGAAGGTTCCAGAACAATCAGGAACCTTCTGGAGACAATTAAGACAGGCTGATTAGAACACCGCAGCCCATCAAGAAGCTGCTAGAATCAATTAAGGCAAGCTAATCAGGGCACCTGTGTTTTAAAAAGGAGCTCACTTCAGTTTGTGGTGTGTGTGTGTGTGGGGAGCTGGGAGTGAGAACGCGGACTGTTGGAGGACTGAGGTGCACAAGCATTATCAGACACCAGGAGGAAGGTCCTATGGTGAGGATAAAGAAGGTGTTGGGAGGAGGCCATGGGGAAGTAGCCCAGGGAGTTGTAGCTGTCACACAGCTGTTCCAGGAGGCACTCTAGACAGCTGCATTCCACAGGGCCCTGGGCTGGAACCCGGAGTAGAAGACGGGCCCAGGTTCCCCCCAAATCCTCCCAACTCCTGGTCAGACACAGGAGGAGTCGACCTGGACTGTGAATTCAGAAAAACGGCCAAGCTGAGGGCTGCCGTGAAGCTACAAGATGAGCAAATCCGCCAATAAGCGCAAGACCCACCAAGGTAGAGCAGGAATTTTGTCACAAAAAGACAATCCCTACCCCCAAAAGCTTCCAATCTAGGTATAAGACAAGAGACAACAGCTGGATACAGACAGCTGGAGGAGTGCAAGAAAAAAGTGAGGCCATATGGTCAGCAAAACTGGCTTTGCACACCAACAGCCTAACTGTTGTCAATATTTTTGTAGGCCTTACAGCAAAGGAGAGTTTAAAGGAGGATTACAAATATAAGAACGGCCATACTGGGCCAGACCAATGATCCATCTACCCCAATATCGTGTCTTCTTACAGCGGCTGGTGCCAGATGTTTCAGTGAGAATGAACAGAACAGGGCAATTCTTGAGTGATCCATCCCGTTGTCCAGTCCCATCTTCTGGCAGTTGGAGGTTTAGGGACACCCAGAGTGTGGGGTTGCATCCCTGACCCTCTTGGCTAATAGCCCTTGATGGACCTCTCCTCCAGAAACTATTCTAATTTGTGTTATAATCCAGTTATAATTTTGGCCTTCGCACTATCCCCTAGCAACAAGTTCCCCAGGTTGACAGTGTGTTGGGTGAAGAAGTTCTTCTTCTGTTTGTTTTCAATCTGCTGCCTGTTAATTTCATTGGGTGACCCCAGGTTTGCGTGTTCTGTGAAGGGGTAACTAACACATCCTTATTCCCGTTCTCCACACCAGTCATGAATGCATAGACCTCTATCTTCTCCCCCCTCAGTTGTCTCTTTAAAAAGCTGAACCGTCCCTGTCTTTCTTAATCTCTCCTCGTATGGAAGCTTGTCCACTCCCCTAGTCATTTTGTTGCCCTTCTCTGCACCTTTTCCAGTTCACATCGATCTTTGTGCCAGAGGAGAACACTGTAGCTTTGCAACAGTTTACAGGGCGCTTGTCCCAGGCATGAGGGGCCGAAGGGGAGAAAGCACAAAGGTGTTTGAAAATGTAAGAAGTGGGTGACAGAGACTATCATGGGCCGATTGAAAGGTCGACTCCCACCTCCGATACCGAATGAGACATGACAGGGACAGTGGGGATAGGCTGTGAAGGGCCTTGACCTTAAGCAACCTATGTCTTGGTGGGATGTATAAACAGGGAAATCTCGAGTAGAAGCAGGGAGATTATTTTACTCCTGTATTTGGCACTGCTGCTGGAATCCTGTGTGCAGTTCTGGTGCCCACAATTCACAAGAAGGATGTTGAAAAATTGGAGAGGGCCAGGAGCATGAATAAAGAATTAGAAAACATACGTTATAGTAAGAGACTCAAAGACTTTCTATTTAAGCTTAAAGAGAAGGTGAAGGGAAGACTTGATTACAGCCTATAATTATATAGGGAACAATATTTAATAATGGGCTCTTCAGTCTAGCAGAGAAAGGTCGAACACAATCTAATGGCTGGAAGTAGAAGCTAGGCAATTTCAGACTGGAAATAAGGTGTAAATTTAAAACAAAGTAATTAACCATTAGAACAATTTACCAATGGTCATAATGGATTCTCCATCACTGAATTTTTAAATAAAGATCGGATATTTTTCTAAAAGACCTGCTCTTGGAATTACTTGGGTCAGGTCTCTGGCCTGTGTTAAGACAGAAGGTCAGACTAGACGACCACAGTGGTCTCTTTTGGTCTTGTAATCCATGCAATTGCTCTGGTTTCAGAGCCTGCAGACAAACAATAGTTTTGAGAGGTGCGAACTACTTAATCATGTAAATGGGTTGTTGATTCTGAAACCTAATGACAACTGTGTGCAAATACTATCAACTGTATGGATTAGAGCATGAGTTCCGTGTCACATGGAAGACACAGGAAGAAACTGTCTCACTCCACTCAGCACTGGTGTGGCTTACGCTGGAGTAACACATCCCGTATGGGACACCTCGCTTTAAGAAACATGTGGACTAAATGGAGAGAGTCCAGAGGAGAGCAACAAAAATGCTCAAAAGTTTAGCAAACCTGACCTATGAAGATTGGGCATGTTTAGTCTGGGGACCTGTAACAGTCCTCAAACATGTTAAGGACTGTTATAAGGATCAACTGTTCTCCATGTCTGTTGTAGTCATTTAGATGGAATACAGGGGCCCAAAGAGTCCAAGGTGTTAACATGATTCTGTTACTCTCCAACAGTGTAAAACAAGGTTCGGGGTTTGGTACTCAGATCTCAGCCTGCTTATACTATGGTGCAAACACCATTCAAAATCACTAACTGCACTAACTTTAAGAAAAATGCAAAGCTTTAAGTAAGGCTTTCATTTTAACACCCCTCCCTCTTTCCTTTGAGCTGGAGTTTTTAAAAGGACCCTCCCCCCACCTCAGCTGACAGTCTTCTAGATGGCATTAAAGATGGCCAGAACTGTCCTTTTGGGGAAAAGAGACACTAATTGAAATGGACTGGAGCTGGCGTTGTTGTTATTATTCAAGTCCAATCCTGCTTTCCAGAAAACCAAACAAGACGAGCACACTCAAGGTGAAAGGAAAGAACAGCAAAAGAGAGACAATGCAGCTGGCTCTTCGGTGGAGCCTTGCTGCAGAACAAACACAAGACCACACAATGTGCCTATCAGTCACTCTGAGACCTGGCAAACTTGTGCCAGCAGTAGGCATTTTAGAGCATTGCACTTTGCATATTTTGCAACAGTAGTGTAAGCTGTCCTTGCAATCACAGGCTCTTGGTCATCTAAGCCAGCCTCTTCTTAGACAGAAGGAAAAAGGGGACAGAGGCAGGGAAGAGAGGAAATAAGGTAGGGAAGGGAAAAGACATATTGGGAGAAAGACGAAGTCTCACAATCCAGGTGCTGTTTGGGATTTAGTTGGAGCTGGCAGAGGTGGTGGTCCCTCTCCCTGGTCTGGTGTTGGATCATATTAAAGAAGTTCTGTATTAAAATCACAAATGAGTTTGATTTCCCCATAGTTTAAATTCCAGGGTATTACTAATTAAGAGGTCTCTTAGTTTTTGGTACTGTTTCTCTCCCTCTATGTGTGAAACTTGCAAGCTGCTAATTGTGTTAGTACATTCTAAGACAGTCTGTTCTCAAAGCAATTCTTTGTAACAACAACTACTCTCACAGAGAGAGACTCAAAGCAATACTCTGTAACAACAGAAACAGCACCCAGAGACTCCCCGCCCTTTTGTTGTATTCATCTCGCTTTGTTAACAATTGTGATTAAAATAGAGATAGAGGATGTATGTGGATGGATGGTTGGTGTGGATAATAACTGAATGATCAGGGAGGTGCCAGCCTAAGAATCCAGTGTCCATCGGCTGAAGAAGGCATCAAGTGGAAATAACCAGAGGACCCCCGGAGGGCAGACTGGAATCCACCCAACAGCCTCAAGAATGGGAGAACCAAAGAACAAGATAACATCTGGCAGCACGGAACCATCAGGAACGTGCCATCTGCTGATTGATTCAGCAACAGCATGATGAAGCAATTCCCATAGACTGGCATAGGAAGAAATTCCTATAAAAATGGACTCTAGAAAGTGAGAACTTTGGGGTCTGATTCTGCAAACCAACTTCCAAGAGCATCAGATGTGCATCTGACAAGGCCCTGCTCCCTCCTCGTGTCCAGGCCACCTGGCCAGTGGCTTGGCATGAGCAACTCTAAGGCTGGTAACTATGATAACAACCTTGCAGAACCTGTGTGTGTGTGTGTGTGTATGAATGAATGTGTGAATAAATATGAGATTGAATGGAATGTTATAGCTATAACTAACTGCTTACTATGATTCTTTCTGTATTCACAATAAATGTGGTATTTTGCCTTTTCCCCTTTAATAAGATCCTGCTGGTTTTTATTTTATTGGTATAACATTTGCCCAGTCAAGACGTCTCTCAGGATTAAGACGAAGAAGGTTCAAGGTCCCGGGAAATAATGGGGTGGCAGCTGCAATGGTGAAACCCATTCCTTTCCCTTCTCTTATCTTTTAGACTGTGTTTACATCCCCTCCTTTCAGTAGCCAGCTTCCCCCCTCTTGTCTTTTGAGGACCCCCAAGGAGGAATGATGGGTGGAATGGCTCCCCCCCCCTCATTTTGTCCACCAATTATGCTTAATTTCTGACACCAATTTGAGTTAACTGATTTTCAGTCCCACACTTCTCTCATTTACTAGGCATGATCTTAACACAGTCCTTGAATTGGATCAGGAGGACTTGGGGTTTGGACTAATTCAATCCATCTCCATTTTTATCTTCTCCCATCAACACTTGTAATAGGTTATCGTGACACTTTTATGAACCTTCACTCGCTTTTCACAGTTGAGCTGACAATTAGGATAAATTTATAGGCCTAATCATCACAACACATCCACTATAGGTAGGACAAATAGTAATAGGCTTAATCTGCAGGAAGAGAGATTTAGGTTAGAGAGTAGGAAAAACTTTTTAACTGTAGGGGTAGTTATGTTCTAAACTAGGCTTTCAAGGGAGGTTATGGGATCTTTGTCATTGGAGGTTTTTAAGAACAGGTTGGACAAACCCCTGTCAGGGATGGTCTAGGTTTATTGGTCCTGATGCAGGGCAGGGGACTGGACTTGACTTCTTGAGGTCCAGTAGTAACCCGGAGGAGGAGGAGAAGATAGAGAAGAGAGGTAGGAAAGAATGCAGGGAAACAAACAGGGTCAGAACTGAAGCAGACTGGTTGATGGGCATATGGGCCCTGTCCACTACTCCAGGGACAGGTTCCCCTAGTGGCCACAAGAAAAGTGGCATAGTCTTGGAGGTGAAGCAGAAGACCGTCTGAGATGGCAGATAGTTTGTCCAGGGAGAGTTTGATACTCTGGCAGGGCAGGGCTACAGTGACCTGGCCAGAGGGCTGTGACAAAAATGGAGCACTCCACAGCCAGTGTCTCTACAGGGCAAACAACCAAATGAGGAGGCACCAGACTGGTAGAGAGCTGATCCCCAGACCTAGATGCAAGGAGCCACCGCACTGGTGAGTGAACCCCGTCACAAGGACAAAATTAAGCGTTCAGTAGGACACCTCTCAGGCCAAGTCTAGGCTACAAGCACCACAGCAGCACAGCTGCAGCACTGTCGCTGTAGTGTGGACACTTCCTCCACTGATGGAAGGAGTTTTATCCATCTCGCTGAGATGCGGTTAGCTAGGTCAGCGGAAGAATTATTGTTGACCTAGCTGCATCTACACTGGGGTTAGGTCAACTTAACCGTGGCGCTCGGGGTGCAAAATTCTTCACAGCCCAGAGCAACTGTTAGGTTTATTTAACTTTTCAACTGTAGACCAGGCCTAAATAGAAGCAGTGAACAGAGCGTTAGCTAGAGCCACTGCAGACAGCTCGCTCCAAGCCAACAGGTCTCAATAATTCTCCTTTTAACAAGCACAGCTCAGAACTCAACACTTCAACAGCAGTTCCCTGAACTTAGTCCTTACCAGCTCTCCTTGTCTCGCACATCTACCATCTCCATTGCTGCATGCTGGGAGACGGCTGTATGAATGTTATGAAATGGATGAAGTATAGTTTCAAGTCCCCCCAAGCCACCCCTCACCACCAAGAGAAATAAATAAAATAAAAATACACACACCTTTCTGGGTTTGGTAGCACACTGTGTATTGTAATATCCCATCACGGCGATATTATCCCCTGTGTAGGACAGGCTCCTAAGAGACAGCTTTTGTTTTTAATATTCAATTTAACAGCCAACGATGGCAAAAGTGTTACAAGGTTAAAATGACAATATTCACAACACGGCACAAGTTGTTTCATAAGGATGTATGCTTGACAGGTCAGATCCTCCCTGGTGGATTGACGAAGCAGCAATGGACCCTGCCGTGTGGAATCAAAGCTGTCAGCGTAGACTGAGCAGGAAAGAGGTCCAGCCATCAGCAGCTCTCTATTCCTTCGCCCCGCATTTCAGTCCAACAATGGAGGGGTAAGGGTAGGGCGAGAGGCTTAAACAGGGAGCCAGGATCAAGGGTGTTGACCCCTCCCTTCACAGACCCAACTCTCTGAGCCATTAGCCAGACAGCGAACCTTGTGATGGAAATAACCGATCAAGTTTTAATACCTTACACCAGTTATCCTGCCACTTTTAGAATGCAAGAAGCCTTTGCTGTTAAACCATTGCAAAGCAGAGGTTGATAATTATGATATATAAATGTCAACGCCCTCCCTCCCCCACCCTCTGCATAACTATTCCCGGAATAAAACATTTAAATACAACTTCATAAATATTAAATCATGAACAAAAAAACCAAAACTGAACTGGTTTCTTTCCTCCTGGTAAAAAAAGGATTTGAGTGAGGAGGGAAGATCAGAAAGCGTGTGTCTAATATAGACGGTTCATCAGGATATGAAGAATAACCTGCTGAGTAGAGGGGAGAAAGAGGGAAATTGCACTAGAGCGGTTTCCCATTGTCACTACACTGATCTTCAAGGTACAGGTCTCATCAGGACATTGCTTGACGTTTAAATCTAGATAAAGAGGTTCCAGACGTTACTCAGAGACCACCGCTTTCCTGCTTGACTAAATGTCTTTGCGTTTGGACACCTGGCTGGCTCTCTGTGAGAAAGGCTGTTCTGCCTTTCAAAGCTCTGTTTGTTTGTTTTTTAAACTAACAGCTTGAACTCTATCCACGTTAAATGTGATTGGAAAAAAAAAAACCCCAAACACTCAGCCCTGATACATCAACTAAAAAACCCCTTCTAAGCCGCTACATTCTTCGGCTTTATTAGCAACGACTGCTAATCGGCATACAAAAAACTCTTGCATATGCAAGAGCAACAATTTGAATTTCTCTATTTTTTAATCTGTGAAAAGGAGGTGGGGGAGGGTCACTGTTTTTAGGGAAAAAAGACTAAGATTCATTTAATTTAAAAAAAAACTTTAGTGAAAATAAAAATCAGTACAACATATGCTCAGCTTTCTAACCATGTGTCTGCAGCTGGTATCTTGGTAAGGACTGCCACAGTCTTATGTACAGCAAATGGCTAAGGTAATACAGCAATGCGTCTTTTCAGCTGATTCTAATAAGCCGCAGCCTTGGAATCAGAGCGCAACACACACTTGTTGAGGCAAAAAAAACCCCAAAATCTGTTGCTCTGCACAGAGACCCAGCAGCCATTTATATGGAGTAGCATTATGGGAATCTCTATTTGGAAGCAGTCAGAGCACTGTGCGCAAAAGGTAACCCTGATGCCAAGGGGTAAGAGACAAGCATAGCTATCAAAAGGGAATTTAGCTATTTAAAAAAAAAAAAAAAAAATGCAGGTTTTACAAGTTGTGTCCCAAGGAGGACACATAATACTGGGAAAAAACCAAGCAGGATCGGTTTGGTCCATTTGCTTAAGAAACACTGAAGGCTTAAAAATGTGCCAGGCACCAAGATCTCCCCAAATCTCTGTTGCTTCTCATTCTGTGGGAGGATGAGAGAATAAAGGGGTCATTTAAAACAGGACAAAGCAACGCAAAAACCTCTCTGACATCTTAAAAGCGTTGCACATTCCAAATCCTTCAAGCACCAAGCCATGATAAAGCACCAAGTCTTGTGGGCAGGTCTGTTCCATGTCACCTTCTCAGGATGATGATGATGATGCAATGTCATAAATGCATTAGAGACTACTGCTCCCAAAATTAGTTTATAGAAAAGACATCCATGATCAATACCTTTCATGTGTGACCAAAAAAAAATGTCGCTCCCCTTTCTGCTTCCCTCTGATGTGGGACATTTTTGGTGGAACACTGATAAAACTATTTTTAAAAAGAATAGATAATTGTTGCAGCCTAAAAGAAACGATATGACTGAATTCAAGAAACTTAAATTAATATAAAAACCAAACACCATGTTGATCTGTTGCAAAAACTGTTCCAACAAGGCTCCAATGTCCATTTCCCCTGGTGCTCTTCAGAGTTGACCTTTGTTCTTGCAAGGTCTGTGATGTCCTCAATCCTAGGTAACCAACTCCCCCAAAGCCAGTTCCTTTTCTCCAGAGGACTCTGGCCTGCATGGAGCAGCTCCTGCTCCTCCTTGGAGATGAGAAGCCTTGCTCCTGCCACTATTCGAAGAGAGGACAGCAGCAGAAAAACCAGATGCAACCAGCCACAGGTTGAGGGCTCTTTTTCAGAAGAGGAGGTTGCTCTGGGCTCAGTCATTGTTAATACTATGACACTAAGTATGTCCCAAGCCTTCCACCTTCTATGGATTCTGTCCGGATAAGATTTCTAGGATCAGCCGCAGGGGCTGAATGTTTGTCAGACTCTACGGCCCACGCAGAGTACAGAGAAATCTTCTGCTCACATCACAACTGTCCCTCTGTTATTTCACTGTAAAGAGAAAAATCAATAGGTAGAATATTCAGGAAGGTTTTCTAAGCAGTCTGAGTCAGTTTCTTCCTTGGTGAAAGGTGCTGGATTGCGAAGAGACAAGTCCAGTGGCAATGCAAAGCCTCACTGACATTTCAAAAACTAGTCTCTGAACAGGCACCACCACTCTGTGCTAACGTGAGTGTCTTCAAGCGCTTCCTTCCTGTCCTTGAGTAGTTAGGGCAGTGGTTCTCAACCTATTTACCACTGTGGGCCACATGCAACACTACCTCTATGGCTCTGAGGATGCCACATGGGCTGCAGCTCTGTGCTGACTGGGCTGCAAGTTGAGAACCACTGATCTAGGGCCTAGCAATTCTTGGCCTCTCCGAGGCAGACACTGTATTAAAGGAGGCTGTCTAGATAGGTCATAGGTTTGGTCTACACTTGACTGTGGTTTTATATGTCCCAAATCATGCTGGTGGTTCACTTTCAGCTTGGACAAGCAACTGGGACCCAGGAGCCCTGGTTCTATTCTCCGTTTTTCCATAGACCTGCTTTGGGCATGTCAGCTCTGCACCTCAATTTCCCCTCCCACTCCACGTGCTCTCTGGTGCAGAGTCTCACTAGATGTCTGCGTAGCATGCAGCACAATTAGGGTCCAATCTCAGTTGGGGCCATTGGTATCAAAGAAACGAAGTAATTAATTGAGTTAGTCTGTTGCATTTCGGGAGGCTCACACCCCAAGCACAAAACACCTGCATTTCCACCACCACAGGGGAATATTTCAATTAAATGCCAAACGAAACCTTTTTTTTAAAGCTGCGACTAAAACTGCCCGACAGAGCCCTTCTTGCACTTATGGAAATGCAGGCACTTACAAAGCTTATCTCCGTCTCTGGTACGTCTTCAAAATGTTCTGTCAGTTCTGAGGAGCGTTCTGTTACCAAAGGCCCTGCGGAGCCACTGGGGGAAACAGAAAAAGGGCACCTATAAAGCTGTTTCTTCTAAATAAGCCTTCAAAATTCTTTGTGTTCCTTTGGGTTTCCTAATACGCCCACAGTAATATCCAAGTGATGTATAAAGCATCTCTTAGCCACACGTGAGATGTTCCTGACTCATTGGCCACCTTGGCATGTGTACTTGAAAAGATCGCACCAGGAAAAAAAAAAGAGACTCCACCCCGAAGTGACTCTGCCAGTCTGGAATCCAGGTTTCCCCTCCCTGCCTCACAAGAGAGCTGTGATGTGTTACTGTCTCTCCGGGGAAGACTGCTCCTTTCCCACATTTTACATGGGTACTCCAGAGATTTTTATTCAAACAAGAACTGCACTCATCACAGACTCAAACTAAGGGGAGTTTCAGGCAAGCAGGTGGGGCCCACCACTGGGTGGTGACTCATTTAGGGAAATGCAAAGAAAGGCCAATTTACGTCATGTTTCCATTCCACAAACATTCCATCCCTAGTGTTTACACAGTTGGAACAGTCACCTTCCCTCCCCTGGTTTTAATTGCTCTGTTTATTGTGTAAACGTGGATCTTAAACACTAGATGAGAACGCTTATGGTTCAGATAAACCAATGGCTCTTCTTTACAAGCACAGTGGTTTTCAACCTTCTTTCATTTGTGGACCCCTAAAAAATTTCAAATGGAGGCACAGACCCCTTTGGAAATCTTAGTCTGCGGATCCCTAGGGGTCTGCGGACCACAGCTTGAAAACTCCTGCCCTAGCACACAGTTGGAATGTAAATAAATACTCCTAGCTGGAAGCCATTTCAAAGAGTCGATAAAATGACATAATGGGCTAGAACAGTGTTTCTCAACCTTTTCAAAATGGCAATCCCTTATTCAAAGTCAAAAATTTTCATTGTCCCCTAACATTTACAATAAAATAAGCAGTTGCACCAATGTTAAGTCTCTAATTTGCATGTGTGTTTCAAGAGGCTGACAAGATCTGACCTTGAAAAGGGCCAGGGTGCATGGGGAGTCGGGGAGAGAGAGTTTCTTTGTTTTAAATTGTAATTTTGTCATGCATTGCGACCCCAATGATTGCCTTCTGGGGCTGGCGATGCACTGGTTTCCAAATCGGGCCTTCCCACCCCTCCCACTTAGCAACACAGGACAGGCAGTGTGGTCATGATCTCCTGACTCCACTTCACAACCCAAAGGTTGAGAATCCATGAAGTAGATAAAGGGAAAGTTCAACCTGGTGAGCATGGATGTCACACCGTACCGTGCATTACACAGGCCAGGAGACGCTAGTCACGTTACAGTCACTGTCTTAAAGAACAGGTTTCAGAGTAACAGCCGTGTTAGTCTGTATTCGCAAAAAGAAAAGGAGTACTTGTGGCACCTTAGAGACTAACCAATTTATTTGAGCATGAGCTTTCGTGAGCTACAGCTCACTTCATCGGCATGTTGTGACGGCATAAGGAAAGCCACATGCTTCTGAAGTTGAAGGCACTTTGGTTTATGCTGCTAATGCACCCAGGGCTTGTTTGCTTCCAGCAGGCTACACCTTGTCATCTGGTGCTGCGTGCATCATTGGCAGGGTATGAAATGTATAGAGCAGTCTTCCACCCATTCAGCACATGAAAAGTGGTCACCATGCAAAGCTAGGACCTCTGCTCAATAATCTTCTGTTCACTCATATTCAGCAGACTGGAGACACTGGAGTCCTTGTGTTTGGACACAGAGGGTACCACACATTTTTCCTGCCTAGATTAAGCCTCACCTATTTGAGTGGTTACTCGGGGCTGAACTAGCTACATCCTCTGCTGAGCTTTCTGAGCTGTGAACTTCCAGTCCCACTGACCTACACAGAGATTAAAAGGAGAGACCCTCAGCTGGTGAATACAACACTCCAGACACTGATTTTACAAAGAGGGGAAAGTCTGGTGATAACCCACATAAAGCTTGTGTTTTAAAATTAAGAAATGATATCCTAATTTTAAGGTCATTTATTTAGTGCCACAGAATCCAGCAAAGGGATGAAGAGAAATCCCCCACCTAAAGCCATGAGGAAGGTCAACCTATGGAACTCAGTGCCACAGGATGCCAATGAAACACTATGGCTGAATAATTTATACTTTATTTAGCTGCACAGTTCAGGGATCTCAAAGTACTTCACAAACAATATGAGAGTCAATGGCAGAGCTGGGTCTAGATACACAGGGGAGTCCTAACTTCCAGCCCCATGCTTTTCTGGACTGACCCCTCTCTTCATTTGAGGTTATACAGCATATAAGCTGACCCCCACGTCTCTCAGGGAGACATTCTCCTTCCCACTGCACAACACTGCAACTTTCTTTGAAGCACCAGGTATTGGTTACAGCAAAAGGCAGGACACCAGACTGAATGGCTCAGTGGCTCGATTCAGCATGGCAAGCCTACTCTGCCGTCAGTGCTGGCCCGGGGCACTCCGTACATAAAGCTGTGCAGGGGCAGCTACATATCAGTGGCAGGCACCAGGGGGTTTGCTTTATCCCTCACAAAGGCAGGCAGGATTTGCTGCAAGCACACGCTAACAGCGTGGTATTGCTTACAGAGCTCTGAGGGGCGCATTGTCTTCAGTGCAGACTGGGCACCGTTCACAGAGGCATATAGCAGCACTCCACAGCAGAGGAAGCGGCTGTGCTGCAAACCAGAGACTGGAGTAGTTCTTTCAACCTGGTATTGCAAAATAGGGGGCCCATCCCCTTGTGTTTAGAACTTAAGTACCGAGCAAATTAGTGCCTTTCCTGACTAGGTCTTCACCCTCACCTATTGGAGCGGAAGCTGAGAATTGTTCTAATTGTAGAGTTTTCAGACACGTGAACTTGAACTCCCACTGACCTACACAGAGATTACAAAGGTGAAACTTCACACTGAGTGGTAAATACAAAGCCACAGGCTTGCTGACTCTATAGAGAAGGAGAAACTCTGGTTTAATTCCATGTAAACAATTACTATAGTTATGAAGCTACCTCAGTGCTAGTATATTAATACAGTGCCCTGGAATTTGAACACAAGACCAAGACCCTTGCTCTAGCAATCTGTCCTCACTTGTATCTATGGGAGGTTAGAGAAAAGTAATTGCCTCTCATGATTGCTTGCAGGGGTCAGGAAGGAACTGCTTTCTCCATGCGTAGTGTTGCCCCATTGGCCAAGTGTATTAATGGATGGGTGCGGGAGGGAAGATGTTTCCCTCCCTTAAAATCAATAAATGTTCACAGGATTCCAGATTTGATGGACCAGCGGGATTAACCCAGCAGGGCAAATCCTATAGATGCTGGGAATATTATGTCATGCAAGGACAACACCAGACCTTGAAGGCACTTATCGTTCCGCCTTCTGGCTTACAGCAGCCTTAGTGCATATGTAACTTGGTGCAAGCACCCACTGTGTTACATGGTATTACATTACATATGACGAATTCCCAATATGCAGAGCACTTATAGCCTCTGAACAGTAAAGGGGCACATGGCAAGTTGGTCAAGTGGTCCTACTAAAAACAGGCTACTAAGTACTTCATCTACAGGCAGATGAAGTCAAAATTCTGTTTAGAACTGAAGAGGTTTCAGGCAAAGCACGATCCTCGCCCTCACCTATTTGAGCAGATGACAGGAGCTGTTCTAGCCAAATCCTTTGGTGGGGTTTCAGATTTGTGAACTTGCACTCCCACTGACCTAAGCAGAAATTAAAGGAGAGACACCCTCAGTGGTGAGTCAAGAAAAAACCTCAGACATGCTGACTTTATTGAAAAGGAGAAGATCTGGTTTAGGATCCCTATAAAGAAGTGTGTCGGAGATGGGCAAATTATAAATTTATAATCCAGTTCTGGCCCACTGGTTTGGACTGGGTTTGTGACATTCTGCAGTCAATGGACTATGATTAATGAGGACAGAATGTTTCTGATCATTTGTGATATGAGAAATGAGCATCAGAGCAGCTGTGTGCTTCCATGACCCAGACTGCCCCCCTCTTACAGCCCCTCCTATTCTCTACCATTCTTACCCCTTTTGCAACAAACAAAAGATTCAAGGGGGTCCTTTCATTGCTTCCTTACAGCTGTCTATGCACATTCATCTCCTAGCAGATGCACTTTTGAAATGCATTTTCTTTTGGCCTCATTTTCAGAGATGTTAAGCACCTATAATTCTACTGGAATCCATGAGAGCTGCAAGAGCTCAACACCTCTGGAAAAAAAAAAATCAAGTAAATTCTGTCGATCCTGCTTGCTACTTGCTCATGTTCTCCTGCATGTCTTTTTTTTTTTTAAGTGACATTTCACCAGATCACCTACTGTAAAAGATTTCAAACGATCAAGTAAAAAACCAAAGCTGCTACAGTTCAAGCAAGGAGCTAGAAGGCCAACAAGACTCACCACCTTACAAAGCAGAGGATGCAACACTGCCTTGGTCTTCAAACACAACACTGCATGTTAATGGTGTTACAATGACCCCTTGCATCTGGTACTGAACCGGTCTGGCATGTGTCGACTGCTCAAAAGACATGTAGTTTGAAAAGCATACCAAAAAACAAACACTCCATGAAAGCAGCAGGCATCTGCCCTGTGACTGATGTGATTGAAAGCAGAGTATCCCAGCCTGCAGACAGCAGTGCCCTCCCACGCACGGTTGTGATTAACGGAGAGGTACCTGTTGGCTGGAGAGTTAAGGCCTCCGCTGCCCAATGAAGAAGTGGACAAGGTTGTTGCTATGGAATCACTGTTAGCTTCGTCTACTGGAGGAGTTCTGGGAAGGAGATCAGGGCGACCAAGATGGGAACCTGTGGGAAGAGCAGAGCAGATAGCAACATAATGAACAGCATCCCCTGGCATCAGCAGCAATAACTAATCATTTGCCAAGTTCTTCTGTAGCCAATGCTGCTTCACGTTACAGAAAGTCATCATGCAGGAAACTACACAACAGAATGGTCCAGTCCAGCACATTTGGTATCCATTCTCAGTGAATCCAGCTCTTTGTGATACAGTCTCTGTACCAACATTTCCACTAACACGCTGGCAGGGCATGATCCATAGGGAAGGAGATCAAAGCTCAGGACATCACTTAGGCCAATTACATAGGACTTACCATACTGGATCGGACCAGAGGTCCAATCAGTCCAGTATTCTGTCTTTATACAAATCAGTACTAGATGCTTCAGAGGATGGGGTAACAACGCTGCTGACATGGGATAATCCACCCAGACCACATTAGGTCTCCTCCTGACCTCTAAGATAGTCTTAAACCCTGAAGGCTGAGGTTTAAAGTCCCTTCCAGAATTTGTTACGATAAGAATATCCAGTTGTAATTCATATAAATGTCCAATCTCTTTTTGCTTCTTGCTAAATTAGTTCTTGATCTCATTCACTTCCTGTAGCAGTGAGTGCTACTGGCAAAGTATATATTATGTGGAAAAAAAGTCTCTTTACTGTTCCACCATTAATGCACCACAATGTTGGCAGGTCCCCAGTGGGCTGAGAGACGTTTCATGAAAGTCTGACAACTCCTCTAGGCCTGCTGAAGACCCCTCAGAATGCCACACCCCTTGAACTACGCAATATATTAATGGCTGCATCCGAGTCCTGGTAGCTGCGATTAGATCTGTGATCCCAGGATAGTGCTCTAGCAAGCTTGCAGACTCGGACAGCGTGTACTGAATGTCCCCACAGTCTCACCAGTGGAGGTCTTGGATCACAAAAATCTGGGCTGAACCAAGCTTCTTTTGCTGTTCTTTTTTTAAAAGGAAAGCAATTCCTGTCATCTGGGTTTTCTAGTATAGGCACCAACCTTGCTCCACATCTGCTTCTGCCGTTACTTGCGCTTTAGTTTCACACGATGAATGGTAAGGGGCTCCGCCTTGACCCGTCCTCCGAGGAATGGTTGTGCCAGACCGGCTCTTTTTAGAAGGAGAAAGTTTTACTTAAAGACAAAAGCAAAGAAAGATCTTACTTAATATCACGTTTTCCAGAAACAAAACCTTACATAGCAACATCCACAACCTTCCCCATTATTTAATGAGAAAGTGTTGCACTCTGAAGAAAGCTGATGGATTAAAGACCCTGCCCTAGGAGTTGTCAGTCACATTCTGCAGGGCAGGAAGATATAACAGTAACCCTGACACAGCACAAGTTTCCTACTGATCAGACGCACCTCCATTCATTCTCTCCCTGACTATGGCAGCCTCCCAGGAACCCACCTGTGAAGAGATACTTACATGGTATTTTCTTGAATGCAATGTTGCACATGAATCGTTGAAACCTTTCTGCATAGAAGCTGGGCCTATGCACAGACACAGTGTCCTAAAAACATCCAAGGGACAAAAGTTACACATGTAACTATAGTTCTAAGACAACATGGATTTCTTTTAGAGTAGGTTTACATTTGGAACAAGTATGGTCACGCTATATTAAAAGCATCTTTATAAATGATGAACAAACAATAAAGTGATTAATAGCTGCTGAAAGCATGAGTCGTATGTGTTATAAAGACATCAGTAGAAGTTGTTATAGATGGTTATAAGCAAGCCACTAACTTGGACTAAATTTATTGCATTTATTAACATCTATCAATAATTTGTTGATCTTTATAAACGTACCTTTACTATAAGGTCTGACCATAGATTCTACTTTAAAATACATATTTCTGCACACACAACTATCTGTTTGATGGGACACCTGGTTTGAAAATACTGCTATCAGGTAATTTAAGAGTCCCAGGATAAAATTCTTGCTACATACCCCATCGTGCACCAATGCTTTCCATGAGTGCTCCAATTTCTTAACGAATCTGAGAAGTGAGATTTGAAAGCAGTGAACAGACCATAGTAATTTTCACATTTAGGCTTTGCAATCACTATTAGTAAGTTACGTTCATTGCTGAAGTTTGGCTTCTTAACATTGACAGATACAACAGAAATGCACCTTTTTCCTAAAGCCAAAGTAATTTACAGACCTAGTTAAAAGAATCTAAAAACATTCAGTAGCAGTTTTATTCTTTTAGGGGGCAATTTTAGGAGGCACTGATGGCAGGGAGAGAACGCCCATTGACTTCTAATGATAAATGTAAAAAAGATCTCAAACTGAAAAAAAAAAAAAGTTAGCTAGAATTTCAAGCTAGCTGGAACTAGGGGTGTGGTAGCACCCCTGGGCTTGAGGTGGTTTCCACCATACACAGGGTTTACAGTTTGGTTCAATGGCTCTTAGCACCCTCACTGTACAAATTGTTCCAGCACCCCTGGCTATGCACCAACTCGACACCAACACTACAAACATCTAAGCAAAGTCATAAAACTATTTTTCATTCCAGACACTATGGCAATTTTAACCTACCACCTATTTTTCTCAGCCACTTCCTGCACACTCCCTTCAGCATAATCACCAAGTCTAAGAAAAACCTGCCCTGTAAGAGCAAGCCTGTACTCTGACACTGAATAAACGAGGGATACAAGGTCCAGAGGAGCATGCGGGGATTTCAGTTTATGAAAAACATCAAGAAAATGGGGCAAGAAAACTACAAAGTCTTCAGTAAACAAGCCAGAGAGTCTCAGACTGTTGCAACCAAACAGGGCCAATTTTATTACTGGAGGTTTATTTTATCCACTACTGTCAACATATAGGTGTCACGTAAAGGCTCTTACCTGTAGGACTGTAGCACATCAATAATACCAATATATAAAAGCAGCCTTTCCCCCTTTGAATTTCGGGCTGGAATGCCTCCCATTCTAGAAAACAAAAACAGGAAGCATGAGATTTGCAGGCTTTACCCTGATCAAAGCAGTTTTCACTCTACACAACTAAGCCTTACATGGGTTAAATGTTAAGCGGATTAACGAGTGGCAACATGCACCTACTGCTGAGCTGACAAACTCTAGAGAAGACAAATCAGAGCTAAATGCTAAGTCAGTAAGTTACCAAAACATAACATGAGTTTATCCCTGTTTTCTGTACATTGTCTATTTTACTGAAACTGTGGGCTGGTTAATTGATAACTGTCCACTTTGAGAAGAATCCAAGAAACCTGGAGTATCTGGTGCTGGCCACTCAGAGACAGGAGCTCAGGTCTGATCCGCTACAGCAATTCCTACGATCCCTGGAGGCGATACTTAATATTTAGCTGTTTGAGTACAGCTTCCAGGTGTGGTACAGACACATTAATCCTCACACATCCCAGTGAGGCAGGCAAGCAGAGGCACAAAGGACTTAAGTGACATGCTCATGATAAGGAACTGAAACCAGAACTCAGGACTCCTGAATCCCAAGCCTCAGGCTCAGCCCTACATCATTGGTACCTAAAATCACACCTTCCTTATCAATCCTTGAATTTTACCGCATCTGCTCTAAGTATGAATTGGCCATGTTAATTTGAACAATCAACCCAGACATACTGGTCGTCAGTCTCTATAGTGCCACCTCGCCGGGCTTCTCCTCGGATAGACTCCATAGCCGTGGAGTAGAGAGCTTTCTGGGTAGCTGGCCTTCGCGTGTCCGACTGGGCCGTCCCATCCATTATCGCACGCTCTCTCTGTGCCTGATCAATGTTATGGACGGCCACAAGCAAACTATAATCCATGATTTTAAAACTCTGCAGAACCTGGACGGAAACAAAGTCAATATGACATCATTTACGTTTTGCAAGCTACATGAATGGTTAAACTATTCCAGTTTTATGCATGCACTGAGTATTTTTGCTTAGTGTTCTGAAAATACCAAGGGGATGGCCTCTATATAAACACTCAGTGATCTTCACCCACAGATATCAATGAGCAGCTTTACAAAGGAAGGTAAAATATCAGTATCTTTCTTCTACAGACAGGGCAACTGGGAAAATGATTTGTGCAGGGCTGCACATCAGATCACTTGCAGGCACAGAACTCAGGTCCTCTGACTCTCCGTCCGGTGTCCTACCTGCTGGACCACACAGCTGCTCTAAAACTAGGACTCCTCCTACTGTAAAAGTAGTAAGACATTATTGGGTGGCAGGGCATAAATTGGACTGCTCAGGGGACGGGGGAGGGGAGACTGCACCGTACCACTCTAGATTACTGATTTGAATTTTACCCAACTTAGAAACATCTGAACATGCAAAAGGAGTTTGTGGTCTGTCCCGTTCCCAGTGGACATCATCACACAAATGCCAACCAATTAGCCCTGTAGCTGGCAGTCATGGCAGAGGTGCCAAAGATTGAATGTATCACGGTAGCTGAGTTCCCTGGGTCAGAATTGAGTTATACAGGGAGGGCAGTGTTTGGAGGGCGTAACTGCACTGCAGCTGCCTGGGCAGTGCCTTTCTGGGGGACAGAGGACTCAATTCTAGCATCTTTCACTTAAAAACTGCACTGCAGAATTATCCAGACTGTAGACACACAAAGAAAAAAAACAAACAAAACAAAAAACAGGGCAAATGCCAGGCCTAAGAAGCTTTAGAGTGACCTTGGGGTACACACATTTCGAAAGGCATGAAGTAATCCACAGAGAAGGGGGGAAAAATTGGTCTCAATTCAGCTCATCTCACCCTTCACTCACCAAACAATCTCTCTGCAGCGTTTTGCACAAGGCATTGTACATATCAGAGTCTAGGAACAGGCCATCGGGGATGTCCTGCATAAAATCCAGGTCTTTGTATGTCGGGAAGACTTTTTCCCGCTCCTTCTGCGATGCTCGACGCTTATAGGTGGAGCCTTTCAAGTCATACTTCAGGTGCATTTTCACAGAGCGGGGCAGCAAGTTGTTCATCACTACGATGCGGATGTTCTTCCCTCCAGCCTGCACGCAGTACAGACCATAGAACTTAGGCAGCAGCGTCCGAGGATTCTGATTCAAGTTCTAAATGTCCAAAGACAGAAGACATAACTTCAGAGTCCAGGTGACTCCCTACATTCAGAGTGGCTAGCTATTTGCTCTTAACCGGTGTATCTGAATCAAAGCAACCTTGTCTGGGATCCAAAGTGATTATCAGCAAAGCAATGAATCAGGGATGGGTGAACTTGGGGCATAGATTGGTAACTCTAGGGTAAGAAATGTTTTCTCTGCAAACCTGAACTCATCAGATGCAGCTTTTGCATAAAGAAGGAATTTGCACCTTCATCCACACAATTATCTGCCAGAGGCGATCTGTGGCAGCCAGCAGGGCAAAGGAGGATTTTTGTGCTTAGTCTTTTAGTTTGCCACTCCCTCCACAAGCTAGGCTCTTGCCAGATCTAATGCTAAGCAGGATAAGGGTGGGTGCATACTGGAATAAGAGATCCCTATAACTCTGGTGGTTGCAGAAACTAGCATTGGTCCAGTTTCCCGGCCTAGTAATATGGGCAAAGTGCTGGTGGTGCCATGGGTAGGTAAGAAGAGGTCTTAACCAATGCATGTATTAAGAATCCCATGGCACTTTTCTAAGCCAGGGACATGAACTCCATTAACCTGTTCAAATTCCCACTCAGGGAGGCAGTTAATAAAGCACTCTGGGACCATCTGCCATCTCTAGTGGGATTAGGTATATATTGTATGTTGGGGTTGGATCTGATTTTGTTCTAGGACTAGCAGGGCCCATTTATCTATTTATGATCACATTTTTAGTCTCTTTAGACAGACACTCAGAGGCCCTGGAATATGGGCATGTTAAATTTAAATAACAAAGTAGCGTTGGTTGGGCAGCACTGATGGAACAAAGAGAATGGCCCAGAAGGGGGGAAAGGAAATAAGGAACTTTGCTAGTCTTTGCATATCATGAGTATGAGCTTCTTGCACAAAACTTGACTGAGCAGACGCACACATTCAACCACACACAATCTAGCAGTGCAAGCCTGAATGCTAGGCAGGTCCCTTTCAGGGAGACGGGCACTCTTCAAAACAACCAAAATGAGAAGGTCTGGTGCAAACCTTCCTGTGCCGGCCCAAAGAGCTCCAGCAGCCTCTATAAGTCACATGCAGGAGGGTGTATCAGTATTAGCCAGCAGAGGCAAAATGCAGTTGACCAACTCAAAGGGCTCAGGTCCAGATTTTCAGAAGTCCTGAGCATCTACCCCTGCAGCAAATGGGAGTGGAGTGTGCTCAGCATCTCTGAAAATACGGCCTTGAAACCAGTTGTAAATCCGCCGCCCCGCATGTGACCTGCCAGTTACGACGATATTCTCAAGTTTATGCTGTCAGAGAAACATCATTACAACCCACGCAGAAAGGTCACCCAAGCAACTTACCATATAGTAACCCGGCAGCAGCTTTTGCAAGAACTCTGCTTCTTTGTGCTGAACTGTTTTAATGATAAACTCGTCATCACTGGATACATAGAAGAGGGAACCACTGGCCCCGGAGTTGGAGAGCTCAATGAGTGGCTCACTGCAGAGCGAGTACTGAAGGGGGGTGGGGTGGGGGGTGGGTTTGAATTAAAAAGCAAAAGCGTAAGATAAACAGGTAACAAAGCACAGGCATCTTTATCGAAGCTTTAGCTAAAGGGTCAACTTGAGTGTCTGAGTACGTGTGTTCTAACCCACGAAAGCTTATGCCCAAATACATTTGTTAGTCGCTAATGTGCCACAAGGATTCCTCGTTAATTTTTTTTTTAGAGATGGCGTCGTTACACATCCGCACAGGCGCCTTTGCAAAGCACTTTGAGCAACCCCAGTGAACAGCAGCATCATATTTTGCCCACAAAAACAGATAAGTATACAATTCAGTATATAGACTGGTTAGTAGTTCATTAAGTTAGATAAACTAGAGATGTTTTATGAGAATAGCAAGTCATGGCACAGCTTTTAGAGTTGGGGAAGCATCCAGCATGACTGTCTCTGGAATCCGTGGCCCTCAGGTTAATGCTTTCTCATGTCCATAACTTTGTGCTAGAACATGTCTTGTTTGGAGAGATTACAGGTAGGCATGGAGATGTAGTTATAAGACTGTGATGTCTCAGCAGCTCTGCTCCCTCCCTCCCTCCCTCCAGGTTTCTCGCAATTAGTAGTAATTTGTATTAGCACAGCACCTAGGAGCTCTAGTCAAAGACGAGGACCCCGCTGGGCTACTGCAGTCGCTTGCTACGTAAAGGAATGGTTTGGTTCCTTCCTGAAACTACTGGCCCATTGACCAGCTACGGGGCAACATATTCTGGCCAACCAAGGGGCCCTATAAGCAAGGATCACACCTCATTTGAATAAAATAGAGGTAAGAACTGCTGCATCCTGCTCCAATACAGTGGCACAATTGCAGAGATTACCTGGCCCAGTGTGCACAACTCCATTTTGATTCTAGTAGCCCGATCTCCACATCAAAGATGGGATCTGCACAATAGAATTCTGTGGGCTGTATTTGGCCCTGTGAATTCTGGGGGCTGCAGGTGCCGCTTTGGCCACCCAAGATTAAAGCAGTGGTTTCAAGGGAGCCTACAGTGGGTCCAGGCTAGGAGAGTCTCATGTGAGGGTGCCGGAGATGCACAATCAGGATGGAATTGGTACAGGACCCAGTATGGACGTTCAGAATACGCTGCTGCGAATCTGACAGTCAGACCAGGCAAGTCTCATTAGCTCCACTCAAGAACATAAGGCAATAATCATCAGAAGGGTCAAGAGATCCCAACAAGGATAAATACTGATCTGCCCACATTGGGGATCAGGCTGATGGCTGTAAGTGCAGACCTGGCCAAGGGCTTTTTCTTGGTAAACTTTAATTAAATAAAGGCAAACCCCAAGAAAGGGGGCGAAGCTGAGACAACATCCATTGGTGTGTGCACAGTGTTAGGAGTGGGACTGGATAGAGGCCATTTATACTGGGGAAGAAGGGAAAAATACTAGTTATCAAGTATGACAAATAAAACTGGCTTCCCCAGTGACTTACCAGATAGTCATCTGGCCGTATTCCAAACAGTTCACGGAAGTAGCGAAATGCTACAGGAGCATACGTTTTAAACCGGAAGTCATTGTAGTGATGAGCTGGGGTCAGGTTACTCCCTTCGCTGTGGGGGAAGGGAACAGATGGTTAGAAATCCACACAGTACTTTTAAAGGCCTCTTTTAAAATAAAGAAGGACCACCCCAAGACAATTTTCTACAACACCTTAAATCAGTGATTCTCAACCTATTTACCATTGTGGGCTGCATCCAATACTACCTGTATGGCCCTGAGGATGTCACATGGGCTGCAGCTCTGTGCTGATTGGGCTGCAAGCGGTGGGCTGCAGGTTGAGAACCACGGCCTTAAATTCTCTTTCATTAACCCTCGCATACCTCAGAGCTCCAGCAGGTATTTTTCTATCATATATAATGCAAGAACAATCATTGTTGAACGCTTGCTCTAATGGAAAGGTTGAGTAATACCTAAAATTAAGGGCTGAGTTGCATTCTGTTGTGTGGTTGCCATATCAACAAGTGCAGAACTAGCCACTATACTATTGTGTGCTTTAGAGACGCCTGTACATGTCTTAAGGAGCTGATTTGGAATCAGTGTTGCTTTCTTCTCTTAACTCCCAAACATAGTAAAGTAACACTACTACCTCATCATAACCCACAGGAAGACCCATCTCAGAGTGGATAACCCTAAGTAAAAGCATTTCACAGAGCAGCAAGCAAGCTCTCACCTTGGGAAGAAAATACTTTCTACTACATAGAAGTCTTGCATGAGAACATCTCGCTCCGGTTTGGTGCTCAGGCTTCCTACTGTGTGGGTGATGCCCAGTTGAATGGCACCTTTCAAGGCCGATGAGGTAGTCTGGAGGGGAAAAGGAAACAGGAAGTCAAACAGAACGGGTTAAATGGATGACTGTCTTAGAACAAAAAATCTGCTCCAATTTAAACTAACATCCTTCCAGCAGGCACTAGATGGTATTTCGTACCCATAAATCCCGGTTTCCTTTCTTTGCTTTTCTCTAGCTGGCTAACTTAGTCTTTGGCTGCTTTCTTTCATGTCAATCTGCTTGATGGGAAACATACAACTTATCACTGTACAGCAAGATCACCACATGAAAGGGATCCTGTTTCCAGAATATTTAAGCTGCTGCCAAACTAAGGTGACAAGAGCCCCATGTTCCACTCATCTGACGCGCAGAGTGTATAAGACTAGCTTCTGCCATATATTAGGGATGGGGTAGCAATACCTCGACATCCCTGACAAAGCCCTAACAATCCTTCCATCTCATTTTATCCCCATTCTGCAGCATTGCTACCCCAGAGGACTTACACTATAGCTACCATCCACATGGCCTTATGAAGACTGGATTTTACCTCCTTCCAAGGTGTTCATTTCCACTCCTTACAACGACCGGAGCGGTGGCTATTGAACAGCAAAGTACTCTCGTTCCTCTAGGAAGCGGATGAGCATGGTATCTCGATCTCCCGAAACCTAGATTTGCATGATCGGGTGGCCTCGGCATAGACTCTGGTCTTCCTCAAGGCAATGTAGAGTCCAAGCATGGAGCTAGCCCTCAAAATAAGCTAACCCCACAGAATGCACACTTGTGGGTTTCAACCATGTATTCTCACCATCTCATCCTATTCCTTTGCTAGGCTTGTAAGCAATAATAAGAGGCTTAGCAGAATTCACTGATTTTTTTATTTTTTTTAAACAATGTTGTCTGTAATAACAATGTTTATTTTTAAGCATTTAAGATTTGTATCTATTTAAATTTTCAGTTGTGCAAAATGATAGGTTTTAAGCACTTCTTCCTATTTTTATCCATTTAAATGTTCACAGTTGTGGTAAATTATTTCAGGGGAAGTCAGACAATTCTTTAATGACAGTAGATGTTGCGGTTCAAAAAGTTAAAGCTTTGCCAGTGTCAAAACACAAACTGTCAACACAGAGAAAGCAAATATCCTTAAAATCAAACTCTAATAAGTTCTCAAGCAGCATTTTCCTTTGCCTAGCTGGACTTTTGACCAGTGATGGAAATGTGTGTGTCAGTTTGTGTGCGCACAGTGAAACTGAGGTTTACCAATAAAAATCGGATCCTTCCAAGCCTAACTAACAGCGGGTCATTATAGTTTTAAAAACAAACCATAGCTTTACTACTGTGGCCTCTGCATAAATTGTCCAAGAACAATGCAGTATTATATTCCTGTGGCAGCTATTTACAAACATAGTCTGCTCATGTCTACAGAACACTGTGATTTTGTCTTAGGCCATTAACATTTGCTGAGATCCAGCTTGTTCTAGGTGGTCATGAATCTTCCAGGATGATGCAGATAAGATCTGTTTGACAACTACTGAAGTTACATGGTCTGTGTCAATTCCCTGCCTATAAGACAAACCTACTGCAAAGGTTGTTAAAACTACGGCGGAACAGGTGCAAGTTGTTTACATACAAGGCAACTGAACCGAAAACAAAATCCTGAGCAGGTGACTCAGTAGGTGGTGTTCTTCTGACAGTCAGTATTGAACCAATACCCCAGCTAGGTACCAAGGGACACCATGCATCTAATAAGACGTCCTGATGACTTGGTTGTGAAAGACAGAATTTAACCTTGATGACTAGGCCAGATTCCAATTTATGCAAGTACGTTTTGGCTTCCCTAGATTTCCCCTCCATTGCTGCTAAAACGAATGCTCTGGCTCTTTCATCTGAGTATCTACAAAATCTTTCAAAGATGAATAAACAGTCTCCATTTATTATCAGTCATGTTTATTACAGTAGCACCTATGAGCCAACCAAGAATGAGGGCCCCATTGTGCTAGGCATTGTACAAACTCAGAAATAAAGAGCTTATTCTCTAAATAGACAAGACACATGCAAGGTGGGAGGAGAAGAAGTAGAACACACAAGCAGAGTGGACAGTGTGATGGCAGCAAACAGGTTAGTTCCATTATTATTATTTTTGGGGGTGGGTTTAGTTAGGAGAGGATCAGTTAATGAAAAGAAAAGGGAAGGGGGTGAGCAGGACAGAGCAGAAGAAGGTAAATGGAGATGGAGTAAGAGACCTGTCCAAGGTCACACAGTAAGTGACAGAACTGAGAACAGAACTCAGTTTTTTCTTGATTCCATCAGGTTTTAGACCACTTCATTGCATCCCTTCACTCTCCTTACTAACCAGCTCCTAGGATGTGCCCATGTGAGATTTATCACCCAGTTTGTCTAGGATGTTGGAACAGAGTTCTCCTAAATACCTTTCCTTCTTGCCTTTTAAAATTAATATAGCTGAAAAATCCATGCAAGCTCAGCCCACTGTTCATACCTAAAAGGTAGTTTCACTTTAAAGATAAAGAAACTGAACACCAGCTTGGCATTGCTGCATTATCTGTGGGTGCAAAGAGCCACAATGAGGTTGCCATTAAGCTGTGTGCATTTTTTTTCCTCATCATAAACTGAGCAGTCAGCTGCCTGTTTACAATTGTTTTAACAAAGGGCAGAGAATAAATTAATCAACATAGTGCCTCAAGGAAAGGAGGGAAACACATAACCACAACAACAACAACTTAAGTAAGGAGAGCCTGTTAGTCATTTCCAGGTAACCCCATTAGGAGCCCCCCGTTACTAGTTTCTGGGGCCCCTGCAAACATATTTAAGTGTCTCATCTAATTCCACTTTGGTTGCTGCTTTCTCCCAGCCAGTTCTGCTACCTCCTTCTCCTCCTCCACTCAGCATGCTGGGATACTGGAGATCTGAACTGAGAACCCCAAGCTTAAACAGTCAAATATAATAAAATTAGAGAGACTAGATTCAACAGAAGTGCTGTTTAAGTTCTCTCCCACACACTCAGTTCCCTTTTTTTCCAGGTAATCTTTAGAAGTGAACCCCGTCACCAAACAGTACGTGGATATTAAAGCATAGCTGGATTAAAGATTTCAAACGAGAAGCTTCCACTTACATGAAGCGAGAGCTGCTGAAAAGCCTCGATCATGCCATTATCCATTTAATCCAGACACGGGAAACCACTCTTGTTGTAAAGCAAGTTGGCACATACTGATGAAGTCCAACGAAAGTTAGTAGCAGTGTCCAAAAATCCCCACATCCATAGGCTGGTTTAAGAAACCAACACACACAATCTGCCTTTTGTAAAGCAAATTCCAGCAAAATCACAATCTGTAGCTGCTATCGTGTCCAGACAGCAGCAAGCGCACTCAGTAAATGAGAAGGGTCCTAGGAAGTGTTGCTAATGAGGGAAGGTTTAAAAAATAATCCTGTCTTTAGGAGGCAATGGCAGAGAAGCTACTCCCAGAGCATAAATTCAGCCCTTCAGCCTGCCAGTCTTTGCTCCCACCGAGATCTTCTTTAATGTTTGTCACGCAAGTTACTCAACCTTTTATGCTAAATAGAATGAGTCAGAAACCTTGATGCTCTGGGCAGCATTAATGTAGTGAATAGGAGAATGAAAACAATCAGATTAATTAGCTGAGATGCACCTACCTTTTTATATGTCGTCTCACCAGTGGAATCTACTCCTCTATGACCTTTTTTTATTGTCTGTGACCCAGGCTGTCCAGAAGAACCAGACATCTAGGAGTATGGGTGAAGACAAGAACCAAGAAGTTTTAAAAAACAAATATCCTAGGTGTATCTCTCCACCCAGAATCAAGAGGCATAACTACAGAGGGTTACAGGGGATCTCTCAGGGGTAAGCCTATGGAGTTGTATAATACATTTCTTTTCAACTTCCACCTTTAATACAAAAATGCAGCTTGCAGAAAACTACAGGTCCCAGCGTGCAAAGCTTGGATCAAGATGGAGCACCACTTCATGGGCTGCTGCTGAATATTAATGTGGAGGGGGACATTATATGGCCTAACTTCATCTTCAAAATAGAGTGACATTAAAGAACCTTGGAGAGATACTAGCTTCCTGGGAATTTCCTGTGTGATGCAGACTTGGAAGCTAAATAAAGGGGTGGAGGGGACTGTCTTCACAAAATGCAAGCTAGAGGAGGAATTTTGGTTCTGTACAAGGAGGGAGTTTTCAGGTTGCTCTTAGAAGCCTTAATTTCCAGCAGACTGGTCCTAAATGACCTTAGGCTGCAATCAGCGTACACCTTCCTTTACTGGTACGACTCATGCCCATGAAGGGTATGGCTATACTGCAATCACACATGACTGCAGCATGAGCAGACGTACTCTAGCTGGCACAGGTATTGGGCTTACACATCTCACGCTCACGTGCGGACTGCCACAACTTCACTGCTCCGGATCAGAGCTAGCTAGATCAAAGCTAGTATGTGTGTTCAGGCTGCAGTCACACCCCGTGACTGCAGTGCAGACAGACACTTCGAAGACCTGAGGCCTTTGAGGAAGTGAGCTAGGTTGGTGGTACAAGTTAATCTAGTTTCTCAGGCAGAGGTGGCAATTTTAGCTGCATCTTGTCTACTACTCTATGACCCCTTGGAAACTTGCCTGGGTCATTGTCTTCTGTGTAAATGGCCATTCTGTTGCTCTATAAACTGTGTTCCTTGGTCAAAATGAGTTGAACTCAGGCTCTGTGGCTTAACATTTATATAGTGTTTTGGTGGAATGGAATCACTTGAAATTCCATGGCAATTAGGATATAAAAATGGACCCAATTCTCTTATGAGGACAAAGGCCCACTGATTTCACAAGTGAATACACCAGTTCATTGCAGCCTTATAATTGCTTGTTCAGCTTTGTCCCCCGCTTTCCCTTTCAGATTCAAGCCATATACAGAGCCCAAAATGCCTCGTTAAATAGAAAGCACCAGTTTATGACAGTGCCCAGGGAACAAAGCACACCATTTTCTCAAGAAGTAACTTACCTCTGAAGTGAATGATTTTTTGAAGGTTGCTGATCCTGTCAAGATAGAAATTTAAGAGACATTTAGCAAAGAAACAGGTTATTATATATTGTGGAAAAAGCCTGACATACTGCTGTGATTTGAATGTTTTAGTGCATCTGAAAAAGCACTGACTCATGTTGAATTTTTTCTCAACTTCTCTTGCTCACAGCACAGGGAAATTTTTTTCAGGCCATAAGGAAATGTCATTCTGCTTACCACACAGCCATCGCAACTTAACTTTGTTTATCTCCCATAGTGTAACTATTTGCTAGTCTGATCTCTCCTGCTCAGCCAGATTCCAATAATTTTTTAGCTATGTATAGAAACTTAGGGCCAAATTCAGACATTGTGTAAGCTGATGCAACTTTATCAAATTCAACTGAGTTACACCAAGACTTAATATGGCTCTAACCAACCATTAATTAAAATCACTACATCAAAGACCCAATTTTCATAGTTCAAGCTTTGTGATGCTGCAGCGTCAGCACTTCCATTACAAACTTATTTCCAGGAGTTTTTAAATCACAACATAAATCCTTTGAGTCGAATGTTAAGATTCAGACGATACTAGGGCTAAATGACAGTGAGGTGATTTACTACTTTTTCCACCTTTTGAGGCCAGGATTCCAGTCCTGTTTCTTGGATATGGGAACAGAAATGGACTATGATCCTGCTCTTTTGTGGATGTTTGTCTAAGCCACAAAACTACCACATGGATTGGCAATAATACTCAGAAACAGCCCAAAACTGTAAAAGCGGAGACGCTGCCCCCACATAAAATGAAGTCATGGGAAAACTTGCATTTCTTCCTTTACCTCTACCTGGGACAAAAAAAAAAACCAAAAAAACTGCAGCACATCCTCCCCAGGTGAGAGCCACAAATACAGTCTGATTAAGGTTTCAGAGTAACAGCCGTGTTAGTCTGTATTCGCAAAAAGAAAAGGAGTACTTGTGGCACCTTAGAGACTAACCAATTTATTTGAGCATGAGCTTTCGTGAAGTGAGCTGTAGCTCACGAAAGCTCATGCTCAAATAAATTGGTTAGTCTCTAAGGTGCCACAAGTACTCCTTTTCTTTTTTAGTCTGATTAAGCTTATTTCTCAACTATGGCAACCTCAGTCATTCAAAACAGGGGCAAAGAAAAATTAAGAAGTGTTATGGTGGTAAGAAAACTGCATTTCAGCAAAGCATACAAAGGCACTTAACAGTCAAACTGACCAATCTTCCGATCCACTTATCAAACAATCAAAGCTCCCATTTCAAGATAGACGAAACAGTGAGCAAATATAATTCTGTGCCAAAAGCTTTTTACTAACCAAAGTGAGAGTATAGCGACCGGCTTTTTTCACCCCTTCTGTTCTCCCCTTAAGGCAAGAAAGGTGTCATGACAGGTTTAATTTTTATGTATAAAGTTCCACACATTCAGGAGCTATTCCCTCCCCCTCCCAGTACATTCTGTGCTCTTCATAAAAATGAGTAACGCACCGCTGTATTCATGTGCACTGACTTGCAAGTAGCTGTGCTACACAAGGCCATAGATCAGTAGCGTACAACCTGTGGTCCATGGACTCCTGGCAGTCCACAGACTACGTCTAAGATTTCCAAAGGGGTCTGCACCTCCATTCAAAAAAAATTTAGGGGTCCGCAAATAGGGTTGAAAACCATTGCCATAGACCAAAGGCAGTCAGCTAGCAGGGCAGCCAATTCTGCACATCAGTTGGAGCCATTTGTCCTGGGACATAGGTCCAAGGGCTCAAGCTTTTGCTGCCACTTGGCCAGCTGAACCTCTGTGGAGTCAAGGAGGCTCTCAGAGTTTCCATGGGCTCGAAGCCGGAGGAGCCCACTAGGCTATCACTGTCCAACAGTCCAAGTTAACAGCTTTTGTTCTCGACCCCCGCCCCCAAACAGGAAATTCTGTCCCTACAGAATAGACTGGATCTGAAAGCAAACAAATTCCCAGTTGGAATCTAGCTTCTATGCATTTCAGTCCTGCTAACAGGAGCCACGCAGCCATAACCATTTTTCAGTATGCTGTTTTAATGAGAAACTGACAGTGCTCCACTCTGTCACCTTGCAGTACAGGTGACTGCTTTGAACAAGGCTTTCCACACTGCCAGTGTCTGGGACACAGTGGTGGAGGAAGCAACTCAGTCATTACAGTGCAGCACCTGTTCAGCAACAATTGTGCCCTATTTTCTTTTCAAGTGAGTATTCTGTAAGTATGTAAATCAGATATTCTTTATAAGTCACACTGAACCAGCAGCACAGCTAGCCCCATCACCTTAGAGATTAGCTATGTTAATAATCATCCATTCGAACCCTTAAGTTCTATGCGGATTGACCTAAAACTATTTATTCAAAAGGGATAAATAATGAGCCTTTTTATACCTGTTCAATCACATCCAAGAAACAATAAGCCAAAAAACAAAAACGCAAATATAAAAAAAATGTACCACTAACTTTTCACTTGTGTAGCACTTCTCAACTGAGGATTCCAAAGTATTTCATATTCGCTTGACCTCTATACCGAGGGCGGCCAAACTTACTGACCCTGCAAGCCGCATATGACAATCTTCAGAAGTTCAAGAACCGGAGCACATCTGCTGGGGTTTGGAGTTCCTGCTGAAGCCCCAAGCCCTGGCAGGTGTGCCCCATGGGGCTGAAGCCCTGACACGCCTCTCCCTGCTGGGCAGAAGTCCCTACCCCACCACCCTGCTGCAAGGCAGGGGTCCTGAGCTCCTCCCACAGTTTGGTAGGTGGAGAATGGGTGGGGAGGGCCCATACCGGGGAGGGGGGAAGAGGAGGAGAAAGGAAGGGGCCCTCTGCCAGCCATACTAACTGTGAAAGAGCCACATGCGGCTTGCAAGCCATGGTTTGACCACCCCTACTCTATACTAATGTGACAGGCACTCTCATTTTACAGAGGTTTAGACTGTAACGTACAGTGATTTGCCTGAAGTCACACAGCAAATCAGTATCAGGACTGAGAACAGAAACCAAGAAACTGGCTCTACACGGCACTGGTGAAGCCTCAGGTGAATACTGTGTCCAGTTCTGGGAGCCACACTTTAGGAAAGATGTGGACAAATTGGAGAGTCCAGAAGAGATCAACAAAAATGATAAAAGGTTTAGAAAATCTGATCTATGATGAAAGTTTAAAAAATTGGGCAAGTTTAGTCTTGAGAAAAGACGATCGAGGGGAAAGACCTGATGACAGTCACCCAGTATATTAAAGGCTGTTATAAAAGGGGACAGTGATCAATTGTTCTCTATGTCCACTGAAGGCAGGACAAGCAGTAATTGGGTTAATCTGAAGCGAGAGATATTTAGATTAGATATTAGGAAAAAAAACATTCTAACTGTAAGGAAAGTTAAGCACTGGAACAGGCTTTCAAGAGAGCTTGTAGAATCCCCACCATGGAACTTTTAAAGAAGAGTTTGACAAACACCTGTCAGGGATGGTCTAGGTTTACTTGGTCCTGCACAGGAGGCTGGACTAGATACCCTCTCAAGGTCCCTTCCAGCCCTACATTTCTATGTATCCCCATTCCTACTTTCCTGGTCCAACTGGATGAGCAACATTGTCTCCCATCATGTAATTCTAGTGAATGCTATCTGGAAATCAGATATACACATGATCTCCAAATCAAGCACCACTGTCTACAAGGAAAGATCACTAGCCAGCACAGGAAAGTTGCTGTAACAAGGATCAGTAACCAACACACACACCCCCTACCATGTGCAAGACAGGAAGCACTCCCTCCCTTTCTCTAGTTCCTTCATTTCCAAATGAATGTGCAATATCCGTTGATTGCGATATATCCAACCATCCTAAATGGGAAGGGTTCTGAGTTACTACAGAGATTCTTTCCCAGATGTCTGGCTAGAGGGACTTGCTCTCATGCTCAGGGTCTAACTGAGCACCCTATTTGGGGTCGAGAAGGAATTTCCCCCCCAGGTCAGATTGGCGGAGACCCTGGTGTTTTTTTGCTTCTCTGCAGCGTGGTGTGGGTCACTTTCTGGTTTGAATTAAGTAAATGGTGGATTGTTTGTAACTTGAAATTTTTAAATCAAGATTTGAGGACTTTAGTAACTCAGCCAGAGGTTACAGCCTATTGCAGGAGTTAGTAGGTGAGGTTCTGTGCGCTGCGATGTGCAGATGGTCAGACCAGATGATCATGATGGTCCCTTCTGGCCTTAAAATCTATGAGATTGGGCAATAGGTTATTTCCCTTTGTCCACAATAAAGATGGTTAATTACACTTGAGCACTAGAATGAACATGCAGCAGGAGTCTGGTTTCCTAAGTAAAGAGGAGATGAATGTAAACAGGCATGTACGATTCCTGTAAATGTTGGGAGTTGCCTGCAAACGCATAAGCTTCCTCAGTTAAAAGCATTACTAATTTTGGCCATAGGGAGGCATCATATACAGAGCCAGGAAATAGTTAAAACTAAAAGACTTTCCATGCGAGGAAGTTAGAGTTATTATTCTCTTTTTTAAAATGACCATTTCTTCTGCAGTATGTGGAGAAATGAAGAGCAACAGCGTTAGCCAACTCCATGAGCGCATTTTCTACAAAACTGAACCTTTAGATAAAGCTTCACTTGTGCCTGGGTGTTTCTAAAAATGTGTTGGAGCTGCTTAAATTCACGAGTGTTTTCTGAAAAAAGAGGTACATATTTTTAAAATCTACCTCAAGCGTTTAATTAAAAACAAGCAGGTGATTGACTGAAGAATTATGGTAACTATTTTCAAAAAAAGAAAAGGAGTACTTGTGGCACCTTAGAGACTTACCAATTTACTTGAGCATAAGCTTTCGTGAGCTACAGCTCTGTGGTTTAATTCCATGCCTGGCCTCTCTTTTGAGGGGACTAGATAAGTGTTAGACATTACCTATGCATTCCCCTCCAAAAAAAAAAAAAAGGAAGGATTATCATATGTTTGTATCTTTTAACATTACACAACCAATTCCCAAGGAGAATTCAGACTGTCCACAGAATTATTTACTGGAAGCTGAATCAGGAGAAGCAAATAGAAGCTGGCTGAAAATAGTACAGGACCACCACAAGTAGCATGATTCTTACAGCGCATCAAATAAATATCAGACTAAAAGCCATACTGAAGCTATTGTGATGCCGTTTTGGTTAAACAGTCCGCGAACTGCTCTGAAAGGAGTATGCAACACAGAAATTCAGGTCAAATTCTCACCTCACTCATTTGTCTAGAGGATAGGTGTGCTAATTTGGGGTGGGCAGGAATCATAGCCACCAGTGTCTATATTTATGGAGCTGTTCAGACAAATTTCAGTTGCATCTCATGTTTTAGATAAAAAATAAAAGTGAAAACGTTACCACATCCAAACACATCATCAAGAGCTACACTCTTCAGGGTATGAAGCATCTTACAAGCTAAGTACCAGGGCCACATCAAACAAGCATGCATTGAAGCTGCTAGAAGCTCTTGTGAGGAAAGACGACATATCTCCATTTCCTCTCCTAATTTCAGGTTTCATCTCAACCCTGCCAGCAGGCAACTGGAGAGGCACATAGAAAAGAGGTTATTATTATTATTATTTTTAAATTTAGGATGGCTTTCAAAGGTTCTGCGGATGAAAGAGAGCTGAGATGTTTTCAGAAAGGCATGGCAAGCAGGTATGAAAGCATAAAATGAACCTGACTAGAATAATCCTGGCACATACATAGCAGTTTAGATATCAGGTGGTAGCTCACACTTTCATATAACATGCACTTAAAAAAAAAGCCATTTAATTAAAATAGCAGCTTCCACTGAGCAAAGTTACAGCACCCATCTACTAAGCCTACAGAATGCTTGATTCTGTATCACTCTTCTTAAAAGCCAAGACAGTTATGTAAAGTGGGCTGTTTGCTGCTAGTTATTGGATAGGAAGAAAACCCATGCTTCTGAAGCACATACTGTATATGAAACTTGTCTACCTCTTTGAGATGATACTGAGCAGCACAAAAAGCTGAAATCTATATGAGGAAAAACAAAGCAAAAAAAATGTGAATTGAAACTTCAACCCTTAAAGAAATGGAAAACTTTTTTGTGGCTAAAGTTACAGGAACAAATTTTAATCAAGACCAAATACAATTTCTGTACTGTAAGAAAGAGGACACCTCTCAAACTGTGTAAAATTTTTTTTTTTAAATGTTGAGTTCTTAACAAGACACCCTCACCCTGTTGCGTTCATTCACAGCAAAACTCTTTTGTAACTCTAGAAGACGAGCATCTAAATATTTCATTTGCTTTTGGTAAAAGGATCTTATGGACACTCCAGGAGCCTGGCTTGAACGAAAAGTCAAACCAACACTGATCATAATAGTTGGAGATGGAAGAGATCTGTTAGATCATTCAGTCCACCCCCAGCCAGAGCAGAATAAAGTCCTCTGAAAGAGGATATAAAAATGTTATTAAAGTTAATGTTTAAAATCAAATTTACACAAGTTAAGAAGGAAGGTACTGTACTTCTGGGGTCAGGCTGTTGGATCATATTAAAGAAGTTCTGTATTAAAATCATAAATGAGTTTGATTTCCCCGTGTTAGTCTGTATTCGCAAAAAGAAAAGGCGTACTTGTGGCACCTTAGCGACTAACCAATTTATTTGAGCATGAGCTTTCGTGAGCTACAGCTCACTTCATCGGATGCATCCGATGAAGTGAGCTGTAGCTCACGAAAGCTCATGCTCAAATAAATTGGTTAGTCTCTAAGGTGCCATAACCAATTTATTTGAGCATGAGCTTTCGTGAGCTACAGCTCACTTCATCGGATGCATCCGATGAAGTAAGCTGTAGCTCACGAAAGCTCATGCTCAAATAGGTTAGTCGCTAAGGTGCCACAAGTACGCCTTTTCTTTTTGATTTCCCCATAGTTTAAATTCCAGGGTATTACTAATTAAGAGGTCTCTTAGTTTTTGGTACTGTTTCTCTCCCTCTATGTGTGAAACTTGCAAGCTGCTAATTGTGTTAGTACATTCTAAGACAGTCTGTTCTCAAAGCAATTTCTTGTGACAACAACTACTCACACAGAGAGAGACTCAAAGCAATACTCTGTAACAACAGAAACAGCACCCAGAGACTCCCCGCCCTTTTGTTGTATTCATCTCGCTTTGTTAACAATTGTGATTAAAATAGAGATAGAGGATGTATGTGGATGGATGCTTGGTGTGGATAATAACTGAATGATCAGGGAAGTGCCAGCCTAAGAATCCAGTGTCCATCGGCTGAAGAAGGCATCAAGTGGAAATAACCAGAGGACCTCCGGAGGGCAGACTGGAATCCACCCAACAGCCTCAAGAATGGAAGAACCAAAGAACAAGATAACATCTGGCAATGGAGCCGTCAGGAACGTGCCATCTGCTGATTGATTCAGCAACAGCATGATGAAGCAATTCCCATAGACTGGCATAGGAAGAAATTCCTATAAAAATGGACTCTAGAAAGTGAGAACTTTGGGGTCTGATTCTGCAAACCAACTTCCAGGATCATCAGATGAGCATCTGACAAGGCCCTGCTCCTGCCTCGTGTCCAGGTCACCTGGCCAGTGGCTTGGCATGAGCAAGTCTAAGGCTGGTAACTATGATAACAACCTTGCAGAACCTGTGTGTGTGTATGTTTGTATGAATGAATGTGTGAATATATATGAAATTGAATGGAATGTTATAGCTATAACTAACTGCTTACTATGATTCTTTCTATATTCACAATAAATGTGGTATTTTGCCTTTTCCCCTTTAATAAGATCCTGCTGGTTTTTATTTTATTGGTATAACAAGGCTTGGGTTATGTATAAACTCTTGATCTTGGCTGGAAGGCCAAACAGTGAATGGCATTTTGAAGTTCTCTGCACCAATAGATTTATCCAACAACTTATGTTAAGAGCATTCCTAAATGTTTTTGATTTAAATTTGCTGTTAAAGAACCTCTGGCTTAAGACTTGCTAAATTTTGTATATTCTTTTTCACAAGCTACTCATTCTTGATACCACAATTTGGTAGCAGTCAGCAGAATTAACACATGCATGAATGACTTTGTTGCCCTGGATTACTGCACAGCTTTGTCTCTCAATATTTCACTTGTACTATGAACTAATGGATCAGAGCATGAGCGAGGATATTTCTGAAGTTACTGGGATGCTGCTGACAATGACTAGGCTCACAGCGACGAGACCAACAGCTTACTGGGGAATAGCCTACAGGAAAATGCTAAACATTTTGAGCCACGTTTTCATGGCAATCTCCTCTTGTTGCTTTACAGGACAGGAATAAACTATTCCTCAGGGCTTAGATACTACGGCAACAGGCACTTTATAAATACTTAATACAGACAGTTGAGGTCAGACACCAAGACATCCAGAAATAGAAGGAAACATAGTAAGCTATGTGGACTTTTACTCCATTATTGCACAGAGATTTGGCAAGTTGGGGTGGGGGGCAAAAATCAAACAGGTTTTCAAACTTCTCTCCCTATCTCCTTAAGGTTTGTGGATGAAGTTCTGTGCTCATGTTAGTAAGAGAGCATTGTAAACCTACTGGAAAACGGGAATTATAAACTCGCTGTTGGAGATAGTTACCATAACAAACCCAGGAACAGAGGTACTTAACAGCAACTAACTATTTTGGGTCCTGAACCAAAACCCACTGAGGTCAGTGGGAGTCTGCATTGATTTAACTGGGTTTAGGATCAGACCCAGAGCTGTAACTAGGCATTTTCGCACATGGGGCAAGCAAGCATATTTGCACCCCCTAAAGGTTACGCGGGGGGGCACACAGCATCACATGCCCCCCTCCCCCCCCCCCGATTTCTGCCTTCAATTTAGCACAAAGGTTTTCAAAAGGCACACTCCCGTTTGAAAACCGTCACCTGCTGGCAGATCAGATGCTGATGGGAGCTGCCTAGCTCACTCAGGCCCCTGACTCTCCGCACTGTGGGTGCTGGCTGACTGCCCAGCAGCCCTCCTTGCCCTGCTCACCTAGCTGTGCCACCTCCGCACGGCTGGGCACTCCCCAGCCAGGGCATGCGGCACAGCTCCAAGCAGCACCCCGATGCGCTCTTGCCTCACCCGCAGGAATCTGGCGCTGGCTGGTGATGCCCCTTGGAGCCAACCCCTTCCCACTGAGCTTGCCCTGCCTGGGGAGCACCTGGCATGCAGAGAGGGAGGGCTGCTGGGCAGCCAGCCAGCGCCCTGGCTCCTACAGTGTGGAGAGCTGGGGCCCGAGCAGCTCCCACCAGCTTTCAGTCTGCTGGCTCCTGGCAGGAGGCTACGGTTTTCAAACTGTAGGGCAAGCCCCCCTAGGGAGGTGCACCCGACAATTTGAGAACTACTATGCTAAATGGAAGGCAGAAATCTAGGGGAGGCATGTGATCCCATATGACCTCCCCGCCTCACTTTTCCACCCCTGCAGCTTTGTGCCCTGGGCGGCTGCCCCGCCTTGGTTACAACCCTGATCAGGCATTTGAGTGTGAGTGTTCAATAGAAACCTAACAGACCTTTCTTTTTTCCTGTTTTCTGGTCCAGGAGCATGCTTAGAAAAGATCATTGTTCTCAAGTGCATTTATAGTGGCAAATAAAACTGTTTCTAGTTCTGTGAGAACAACACACATTAAAAGGATTTTCTGATGGACATCTTGCTATTTCCCTCAACAAGCCCTTGCCCGTTGCTGATTTTGGCAGCTAAGGTTTCTTGAACAGCTAGAGTTGATGATTAATGTTTTATACCACCACTAAACTGGCACTGCAAACTTTGGATTGTACAATGCATTTGTTGCTGGCTTTGGCTGTGCGCAAGATAGCAGTTAAGATCATTTTGCAGTAAAGTGGGAAAATCGGATGTTAATCAGAACTATGCAACTCCAACGTCCTGTATCACATGACTTGCCAAATAAATACAAGATTTATGCACATGGCATTGTGGGGAGCAAGCGAAGAACAGACAAGAGACCTCAATGAATGGTTCACAGATGTGGAGCAGACAGTCTTTGTGACTGATGAAAGCCATGGAAATTCTTAAGGCGAGAGGAGTGTGTTCCAAAGGACAGGGAACTAAAAGCCACTGACTTCTGATCCTGGCTGATGTTGTGAAGGCCAAGACTATAACAGGGTTCAAAAAAGAACAAGATATATTCATGGAGAATAGGTCCATCAGTAGCTATTAGCCAGGATGGACAGGGATGGTGCCCCTAGCCTCTGTTTGCCAGAACCTGGGAATGGGCAACAGGGGATGGATAACTTAATGATTGCCTATTCTCTTCATTCCCTCTGGGTCACCTGGCATTGGCCACTGTAGAAAGACAAGATACTGGACTACCTTTGGTCTGACCCAGTATGGCTGTTCTTATGACTCTTACACACTCCCCTGTAGTGAAGTGATTCGCCAATACCTCTCTGCCTCGATTTCCCCATCTGTAAAGGAGGAATACCACCAAGCAAGCAGGAGACTGGGTTTGTAGATTGTTTGGTAACAAGGATAATAATGTTTTGAAGATGAAGAGCATTATGTAAGTATGAAACAGTACAATTAAATCCTGGTAAGAGTCAACAAGCAAGTGCCGCAACAAAAAGCTATTTAATTACAAAGGCTAGATGTGAAATTAATATAAATGTGTTGTTTCTAAAAGCAGAAAAACCACATTCCATCTCTCATGGAAAGATTATCTTAAGTTTCTTGGCTCCTCGAGACACAGTGGCAGACTTCAGTATCTGCAGAAGACAGTTCAGCCTTTCTGTATCTGCAGAAGACAGTTCAGCCTTTCTGAAAGCATGAGCACTCTGACAGGAACGCTTTCTAGACTATTTGATGGGCTAAACATTAACTAATCCTCACAACGCTTTCACATTTACTTCACAGAGCTGTTATTTCCATTCTACTTAAAAGCAATTATGCTGAGGGGTTAAGTGACTCAACCAAGGCCACAGAGGGAGTTGGGATTAGAAATCAGGGGGTACTCACTGGTCCCTTGTCATGTGTTCAGGCCATGTTTTTCTCCCCACTTTGGGGAGGCAAATTGTCATTTACCAGCAGAATAGAATTTAGGCTACATCTAAAATGCCATTCTGTCTCCTGAGAGCTATGGCTTTAGAACTAGGGAGAGTGGGTGGGGATCATAAAACACCTTAACAATACATTTAATGGTGTTATAATTGTGATTACTAAGTAATCAACAAAGATCAAGAACTACCTACAATATCTGTGTCACATTTTCTGGTTTTCACTGCATCTAGTCTTTAGGGCTGTCAGTTTCACTCTTAACAGAGTGAAGCTCTCCATCACCAAAGAGATACTGCTGCTTTTGCAGTATCAATGTGCTTTAGTCCTGAGCTGGAAGGGACCACTTCTAAGGGCTTATCTACCCAGGGAGCTACTCTTGATTAACTCCACTTAGGCTAGTCTAAACTATGAAATTAGGTCAGTATAACTATGTTGCTCAGGGGTCTGAAAAATCCACCGCCCTGAGCGATATAGTTAAATTGACCTAACCCTGGTGTAGACAGCGCTAGATGGATGGGAGAATTCTTCTGTCAACCTAGCTACTGCCTCTCAGGGAGGTGGATTACCTACGTCAACGTGAGAACCCTTCTCATTGGCATAGGTAGTGTCTTCACTTAAGCACTACAACAACAGCACAGCTGTGTCACTGTAGTGGTCTATGTGTAGACAAGCCTGTATTCCAAAATAAGTGTACCTTATTCCAAATTAGCTTAGTCCATATGATTAGACTAACTGAGCTAAGGGATGCTTATTCTGGAATAAGAGTGTTCCTGTACAAGGTTAATCAGAAACAGACAATAATCCACTTTAAATTCACACCCTACCTTATTCCGGATTTTCATGTGGAGAGAAACACTAAGGGTAAGAGGAAAAAGCTTAGTCCTTGGCCTCTATTGCTGAAATTGTCAACGGTAGTGGGTAGATGCCTGTCTAGTGTGATCTGGACAAAGACAACTATACAGACAAAGCAGTAACAACTTTCAGTCCCTACTAACCCGGGTTGTATTTGAACCACTCACCTAGAAATAAAAGACTTCAGAGCCCATTATTTTCCAGGGGTGTCTGCAAATGAAGGACTAACTAGAGTGGCATGGAAGATGAAGAAGTTAAGATGGGTTTCTCTTTAACAACACATGGCAGCATTAAAGGCTGTGTTTTCCAAAAGGGGGCTCAAGTTTAAGAAATTCAGGAAATGGTGTTATAGTTTATCACCAACCGCCCCAAACCATCATACAGTAAAAGCTGTTTTATTCGGCACTTTGCCAACCGCAAAGCTCTAGAAACCAGCATTTCTGATATCTCCATTAAAAGTCCGGTTGGCATGGGACTGGCAGGCTCCCTACCAAGCTCCACATGGCTCCCCAGAAGTAGCAACATGTCCCTGCTGCTCCTAGGTGGAGGAACGGCCACGGGGGCTCCATGCATTGCCCCCATCCTGCCACCAGTGCTGGCTCTGCAGCTCTGGGAACTGTAGCCAATGGGAGCTGCGGGGACAGCACGCAGAGCCTCCTAGCCGCGCCTCCACTTGGGAGCAGCAGGGACATATCGCCGCTTGTGGGAAGCCGCCCGAGGTGAGCGCTGCCTGGATCCAGCACCCCAAAACCCCTCTTGCACCCCAACGCCCTGCCCTGAGCCCCCCCCCTGCACCCATACCCCCTTCCAGAGTCCTCACCCTGCACCCTCTCCCACGCTCCAATCCCCAGCCCCCTCCCACACACGCACTCCCTCCCAGAGTCTGCGCTCTGCACCCCCTTCCATGCCCCAACCCCCTCCTGCACCCAAACTCCCTCCCTCCTTTGGTAAGTATAACTCTTAGTTAACTGGAATTTTTGACTAACTGGCACCCCTCCCCAGATAAAGCTTTTCCTGTATTTTCATGCTCTTCTTTCTAAAGTACCTTCCAAAGAAGAAAATTCCAGCTTCATAGACCTGCTTGTATTTTGCTTAGAAAAGCAAACATACTACTTTGTTCTTTTAAATCACTTGGTACCATCTCTCCTCTCTTTCTTAAAAAAGAGGGCAATTTGGCCAACATCTGTATGTGTGTTGCAAACATAAGCTCATGAAGTTTTTCTGCACTAGGTTTTTCTTCCATTTCCCACCATTGTTGCTCCATTAGTGGTAGCAACAGTGACAGTGCAAGTTTAGATGAGGGTGAGACAACAGTGCACAGTTTACAAGAGTATTCAGAAGCTGGGAATGGGCGACAGGGGATGGATCACTTCATGATTACCTGTTCTGTTCATTCCCTCTGAGGCACCTGGCATTGGCCAATGTTGGAAGCTAGGATACTGGGCTAGATAGACCTTTGGTCAGGGAAACTGAGTCCCACCCCCTCTGCATGCAAACCATTGGAAAAACAAGGAAAAATAAGAAAATCTCCCACTTCGTCACACCCTGTATCGCCGTTCTTATGTTCACATTGTTGACTACCCACTGCAGATCATTTTAGGTTTTGACAGGGTAGATAAAAATAGATTTTGGGGGGCAAAATAATCAGATTTTATAATTTAGGTAACAAAATATAACAATGGTTTTCTTTTTAAAAATGAATCTGTTTAAAATGAATCTGAATTTAATACAATATATGTTAAGGCCAAAACCTATAATCTCTTAAAACATTTATCTAAAAAAATATATGTTGAATCCATGAGCCCCTATTAATTTTAAGTTAAAGGCTGATTTTTTTATATAAAGAAATTAACAGGGCAAAAACATCTAAATTTTGAGGTCAAACTTTACAAATATGGCACAACAGATCATGTGCTGTGTCAAGGGCTTGTTTAAATAAAAATAAATTTGACATGTTTTGTAATAATAAGCAATATGTCATTCACCCTTTTCTAAAAAGTTAAAAATGTAAAATCAATAAAAATCTGAAAATATCAAACTATATATGACTGCTTAAATAACCTTCCTAGAGAGCAAAAACATGTACCAAATCTAGCGTAAAGACTCTACTTAGTTGTAAATCAGCATGTTTTAATCGTTATATCAAACAATGAGAATGCACCCTTCTTAAGAAAATAACCGAAGTACAAATGGAAAAGCTCCTTAACATTTATAAGTTAAATTGAGCCTTTCCACTTGGTGATTTAAAACAATCCACCCTAGGTTTTGAAGTTTATCTCTGTAAGCAAAAGGGCAAGAGACTCTTTAAAATTGAGGCTTAGGACTCCAATAGTTAGGGCCCTCCCAAATTCACAGTTCACTTTGTCAATTTCACGGCCACAGGATCTTAAAATCAGTGAATTTCATGATTTCAGATATTTATATCTGAAATTTCATGGTGTTGTAACCCTGGGGGTCCCGACCCAAAAGCAGATCATGGGGGGATCCCAAAGCTGTTGTAGGGGGGGCTGCAGGATTGCCATACTTACTTCTGTGCTGCCTTGAGAGCCCAGCTCTGAAGGCAGCAGCTGCGGAGTTTACTATAATTTAGAACCCCCTTGTGCAATTAAACTTCAAATCTGTCAGAAAAAGTCTACCTCCACTCTCAAAATTAGCAAAAAGAAAAGGAGTACTTGTGGCACCTTAGAGACTAACAAATTTATTTGAGCATAAGCTTTCGTGAGCTACAGCTCACTTCATCGGATGCATTCCTAAATTCAGTGCCTTGCATAATGACGGGTTTCAGAGTAGCAGCCGTGTTAGTCTGTATTCACAAAAAGAAAAGGAGGACTTGTGGCACCTTAGAGACTAACACATTTATTTGAGCATAAGCTTTCGTGAGCGTCAGCATGCAGTGAGCTGTAGCTCACGAAAGCTTATGCTCAAATAAATGTGTTAGTCTCTAAGGTGCCACAAGTCCTCCTTTTCTTTTTGTGAATACAGACTAACACGGCTGCTACTCTGAAACCTCTCAAAATTAGGTTAGATCTGAGGCTATATTCCTTTGTTTGGAGATCTGAGAGAGGGGCCCAAACTCAAGAATGAAAACTCAGTTGGAACTACCTATGGAGTGGCTACTGCACAGAACGCAAAAAGAACCAAGGATCTGAAGTCTCACCGGGCTACTTTTGGCACGTTTTGTCCCGCTTCAAAGTGAAAGCAATGAGATGTGATCCTCTTGGGTGTTTCCACACACAGTTAAAAAAACAAACAAGTATGCAACATCTCCATGTCCTGTAGAGAGGGTGGGGGAAACACTGCATGAGTGGACTTTAAGGAGGAAAGGGTGGAACAAGTTTCAGAAACAGTCATACCCTTTATGTATGCAGAGAGAAGCCAGTAATTGAGAAATATGCCAGAGGGTAAATAGCAACATGTGCCAGTCTGGAATGTGGATAGCCCCCTAACAACCGTGCCAAGTCTTTAAGTGGTTTTAGTTGTACTGTGGGGAGGGATGGAGCGCACTCTCCGCGTCCAAGAAACCATTTTAAATATCCAACTACTATGCTCATTCTGCCTGAGGAAGGCTGTACTCTGCTTCCTCTGGAGCCTGACAATGCTGCTCCTAGGGTGCCTGCGGGTGTTTGTTGGAGAGAGAACCAAGATACCTTTACATCCTTGAGGAGAGGGTTGCTGAATTCAGGACCAGAGTTTACATCCTCCTGTGGCACAGCAGTAAGATCATGAAATAAAGCAACTGTCATTTGAAACAGAGGGAACAGTTACTGGTCTAAACCAGTGTTTGCTAATTAGTCAAAGACTAGAAAATCTTAAAATCCACACTACTGGACAGTCAAAGGTTTAATGGCCATCACTTGTCCCAAAGGCAGTGCCTGTCTACACTGCCACTTTACAGCGCTGCAACTTTCTTGCTCAGGGGTGTGCAAAAACACCCCCTTGAGCGCTGCAAGTTTCAGAGCTGTAAAGTGGCAGTGTAGACAGTGCTGATAGCTACTCCCCTCATGGGGGTGGTTTTATTACAGCACGGCAGCACGTTAACGTTGCTAGTGAAGAAATACCCTTGGACTTTTTTTTTGGTAAAGTGGCAGCAACAGCAGGGGCACTCGTATAGACAGCATTTTTACTGCTTTGTTAATGCTGCTTAGAACAGCTCTAGATGACATTGTGACAAAGATGTTAGTGCCCTGTCTACACTAGAGCTTCTACCATTGCTACCACTCTGGGAGATTTCCCAAAGTAGTTTAGTGCAGACAAATCCATAAGCGATGGGCAAGAGGAAGAGAAGAAGGTGGAAAGATTATAAAGCCTGTGCAATAAATGCTAAACAAAGGATACATAGGTCAACAGATCACAAAGGCTTGAGTGATTGTTTGGAATGTAAACTAAAGGCCTTTTTAAAAAGTTAACTTGCATAAAATCTCCCCACTGTATTTTCCATTACATGCATCCAATGAAGTGAGCTGTAGCTCACGAAAGCTTATGCTCAAATAAATGTGTTAGTCTCTCAGGTGCCACAAGTCCTCCTTTTCTTTTTGCGGATACAGACTAACATGACTGCTACTCTGAAACCAGGCTAGAGAGGTGTTTGCTTTGGCCTATTATTAGGAGACCCAACCCCATTCCTGTAAAAGGAGAAAGGCACTCAGTAACACCCCACCCAGTGATACTGCAAGAATTAGTGTCTGTGAAGTGCTCCGAAGATGCAAGGTGGAGATGTGTGTAAGTGCTAAGTATCTGCCCCTTTGTCTCCCAGGGGTAGCTACCTGCCACAACCCCATTGTTATTACTACTAGCCTCCATCACCAGGTTTAGCAATGGCATTCAGAGCTCCTTCCAGCTCCTGTCAACACCATTTCTGGTTCAGCTCGAGCTAGTAAAGAGAAGAGACCAGGACTTCAGAGCCGATGGATGTTAAACAGCAGTGACAAACACCCTCACACCCTGGTAAACAGAGACAGGACTAGCGAATCTTTGCCTTGGCTTCCCAGAGGTGGAGCCGCTTCCTAAAACAAGCCCGATGATAATTTACACTCCCACAGCACCGGGCCTCCTCCTGCAGGGTCCCAAAGCACCCTGAGGAGTGGTCTCTGCACACAGCCAGGCTACTCCCCCCACCCGGGACCCCAGTTTCGGCAGAGCAGCGCGGGCGGGGGGGGGGGGTGGGAAGCACCCCGCCGAGCGTCGCCCGATCGCCTGCCCTCAGCACCAGACCCCTGGGCATCCCCAGCAAGGGCCCCACAAGCGAAGTGTTTGCAAACCCCAGCCCCGGTTACAGAGGCGAGCCCCCACCCCGCCCCTGCACCCCCCGCCCAAGAAAGGGGGGGAGGGAAGGGGGCGGAGAGTCACATCTTCCCCCCCAGGCTCCGGGAGCAGAGCCACGCGGTAGTGGACGAGCCAGCTCCCGCTCAGCGACCCCCCGCCACAGGGGCCTCAGCCCCCAGCGCCCCCCAGGTCTCCACACAGCGGGTCCCTCCTCCCTTCCCCCGCCCCTTTGGGAGGTTACAGGCCCGCCCCTCCCCCGCTTCCCCTCAGGCGTGCGCCCCCCCCTTACCCGCGATGCCGGCGCTGCTGCTGCTGCTGCCCCCAGACTCGGGGCCGGCCGACGCCATCTTGGAGCTTCTCCCTGCTCCACTGGCCGCCGGCAGCTCCTCCTTCCCCCCGGGGGCCCCTCACTTGGTGCCGCCCGCCCGCCCGCGGTTCAGGACCGCACCATTCGGGCTTAGACAGGGTGGGTTGCTCCCCCCGACTTGGACTCGCCCGGCTGGCACCGGACCGAACCACTCAGCGCGGATGGGAGGGGACGGTGAGGAGATGCCGGGCTTCGGCCACCGCCTGTTTTTGCTAAACTCGGGGAGCTGGGCGCCCCTTGGGCTGGCTACAGCGCATGCGCACCGAGGGAGGGGGCGGCTGAAGCCATAGTGGAGGCCGCCATGGGTCACATGACAGTGGAGGAGGGCACAAAAACAATGATAACCCCCTTCCAGTTGGATGTCAAGGGGTGGGCCTGGCACATCATGGTGATACTGGAATGTTGCCATGGTAACATAACATGGCTTGTCATGACTTCATTTGTGTTGCCAGGATGCTTCAACCTCACTCCGTTGCCAGGGCGTCTTATGTCCTGATCTCATTGTCACATCATGTGTAGCACCCCACGTCCTGACCTCATCGGGTCATAGCACCAGGTGTCCTGACCTCATCGTGGCACCTCACATCTTGACCTCCCCGCGTCGCCACAACTTATCATGTCCCTCCTTCTCCAGATCATCCCAGCCGCATACATCCTGACCTTATCCCGCTGTCATTGAGTGATGTGCTGACCTCACTGCATCAACATATCGTGCCATGACCTCACCACCACATTGCCATGATGTCACGTTGCCTTGGCGTGTTACATCCTGACCTCGTCGTGTCACTAGCTGAGTTGAGAGATCTGGGATTTGCAGTTTATAAGAATGAATTTTCTACTTGGTAAGAGTCTAATCTTATTTCATAGTGGAAGATACTAAATTTCCATGCCTGATGTATAATTTTTGGACCAAATTGTATGTTAAGTCAAGTTCATCAACAACAGTTTAATGGTGTATTGCTGTCATTGGCCCTCCAAGTACAGCAAGTCAAAAGGAGGAGATTTCATATATTGTACTGCTTTAGATACAGAAAAGGAGTACTTGTGGCACCTTAGAGACTAACCAATTTATTTGAGCATGAGCTTTCGTGAGCTACAGCTCACTTCATCAGATGCATACTGTGGAAACTGCAGCAGACTTTATATATACACAGAGAATATGAAACAATACCTCCTCCCACCCCACTGTCCTGCTGGTAATAGCTTATCTAAAGTGATCATCAGGTGGGCCATTTCCAGCACAAATCCAGGTTTTCTCACCCTCCACCCCCCCACACAAATTCACTCTCCTGCTGGTGCTAGCCCATCCAAAGTGACAACTCTTTACATAATCAAGTCGGGCTATTTCCTGCACAAATCCAGGTTACAAATCCAGATACAGAGTTCACCAAGAGCAATCAGAGACTCAGTAACCCCAACCAGTTTAAAACAAAGGGAGTAAATACCATTTCACCTAAAACACTTCCTCTATTACATCCTCATCTACCACATTGCCATGGGAGGTCAAATCATCACGTCACATCTAAACCTCTCCATGCTGCTGCGTCATGTCGTGTCCTGGCGCTATCGCTTTGCGACGTGTCACCAAGTCATGTGCTGACCTCGCTAAGATTTTGTCATGGGTATTTTTAGTAAAAGTCATGGACAGGATGCGGGCAGTAAACAATAAATCATGGAAGCCCCAGCCCTGTAGCGCGGAACTGGAGCCGAAGCTCCGGGGTGCATGGCTGACAGCCGGAGCCCCGCCACGCACGGACGCACGGGGCTGAAGCTGAAGCCAAAAAAGTCACAGAGATCTGTTAATGTCACAGAATCCATGACATCTGTGACCAAGTCAAATCTTTGGAATTGCAGCACCATTTTGCCATGAGAAACGTAACCATGTTGCATCCCAAGGCAAGCGCTTAGCACATCTTGACACCACAACAGTACAGCATGGACCTTTGGCTGATGCTGTCATGTGCTGGCAAGAAACTACATCATGTTGCATTGCTCGGCAATGGCCCTTTGTCACATCAGGATATTCTGATACTTAATCGTGGTCTTTTGGATGACATCATATTGCATCACTGGCCAGTCTGACATGTTGTCATGCCAAGACAAGAGTGTTTATGCAGGGTATTATGCCATCTGCCTGACCACACCAGCTTGTCACAATACTACATGACAGCCCCTGTGGGTCAGCGCTGCCATGTTGCAACACAGCAAGACGTAATGTTTGCAACACTAACTGTTTGTGTTTTAACGCAAAGTTGTCACATTATGGCAAGTCATCATGCCACGATGCCATGTTAGTGTATTTTGGCCCAGTTTCATCATGGACCACAGCCAGGGGATGGCCTCTAGAGTTCAATGTGGTTATGTTGCATTGTGGCCTGTCATCTTGCCATGCAATTCTGGCATGTCACCTTTTGATGCAAAGTTCTTCTTGGTGCATCATGCTGTCCCAATGCCTTGATGGTGTCTTGGTGCAATGTCAAGATCCTCAGGCTGTAGTGTCATCTTGCAATGCCAGGTGAAAGCACTCTGCAATGTCCAGATAGCACTGAAAATCTCTTGACTCAAAAGTAAAGGGGTCCTCCTGAGTAAATCTGGATGATCAAATCTGCCTTCCCAAATCCTCACTGCAGTTTCACTTGGTTATGAGATTCTTCTTCACTTCCTGTCATGTAGCATTGCCGTGAGCTGTTAAACAGCTGCTGCATTCCACCCCAGAGCTGATTGCATTCAATGATGAAGGCAATAATTCAAGATTGCAAAGAATTTGGGGATGAACAATGCCTTGTAGGTGCAATAGATTATACAACACTATCTTTGACAGAGAGGCATGCCTTAGTTATCTGAGCACAGAAGTAGCGAACTCCTGAGTTCTAGTTTCAGCTGTGACATTGATTCCATCTCTGGCCTTGGGCAAGTCACTTAACCTCTCTGCCTTATTCTCACTTCTTGTAAAGTGTGGATAATAACACATGTTAGGGGGCTTATTCCTTCACCCACTTACTTCCCTGGTCCTTCTCGCATGAACAGAGAGCAACAATACCCGAAGTCCAAAGGTGCAAACAATTCCATGTTTATTGGGGTGAACTTCCAGCAAACATGAATACAGTTTCCTTCCTTAGTGTCCCCCCTTCCCAGCTCTGACACCACAGAGCCTTACAGCTGTGTCCCTGTCCCCATTCCTGCCCTTAGCCAAACATGATTTCAATTTCCTTACCAAAAAGAAAAGGAGTACTTGTGGCACCTTAGAGACTAACCAATTTATTTGAGCATAAGCTGTAGCTCACGAAAGCTTATGCTCAAATAAATTGGTTAGTCTCTAAGGTGCCACAAGTATTCCTTTTCTTTTTGCGAATACAGACTAACATGGCTGTTACTCTGAAATTTCCTTACTCCCATTCCCTGTTCCCACTGCCCCCTTTAGCAAAACATGATTCCAATTTCCTTACCCCCATTCCCTGTTCCCATCTCCCCCAGTCACACCCCCCCCCACTTCCTGATTGACTGCAGACTATCTAGTAAAACTTGCAAAAAGAAAAGGAGTATTTGTGGCACCTTAGAGACTAACCAATTTATTTGAGCATAAGCTTTAAATTGGTTAGTCTCTAAGGTGCCACAAGTACTCCTTTTCTTTTTGCGAATACAGACTAACAGGGCTGTTACTCTGAAACCTAGTAAACCTTGAGTTCTGCTTAGCTATACCTTAACCAATCATTTTCCTGAAATTTAACTAACCAATCCGAGCATATTGTAACATGATTATGTAACCAATTATATCCCACCGCCTTAATTAGTTTACACCCAGCAAAATTAATTATACAGCAGACAGGAACAATCACAGAACCAGACAGAGATTATACAGACAACAATAGCAAAGTGGGAACTATAATGACAAAACAATACAGAAGTGAGGATTTCACATCCCAGCTATTGAGAAGTGAGTTCTTGCCAGACAGGATGCTATCAAACTAAGTTTCCTTTTACATTTTCTAGGCGAAAAGAAAAGGAGTACTTGTGGCACCTTAGAGACTAACCAATTTATTTGAGCCAAACATGATTTCAATTTCCTTACCAAAAAGAAAAGGAGTACTTGTGGCACCTTAGAGACTAACCAATTTATTTGAGCATAAGCTGTAGCTCACGAAAGCTCATGCTCAAATAAATTGGTTAGTCTCTAAGGTGCCACAAGTACTCCTTTTCTTTTTGCGAATACAGACTAACACGGCTGTTCCTCTGAAACCTGTCATTTTCTAGGCACTTCCCTTTCTCTGGAGGCGATCGGCATTATCAGGACAGGATTGTATTCGTAACAGCCCAATAGCACCTTATTTCAGTGTGACTAGTTTGGAATATAAGGATGTGACCATTGGCTTCCCAGCTTATGGCTGCCTCTGCTGCTTAGCCAAAGGCCTTAGCCTAAGAACAGGCCTCAGACTGTCACAGTAAGAGAAGGACCTTACACTGGCAGACAGTGATTTTGATTCTTTCTTTTATACCTCTATAACTAGCCAAGTGATAAGAATACACCTAAATTCTTCGAGTACAGGCCTTTACCGACAGGCCTGAATATCTATATCCTAACAACACATTATTATCCCTAACCCCTATACAGCATGGGCAGGAGGGAATTGTTAATTAATGGACATTCATGAAGCGCTATGGAGGTCAGAAATGCCATGCATTATTTGTAACTGAGTCAGTGTGATAAGGGAAACCCCATGTTCACATGGATAAGACCCTCTGCTGTGAAAACAGAATGGGACTTTTGCAGCTGCTAGGAGAGTCCTTGTTTTGAAAGCTCCCTGTCAAATTAAGCACTGCTTTATTTTAACTGGTGACTCAGATAGGCTACCAGCCTTGAAACAAAGCATTGCATTACACCCCTGTCCTTTCCAATCTGTCAGCTCGGCTAACCGATCCTATCATTGCCCACATCAGGGTAATAATAGGTCTGTTTGGGATGACCCTGTGGGCAGGCATTAGAAAGCTTCTGCCACCTACAGGCAAAACATGAGAGCTGGCTGTCAGGGCTCCACATCACAGAAGGAATGACAGCTGCTGTGGGCATTTCAGACAGATCCAATCTTCTCATCTTTAGCAACAATCACCAAAGAAAAGATAGCTTGGCCCAGTGAATTCAGGAGCATTTCTACTAATCTTGATTCCATAAGAAGACTGCTTAAATGCGATGTAACAAGAATATAGTCAAACTGTCGACAGGCCAGTCCTTTAACAGGTGACAATGAATAAACCATGGGGCAATTGTAATTATTTTACATGTCAAGTGATATTTCTATATTACAAAATCCAGACTCCGGGATGTTTTTTTGGTTGTTTCTTTCCACTTCTTCAACACTAATTTAAACCTGGTAATTCTCAGCTCATAGTAATTATGAGAAAATCAAATTCCATCTGCTGCCCTGAGGCAAATCAGGAGAAAACTCCCAACTTGGACTACAATCTGCATCCTGCAGGCAGCTGTATGCAGACAGGCTCCTGTGCCCTCAGGGAGCCCTTTGTCTTCAAGAGGCCCTGTGTAGGGGGCTTGCAGGCCCCACACTGTCCTGATTGACGGCTGTTATTTTTAAGTCGAGTTCATTTCCTCTTGTGAGCTGGTCATTCTAGCTGCCCTGTTCACAGGTGGTGATACCAGTTTCCCATTGTTGCTTTGCCTGTGATAGCAGGTCTGTCTTGGAGGAGACTTCGCAAAGAATAAGAATTGTACTTTGACTTTACATGGACCAAGTACTGTGCAGACATTACTTAATTCACCCTGGTTCATCCCCCGGGGAGGTGGAGCCTTACCATTATTCCCACGTCGCCCATGTGAGTTCTAGTCCCATCTCTACCACAGACTTGTGGTGTAACTTTGGGGAAGTCATGTCCCCTGCTCTGTGCCTCAGTTTCCCTATCTGTAAAATGCGGGCAATAATAACTACCCGACATCGGGGCTGTCAGGGTTAATTTGAGATAATAAAATAATAGGAATTTGGGGCTATAAGGGACCTTAAGAGGCCATCTAATCCATCGCCCCCACCGTCTGCTGAGGCAGAGTTAGGTATACCTACACCACCCTGAGAGGTGTTTGTTTAACCTATTCTTAAAAACCTCCAGTGACGGGGATTCCACAACCTCCCTTGGAAGCTAATTCCAGTGCTTAACTATCCTTAGAGTTTGAAAGTTTCCTGATATCTAACCTGAATCTCTCTTATGCAAACTAAAAGGATTATTTCTTGTCCTATTCTCAGGGACATGGAGAACGGAGAACAATCCTTGGGTGGAAGGTGCTATAGATATGCTAATGATCCTGTTTATCTGACCTGGATTTCCAGGTAGGCTTCTGTCTCCAGGCCTAGTGACCACCAAACGTACCTAAGTAATGAACTCCTTCTAATGAGGCGAACTCTCACTGCTACAACTGCACAGTGAACCACTCAATTTCCTGTTTTTGTCAGAGCATGTTTCATCCCATGGACTCTTGCTCTTAGTCATGTTAGTATTAAAAGGACACTGAAATTCTTTCCTGGTTTTTATTGTCTTCTTTAGATAGCCAAATATTGACTTGTGAAATTCAAGAGGGGTCAGGATTTCACTGTTTCTGGAAACTGACTCATTCCCGTGGTGTCAAGCCTGACCTCCTTTAGAAAATTACACCTTGCACCAGTTATTTACCCATGAAAAGTCCCCTGATAATGCTATGTCTAAAACCCTCTCCCAGATGCAGTTAGCCATTCTTCAGTCCTTTCTTGAAATGTAATTCTCCCAGACATGGGAGCGGGCAACAGGAGGGCCAAAGAGCCATTGCCCCATACTTTTTAAACAGGGGGGCCATGCTGCCCACTGTTGAGAACCTGAACTTGGCAGCAGGGGTACATTGCGAGCAGTGGGCAGGGGTCCTTCTTACTTCTTCAGGGGTCCTTTTTACTGCCCCGCTTTGACCTCTGATCAGAATTGGATTGCATAAAGTCAGAACCCCTTCCCTTGGCCCAGCCATCCCATCGGCATGACGGAGGGGTGGCTGGGCCAAATGTGAGTGGCATTGAGACCCTGTGCCCCAGGTTTCAAAACCACTCACTCATATTTGGCTGTCCCTCCCTTCAACTTCTGCTGTCCTTCTGGCACCATTGCTCTCCTCAGACCTATACCTCGAGTCTCCCCTGCAGATATGCACTCATGGATTCAGTGACTGAAACTTCAGATACAAATAACACAGATTAAAAAATCCAGGCAGAAACCATGCAACCACCAGGACTGGTGCTAAACATTTCATTCCATAGGAACGTAGGGAAATGTCTCATTGGATCAGACTTGAAGTCCACCTGTCCAGTAATGCCCAGCATCAGCTACTTCAGAGGAAGATGTAAGAATCCCACAGCAGCAGATGTGGGATAATGTGCCCCTCACAGTAGATCTCATCCTGGTCTCTGTGGGTATGTCTACACTCCAAAAAACAAAACCAAACCAGCAAGTGGGTTTCAAATCAGTGGGTTCTGATCATCAGAGATGGCCAGCCCTCTGTGGAAATAGAGGTGGTTAGGGACTATTTAGAAAAGCTGGACGTGCACAAGTCCATGGGGCCGGACGAGTTGCATCCGAGAGTGCTGAAGGAATTGGCGGCTGTGATTGCAGAGCCATTGGCCATTATCTTTGAAAACTCGTGGCGAACGGGGTAAGTCCCGGATGACTGGAAAAAGGCTAATGTAGTGCCAATCTTTAAAAAAGGGAAGAAGGAGGATCCTGGGAACTACAGGCCAGTCAGCCTCACCTCAGTCCCTGGAAAAATCATGGAGCAGGTCCTCATAGAATCAATCCTGAAGCACTTGCATGAGAGGAAAGTGATCAGGAACAGCCAGCATGGATTCACCAAGGGAAGGTCATGCCTGACTAATCTAATCGCCTTTTATGATGAGATTACTGGTTCTGTGGATGAAGGGAAAGCAGTGGATGTATTGTTTCTTGACTTTAGCAAAGCTTTTGACACGATCTCCCACAGTATTCTTGTCAGCAAGTTAAGGAAGTATGGGCTGGAAGAATGCACTATAAGGTGGGTAGAAAGCTGGCTAGATTGTCGGGCTCAACGGGTAGTTATCAATGGCTCCATGTCTAGTTGGCAGCCGGTATCAAGTGGAGTGCCCCAAGGGTCGGTCCTGGGGCCGGTTTTGTTCAATATCTTCATAAATGATCTGGAGGATGGTGTGGATTGCACTCTCAGCAAATTTGCGGATGATACTAAACTGGGAGGAGTGGTAGATACGCTGGAGGGGAGGGATAGGATACAGAAGGACCTAGACAAATTGGAGGATTGGGCCAAAAGAAATCTGATGAGGTTCAATAAGGATAAGTGCAGGGTCCTGCACTTAGGACGGAAGAACCCAATGCACAGCTACAGACTAGGGACCGAATGGCTAGGCAGCAGTTCTGCGGAAAAGGACCTAGGGGTGACAGTGGACAAGAAGCTGGATATGAGTCAGCAGTGTGCCCTTGTTGCCAAGGAGGCCAATGGCATTTTGGGATGTATAAGTAGGGGCATAGCGAGCAGATCGAGGGACGTGATCGTTCCCCTCTATTCGACATTGGTGAGGCCTCATCTGGAGTACTGTGTCCAGTTTTGGGCCCCACACTTCAAGAAGGATGTGGATAATTTGGAGAGAGTCCAGCGAAGGGCAACAAAAATGATTAGGCGTCTGGAACACATGAGTTATGAGGAGAGGCTGAGGGAGCTGGGATTGTTTAGCCTGCAGAAGAGAAGAATGAGGGGGGATTTGATAGCTGCTTTCAACTACCTGAAAGGGGGTTCCAAAGAGGATGGCTCCAGACTGTTCTCAATGGTAGCAGATGACAGAACGAGGAGTAATGGTCTCAAGTTGCAGTGGGGGAGGTTTAGATTGGATATTAGGAAAAACTTTTTCACTAAGAGGGTGGTGAAACACTGGAATGCGTTACCTAGGGAGGTGGTAGAATCTCCTTCCTTAGAGGTTTTTAAGGTCAGGCTTGACAAAGCCCTGGCTGGGATGATTTAACTGGGAATTGGTCCTGCTTCGAGCAGGGGGTTGGACTAGATGACCTTCTGGGGTCCCTTCCAACCGTTATATTCTATGATTCTATGAAATCCCAAGCAGGAACATCTCCACACAGCTGTTTTGAGCCCTGTAGACCAGGGCTCTGAGACTTGCTGCTGTGGGGTTTTTTTTCCCCAGTGTATTATGTACCCTATTTGTCAGAGATCAGCTTAAACACTGAAGCATAAGCCATAATATCCCTTCCAGAATTGTTGTTATAAGTAACTATGCTAATTCTAGATATTCTGCTTATCCATAGAAATATCCAAACCCTCTTTGAATCTTGCTAAGTTCTTGGCCTTAATGATTCCATGTAGCAGTGGGTTCCACAGTCTGTCTACGCACTGTGTGAAGAAGTATCTCCTTTGATCAGGTTTTAACTTGTCACCTTTTCATTTCATTGACTATTCATTCCAGATCACGCTGCTTTTCATTGTGTGGTTTCCTCTATTCTCCATTTGTACGTTGTGTATTTAGATAGCAAGCTCTTCAGGGCAAGGACCGAGTCTTACAAGTTTTCATGGCTAGCACACTGTTGGCTTTGAATACTACAGTGGTGAGTGCTCCAGAATACAAGTAAACTCTGATGATCCCAACTCCAATTATCTGAAATGTGGATGATCTCACGCTTTGTCTATACTGCCGCTTACCGTGCTGAAACTTTCTTTGCTCAGGGGTGTGAAAAAACACCCCCCTGAGCGATGCAAGTTTCAGCGCTGTAAAGTGGCCGTGTAGACAGTGCTACCGTGCTGATAGCTACTCCCCTCATGGGGGTGGTTTTGTTACAGTGCTGGGAGAGCTCTCTCCCAGCTCTGGAGACACGCGCGACTACACAGCCATGTTAAAGCGCTTTAATGTCGGCTGTGTAGACATACTGAAATTTAGAAACGTTTTCCAAGCCAGAATTTTATTTTTTGAAAAGTGTGATTGAAATTGATTTGCTGACATTACAGTTTCCGTTTGGCTAGCCCAGGTTTCCCTGTAAATGATAGATAGTTAATGATCTTAGTTTTCTATAGTTTTGTTCATTCAGAAGAGTCCCAAAGCTCTTTACAAATTACAGAAAGACTGGGCATACAGAAGTCGCTTCTTCCACCATTCATATGCAGCCACCTCTGGCGTGGAACACAGCAGTTGTTTAACAGCACACAGCAGCACTGTGCACCAATTTAGAACAGGAAGCAAAGATGTTATGTCTTAAATTGGAATTTGGCCAGGACACTTGGATTATTATCCCTGCTACTGTAGTGGGAGCATCAATGCCCATAGAGTGTGCTGTACCTGTTCTGGAGATAGACAGGCGGTTTACAAACATTACAAACATCAATAACTTCTTGGATTGCATGGGGGACTTTTAAAACTAGATGAGACAAAGCATTAGAAAATGTACCATAGAGAACAAATCTTCCCTGGTCTCAGGGAGACGGACTGGATAATCTAATAGGTCTTTTCCACCTCTTCTTTCGATGATTCAGATTCCCATTGACTTAAGTGGGTTTTGGATTAAGCTCCTAGAGGCAAGGGAGAAGAGACAGTTCCAGAGAGGGCTTTGTTTTTTGCAAACCACATTGTGTTCAAAAAACCTTATCTGGTAACAATCCAGAATTATGGCTAATCCATCACTGAGCACCCAGCGCATACCGAAAAGATTACTGCTTAAGCCCTTAATGTATTAGGACACTTTGTAAGCGTTGTTACTGGACTGAGTCGCAATGCTAGAACATAATTTGGACCTGCTGTAAATCAGCGGAGCTCCAGTGTGTTGTTTCGTAAGAAGAGGGCCATACGTCCCGGTTGGGGCAAGCTGGTGATTTGAACAGTGTAGAACAAGTCATTATCCTGCTCAGACTGTCCTGCTAATTTCAACAAGCCAGATCCTGAGAAGTGCTGCAGCTCCCACGAAACTAACATGAATTCTAGGGGCACAGCAGGATGCGGCCCATTCCTCAGGCGCCCAGATACCATGGTGATGGGCACCAATATAAGACCCTACATGGACAGATATGTATGTATGGAGATAGCTAGATCATTCTTGTGATTTATTTATTTCACGTTCATCATCATCTACGTTGGGAATCCCTTGAAGTTGAGGATGATTGTCTTTCATGGATTGTCTATTTCAAAATATCTGTAGGTCCGCTGATGGCTGATAAGGCCTATTCTGGAGCTGCACTCTCTGCCTCATAGCAGACATGTTTCCGAGCAGGGCAGGTGACCCTGGGCTATTGGTTAGGGCCATAGCATGCTCTTTCTGTCACTTCTGTTTTTCCGTTACATGTAATCATATCTGATTCTCAAAGTGCTGAATTCCTTGCCTCAAGCAGTTCCTCCATTGTTGTCACTCCTGGGTTATACATTCCCACGAATGCAACCAGCCAAACACATGCACGCTCTGGACTCCCCATTGTCTTGAGTGTTGTGTTGTCATTTACATCAATGCAAAGCAGGTTTAAAATGATACCGTTCCAATGCAGGGTAACCATCAACAAACCTGAGAGAGAGAGAGAGAGATGAAATTTGAAAGGGCAGCGAGGAGTAGATTGGATGTGAGATCAGATAGGTAGGATGGAACGAGTGTATCATACAATCTCCAAATGTTATTTCTTGCAACTTACACTAGGAGGAGCTACTGGCTCCAGCAAACTTGAAACTAGCTGAAACCCTGGCAAGTCAGGTTAGATTTAGTCCTGGTCTACACTACATGGTTAGGTCGACGTAAGCTGCCTTGTGTCGACCTAGCTGTGGAAGTGTCTTCACTTAAATTTGTGCTCGCTATGCCGATTTAGTTAAACCACCTCCCTAAGCAACGTAGAGTCACGGTCAATGTAATTAGGTCGATGCAGTGTTAGACACTGCGATACTTATGACAGGTTTCAGAGTAACAGCCGTGTTAGTCTGTATTCGCAAAAAGAAAAGGAGGACTTGTGGCACCTTAGAGACTAACCAATTTATTTGAGCATAAGCTTTTGTGAGCTACAGCTCACTTCATCGGATGCATACTGTGGAAAATACAGAAGATGTTTTTAGACACACAAACCTGAAAAAATGGGTGTTTATCACTACAAAAGGTTTTCTCTCTGGAAATGGCCCACCTTGATTATCATACACATTGTAAGGAGAGTGATCACTTTAGATAAGTTATTACCAGCAGGAGAGTGGGGTGGGGGGAGAGAAAACCTTTTGTAGTGATAAACACCCATTTTTTCATGGTTTATGTGTATAAAAACATCTTCCGTATTTTCCACAGTATGCATCCGATGAAGTGAGCTGTAGCTTACGAAAGCTTATGCTCAGATAAATTGGTTAGTCTCTAAGGTGCCACAAGTACTCCTTTTCTTTTTGTGATACTTATGTCAACTGTTACTGGCTTTCAGGCGCTGTCTCACAATGCCCCACGCTGGCAATACAATTGATACAAGCGCTGCTGGTGACAACGCACACCACCAACACAAGGAGCCAAGTGTGTGCACACAAGTGCTTCAACAACTGCGGTGGATGTATGCCCTCATTAGGTCATCATAATTGTGTAGTGTAGACATGGCCTCAGATGCCAAAGTTTTCTCTACTTAACAGACCTTTAAAATGACCTTTCAGAAAAATGCCATGGAACTTCCTATGGTGTGAAAAACCCTGTAGGTTCCAAATTAAACTAAGCAGCAGTTAGATTCTCAGTACATATTTTAGCAACAAAGCAGATTAGCTGATAATTCATTAATCATGCATTTTCAGCTCAGTATTGTCAGTTTCTTCCAGGTATATTATTAATCTAGATTTATAACAAAGATGAGTTAATCATGTTAGGAGATCAGAAATGAATGCACCATGATAAAGTCATGCCTTGTGGAAAATGTTGAAAAACTTCCTCAGCAGAGACAATTCTGCTGAGATCTGAGATTTGGTTTATTTTTCCTTGTGGACCAAATTCATCTCTTGTGTTAGTGGATGCAACTGCTATTGACTTCAATGGGATTGAGTATATTTACACTCAGGGTGCGTTTGGCCAGTGGGTCTTTGTTCCTTAAATTGGGGTACATCTGCCCATTGGTCTTATTTCCCACTAGCAGTCAGAAATCTGTTTGTGCCATCACAGTTGGGCTGCGGGGGAATTTTAATATCAGAAGGGGAAGATGGGTTTTGACACCACTCAAAATGTACCAAGGGTCATAGTGGATTCCCCATCACTGGCAACTTTTTAATCAAGATTGGATGTTTTTCTAAAAGATCTGCTCTAGGAATTATTTTGGGGAAGTTCTCTGGCTGTGTAATCCAGGAGGTCAGACTAGATGATCACAAAGGTCCCCCCTGGCCTTGAAATATGAAGATGTGAAACCTGGTTTTGTGCCAAACTTCAGACTCAAATCAGCTTCCTTGAAAGTTTCCCACAACTTCTTAGCAAGACTGAACTCACATTAAAACACCAACAACAACAAAAACAGAGGCTGATTCATGGTCTTGCATTCAAACTTAGTGGTTTGGGCTGAGGTTTGCTTTATTGGTTAGGTCCCCACAGCTGAGTTACCTCCTGGCAGGATGACCATCCCTCCCATTTTTAAAGGGACAGTCCAGTTTTTGGGGACTTTTTCTTATATCGGCGCCTATTACCCTCTACCCCCGTCCCATTTTTTCACAATTGCTATCTGGTTACCCTACCTCCTGGGAGTGGGATGCTGAGATAATTAATTAATGTTTGTACAGTGTTTTGAGATTTTTGGATGGAAGGCACCATGGCAGGGCATAGAATTCTTGTGAATGACCCTGTTTAAATGCAAACAGCTTTAGCAACAATAAAACAAGGAAAAGGGAAAATGGGAGATATCAATCAGTGGAGCTGGTTCTAAAGAGCTCCTGTTTTGATTTCAGTCTTTATCCCCAAGATACAGTTTCAAAGCAAAAACCAAGAGCACATCAGGGAAATCAAGTGAGCCAGGTATAAACAATCAGTAACACTAGGAGGTATCAGGTCACAACTGCTCTCAGAATAATTAGGCAATTTGCCAGCTTGCTTCAACAGACCGTCTGAGATTATATTTCCTCTTGACCAAGGTCTGAAGCTGAAGGCCAGGTTTGGTCAGTGGAGTTACATCTGCTCATTCCAGCTATGTGATTCTCTCAGGCTTTGCACCACACATCACCATTGACACCTGTGCCAAGCGAGTGTGAAGTGCAATCAAATTGGGACAGTAGTGTTTTACGCTTACGTTGTACAGGTGTAACCAGTGAGGCACAGTATGAGATGGGGAGTTTTTGCTGTGTCTCTTTGTGCTCTGTTGATGATTTGTTGGGTCATGAGTGGTCCCCATTTTGTATCCTTCCACCAGCAGTGTTTCCAACTCTTGCCTTTATCTTTCTTGCTGCTGCACGGATCTCAGTGGTATTTTACGTCAAGCCTTGCAGCTCTTAAAGCCCCACTTGCTGGAGTTATGTGATTACATAACAGAGAATCTCTTTGCTTTCATTTTTTAAAAAAGGCCAGTGTTGCCCCTTTTGACCAAACTTGCTAGTCACTGCTTAGGGCCCTGTGGGTGTTCCAGTGGAGAGTAGAAATTGGAGCTAGGTATTTCTGTGATGCAGTTTTGCTTATTTACAAGGAATATACCAAGTCCTATGCTTCTGAATGCAGAGGGAGTCAAATAGCAAGAAACAGCTTCTGTTGCTCATAGCACCAAGCACGAGCTTTTCAGCCTGCACTTCTGACCCAAAAAACCTCTCCCCAGGTTTCTTCTGGGGTCAGCCACATGCTTTCAGCTGTTCATTCCTCCAGGTTAGCTTCTAGTTCTCTCCTCTGTCTGGTCTCAGTTTCTGTGTGTTCTCTTCCCCCCAATACCCAGGTGAACTCAGTAGGTGCTGCTAGTCTCTAGGTAGCCTTCATTAGGGTTTGTTTTAAGTATGGCCCCCACTCTCTCTTAGCTTAAATGGGCAATTTATTCACACTTTTGACTCATCCCATAACAAAGTTTCACCTGCCCCAGCTCATAATAAGAGTAGGTTTCTAGTCCTCGTGGCTGCAGAGAAAAGCTGGAAATCACAATGTCTTAAGTCTCAAAAACCAGATGGCCAATCATTGATTATTTTTTATATTATCATGATTTTATATCAAGCTGGTCTTGTGGGTTTTTTTGCGGGGTGGAGCTGACTATGACTGTCGGGTGCTGGGGGCTGGCAATAGTGTCCCAGGGCTCCAGTGGCTGTCATTGTGGCAGCAGGAAGTCACTTGTCTCTATGGTGAGAACTGCCAGTGGCAGGGGGCTGGTTTCCAGTGGCGTGGATGGGATTTCTCACAGGGGCAAAAGATGTTGTGCCCCCAGGGACCTTGGGTTGGGTGCCTCTCACAAGCTACGTAGGGCTAATCTGGGTCAGCATGTGGAGGGGAGACCCCATATTAGGCTGACTAGATGTCCTGATTTTATAGGAACCGTCCTGACTTTTGGGTCTTTTTCTTATATAGGCTCCTATTACCCCCCACCCCCATCCCGATTTTTCACATTTGCTGTCTGGTCACCCTACCCCCTATAGAACCCTGACCTAAGCAGGTGTGCAGATCCCCACAAGCCCCGCCCAGCTTCCATCGATCTCTCAGTGCTCGATCGTTCTCCCCTGGCCGCTCCTCCCGCCTCGATCTCTCGGCGCTCCGCTCCGCGCCGGGACGGGCTGATTTCTCTCGGCCTGCGCTCGCTCTCCCCTGGGCCAGGCCGGAGCAGTCGCTCGGCGGCGGCGGAGCGGGATGAGCCTGGCGGGGGGTAGGGCGCCGCGCCGCACGGCGGGGAACCGGCTGGCGGGGCTGCTGAATGCCGAGGAGGATGAGTTCTACCAGACCACCTACGGGGGCTTCACGGAGGTGGGGCGAGCAGGAGGGTGGTCTTGGAGAGGGAGCCGAGGCCCGGGGGAGGGGGCTGTGAGGGGGCCCGGAAGGGCGGGGGGGGACAGAGGCCCGGGGGAGGGGCACCGGGAGGGGCAGAGGCCCGGGGGAGGGGCACCGGGAGGGTGCGGGGGGAGGGGCAGAGGCCCGGGGGAGGGGCACCGGGAGGGTGCGGGGGGAGGGGCAGAGGCCCGGGGAAGGGGCACCGGGAGGGCGCGGGGGGAGGGGCAGAGGCTCGGGGGAGGGGCACCGGGAGGGCGCGGGGGGGGGGTGGAGGGCGCGGGGGGGGCACCGGGGGAGGGGCAGAGGCCCGGGGGAGGGGGCTGTGAGGGGCCCCGGGAGGGCAGCGTGGGGGGAATCGCTCCCTTGGGGAGCAGAGTTGGGGGGTGGGGGAGTGCAGCAAGGCCCTGTGGAGGCTGAGTTGGGGGGCTGTGGGCTACTTGGAGGACAGCTGTGATTTGGGTGGGGGCACGAGGCAGAGCGGGACTCCCAAAGGGGCAGTGGGATCTGGTCAGCCGTGACTGTCGTTTGCCCCCCTCTCCTGGGCAGGAGTCGGGAGATGACGAGTACAAAGGCGACCAGTCGGACAGTGACGACGAAGTGGACTCTGACTTTGACATTGACGAGGGCGACGAGCCGGCCAGTGACCAGGACGATGACGAGCCCAAGAGGAAACGCAGGGTGGTCACCAAGGCTTACAAGGTAAGGATGGAGCAGCTGGTTGTGGTGCTGGGAGACCCAGCCTCTGATTCTGTATTGGGGTAGTACCTAAGAACACCCACTAGTCATAGACCAGGACCCCAGTGTGCTGGGTGCTGTATGGACAGTGAAGAAAATGGTGGTCTCTGCCCCAAAGAGCTTCCAATTGAAGTACAAGACAGGAGACACTAGGTGGATACAGACAGGGGCGCACAAGGAAACAACAAAACAACCGCAGTCAGCATGACGTGCCGTGGTCTCAACGCACCAGTTGTCTAATTGCTGTTTCTGATATAGCCCTGTTGGGCTGGGGGAGGGACCCACATGAAAGCTGCTGCCAAAACTCTTAGTACAACCAGATTGTAATCTAGTGTAGGGGGTAGCCGGGGAGTTCACAGCAATTCCATGTATAGGCTGTTTCATTTATGATCTTGGCAGCAGCAGAGCCCTGAAAGCATTTTCAATTAGTGTGTTTCAGGAGTGGGAGTGCAGGCTCATGGGCAGGACTCCTGGGTTCTATTTCCAGCTCTGGGATGGAGTGTGGCCTCATGTTTATCCAGAAGATGGGCAGTCAGAACTCATGGGTTCTATTGCTGGCTCTTGGAGGGAGTGATGTCTAGTGATTAGAAACTGACCATAATAAACAGACTGCAGCAATGGTCAAAGTAAATCAAAGATTGAAAATGTTCTTTCTGTAATCAAAGGTGTAACTAGTAATACAGGCAAAGCACTTTTCTTTTTAAAGGCGTTTATGTTGGCAGGGGCCCTCTTGCAAAAACAAGCTGCAAAATCCCTTGTGGCTCTTTATTTAAATGGGGTTGAACTCTCCAAAGCAGCATTAAATAGCAAGCCCCCAGGAGGTTCTTTTTTTTCCTCACATCAGCTCTTATCTGAACCTACTAGGAGCCCATCAAAAGCCTGAGACCCAAGAAGCCCGATACGGCTTCCAGCAGCTCCCAGAAGGCGCGAGAGGAGAAGTCTGCGCCCCTGGAACTCCAGGATGAAGTGGGAGACAGTAAGTGTGGCTGATGCTCATTAGGATCAAATGTGTTGCCTTTAGGTGAGACGAAAAACTGGTTTCTGAAGGTTTTCTCGAAGCTTCTGCATCGATTTGCAGGGCAGAGGTTTGATTCAAAGTTATTCAACTACAACTGCTGGGCTGAGCTATGATCCACAGACAGGGAGGAATCATCGTGGGGCTGCTATGCTGGTTTCTTGGTAGCTACGCTGTCTCTGCCCGCCATACCCAGTGTCCTGACTTTCCCTCCCACTCCTTGGGCTTACAGGCCGCAAGTACATGCGCCAGTCGACTACGGAGCACACACGCCAGACCTTCCTGCGTGTCCAGGAGCGTCAGGTGCAGTCGAAGCGCAAGAAGGGGGGGCAGAACTATGACAGGCCGCTGACGCAGGAGGAGCTGCTGGAGGAGGCCAAGATCACAGAGGAGATTAACCTGCGGTCTCTGGGTGAGTGACATGGGTAGGAGGCCCTGGGAAACACACAGGCTCTTCACTCAGGGTGGCAGCAGGAGCCTGGCGCACCAGTCAGGGCTGTACTGCTCTACTGGAGACAACATGATCTGATGGGGGTTACAACCTTGTCCTCTGCCTAAGTTCTAGTGTCAGTTTTGGAAGGGTGTATTATCTCCCAGCTAGAACAGGGGACCTGGAGCCAGGACTCCGGGGTTCTGTTCCCAGTTCTTGAATGAGAGTGGAGTCTAGTGGTTAGAGCAGTGTGGGCGTGGAATCTGGACTCCTGGATTTTATTTCCAGCTCTACCAAGGGCCATTCATTTCAGCTCCGTGTGCCTTGGTTTCCCCAACTGTAAGCGTGGATAATGCTACCCAAGCATTAGTTCTGTGGATGATATATAGACGTGCCTAGGCACCTCCGCTCACCATCATGAATGGTTCAGAATTATAGGCATAACACAGGAGGTCTCTGGCTCATTCAGTTACTAGCCACCCCTTATGGGAGCCTGTGTGCCCCTCCTTGGTTCTCTGAGCACCAGGAAGGAGTTTACAGACCATTGGTGACCTGCGACCTGTACTCTGAGAGCTTCTGGTGTGGCACAGATCTCTCTGTCGAAATGCTGGAGTCACAGTCACAGTTAATGGCTCTTGCAGTGGTTCCATGGGGTACCTCCCAGTGTGAGGTAAAGAGCTCAGAGCTCTGAAGGCAGTAGAGCGGGCTCAGTAGCCGGACAATTGACTGGTGGTCTTCTCTGAGCTGCCCCATCGTTCCAAGCCCTGCTCTGTTCACCCTCGGTTCAATCGCCCTTGCAGAAACCTACGAGCGGCTGGAAGCTGACAAGAGGAAGCATGTGCAGAAGAAGCGGAAGTGCGTGGGGCCGGTGATCCGCTACTACTCGGGGACCATGCCGCTGATCACTGACCTCGGGGTGAAGGAGGAGAACGTGGATGTGGAAGGGTAGGTGTTGGGGATTGTATTTATTCCTCCCATCTCCCTAGCCTGAACTCTGGCCCCTTGGGATGGGCTACCAACTCCCTCCTAGGTCTCACTGTCCCTGCTGACTCCTACACTCTGGCTGGCAGGTGCCAACCCCACTTCCTAGGGGATTCCCCTGAGCCAGCTCGTGGGAGACGTCAGCCCCATCTTGCAGACCCCAGCCACTCAGTCAGTTCTCTTCGGCGTCCCAGCCTTCAGCTGCTTCTCTGAACTGGATCCTGAGTCCCAACAGCCACCAAGTTCTTCTTCGTCAGCAGCACGAGTGTGATCTGGATCCCTCGAGGTGGCAGGTGTTTGGGCCCTGGTTAGTCTCCGGCTGAGGACATGGGGCCAGTTGTGGAATTCCCACCTGGACCTAGCTTGAGTTTCAAACACAGCTCAGGCCCATGCTGATCCCTTGCTCCTCCGGTACTCCAAGGGTATCCCAGGTGGGGCTGGTAGGATTAGAACTCAGGCTTGGACAAAGCAGGGCCATGCCTCCTTTTGCTAGAACCTGCTGCCCCAAGATGGGATTTGTGTGGGGTTTGCACCCTGACTTATGTGGAGGTTGCCTGGAGATCTTTACTGAGCACAAGTGCCTGGTACATGCTTTGTCTCCCCTCCCCCGCACCTCCCAAAAGCCCCGTGCGTCCTTGTGCCCCCTCATCCCCAGAGCCCTGGATGTTCTTATTCCCGCTGTTGCGTTTGAAGCTTGAGCTGATTCCTGTGTTTTCTCCCCACCCCCAGGTTGGATCAAGACACGCAGCAAACGGCAGAGGCTCCCCAGGCTTCCGCCTCCCAGGCTGGCAAATGCTCTCGCACCTTCATCACCTTCAGCGACGACGAGACCTTTGAGCGCTTCTTCCCTAAGGCCAAGCAGCCCAAGCTGCCCGTGAAGGAGATCTGCCCCGTCACGCACAAGCCGGCCGTCTACCGGGACCCCATCACCGACATCCCCTACTCCAACATCCGGGCCTTCAAAATCATCCGTGAGGCCTACAAGAAATACATCACTGCCCATGGGCTGCCCAACGCGGCAGCTTCCGCGGCCCTGGGGGCAGGGCCGCCCGCAACGGACCCAAATGTCCGGGCGACCAGGCAGAAAATCATCATCAAACAAACCGTCCCGGCCACATAAAGCCCAGGAGTGGTTGTTCCCTTTCCAGGAGGGAACTTCTTAAAGGGACACAGGCACATTTGGGTGGCTCAGTATTGACCCGCCCCTTCTTCTACGTCCCTGTGTATCTTTCTTTCAAACTCAAACAGGTGGTGGTTCATTGCTCTTTATTTATTATTTTATTTTTTAATAAAAAAAGCAATGCCTGCAGCAGTCCCACCAGAACAAACCAGCACGCAGAGCCCCGCCCTCGCAGGAGACCCCTACAACAGCCAAACCAGCGCGCACAGCCCCGCCCTCGCAGGAAACCCCTACAACCGCCAAACCAGCGCGCAGAGCCCCGCCCTCGCAGGAGACCCCTACAACAGCCAAACCAGCGCGCAGAGCCCCGCCCTCGCAGGAGACCCCTACAACAGCCAAACCAGCGCGCAGAGCCCCGCCCTCGCAGGAGACCCCTACAACCGCCAAACCAGCGCGCAGAGCCCCGCCCTCGCAGGAGACCCCTACAACCACCAAACCAGCGCGCAGAGCCCCGCCCTCGCAGGAGACCCCTACAACCACCAAACCAGCGCGCACTGGTGGAGCTATGCAGTGGGTGGGATCACTTCTGCTGGAAGGAGGCAGGATGGATTTTAAGCTCGGGAATGGTGCCTGTTTAACAATTTAGAAAGATAATAAAGTGACAGGACAGGCGCTGTCTGCACAGTTCGGCTCACTGTGGGGAGGGGAGGAGCTGGTGAAAGAGGCTGGATTCTGCGGCAGCCTGATGTCCCGTCTCGCTGATCGCCGCAGGGGCAGTGCCCAGCGCCCTGGAGAGCGTCAGGCCCCGGGTGACGTTCAGTTGGTTCTAGCCGAGGCTGCCGGCAGCGTGAAGCTCCCGTTGCAGCAGCCAGAGGCATGAGGAGCGGTTTGTGCTGAAACCCTGACTCGTGGCACCGACTGGAGCCTTGGCAGGGCTGTAAAGTGCAGGCGGTTCCGTGACTCACGTTAGTTGGTGTCTGCCTCCTGCTCGTGCTCCCGTGAGGCTCCGCCAGCCTGCAGGGCTCTGATAAGTGTTGTCAGTAACGCCCCTGGGAGGGAGGTCCAGAGCAGCGTTTTATTCCTCGGGATTGTCCGGCATCCTTGCCAGCCCAGCTGCTTCAATGAGGAGAGAAGGGAAATAAAAGAACCCACCGTTCCAGGGGTGATTTCCTCAGTTGCCCTCCCTGCCCCTGCCCATCCGCTTCCCTACTTATGCCCGTGGCCAGCTTGATCCCTGCCCCCTCTCTACTCATCTGGTTTTAAATGTCTCAGGCACTGGGGCTTCCGCACCTTGGGGGATGAGGCTGCAGCTCCAGAGAGCTTGTTAACAAGCCATTCCTGAGTTTCAGCTTAAATTTCTCTCTCGCTCCTTGTTATCCCCCAAGCAATTCTTCCTCCTTGCAGCTGGCTAGCATTGTACCCCCATCCCCTGCCAAAGGGTACAGCTTAGTTCTGCCTGTCAAGTGTCTTATCCAGTCCCATCCCCAAAGTATCTGAATGCTTTGCCTACAGTCATGTATTGATCCTCCCAGGGATTTAACATTGTCCTCATATTCCCCAGATGGGGAAACTGAGGCATGAGGTCTCATGCTACCCCAAGGAATCAGAGCTGGGAATTGAATCCAGATCTCAAGTCCCAGTCAAGTGCCTTAACTGCAAACTCATCCTTCTTTCCTTACCCCACATCTCCATTAAGCTGTCTTCATAAATTAGCCCCCCACCCCCTTTCTCTAATTCAGTTGAATAGATTACAGGCCAGAAGGGACCTTTATTAGTTGTATTACGGTAACAGATGGGTGGCGTAGTCATGGACCAGGCCCCCATCCTGCTGGGTGCTGTATGTTCTTTGTTAGGTGTATTATGGTAGCAGCTGGGACCCCCCCCCAGTCACGCACCGGCTGTCCACTGTGCTAGGTGAGGTACAATCACATCAAAGAGATGATCCCTGCCTCACAGAGCTCTCAGTCTAATCCAGGCTGCAGAATTTCTCTTGCATGTCTGATCCTGAGCTAAAGCTGGGATTCCCAGTGCGGTTGCATTGGATCTGGAGCGAGAGGGGTCCTCTCTTCTCAGCTCTGCCAGGATGCCTGTGTGGCTGGCTCTCATTCCTGCTGCTAAGGCCTCCTCCATGCCCTGGCCTCCTCCATGCCCTCGCCACCTGCAAAGCAAATCAGGGGCAACCGAGAGCTGCCCCCCTTCATGTGTCAATTCTGGCATTTGACCACTGGGGGTCTGCAGGGCTCTGGGAAAACCGGCTGGGCAGTTGGAGTGATTGATAACCAGCCTGTCTATGTGATCTCGCCCTCCCACCCTCCCCTTTGCCCAGCTGGAGCTAAAATAATAATATGCTGATCTCACACACTTCGCTGGCGGTATCCCTTGCCTCAGCACTGCGCTGCGGCTACTTTCACCCAGCCTGGAAAGGCAGCGTCCTGGACTGCCAGGGGAAGGTAAGCTGGAAGCCTTGCTCCCGGGCGGTAGGTTTCTCCTTGGGGCGCGAGGCTGGTCTAATCACAAAGCTAATATTCTAAGCGGCTTGCCAAAGGGGCGCGGGGCTGGCTTGCCCTTTTCGGCCATTGCTCATTGGGCTGTGGATTCTCACCTCAGGCTTGCATTGAAGGGGACAGGCTGCCCATGTGGGATCAGTGCCTGCTTTTCTGTGGGCTGTAGGGCACGTGTTCCTCTTGCAGGTAGGTGAAGGCACCCTTCCCTGGTGCGCTGAGAGACCTTCTCTGCTTGGGATATCCACTGCTTGTACTTGACCCTCCGGGTAAACAGCTTTGTCTCCTATTATGGCTCCGTGCACGATCCTCATGCTTTCGGCTACTAGGCCTGCTTTTCCCCCACCAAAAGAATATAAAAAGCATGACAGGGCTACGATGTGGATCCTCCTACGCAGCCCAGAGTACTGTATAAATGGTACAGACTCATACGGGTCGGTTTGACTAGCGCTGAAATGTGGCCACCTCTGGGGAGGGCTGCAGCAGCTGATATAATCGTCTAGGCCAGGGCCCGCGTACCGTAACTGCAGGAGGAATATTAGGTAGGCAACATCGCAATTCCCAGGCTGGGACTCTGGGGCTAACATCCGCTGAAGCACTAGGGGATCTTTAGTGATGGGGGCTCGTGTGTGTTACACCTGCCACACAGCCCTCCCTAGTGCCCCGTGCTGACCCAATATGAGCGCGCCACCTAGCGAATCCTCCAGCACTGCTTCCGGCAGATCTGGGTGGGCGCTCGGAGGTCTCCTATCCAGCTTACCCACCCAGCCTGCCCCTACTCGCCTCTGAAACCTAGTTTGATCCCAGCACCAGGTGGCACAACTGCAGACCGAGTTGCTTGGAATAAAACAAGAGGACCGTCAGGTTTTGCCCTGGGGAAAGGCCAAAGGGCTATTGCCAGATTCCCAGAGCCCTCCAGGACATTGTGCCCTTGCTTTGTAGTCAGAAGCCAGCTTCGCCCCGGTAAGGCTGCAGCTACATGTGAGCACCTGGCCGCTGTGATCTCAGCAGAGCAAGGTCAGGCAGAGTCGGGCCCAGCAGAGAGCACGTGGCCGCAGGGGCTGTTAGAAAGGCTTTTTTGACCGGAGCTGGTGTCTGGCTGCCGCTTTAACATGCTAATGGGTAATAATATAAATAATTCCCTCTGTGGCAGGTCCCCTGGGTGGCTGTCTCTGGCCTGTGTTAGACAGGAGGTTAGACTAACCGATCAGAGCGACTCCGTCAGGCCTTAGCGGCAGTGGGCTTGATTCTGATCGCCCATATGCTGGTAAATGGAGAGTAACTGCACTGAAGACTGGTGTGAGATCAGAATCCCTCCTGGTGGCTCTGTGGCAATGTTATCCCTGTGCCCTGGCCAGCCCTGTCTGCTTATGTAGTTAGCTCATGACTCCCAGAGTGCCCATCACCGTGGGGGCTGGGCCCTGCACCAATGAGCTTACAAGCAACAGACGGCAGGGTGCAGGGCTTGAGCGGGTGAACAGTCTGTAGACGCTCCCCTTAACACTGCCAGAGCTGGGTACAAGGGCCTGAGGACAGAGGTGTCGACTTCCCCAGTTCCCAGAGGGTGCTCGACCCCCGCTCTGCCCCGGGCCCTGCCCTCACTCCACACCCCTTCCCCAAATCCCCCACCCCTTCCCGTCCCAGCCCTTCCCCCAACGCCCCCCCCCGCACCTCCTGAACACTGCTGAACAGCTGATCACGGTGGGTGGCAGGCACTGGGAGGGAGGGGGAGGAGCTGATTGGCGGGCCGCTGGCGGGTGGGAAGGGGAGGAGCTGATCCGTGGGGCTGCCGGTGGGTGCTGAACACCGACTATTTTTTCCCCATGGGTGCTCCAGCCCCAGAGCACTCAGGGAGTCGGCGCCGATGCCTGAGGGTGAATGCGACTCAGGCCCATTCTTGAAGATGCTTCCTAGCTGAGCATCTCAAAGCACCTCTCATTGTACTGATGGAGGAAACCATGGGGCTGTCTACCCTCGGAGTTCATAGATTCATAGATGCCAAGGCCAGAAGGGATCATGGGGATCATCTAGTGAGACCACCTCTGTAACACAGGCCAGAGACCTGCCCCAAAGGAATTCCTAGCGCAGAGCTGTTAGAAAAACATCCAGTCTTGTTTGAAGCATGGTCAGTGACGGAGAATCCACCATGACCCTTGGGAAATTGTTCCAGCGGCTAATTACTCTCCAGGTTAAAACATGCACCTTATTTCCAGTCCGAATGTGTCTAGCTTCAATTTCCAGCCATTGGATCGTGTTTGGCTTTTCTCTGCTCCTGTAAAGAGTCTATTATTCAATACTTGTTCCCCATGTAGGTATTCCCAGAGTGGGATCAAGTCCCACCTTAGTCTTCTCTTGGTTAAGCTAAATGGACTGAGCTCCTGGAGTCTCTTGCTGTAAAGCAGGTTTTTGAATCCTTTAATCCTCCTCGCAGCTCTTCTCTGACCCCTCTCCGATTGGTCAGCCCTGTGGGAGCCCCAAGACAGCTCCGGAAAACCCACCGCACCGTGTAGCACTTTGCTCAGTGACTATTTAAGGCCCGTTTCTCTGCCCTGTTTCAGACCCCGCTCCAGCAGGGATGGGACGGGGCGGCCGTCCCACCTGTTCTACAGCTGCCAGCTGCCACCGCTCTCCGAACAAGCATCAGGGACATGGCACTGGGCGCCAGGCTGACCCGTGTCAAGCCAGGTTGGCAGATTCCTGGAGCAGCTGTCTCAGCAGTTTTGATCAGTTGAAGGGCGGATGGTGCTGGCTGTGTCACTCCTTCATCTGCCCTTTAGGTTTAGCCCCCAGCGCCCCTTCTGTGCCCAGCAACCCCCTTCAATCCCTGGCCTACCCTCCTCATGCCTGGAGCCTCCTCCACCCCCAGCATGACACCCGTCCGTCCCCAGGGCGTCCATTCCCTCCCAGCTCCATCTTTATCTCAGTGCAGCTGCCCTCCCCCTGCCACCCTTAGCCCAGCCCCACCACCATCCCTGTCCCGCTCTTGGCTGCGTTCCCCTTCCAGCATGGACCTGTGGCCCCCAATGGACACTCTGGTCCCCTCCAGGGGCACCCTCTGCATCCTCCCACCCTGCTCAGCGCGTCTGCGTCAGACTTGCTCCCTTATCGGCCAGTGCCGATGGCTGTGGGGCTGGGACGAGCCCTGGGTGGGGCTGTGGGGTCTCTGATAAGGACATTGAGCTACTGCACTGTTTGGAGACAGGGAGGGGCAGCTCCATGGAGGGTCGGGGGAGGAATAGGGGCTGATTTAACCATTTGTGCCATGGGCCCTTGTGCTGAAGCTTTGGGGATGGGGTGGGAGACGAGGGCAGTTAATGCACCATCCCCTTGGGAGGGGCGGGAGGTTGGCTGGGCCTGGCTGCTGGATTCCTGCCCGCTGCTACTCTGGACCCTACAGTGTCTTCAGACAGCAGGGATGCCAGGAAATTCAATAATATCCACTGGCAGTGAGTTCCACAGGCTAACCTCACTAATATCTAGTGGCAGGGAGTCCCACAGGTTGACTATACAGTGGCCGGGAGTTCCATGGAATAATCTCACTAATACCCAGTGGCAGGCAGTTCTGCGGCCTAACCTGATTAATAGCCAATGACAGAGAGTTGCACTGTCTAGTCTCACTAATATTCAGTGGCAGGGAGTCCAATGGGCTAATCTCTCTAATATCGAGTGGCAGGGAAATACACAAACTAACCTCGCTAAGAGCCAGTAGCAGGGAGTTCCATGAGCTAACCTTGCTAATATCCCACATCAGGGAGTCCCACTGGCTAATCTCACTGATATCTTGTAGCAGGGAGTTACAAAGGTCAACATCAGTCCTGTCCCTCTGCAGTGACCCAGAGGTCTTGTGTGGCAGCAGGGAGTCCCATGGGTGAACCTCATGAATGCCCCGCTGTAGGGAGAGCCCACATCTGTTTGTGTCCCCACCCAGGCTAAGTCTCTGCTCGGTTGCTGAGGGGGTTTGCCTCCGACGCTGCTGAACCATGACGTCCTACCGGATGGAGCTGGAGAAGTACCGGGACATTGATGAGGAGAAGCTTCTGAGGGAACTTTCCCCCGAGGAGCTGGACCAGCTGGACCTAGAGCTGCAGGATATGGATCCCGAGGTGAGGCCACTCACAGGGCTGGCAGGGGAAGGGGGTGATGCTGCGGCTTGGGGGGAGTTGCTGACCTCCAGGCTTCGAAGCCTCACTCCAATCCCCACCCCACCCCTGACCCTGGCTTTCCCTGGGCCTTTGTGGTGCAGCCATGACGGTCATAATACTCTTTGATACTCAGACCAGTGGGGGTGGGGGAGAGTGCAGTTCAGTTCAGTTCAGTGGTTAGAGCAGGGGGCTGGGTTCTATTCCCAGCTCTGGTACTAACTCCCTGAGTAAACCACTCCCCTGCTGTGTGCCTCAGTTTCCCCACTGTAACATGGGGCATTGGCGCCAGGCTTCATTCATTGCCATTTGCAAAGGGTTTTGTGCCCCTCCTCAGGGGCAAGGGGGCTGTGATCTCTATGGGGGGGCTTGTCCCGCCAGTGACCCCTTCCCGCCTCCCTCTTCCAGAACATGATGCTCCCAGCCGGGCTGCGCCAGCGAGACCAGACCAAGAAGAGCCCGACGGGGCCACTGGACCGGGACGCCCTCATGCATCACCTGGAGAAGCAGGCGCTGGAGGCGAAGGAGCGTGAGGACCTGGTGCCATTCACTGGCGAGAAGAGAGGTACCAGGGCAGTGTGTGTGTGGGGGGGGTGCTCGGGGGCTTGGCTCAGCCTGACCTGGCATTGGCACAAATGGCACAGACTCTGGCAATCGCCTGATCACCCCCCTGATTGTGGGAGAGTGGCTCATGGCCCAATCTGCTAGGAGGTCCCTGGCCATGCCATGGGGCCTGTGCCAGAGGATACGTGTCCCCCACCCCCGGGGCAGAGCTAGGCCAAAGGGTACGTGCCCCCCACCCACCAGGGCAGGGTTAGGCTGGTGGGTGGGTATGTGCCCTTGGCAGCTGTGGGGGTTCATTCCCCATGGGGGCGGTGCTAGAGGGTATCAAGCCCCCATGCAGGGACAGTGCCGGGGGGGCAGGTGTCCCACACCAGAGGAGGGGCCGCACACCCCTGGGGGCACACCCCTGCCTGTGTCTCTGGGTGGCCAAGCAGTGCTGGGTCAGGTGGACCAGGCCAGCGAGAATGGCCCTATGGGGGGCCCCGCCTTGGCCTTTGTGGGGTGGGCAGGGCTGTCCCTGGGTGCTGCTGGCCGAGCGTCTGCCCAGGTGCTGGGCTGCAGGGCTGGGACGGAAGGGATTATACGTAGCTCAGCCCAGGAGCTGAGGCTGCTCCAAAGTATCTTGGTGAGTGGCTCGGCTGCCCTGTCCGCTCCAAGCTGGGGCCCCATCAGCCCAGACACAGCAGCTCCTGGCCCTGGAGCCCACCCCTTGTCCTGGCCACTCCCCATAACCCTGGGCAGCCGGCAGGGGCCAGCTCCTTGGGGCAGGGCGAGGGCAGAGCTGCTGAAGTTTTGGGGAGGCAGCAAGGTCTAGTGGGCATGGCACCAGGTTGGGCCTCAGGATACCTGGGTTCTATTCCCACTGGCCTACGGGGGGATCTTGGGCAAGTCCCTTCCCTTCTTGGTGACTCAGTTTCTCCGGTCTCCCAAGTCTGTCTGATCTATTGAGACTGAGCTCTTCAGGGCAGGGAGCGCCTCCCACTCTGGGTCTATGCAGTGCCCAGCGCAGCAGGGCCCCAGTCTCAGCTCTGGATGCCACCCTAAAGGGCCAATTCTCTGATTGGGGACCCCTCCTGTGAGGCTCCTCCCCCTGAGCTGCTGGCCACAGTGCTGTGCACTTCAGGGTCCATTCCCTGGCGTCACCATGGCCCCAGGCCAACAGCCTCCTGTGGCTTCCATTTCGGCTGAAAGGGTGGCTGGGGCCAGAAGTGACTCACTTGCCCCATCCGTGGGGCCTGGAGTCAACCTGGTGACCCCAACTCACCGGGGAGACTCACCAGAGAGGCCCAGGAGGGAATGGGCCATGGAGGCTGAGCTGCTTTCTGGCCCCAGAGGGGTCCCCAGGCGGGGTTAGCATAGGAGAACGCTGAGCCCAGGCTCTGCCCATCCTGTGAATGCCCGGGGCTGCCAATCAGGGGACGTCTTCTGCCACACTGGACAAATTATAACAAACATCCTCCCGACCCCACGGAGATCGTGGCGCTAAAAGATCCACCCGGGGCCCTGGGAGCGCGGGGCCCTCGAACATCAAGGCGGGGCCCTGGGGCACAGACAGAGTCCTTGGGAGATGCCGGGTCACCTGCCTGGCTCCTGAGCACCGCTGAGCTCTAAATCTGCCTCTGGCTGCTAGGGCGCTGGACTCACCGGGAGCGCCAGGCTGAGCTGGGGGGTGGCTGAGAAGCAGGGCTCTCCGACGGCAGCCCGCAGGGGCGGGGATCCTCCCGCCTCACTCAGCTGGCCGGACAGGAGCTGCTGACAGTGGAACCCCCATTACGCAGGTGGAGACAGCAGGCCTGGTGCTGCTCTGGCCTGGGTGTGGTTGGAAACGGTTCCCCATAAAATCCTCCCTGTGCAGGGGCCTCCCCATCCAGTGGGCAGCTGGCATGAGGGTCCCGTCCCCACCCTGCTCCCACCCCCGCTGCAGGGGGTGGAGCGGGGGTGTGGCTGCCGCACCCTGTGCTGTGGCTATTCTTGGCTCCCCAGGGTCCGTACAGGGTGGGGCGGGTCTGTGGCCGTGGTGCACTGCGCTGTGCCTATTCTTTTCTCCCCAGGGCCCACTGGGACCCCGAGGCTGCCCCAACTTCCCCTGGGTGCCAGGCAGGGCCCTGCACCAACCCAGAATCCAGGGAGAGCAAAGGCGACTTAGCCAGCCCGCACCCCAATCCTGCTCCCAGCGCAGGAGCAGAGTGACTGGGATCGGGCCCAGTGCATGGGCTCCACATGTCCTGTCCATAGCCCCTGGCCACCCGATGGCCCATTAACTCCCCACCTCCCCTCCGGAGCATGATCACAAGCAGGCACTGCTAGGCTGTGAGTCCATGGAGCCAGGCCAGCTACACAACGTCTCTTGTGGTGGGCTCTGTGCTGCCCGGGAGGGACGTGCGGCATCAGAATGTCATGCTCCGGGAGATGGGCCCGACGCGATGCGCCGGTGAAATGACACCCAGGCCAGGGTGACGCTGCCCCCGGTGCCCCAGCTGGGCAGGAGGTGCCCAGAGCAGTTGCTGCTGCAGCATCCTGAAAATCGGGTGTCTGACAGCGGCTTTCCCCTGAAGCTAAGAGCCCCGAGGCGCTTCCAGGCTGGTTGGTCACATCCGAAAAGGTCACTCTCCTCTGCTCCATCTCCCCCAGCCTTCCTTCGGCCCCTGCCCAGCGCAGGACCTCCTAGTTTATGCAGTTTCCTGTCCCACCCTGTGACCGTGGCCTGCGGGCACCCTCCAGGCATGCATGAAGCCACGTGACTGACTCCTGCCATGTGTGGCTTGTTCTCTCGCCCAGGGAGGATTGTGCGGGTTGGGGGGGTGTTGGTGTTGGAGGAGGGCCGGGTGGAGAAGCAGACAGAGGAGCAGGGGGAAGGCTGGGACGGTCCAGTCCTGGGGGAGTTCGTGCCCCAGTCTGGGACCAGCCCGCCGAGGAAGCCCTACCTGTTGCACAGTTGGTAGAAAGTTCCCCTGGACCTGGACACAGGTCCTCAGATTTAGGGTCTTCTAGAGGTGCTGGGCCACTGAGCTCTTTGTGGGTGAGGCCCGAGGCTATTCCACGGGAAGACAGCATCGAGAGCAGAGTATTGGGCCGTCCCTGATCTAACTGATGCGGGATCTCACGCCACTGCCAGAACCCATCCCAGGTTCAATCCCGGGTGCTACATTCTCTCCATCTCTGCACCGATCAGGTCCATCTGTCCCTCAGTGCTCCCCTGTCTGTTGGTCTGCACCTGTTGTCTCTCGACTTACACTGTCAGCTCCTCGGGGCAGGGGCCCGCACCTTGCGGGGTGTGTGTGTGTAGTGGGGCTGGGGCTCTGCAATCCACACCCTGATAACCTCTAGCCCTGGGGGCTGGCACGTGCTCCCCGCCGTGAAGGGGCTGGAGTGAATGAGCCACAGGAATTTTACAGAGCTGAGGCCAGAACTCCCTGCGAGGCTGTCAAAGGGGTCGGCCGCACTCTTACATTCTGTCACTCAGCGCTGCCCCGGCCTTTCAGTTGGAGTCTCCTTTGCTTCCTGTCCTGACCTTGTGTGGCTGCTAAATAGCTACAACACTCTGCCCCAGAGGTGGCTGCATTTGTGCAGATCTGGGACGGCAATTCCCTCTGTCGCTGGGGGAAGTAGGGATTCCAGGGCAGAAGGCACTGAGGGAATCGAAGATGTTGTCACCAGTCGATGGCTACCTGGCATCAACAGGCTGCTACTTATAACCTCGTGACGGCCGGGGGAATAGAAACCACATCTTCCTACTCTAAAAGTCCAGGCTCTCGCCACGTGAGCTGCTTGAGAATCTCCACTGTCTGCTGGCAGTATAGGTCCTATGACACACACCTGATTCCATGCAGCAGAGCACAGTGGAGCACATATGCTGCTATGTTACAGTTCTAAGCTTTGCTGCTCTTCAGCCCAGACGCTAACCCCAGTCTGTCTCTCTGCAGGAAAACCCTTTATCCCAAAGAACCCCCAGCGGGAGATCCCCAAGGAGGAGCAGATCACTCTGGAACCTGAGCTGGAGGAAGCCCTGGCCAACGCCACTGAGGCAGAGATGTGCGACATTGCAGGTGAAGGGCCTTGGGCCCTTGGAGGCAGCAAACCCAGTCTGCTTTGGGGCCACAGCAGCGTGGAAGGCAGCAGTGCCCTACCTGCGTGCTAGTGGTGAATGCCCGGGGCCCAGGCTCTGGCTTGACGTCGCTGTGGCTGCCATTTCCGGGGTGGGTGTGTTGTGACTGGGGGCTGAGTGAAGGTTGGCCGGGTCCTGGCACTGGCAGGGATTCAGATGGAGCTAGTGAGATGCTGAGCCCCCCAGGTTGGGTCATAGGTTCAATCCCCACTCCCAGAGACCTCTGGAGCATGAAGCACCAGCTCTGCTGCAGGAACTGAAAGGTGAGGCTGTTGGCTAGGGCTGTAGCAGGCTCATCATCTGCCATGTGTGACCGCTCTAGGGGGTGGGAGATGCTGAGAGCAGGGACCAGGTCCCACTTACCCCACAGGGGGCGTGGGCATCATCATGGGGAGCCAGGGTGGGTACCAGGAACAACCTTGGGCTTTAAAGCTAGGGGGCTCTGGGGACAGCTGCCCTAAAACATCCCTGAGGGGACGCAGGGTGTGGGATAGGTCGGGGGAGGAAAAGACAGGCCTGTGGGCACAGGCACCATTGAAATCGACGGCATTTTGCCACCTATGCCAGGGCTGGATTTGACCTCTCAGAGCTCCTGTAATTAACGAGTGTGTCTTGCAAACTGCAGTGGGGCTAATGGCAGGGGAATGTGTTGAGGTTTGGGGGTCTGCTGTGTGTGAAAACGCCTGGCCAGACGGGGGAGCTGTGGAGTCTTGTGCAGACTGAGCATGCCCGGGGAGCTTGGCGTCTCTGGACGAACCACGCGTGTGAGAGGCTGCCGTGGGCGTGCGGGCAGAGGCGGGTTTGTGCGTGTTGTATGCACGTCCCTGTGTGAAGGCACGTGTGTGAGCGTATACATGCGACCGTGTGTGTGTATGTATATGGGCCCCTGTGTTTACCCACGCCTGTGTTTGGATGCCCCTATGTGAGTCCATGTGCGGACGTATACCTGTGGGTCTGCGTGGTTGTATGCACCTGTGCGAACACATGCACCTATGTGAATCCACGTAGGCGTGAGCACATGAGCACGCATGGCCTGGCGTGTGCATATACTCATGAGCGTTTGTGCCCTCGCCTTGCTTCAGGGGCTAGTACATTCAGGCTGGCTCGTTGCCTGGCCCAGATACATAGCAGACCTCTTAGCTCCCCGGGTGGGGGTGGGAGGGCGTAGAGGGACAAGGCGGTAAAGCGAGACCTAGGCTCACCCCATCCCTAGTTCAGCAGCACAAAGCTTGACCTGCTTGAGCTCCGGGACCCAGCTTTGGTGCCCTGCCCCCATGCCGCCTCAGGGATGTTACTACTCCTGCCCATACAAGCCATGATGAGCTCCGATTCCCAGAGCTCAGCAGCGAGCGAGCTGGCCGGGAGCCAGCGGGTGGCTAAAATGAGAAAGGCAGGCTCTAGGGCTATCCGCTTACACCCGCCGGGGAGATGCTAGGCCAATAAAAATACATGGGGCATGTGGTGAGAGATTACATTTAGGGGCTTTTCCTATGGCCTCCCGCAGCCAGCCGCGGTCGGGTTGTGAGCGTGGCCGCAGGGCTGCCCTGTGGCCTGCCACAGTAATAGAGAAGTGCCATCAACCTCCAGGTCATGGGGCACTTTGTGAGCCTTGTATGTATAGGAATTGCTTGCCCACCCACTAACATGCAGCCACCTCTGGGGTGGAACACGGCAGCTATTTATAAAAGGCATTGTCACCCACTATGTGCATACTGCCATCTCTGGGGTGGAAGATTTTAGACAGGGAGCACTCTCTCAGTGGTGAGACACAGCAGCTTCTGGCAGGGAATGTGGAAGCTGCTTGTACAGGGATCCCTTCCTCTGTGCTGAGATGCAGCCACCTCTGGGGTGCAAGGTGGTAGCTGTTTAACAGCAAACAGCAACATCCCGACTGTCACTTAGTGCAGTTTAGTGAAATTGGCCAGGAGGGTGCAGGGTGAGCCCCATCCCCTACCTCTGCAGGTTAGGCTCTCGGCCTTTGTTATTCAACCCAGCGGCCTGTTTGCTGTTCCCTCCCCAACAGCCATTCTGGGGATGTACACCCTGATGAGCAACAAGCAGTACTACGAAGCCATTTGCAGCGGCAACATCACCAGCACTGAAGGCATCAATAGTGAGTGAGCTCCACTGGCCCGCGGGGCGGCAGGGCGGGGTTTGCGCTCATCCCACGCGCCAGCTGACTCCGGTGGGGTTGCTCAGTCAGTCGCAGAGCACAAGGCCTGGGTCCCTAGGTCTGGATTGTTCCCCCTGCGGGACTGTGAACCTGCTCTCAGGAAACGCGGGATGTGAAACCAGCAGATCCGGGATGAGTATGAAATGGGGTTTATCAATTCCTCTCTGTTTGGATCGTTATGAGTAACGCAGTGCAGGAGATGTCAGGAAACAGAGGGGGCCAAATTCTCCCAGCATGTACCCTGGCATAAATCAGGAGTAGCCACAGTGGAGCACCTTCAGCGGCTCAGCGGCGTTCCCCTGGCTCCAAGGCTGGGTGGAGCGTAAGAGAATCGGGTCAGCAAATCTCCCCCTGCTGACCTGGTCGTGCATGCATGTTTCCCACCAGGTGTGGTAAAGCCGGATAGGTACAAACCAGTCCCAGACGAGCCGCCGAACCCCACCAACGTGGAGGAGACCCTGAAAAAAATCCAGAGCAACGACAAGGACCTGGAGGAGGTCAACCTGAACAATATCAAGGTCAGCTTCTCCCAGGGCAGCAAGGGGCATGGGAGAGGGTGGGAGCCCCGAGCTGTGGGGACATCTGACTGGGAAAAGCCCTGGGGTGAAATCCTGGTCCTGCTGGGGTCAAGCATAGTGGGGCTATTGATTCACTGGGGCCAGGACCTCAGCCCCTCGGGGAACAGATATCCACCTCCCTCCATCTATCTACCCCTTGGATCCACCCACCCGATATCCACCTCCCCCATTTATGTACCCCTTCAATCCACCCGCCCGATATCCACCTCCCTCCATCTATCTACCCCTTGCATCCACCCGCCCGATATCCACCTCCCTCCATCTATCTACCGCTTGGATCCACCCACCCGATATCCACCTCCCTCCATCTATCTACCCCTTGCATCCACCCGCCCGATATCCACCTCCCTCCATCTATCTACCCCTTGGATCCACCCACCCGATATCCACCTCCCCCATTTATGTACCCCTTCAATCCACCCGCCCGATATCCACCTCCCTCCATCTATCTACCCCTTGGATCCACCCGCCCGATATCCACCTCTCTCCATTTATCTACCCCTTGGATCCACCCGCCCGATATCCACATCCCTCCATCTATCTACCCCTTGGATCCACCCGCCCGATATCCACCTCCCTCCATCTATCTACCCCTTGCATCCACCCGCCCGATATCCACCTCCCTCCATCTATCTACCCCTTGCATCCACCCGCCCGATATCCACCTCCCTCCATCTATCTACCCCTTGGATCCACCCACCCGATATCCACCTCCCCCATTTATGTACCCCTTCAATCCACCCGCCCGATATCCACCTCCCTCCATCTATCTACCCCTTGGATCCATCCACCCGATATCCACCTCCCTCCATCTATCTACCCCTTGGATCCACCCGCCCGATATCCACCTCCCTCCATCTATCTACCCCTTGCATCCACCCGCCCGATATCCACCTCCCTCCATCTATCTACCCCTTGCATCCACCCGCCCGATATCCACCTCCCTCCATCTATCTACCCCTTTGATCCATCCACCTCCCTCCATCTATCTACCCCTTCAATCCACCTGCCCGATATCCACCTCTCTCCATCTATCTACCCCTTTGATCCATCCACCTGATATCCATTTACCTCCATCTGTCTAGCCCTTCCTTGCATCCATTCCTCGAGCCATCTCCCTGCATCTGTATACTACTTTGATCCATCCATCTACTCCATCCATATGTACCCCTTTGTGACTGAGGGTGTCTGGGCCGCCCTCACTGGAAATGCCAAGGTCAGGGCAGGCTGCGAAAGGGAGAGCAGATACTCCCAACATTTTCCTGATACCTGACATGGCATATCTGGCATAACTCTTTACAATTTTACAATATTGATATTCCTAATATCCTCAAGTGACCCCAGATTCCATACAGCGTCACACGCGTGGATCCATCCATCTACTTCATCATCTATCTACCTCTTTGATCCACCCATCCATCTATTCCTCCATCCCCTTATCCATCTACCCCATTGATCCATCTCTTTACCTTATCCACCCCACTGTATCCCTCCCTCCCTCCCTCCATCCACCCATCTATCTCATCCTCTTCATCCCTCATCCCATCGACCCACTCATCTACCTCATCCCTCTGTACATCCCTCCATTGTGAGGCGAGACAAACCTGTTTTCTCACTCTCTCCTCCTGCAGGACATTCCCATCCCGAAGCTGAAGGAAATCTGCGAAGCCATGAAAACCAACACTCACGTGAAGAAGCTGAGCCTGGTGGCGACTCGGAGCAATGACCCTGTGGCCAAGGTAAGTCCTCCCACTCCCGACAGACGGAGCCGCTCGGAGCATCCCCGGTTGCCGTTCCTCCCGAAGCTTTGACAAGCCGTAGCTGGCACCAGAATCCCCGGGGAGTCTGACTCTTCCAGAGGGAAACAGCTTCCCCAATGGAAACGAGGGAAGAATTTTCCCTGGCTGGAGACTTAAGCCCTGGCTGGATTCAGCCAAGCCCTTAAGCAGTGCTTAACTTCACGCACTGGTGTAGGTCCCGTTGACCTCAGTGGGTACGTCTGTACTGCAGTTGGGAGGTGTGACTGCAGCGTGTGCAGACGTGCCCCAGCCGGTTGATCTAGTGAGCTCAGGTAACATAACGGTGCGTGGCAGGGGCTAGCTGCTCGTGCACATCCCCAGAGGCCTGGGCAGGCAGGTCTTGCCCATGCAGCTTCCCTGCTGTTTTGACTTGCGCTGGCTTTGCTCTAGCGAGATCCCAGCTAGCTCAGATACGTCACCTCCCCGTCGCAGCGTAGACGCAGTCAGAGGGACTTACGCTTGGGCTTTGGTGCTCTGCTGAATGGGGTCTTCAGTCTCAGCCCCATAGCTCGTCAAGCAAAGAACCACCTGGGACAGATGTGAGTCACGAGGCTTAACGCACTGTCTGGAGGGAGCCCAGGTGATGATCGGAGGGAGCCCAGCTACTGGGATGATTTCCTGAGGGTCTCGGTGGATTTCAATGCAGACGGGACGTTTCTCTCACAGATCTCTCCAGGCCTTGTTTCGGGGAGGTTCTGTGGGCTGTGTGAGGCTGGTCAGGCCAGATGGTCACAGTGGCGGCTGTGTTGACAGGTCCTGGGCAGACTTTTCAGCTCAGAACTGAACCCCCGTTCCGCAACCTCAGCCTGGGGCTCCAGGACCATGCCGCAAACCTGGCTTGGCTGGAGCTGCGTGTACTGGTGCTGTCCCTTAGCCAGCAAGAGCTGGAAGGGCGAATGTGTCTCATGTCACTCAACAGCATCCCCGATAACTACCAGCCTTGACTTCCATCCAGACCAGGTCTTGAGGGTGGTGTCTAACTTGGAGGCCCTTATGTGGGGGGCCAGCGACATTTTAGCTTTGTGTTCTGTACGGGGGCGCTGCGTGGGGAGGATGTCACCACAGCAAACCCTGCTTGCAGGCTGTGAAAGGTCGATGCGACTGACTCTGGTCTGGGACTCCCACAGGCCGTGGCCGAGATGCTGAAGGAGAACAAGACTCTTCAGAGCCTCAACATTGAATCCAATTTCATCACCAGTGCCGGGATGATGGCCGTCATCAAGGCCGTGCAGCAGAACACCATGCTGGCCGAGCTCAAGGTGGACAACCAGGTACGGCCGTGCCCAGCCGCTAGGGAACACCGGGACGGGGTGAGACACACGGCTTGGTGGGGGCATGGCCCTGGAAGGGCAAGCGAGTCCAAGCGTCATCTGACGGGTGGGCAGGAAGCGAAAGGTGGGGTTAACGGACGTTGGACATCGTCGGTGGCTAGGATACAGACCTGTGTGCTGGGAACCCCTCAGTATCAATCCCAGCTCAGCTTCTGTGGGCACATGGGGTTTCAAATGCTGGCCCTATTGACGTCAGTGGGAATTTGGCAATTGATTCTAATAGGAGTGTGACAGAGAGAGTGCCTCTCAGTGCCCCCTTGTGGCGTGGGATGGCTCTGCAGCATCCCTGCCTCAGTTTCCCCTCACCCAGCTTTTTACAAGGTCCAGGTGTTTATCAGTTAGTCCTGCCCCCTCAGGCTAGGAGGCTGCTAATTATGACACAGGCAGGGCTGGCCCCATTTCTCCTTAAAGGATCCGGTCATCCTGTAACCAGGAAGCTGGGCATTCTGTGCCTCAGTTTCCCCCAGGTAAAACAGGGATAATGCTACCCGGGTTCGTAAGGGGCATTGTCCACCTTCCCTAGCCAAGGGACAGGTATTGTAATAACACTCCCTTATCTTTCTGGGGGTTAGGAGGGTTCACTTTTGTAGACAGAGGCTAATTATTAATGATCATCTCTGCTGGCTGCACATTGCTAATTGAGAGCCTGATCCGGGGAGGGGCTGAGTTCGCTTTGCACTCAGTGGCAGTAGTTCTCAAACTTTTGTACTTGTGACCCCTTTCACATAGCAAACCTCTGAGTGCGATCCCCCCGATAAATCAAAACCACTTTTTAATATACTTAACACCATTGTAAATGCTGAAGGCAAAGCGAGGTTTGGGGTGGAGGCTGACAGCTCGCGACACCCTGAGGGGTCCCGACCCCCAGTCTGAGAACCCCGTGGGTCCATGGAGCAGAGGGGCTCAGCGCCTTGCAGCCATGGGCTGTGGGTCTGGTAAGGAGAGGCCCCATGAAGTGAATGGAAAGGCTCTGGTTGACTCCAGTAGGCCCCGGTTACTCAGGACAGCCAGATGATTGGGCCGCTTGTCAGGGTCCAGAGCGAGGGCCCGGTGGAGGGTGCAATTGGGAACAACCAGCCATCTGCCCAGAGCTGTCTGGCCTGGGGTGGGCCCCATGCTGGGCCACAGGCCCTGGAGAACCCCGACTGCTCCTGCTTAGGGCGGGTCAGAGCCTGTTAGATTCCAGCAGCCGTCTGTGAAGGCAGGGAGCTTGGCAGGATGGACTGAGGACCTGACCCAGCGTCGTGCCACCATGCGAGTGCTGCCCTGCCCATAGCTGCTCCTGGCTCTGAACCCCACGGGCAGGGGACCCGGCCTGACGACCGCTCGGCCTTCCCTGCACAGAGAGAGAGAGAGAGAGAGAAACAATGGCTTGATCCTTTTGCTCCAGGCTACCACCCTCGGGCCCCTCTGCGAGAGATCAGGGAGCCAGTCCAGGCCTGGGTCCCAGGCTAGCACAGGTGCCAAGGCTGGGCCATGCCTTGGAGGCCGGGGCGGCCGGCGGGACCCTAAGCACCTGAAATGCAGCCTCCACTTTACTGACAAGGTCTCCCGGAGGCCGGTGTCCATCCACAACAATCCCCGGTTTCCCGGGAGTTAGTAACAGGAGACGAGGCCTCTCGCCCTAGGGGCCGTCTCTGAGCTGGGCTCTGCTTTGTAGTCACCTCCCAGCAGCTGGTGTGCGATGAGTCTGGCGGCTGTCAGGCCAGCTCCCAGCCGCCTGGCAGTCTCTGCAGAAAGACCAAGGGGCGGCTGGGCCCTGGAGGGTCTGTGTGTGTGGCAGGCCAGTTGGGCTGGGCTGGAGGGGAGGCTGGTGGGCAGCCTGGGGGAAGGTGGGAGCAGAGCTCCTCACCCCTGGGGCTAAGCTCAGCCGGGCGCTGGTACCCACCGAGGCTGCCATTCCTGCCCCCGCAGTCTCAGCGGCTGGGGGACTCGGTGGAGATGGAGATGGCCGCCATGCTGGAGAAGTGCCCCTCCATCATCCGCTTCGGGTACCACTTCACGCAGCAGGGACCAAGGGCCAGAGCCTCCATTGCCATCAGCAAGAACAATGAGCTCCGTAAGTAGCAGGCTGGGGAAGGGTGGGGAGGGGACTGACCGACGGCTCGCCCATTTCCCCGGCCCCACTGCAGCAGCTCTGTGAGCCCGAGCTCCCTTGGCTTTACAATAGGCCCTGGCCCCAGATTTACCCGCATTGATGTGGCTCTGCTGACGACCTGAGGTCTGGTGCGCTCTGCTCTGGGGTGCAGCGCCTGGTTGACGGTACATTGCTGCTCCCCTCTAGCGGCTAGACCAGACAGAGCCGGTCCGAGGATGGCGCTAATCGTGCTGGTTCTTTAGCTTAAGCAGCCGAGACCTGTGCATTTGGATGTGGAGGTTCAGGGTTCAATTCCCCGCCCCCGGTGTCATTCCATGTGCTGCTGATTAGGACAGGAAGTGAAGGCTCCCCCAGCTGGCTGAAACTGCAGCGGGGGTGTGAGAGGTTAGAATGGGAGAGCAGGCCCTGGACTTCACCCAGGACGGGGATTAAGACCCCGGCAGAGGTAACACCCCCACAGACCATCCCACTGGGCCGCCCATTGCTGATGGATGTCAGCCTCTTCACTTCCTGTCCTAAACCGCCCAGCGGCATTTCCTTCCTGCCTATCTCCTGGATGGGCTGGAGCTAGATCTGGGGAGGGGGAGAAGGTTTAGGGAGGTCGGTACTGGTCGATTTATAGAGGGTGGGGTGGGGGCCTCTGGGCTCAGCTCTGCGCCACCGACCCCCTTGCTGTGTCTGCCCCACAGGTCGCAAGCAGAGGAAGACATAATGCCCGGCGCCCGGCCCGTGTCTCTAACGCCTCTCCGTGCCTCGAAGCCATCGGCCCCGGCCGGCTGGTGCCCTGCAGCCAGGGCTCTGCCTCCAGCTCAAAGCAAAGGGGAGCTTTTTGTTCTTTTTGTAGATTTCCTGGAGCCGGCCCTCAGCTGTCGGCCCCCCGCCCCCCCTCCCGCCCCATCTAGTACTTGGAGTCCCCAGCTCAGGTTACTTGTTCTTAGGAAGAGAATTGAAGCGAGTGTTTTGGTTCTCACTGTAAATAAAGAGATCACTATGCGGACAGAGGGCCCAGGCTCCAGCACTGGGGTGGGGAGTGGGGACCAACACTCTGTAGGGCCGGGAGCCTCCTCCTCCTCCCAGGGGCCAGTCCCAGCTGCTTCAGAGAAAGGACAGTTCTTTCCCTTTGCACCCTAGGCTGCAGCAGGGCCAGCCCCTGCCCTGCCCAGGCTCACCGAGCCACAGATCAGTCCATTTGCCCACTTGTCCCCCAGCTCCCCACTCCGGAAAGTGGCACCCTGCTCCTGGATTCACCCCCACCACCTGCACCTCCCTCCTTTGCCCCTGGATCCCCTCCCCGCCTTTAACCATGGAACTCCCCCGTGCCTCCCCATCTTTAATACTGGATCCCTGGCTCTCCCCTCCTTTAACCCGGATTCTTCCCCTGCCTGCGTCTCCTTCCTTTGCCCCTCGACCCCCCTGCACCCCTCCCCTCTCTCCCCCACAGCCTCCAACTGTCACATTCCTGACAGTGGTGCCTAGAGGCTGCCCTAGAGCTCGGGACCCCGCCCTAAGTCGCTCACCCTGTAACTAGCCAAGGGGTGGGAGGGGAAACTGAGGTGCAGTGCAGGGAAGTGACTTACCCAAGCTCACCCCCAACTGGAACAGGGCCTAGACCCTATGGCACTGGTGGTGGGGCCCTACCCCCGAGAGCGCTGTGCCTCGAGTGTACCGCTAATCTGACTCCCCCTCCCTTTTCCTGCCAGGCTCCCGTGCGCTGCTTGTCCACGGCCCAGTCTGGAAGGTCATTTCAAGGATGCCACTTCCCCCCTGCCCCTTCCTGCCGGCCGGTGCACGCACCTTCCTCATCCTCCCCCCAGGCCCACAGCCCCCTCGCACACCTGCCGCCCAGGGCAGCTCCTGGGGCAATGGAGAGGCTGAGAATCAAGGGGCACCATGTTGGATGGGGGGGTCCCCCATGGGCACTTAGCCCTGCAGCCTCACTCCTGATCACCCCTGAGCTGATGGTGCCCCTCAGGTCCAGGTTTCCCAGCCAGCCTAGCTCCTTACGGCCCCCTCCCTGCTGCCCAACAGGGGCTTCCCCCGCCATGATGGGGGGATGGGCATGGCCCTACACAGCCATTGTCACTCTGACTCCAGACCTGGGAATCCCTGGGAACAGACACCCCTGGGGCAAAGGAGTTCGGATTCAAGCTCCACAGAGGGGCCATCGTGGGGAGGACCGATGTGGCTGGCCTCCCATGCCCGGGCTGGCAGAAGGGAAGGCCCCCAAGCCGGGCGCCGACTGATGGGCTTATATGGTAAGGTGGCATGCTAGCTCCCTCCCTGTCCCCGCAGCCGTCACACCCACGGGCTGATGGGGGCAGGTGGCATTAGTCAGCAAGCGCGTTCGGGACCGTGCTAAGCCCTGCCCGGCCTGGGACTGCCAGCCTCGTAAACAAGCGGCATGGGTCCCACTTGTGCGTCTTACTCAGCATCAAAGGGCTGCGGCCCCAGGCTGCGAGGAGCAGGGATGAGTGATAGGGATGGGTGGGAGGCGAGGGGAGGGAGCTGGGGCTGGGCAGCTGGCAGGGCTCGAGTCACTCGGCTTGGGTCCCTGCACAGGTGACTACAGGCAATTCCTGGCCAGCACCACCAGGGGGCAGCACGGCAGGGGGCTATGGAGCTGGGCTGGCTTCTGACCCCTTTCTGCGTGGTGGCCACACCTGCCTGCTGCAGAGCCCCAATGGGAGGAGGGGGTATAGTTTCAGCACAGGACACCTGGGTTCCATTGTTGGGTCCGAGGAGTCCTGCCCCATGTAAGGGGCAAATCAGGGTGGAGGCTCAAAAGAGCTTTATAAAGGGGAGGCAGCATGGTCCAGCGGTTAGCGTGGAGGTGGGGGAGGAGTCAGGACACCTGGGTGCTATTCCCCGCTTTGCCACTGACTCCTTGTGTGACCCTGGGGCAAGGCCCCATCTGTGCCTCAGTTTCCCCCTCTGTAGTATGGGGCCACTGATTCTGCTCTGCCTCTATAACTTGCTTTGAGATGCGCAGAGGCAGGTACTCTGAGAGCAAAGTGTCCCGTGGGCCGCTGGGGGCCAACCGTGGGAGAGGGCCCCGCCTGTCGAGGGGATCCAGCCCCACCCGGCCCTCTGGAGCAGTGACCCTGATGTAGCTGGCCCCTGGGGCTGGATAAGTGGGGGTAGGTGGAGCAGGGGCCGCTGCGTCACAGCAGAGAGGAGGCGAGACACCATCAGCTTTGGCTTATGCCCATGATCCGGTGGATACTGGAGGCAGAAGTGGGGGGACTTCGCGACTGAACTCCGGCTGTCTCCAACGGCGCTGGGCACCCAGCACGGGGGCAGGGACAGGAGCCTGCAGCATCCAGGGCTGGCACAGCTGCAAAATGGCACTGCCCCATGGCGCCACCCTCCCCACTGACCCTACCGCTGCATGGACCCAGGCTGGCGCCTGCCAGGGACTCAGCGGCTAAGCTCTGGCACGATAGGCTCCCGGAGCTGCCACTGGGGGAATGGCCGCAGGCAGGCAGCGCCGCAGCCAAGTGCCCCCTGCCCTGGTGTATTTATACCCCTGGGATCAGCCCGTGAAACGGAGCGAGGGTGATCGGGTTACGGCCCAGCGCGGACGTCACCCTCAAGGAGAGGAAGGAGGCCAAGGGTTTCCCAGCCAGCACTGTCCCCCATACCCAGTAACCGGGGTTGGACCCTATCTCCACCAATGGCACCCCACCACACACCGCCTTCTCCTCTTCCTCAGCTAGATGAAGGCCCCTGCGATCCTTCCCACAATGCTCCCTTCTCCTCCAGGTGGCCCCTTGGCTGCCATCAGTCAAGTGTGTCGCACTACCCCTCCCCCCAAGCCGGAAAGGTTTATAAGCCCTAAAATTTACACGTCTAGCAGCTGGAAACAACCTATTAAAGCAGGCGGCTCAGCTGTCCTGCGGGACGCTGAGCAGGGTGTACGCGGCTGGTGGGGGAGCGTCTCACGTGGCGTGAGCCAGATCAGGCCAGCCTCGCGCGGGGAGCGCCCACTCCCATAGCCGGGACGGTGCCCGCCTGCTCCCTCTGGGCGGTGACTCCCCCCGCCCGCAGTCAGCTCCACTGAGCCCAGCAGGCCCCACGCTCCTGAGGGAACTCCAGCTCCGGCCGCACCCAGGGCCGGCCCCTCAGCCTGCAGCCTGGGCCCCTTTCACGCCCCGTTGGCACCAGCACCCGGCCCCGTGATCCTCCCCTGCAGCGCTTTGCTGCCAGAGCCCTTCGGCGCGATTCAGCCTGGGAGCACAGCCTCCCCCTGCAGGGACCCAGCGGGCACAGCCACCCAACACCCGCTGCCTATTTATAGGCAGGAGCCTGACCTAGAGGCCAGACTGGCCTGGCTCAGCCCAGGCTCCCAGGGCCTTGTTCACAACCTGAACCCGCGAAACGTGGCAGAGCAGTGCCCACAAAGTGCCTGCAGGGGCAGAGCTGCTCCTGAACTGCCTGCAGGCAGACGAGAGGCAGCACACCCCCCCCCCCCCCCCGCAGCTCTGGCATCATGCCAAGCATCCCCCCCTCCCCTCCCAAGGGGCTCAGGGGCCACAGCCCCTTTGGCCTCGCAGCTGAGGTTCACAGCATGAGGTTCTCCTCTGTGCCTATTCCTCCCCCAAAGCCAAGGGCCACAGGGTGTGCGGATTCCCCTCCGTGACCTTGGCCATGGGTTAAGGGGAGCTGATCACTCCCCAAGGCAGCCCCTGCTCTGCCTGTATTCTGGGGGGGTGCATGTGGCCCATTCGTTCTCAGCAGGGCCCTTTGGGGCTCAGATCAGCTGCTCCAAACTTGGGGCCTGCTGATTAGGAGGAGGATCCAGCCAGTCCGCACACTGCGCTGGAGGCAGAGCACCCAGGGGTAGCGGCACAGAAGCCTCACGTGCAGTGGAGCGGACGCTGCCAGGGAGGAAACTTTACCCCAGTATTTAGATTTATCACTGTCCGACAGTGGTGGCTAGACAGGGGCCCCTCGCACCAGGCACTGCAGCCCCAGCGTGAGAGACAGCCCCTACCTTAAAGAGCTCAAAGTCTGAATAGAGCAGACACACACAAGGAAACTGAGGCACAGGGAGGGCAAGGGACTCGCTTATGGTCATGGAGCATATCAGTAGCAGAGTCAGGAAGGGAGCCCGGCTGTCCTGTGGCCCAGGCCTGCCCCACCAGACCTCACGAGGAGTAGAAGTGGAGGGGGGAGCCGGCAGGCCTCCAGGCTGCCGTTGTGTCTCCCAATAACTAAGCTTACGGCGCCCTCTGGGAGGCCCCGAGGGCTGCATGGAAGAACACCAGGGCCAGTAGCTTCACAATCCTTTTTCCAAGCCAGGGCCCTCCGGTGCTGATCCAGAGGCCCCACACCTGATGCCAATCCGCACCCCCTTCCCTCAGCTGTTGTCCTCCTTAGCTCCTCGAAGCAGGACGTGAACCAACTAGGGGTGCTTGAGGGGCTGGTGAAAGGGCCTCACATGCAGCCTCCATCCTTGTTGAACTGAACAGGAGATGCAACCCGGTCGCTTTCACAAGCGGCTCAGCAGGTGGGTCGAGGCCCTGGGCTCCCACCCTTGCTGAGGTCGCTTTAACGACCTGAGCTGACCCTCCACCTGCAAGTTCTGGGCCCCGAGCAGAAAGGCGGCTGGCCAGTTAGCCCCCCTGTGCTCATGCCTGGCAGAGTTCAAGCTGTATTAACAAACGCTGGAAACTCAGTGCAAGCACAGTCGCTGGGAACGTTCAGGATTCGAACGTTGAAGGCCCACAAGGCTCTGAGGTCTGCCAGCATGCACAGCAGCTAGAAAACTGACCAGGAGCCAGGACATCTGGAGGGGCCAACCCCAAGGCCTTGCTGTGGCCTGAGCAGGGAGGATACTGGGTCAGGGAGGCGGGAAATGGGGATAGGAACGGGCCAGGGTGCAAATCGAGGGCTGACTAAACCTGGAAAGCTCAGCTGGGTCAGTGGGAACCAAGAGTTGCTCGCTTCTCACTCTCCTGGTGCAAATCAGGCATGATGCCTGATCAGTGGAGTTACACCAGTCTGACCAAGGACTAGGAAGGAAGATGATCTGGCCTCTGCGTTTCTATGACTGGATCTAAGGACCCACAAGGGCAACAGGGAAAAAACAACTGGGAGACTGGGAGCTCTGGGGGGCAGGGACATTGGTCTGGTGTGTGTTTGTTCAGTGCCTAGCACCAGGGGGTCCTAGCCCATAGCTGGGGGGCGGCGCTGGAGTGCTACCATAATACACCTAATATGGGCTCCTGGCTAGGGCTCCTGAGCGCTACTGTAATACACCTACTATATAACGTACAACACCTAATGCCATGGGGTCCTGGTTCATGGCTAGGATGCCTGAGCGCAAGCGTAATACACTTAATAGGGGCTCCTGGTTCATGGCTAGGGCTCCTGAGCAGTATCGTAATACACCTAATGCATAACATACAGCACCTAGCACAAGAGGGTCCAGGTCCATGACCAAGGCTTTAAGGTGCTACCATAATACACCTAATATGGGTACCTCGTACATGGCTAGGGCTTGGAGCACTACCGTAGTACATGTAATATATAACTAATAGATAACTTCCAACACCTAGTGCCATTGGTTCCTGGTTCATGGCTAGGGTGCCTGAGCATTACCGTAATACACTTAATACATAACATACAGCGCCTAGCACAACAGGGTCCTGGTCCATGACCGAGGCTTTAGGGTGTTACCATAATACATCTAATAAATAACAATAATTTTAGCCCTCTGATCCAGCAAAGCACTTAAGCCTGTGCTCAACTGTAAGCCCTGATTTCAAATGGGACTGCTCCCATATTTACAATTGAGCACGTTCTCAGGCCCTGGAATGCCTCACAGGGACCACCACCCTTTTCCTTGTTACTGTGTGTGGTCGCTAACATACGTATATTTGAAATGAAGCGTCAAATGTAATGCAAATAGGAAGGTGCCACCTCACCCGTGGGCTGCTGCAGAATAGGCCCCAGGAAGTAGGAGAACAGAAGACGTCTGTATTGCTTTTTAATGTACCAAGCCACCCCCGCAGCACAGGGAGAAGCCAATTCGATTTGAGGATCGACTTTTTAAAAACAAACTTAAACCACCGGGGGAAAAAAGGCCAGAGAATTGCCTGTTAGGAGAGAGCATTGTCCCGTGAGCTCTGGGGGGCAGAGAGCGTCTCCTTTGTTCTGTATCTGTGCAGTGCCCAGCACAATGGGGTCCTGATCAGCAGCTGGGATGCCTAAGTGCTACCGTAATACACCTAATAAAAGTGATCAGAACATAAGTGGGAGTCAGGACTCCTGAGTTCCATTCCTTGCTGCCAGTCTGTGCCTCAGTTTCCCCACATGAAAGGGGCATGATACTTTCCTCCCTCTGGGAGAAGCTTTAAGATCCTGGGTTGAAAGATGCTAGATGAGCCCGAAGCACTGACTTCCTCCGACACTCTCCACTTTCCCGTGTCCCGCCGAGAGCTGTGTCTCACCCTTGTGCTCATCCCCAGAGACAGAGCAGACCTCGTGCTGGGAACCTTTGGCAGTGGCAACATGACAGCTCCCACTGTGAGTGACCCCAGCAGTGTCTGTGGATACAATGAAGCGGTGATGGGGGTTTCTAGGAATTGTTTGGAAACATCCTTCTTCCCTGGTGATTTATATCCCAAGTCAAAGCCATGAGAAGATGCAGACAGGCCGTTCCTGCCCCCGCTGCCAGCCTCATCCCAAGAGATCGGTCAGCGTTGCTCGGTACCGGGTCCGGTTCCTGGGGGTATCTCACTTGTTGGAGAGGCTGAGAAGTCAGCATGGAGGCAGAGACGGTGGCTCGTCCTCGTCAGAGTCAAACTCCACGTTCTCGTCTTTTACCCACTTGCCGGAAGTGTCCTGGATCCAGCCTGAGCTGAGGGAAGGACAGACAGTCAGAGAGTTACAAACACTAGGACAGGTGGATGCCAACTGAAGAAGACTGAAGGATGGTGTTAAGGAGATGGTTTCTCTGCTGACATGGCACAGGACTCCTAGGTTCTATACCCAGTTCTGTCAGTACCAGTCTCTCCATCCCACTCCCTGTGCCTCAGTTTCCCTTCACCTGTGAAGCCATCCCTTTGTAAAGCATTTGGAGATGGATGGATGAGGAGGGCTGTGCGGGACTGCATGCATGAGAAGCCCAAGAACTAGATGGGCAGAGCCATGGAGGACAGATGGTAGATTATATCCCCGGGCTGGCCCCCAGCAATGGGCTGGAGAGGACTTTGGGGGCTTTTCCCTTTGCTGAGTGTTGAGATGGTCGACTCAGCCCCACTCAGCCCCAGGGATCGGACCCCTGCCGATGCACCCTGCTGCTATGCGGGGAACAAGCAGAAGCCAGCTCACCTCCTGAGCAGGAGATAATGCTCCAGAGCTTGGCGCTTCTCAGGGCTGATGGCTTCAGGCTGGGGAGACAAGGAGGATTTTCCTTTGCTGCTTCTCTTGATCCTCGCAGCAGGTTCCTTCTGCAAATCTAGAATGAGAAGAAAGGGACGCGATGAGGCCGTGAGGCCTTGGAAGGTCGGGATGGAACATCGCTGCCCACCGCCCGGCACCTGTGCAGAGAGCTCATCACCTCTGTGGACGCACTTAGTTCCGAGCCAAATCGGCGGCTCATGGGAGGCTGAGATCAGGGAGCTCATGTGACAGGGGTAATGGCACTTTGCATTTCTACAGTGATCTGTAGTGCCGCTCACAACCCTGAGTGACAATGAGGAATGCACCCCCCAAGGGAAACCAAAGCTTGGGGATTTGCCCCAACGCAACATAGCAAATAAATGGTGGGGAGAGTAAGAGAACCCAGGAGTGTGGAATTCCAGCCCCACCCCACCGCCCACTCTAACCACTAGACCCTACTCCCCTCCCAGAGCTGGAGATAGAACCCAGGAGTCCTGACTCCCAGCCCTGCCCCACATTCTACCAGGCAAACAACAGCAGTGGAATTTCCCGAGGATTGCAGAAACATATGAGCCACTACAGTGAGACAGCTGAATGGTCGATTTAACTGTCCCCAGGCGCCTCAGTGGAAGGGGCAAGACCCCGGAGCCTGTCAGGCTCGTACCTGCTCGAGGGCTGGCATGTCCAGGAAGCCGCATGGAGTGGGGGGCGTCCGCAGCGGCACATTCCTCTTCACCTCTCGCCACGGAGCTTCCCGGCTCTGCCGGCTGCTTCCCAACAGCACTCCTGAAGGCAGTGGGGGCAGCAGGCTCCCTCCCAGAAGAACTAACGCTTGAGCTGCTGCCATCGGACCTAAAACAGACAGCAGGTCCCCTGTGACTAGTGTTGACCAGCTGCCCACTGTGCACAGCCACAGTGACAACCAGGGATGGTATCTTGCTGTCTAGAGCCCCATCCGTCAGAGGACCGCAAAGTGATTTCTGGACAGGGAGTAACCCGCACAACTCCCCACGTAAGGAAAATAAATATTATCCCGGTGTTACAGAAGGGGAAACTGAGGCACGGAGGGGACATGACCAAGTCAGTGGCACAGCTGGACACAGAACCCAGGAGTCCTGATCCCCAGTTCCCTGTTCTAACCACCAGACCCGCTCCCCTCCCAGATCTGGGAACAGAACCCAGGAGTCCTGACTTCCAATCCCCCTGCTCTAGCCACCAGGCTTTACTCCCTTTCCAGAGCTGGGAAGAGAACCCACGCATCATCTCTTCTAGTCCTCTGCCCTAACCACCTAAGGCTGGGAACAGAACGCAGGTCCCCTGCTCTGACCATTAGACCACACTCTCTTCTCAAAGCTGCTGCCTTTACATGATACGCGTTCCACTGCTGAAATATAAAGCAGACATGGAAGAGATTTGCAATCCCCCGCTCTGAAATCATTCCCACTACACCCGGAGCCTGGCCTACCAGGAAAACGACCAGCTTAAGGATTCAGGGCCAGATCCCCAGCTGGTGTAAGTCAGCACCATGCCACGGACATCCACAGAGCTATGCTAACTGACACCCACTGGTCGAATGGCCCTTAGAGAGGAACAGAGCAGAAAAGCCTGCTGTGGGCAGATGTCCAGCAGATGGTGGCGCCACCCAGCAGCAAAGACCTTGCCAAGGTTGTGCCAGGCTCTCGTACCAGCCCCCGATGCCATGGCGAACCCTCAACCCGAGCTGGCAGGGAACGGATAGGTATTACCTGTTCCTTCGGCAGCAGCTGTTATAGGGAGAGGCTTTCAGCAAAGCGTTCTGGGCAATCTTCCTGGTCTGAGCCAGCAAGGGTGCAGGAAACGCAAGATCCTAAGGAAAACACAGACAAGCTCAGGACAGCCAGCCGGGTAAAGGTCGTGGGAGGGGTTCCCATAGGGCGCACATGCCAACCTGCGTGCCCGCCTCCTCTGCCCGCAGGAACTCCTGCTGCCGCCGCTTCTGCACCTCATTCTCATGTGACCGCTTCTTTCCGTAGAACGTCTGCAGGCCTGGGACACAGAGAGAGACAGACACAGGTAATCCAGGCGCGAGACTCTCGCCAGGCAGTCTGCCACCCAGCCAGGGTTACACTGCCAAAGGGCTGCCCAAGTGGCTGTCGGTTTGGGGTGGCACGTACTGCCCCCTCCTGCTGTGTCTCAGGGGGATGGATGGATGGCTTTGAGCAATCCAAGCACTATAAAAGTCCAAACCTCGCTGGGACATCTCAATCTGTCTTCTACCTACCAGCACCACTGACTGCCCCTGAGCTTTGGGAGTGAAGCTGGACTCTTCCTTCCTCCTGCACCATCCCCACTACCCAGGGTCTGCAGCTCCCTGAGGAACTGAGCCCTTAGGGCTGACTTACTAGCTACGTGTTTCTTGCCGGCCCTATGGACCGTCAGCATGTCAAGTGTGTCAAAGACTGGACGGTGGAAACACACTGTGCAGGCGTATCTGAGAGAGAGAGGAAAAACAGTCACATCAAGCCGGGAGCATCCCCCGTCACGCACACCTATTAGGACAGATGCCCCCCAGCCCTTATCAGCGTTAAGAGACACAGCGCAGTTGGTAACACTGAGCTGGAAGAGACACTAGTTACATCCACTAGAATAAATTACCATGATTCTCAGATTCACCCAGCGCAGTGGGACCTCAACGAACGTAACTGGCTGAGGCTCTCAAAGCACAGGCAGCCAGGTTAAGTGTTACTATTCCCATCTCACCCACGGGGAAACTGAGTGATTTGCCCAATGAGTCAATGACAGAGCTGGGAAGAGAACCCAGGTATCTCGACTCCCTCTCCAATGCTCTGGATGCTGGACCACACACCCTCTGTTTTGTTATCCCCAGTTTGCAGTTGAGGAAACAGGTCAGGACAACGTAAGTGACAACCAAGGAGAGTCAAGAACTGAACCCAAAATTCCTGGCTCTGTGGCCACTGGACCGTGCTCATTCTCTGACAGACATCCAAAAGTCTGAATGCCGAGCCAACCGGTCTGAGTGTGTAATATTAGCCAGAGGCTCTCTGGGGGACGTATGGCTCTTTTACATCTGAAGAGAAGTGGGAACTGCAAAGCCAAAATGAAAACTAAAATTAAAAAAAACCCAGATCAGCTTCAATATACAGCCCAGATCCCAGCACCCTGGATTTTGGTGGTGTTTGAAATCCAGATCTGGGTCTAACTTTTACAGATTGTCCCTATTTTTATAATGGGCCTGAGCAAAACATTCCTGAATGCTGGGGCCTTGGAAATCCAGATCTGAATTTAATAACAAATAACAACCCCTAGCTAGCTCTTATCTAGTGCTTTTCATGAGTAGAGCTTGATAAAGGAAGAGCAGTATTGTTATCCCCATTTTACAGATCGGAAAACTGAGGCACAGAGAGATGAAGGGATTTGCCCAAGGACACCTAGCAGGCTGTAGCAGATCAGGGAAGAGAACCCAGGTGTCCTGATTCCAACTCCAGTACTCTGTGCATTAGGCCACACTGCCAATTTTGCAGCTTCAGTCCTCAGAATAAATAAATACACTAATTAATGAATTGAATCGATTCAAAGGATCATGTTTCAATGTGCGCTTTAGGCTGAGGTTGGATTTTATTTGACCCGATCCTTATGGCATATGGTCTTCTCAGAACCATATTGCTTGCTGTTGAATGGGTCTAACGCACCTGCCGTTCCTTAGCAACAGCGCCTCGTCCTCTGGGATGTAGTTTGCCAGCAGATCTGCAACTCTTCTTTTCTGAATAAACGAACAGGCCACGTTACTGAGGAATCAATCTCTCTGGTGTAGGCAGCAGAGCAACTGGCATCAGTGTGGCCATAGATCAATAAGAATAACAATCTCTAGCTCTTATCTAGTGCTTTTCATCCGTGGGTCTCAGAGCGCTTTACAAAGGAGGCTGGTAGCATTATCACCATTTTACAGATGGGGAAACTGAGGCATGGAGCAGGGCAGTGACTTGCCCAAGGTAATCCAGCAGGCCAGTGGCAATGCTGTGAATAGAGCCCAGAGCAGCAGGGATGGCGGGGGGAAGAGGAGCCAGAGGCCGAGAGGTTTTGGGGTGGTTGGAGAGGGCCAAGAGGTGTTAGGGGATCACCCTGGGGATGGGAGAGTGGTGGGGGGGAGCATTGGGGTGACTCGGGGGTTGAGAGGGAAGCTTGGGGACTGCTCTGGGGCTGCAGGGCAGTGGGAGGGCTGGAGGGAGCCAGGGGGTGGGGAGTTGAGGGGCTTGCTCTGGGGATGGGGAGAGCTGGGGAGGGGTCGCGGGAGCTGGGAGGATTGGGGGGGGTCACTTTGGGGAGGGATTGAGGAGGAGCCAGGGGGGTCCCTCTTGGAATGGGGGGAGCTCGGGGTAGCGGGGAATTGACGGGAGCTGGGGGATCGCTTTGGGGATGTGGGGAGACTGAGGAGTCGGGGGGTCACTCTGGGGATGGGGGGCTAGGGAGAGTCGGGCGGGATCGCTCTGGGGCTGCGGGGAGCCGGGGGGCTCTGGGGGGACTGAGGAGGAGCCGGGGGGGTCACTCTGGGGCTGTGGGGAGCCGGAGGGATGGGAGGCTCTGGGGGGACTGAGGCGGAGCCGGGAGGGATGGGAGACTCTGGGGAGACTAAGGCGGAGCCGGGGGGGGTCACTCTGGGGCTGCGGGGAGCCGGGGCGGGGTCGCTCTGGGCAGCTGTCGCGCCCCGGCCCAGGACAGCTCTGCGGAGCCGGGGTGTCCGACCCCGCTGCCCAGCCCGACTCGGCCGCTCACCTGCAGCACATTCAGCTGGCCCGAGTCATCCCCCTCCCGCTTGAAGGACATGGCGGCGCTCCGCGACCCCCGGCCGCGGTAACCATGGGAACTGCGGCCACCCAGCACTTCCGGTTTGGTTCACTTCCCGGCCTACCCTTCCCAGCATGCCTCTTGGCGCTCCGCGCGGATAGGCCCCTTGGGCTAAACCTCCCGTGAAGCATTGAGAGGGGCCGAGGAGGCGGGGCATGCTGGGAAATGTAGTCCCGGACCCTGGCCCCTCTCCCCTTCGGCGTGGCTTGTGGTTGGGATGGGGGGAATGTTCCCCATTGTGCCACCTCTTTGGCCCCACACGGTTATGGGGTGGGAGGAGCTGCCAGGGATCCTGGGGGGGCAGGCAACGAACCAGGGAGAGACCACATGTCCCAGAGGTCTTTGCGTGGGGTGGGAGAGGGACGGGGCTGGCCCCGCCCCGCCCCGCTCAGCTGTTGGGGACCCGCTGAGCGACACGGGAGGCTGCGGGCACTGGCTGCTCTGCAGGGGAGGGGCCGCTGGGGGGTGGCTGGGTCCGGGGGAGCGGCTGGGTTCCGGGGGGGGGGTTGCCCCTTCCCCCGAATAAAGAAGGAGCTGGGGAGGGGACAGAGAAGATTGAGGAGACCCCCCCCCATCCCTCTCTGGTGTAAGGGGTGGGCAGGAAATTGGGGGACCTCCCTTCCATCCCCTCCCCCACCTGTTCAGCGTGGGTGCGGAAATTGCCCCCCCCCCCCGCCTGTGCCCTGGAGTAAAGGCTGAGGGGCGAACAAGCAGGAAAGCAGAGAGCGTTGTGGGGGGGCTCAGAGTGGGGGAGCCCTGGCCTGGCTGTTTACTCTGCTCGAGGGGGGTCCTGCCATGAGCACCCCTCAGGAAAGCCCCTCCAGAGCCCGGGCACCTCTGCTGCCCGCACTGGTGCCCCACTGACTGGGGGGGGGAGGGATGGCCTCCCCCTCCAGGCAGGGGTCCCCTGGAGGGGCTCGGCTGCTCTGCGGCAGCAAGACCCGGTCCTACGGCAGCCTTGTCCAGTCCATGTGCTCCCCGGTGAGGGAGAGGAGGGTGGAACATCGCCTGGAGCCGGGGGACACCTTGCAGGGGCTGGCGCTCAAGTATGGGGTTACGGTAGGTCAGCGCGGCAGCTTTTTATTGCAATCAGGGGGGTGCAGGTGACCTGGCAGGAGGGCCCCAGTGAGGTCCCCCGGTTAGAGTGGGGGACAGAGTGCCGGACTCCTGGCTTCTCTTCCTTGCTCTGGGAGGGGACTGGGGTCTTGTGGATGGAGCAGGGAACTGGAAGCCAGGTCTCCTGGGTTCAGGGTGGATTTAATTTACATCAAATTGACTTAAATCATTATTTAAATCACTAATCAGGAAGACTTGATTTAATAATGGACTTCTGCATAAAAGTGCATTCTTGTTGGTTGTTATAACCTTAATACACAACTTCACAACTCAGAGATAGATGTAGGTTTCATTTTTAGAAGGTATGCACCATATATTTTTAAAGTGATTTATTTTGAAAACTTTTCAGATTAGTTTTACAGCTATATCAGAAAATGAATGTTTGGTTATTTCATTTACCAAAGGTAATTGAAGCAGATATTTATGAAGTCATTGGGAGGTGAACTATCTCCAATTCAAGAGATTATTCATTAATATTTGGAGGATTTTCTTGCCATGCTGTATTAGGAGGAGAACTTCACCAGACAGACATTTAAATTGTTTTATTTAACTAAAACAACAACCTTAAGTATTCTGGATTTTTTTCTTCAACAGCAAACATATAATATTTTACCAAAACAAGCATATGAATTTTTGAATTTAGTTAAACATTCAAGTTTTTTAAAATCAGGTTTGTTTTGGTTAAAAATTGTTTTTAGCTAAAATAAATAAATGAATGTTAACACCCCCCCCCCCCCGCCAAAAAAAAAATCGACCATGTCAGCCAGGTCAACATGAGAAACTTAAAATATTGGTTTCTGCAGATAACTCAGTTGTCTTCACCTTCATTTTCCTGTTTGTTCATAATCTGGAAAAGAAAAACAGGCTTTCCTGCTTTTTCAGGTACCAAACAATTTCTCAATTTGGAATAAGAAAAGGAGTACTTGTGGCACCTTAGAGACTAACCAATTTATTTGAGCATGAGCTTTCGTGAGCTACAGCTCACTTCATCGCTACAGCTCACGAAAGATTATGCTCAAATAAATTGGTTAGTCTCTAAGGTGCCACAAGTACTCCTTTTCTTTTTGCAAATACAGACTAACACGGCTGTTACTCTGAAACCTGTCAATTTGGAATTTGCATCTGATGAAGTGAGTTGTAGCTCACGAAAGCTTATGCTCAAATAAATTTGTTAGTCTCTAAGGTTCCACAAGTACTCTTTTCAATTTGGAATGAATTAGTCCAAAGGAAGAAAATATTTTTTCTACACCGGCAGAAGAAGCTACTGCTGTTAAAAGTGAGATTATCACTTCAGCAGTCTCTGAATCCAAGTGCTTAAGTGACTTCCACCAGTTCACTGGTGTGACTTTCTTTAAAACATCATCAGCAAATATATTTCTTGAATGGTTCTTATTCCCAAACTGGGTCTCTTTTATGGGTAGATTGTTTAGGTTAATCTTTCTATCTATACAAAATTGGGTCCCTAATCCATGAACTATTAGAACTCATTACAAAACTTTTCTTGAACATTACTTGAATATATATTCTCATACTATAGAATTAGAATTTATAATCCCTAATCCATGATGAGATATCTGAGCTATAATGTGTCTTAATTAAAACTATCTTTAGATAGGTTTTTTCCTCAAAAGGAATTTTAATACAAAAAAATCATTGATTTTTATCCACCCTGCCTGGGTTCTACTCCCCACTCTGGGCCTCAGTTTTTCTATTACAAAAACCAAGTTATTGCTATTGACCTATCTTTGGTAAAGCGCTAGCTATCTGATTTCAAATTGCCACAGCACTGGTGAATGCTCCTCAAGCTGCCAGCTCTCCATTTCCAGGCCCTCCTGAGGACGCTCTTAAGGGATCCCCTCAAGAAATGTGCGAAACAAGCAATTATATCTGTAGAGTGAATCCTTCCCCTGGGTTTCCTAATGCGTCCTGACTTTCATTCTTCCCCTTGTAGGCCCTGATTCTGCAGCTTGGCTCCAGATTGATTCCCCTCCCCCCACCCCCATTTTGTACAGTGCTTGGTGTGTCTTGGACAAGGAGCTCTGCCGAAGCATTTAGCGTTACCCCTTTTCAGTTTTGTTTGCCGAGTGTCTGGGGTGAAGCAGGGAGGGTCCTGTCATGAGCACCCCTAAGAAAAGGGGCACTGGGAGGAGTCACCTCTCCAGAGTCCAGGCACCTCTGATCCCCCTACAGTGAGGACTCCTGGCTCTTGTTTGAGGCTACTCCAATACACATAATGAACCCTAATAATTGATACTGCTCCAGAGCAGTGCCAGGGGACTGGCTGCGAGATCAGAGACTGAGTCCCCACCCCTAGGACTCTACAATCCAGCACCCTGATTGTGGAACTCTGAGCGGGCACCCCTCTGGAGTCCCTGGGGTGTGGTGGTAAGTGGGGGTGCACGGGGGGCTGAATGTCTGGAGTCTCATGCAGGATCAGGGCTCCGACCCTGCACTCGCTGTCTCCTCTTGGTCTCCCGTGCGTGCGGCTGCCTCCTTGTGAGGCTGATGTGACCCTGGTAATGTGCGCATACACACACACACGCTCTCACATCTTTCTCATTTCCTGTTTTTGCAGCTTTCTGTTCCTTTGGCCTCATGTGGCTCTCAGGGAGGGAGGCGGGGGGCAGAGATCAGTTTCTGCTGCAGAAAAAGCTTGCCCCGGTATCACCTCCAGCCTGCCCGGGGCCTGCATTTGTGATCAGGCAGCAGATGGCTGTTGAGTGACTCTGGGAGTGTAGCAGTTTGAATCTTGACAGGCCCTGCAGCCTGACAGCACCAGTTCAGTCTTCCCCATGACACATGCATGCTGCCCCCTGCTGGTGTGCTCCTGCCCTGCAGCTGGAGGGGCTGGGAAAGCGGGGAGCTGTCTCTGGGGCTGCCAGCCAGGGGGGTCAGCTGTGTTTGTGTGACAGATGCTGAGAACCTGCCAGCTCATTTTGCAGGAGCCCAACAAGCCACCAGTCAGGCGGAAGGCAGGGTCTTTCGGTCTCTGGGCTGGAGTCGCGGCACGTGCCATGGTGGTGGACTCCCAGCCCGTCTCCCTCATCCACCCCTGGCTGAGCGTAGGAGGCAAGTGTGCTAGGGGGTCCTCCCTGCCTAACAATGGCACGCCTCTCTCCTAGCCACTGGGACAGCACAGTACTTGCCTGGCTGCATTGAACACCATCCTCCAGGGGCTCGGTCAGTTTCCCTCCCCCTCCTACCGTGGCATTCAAGTTCCAGCAACCCCCTAACCCGTTTCCCTGCCAGCATGAGCCCGGCACTCGCAGCCCAGATCACATCATGCGCACACTTGCCATCATTGCTCTATTTGCTTACTGGTGCCCTCCACCCCATTTTGGTGGTGCCATGATATTAGGTGTCCAGCCTGCAAAGGAGCTTTAGGGAACAAGCCCTGGATCAGAGGCCGTTGTTCTCCTGGTGTATAGAGAAGGGGGTTGGTGACGTGTGTCCCAGGCCTGGAGGGGTCACAGGTGCTTATGGTCTCTTCCCAGATGGAGCAGATTAAGCGGGCGAACCGGCTGTACACCAGTGACTCCATCTTCCTCAAGACGACACTGCACATCCCCATCCTGGTGGAGCCCAAGCAGATGGCGAACGGCTTAAACCTGGAGGAAGAGGAGGCGGAGGAAGAAGCCAGGCGGCCTGCCACAGGGGAGGAGAAGCCGGTGCTAAAAAATGGCCCTGTGACCAGCACAGGTGCCACCCCCTGCCACGACCTCTCGGCCGCGGATTTCTTAAGGAAGCTCGACTTGGAGATCAGCCTGTCCAAGAAGGCTGCAGTGAAGAAGCTGCGGGAGGGTGAGATCGCGTAAGTGCCACCTTGAGGTTACTGTTGTGCCAAGCCACTAATGCAGTGCCCGGGCTGTATGGGTAGAGGATCAATCCCCAGACCTGCTCGTAGGCCCCTGCCAGCTGCGCTAAAGGAGAATCTCCCCTGGCTGCCCTTGGGTTTGCGCTTATATCCTCTGTGGGGCTGCTACAGGGCGAGGTGACCCCACAAGTGCCAGCTGCCTCCTGCAGGGGACGCAGTGATGCCTGAGTACCCCCCGCTCAGGTTTTACATGCCCCTTGGCGGGGAGGGAGAAATTAAAGCCCCAGCGAATCAGGCGCCATGCTTGTCAAAGTAAAAGAGCCCAGCGCCGAAGCCTGTGAGATCCTCCATGTCCTGCCCCATAGTTTGCTCCTCCCCAGCCCCCCAAGAAACCCACCTACCCAGGGGTCCCCAAGCCTGAGGGGCGGTGCCCTGGCAGGGGCTGTAGCGAATGGAGGTCGGAGAATGAGGGGTCGTTCCTTGCTGATGGGGGGGAGGTGACGTAGCCTCAAGCTTTGCCCACCCAACCCTCCCCCCCCCCGGTGCCATTGGCGACTACGTGCCATGCTCATGGCAGCTAGGATGGGGGAGTAGAGACGTGCACGGTGGGGAGTTCTCTGAAGGCGACAAACAGCAACCCAGGCACACACAGACATGTTTGCTTTGATGCTGTTTGTTCCCAGGGCCCCTCCCTCCCCCAACTTCATCTCCCACTGGTGCTGTGCGGGCAAGAGATAAGAGCCAGGAACTCGTGTCCTGCCGGGCATGTGCCGCTCGCTGCAGGGCGTCGGGGTGGGAAGGAATTCATGGGGGGCACTGGGATGTTTCCTGGGTTACTCCAGGGAAACGGCCGTCGGTCGCTGCTGGAGGAAGGGGAGATGCTGGGTTGGATGAGGCCTGGGTCTGATCCAGGCTGTCAGCACCTACCTCCCTGTGGGTCGTGGGGCAGACCTCCCTGTGCTGCTGGAAACGGGGATTGACAGAAGCCGCTCAGTTATTTTCCTCCCTTCTGTGCAGTGCTGCAGGGGGGTTAAACAGCCAGTGCATTAGCTCAGGGCACAGCCAGAGGAGCCCGCGGCCACCGTCTCCCCTCAGTCGGCTGCTGTAGAGGGAATGCCCTTCTCCTGGCCTGGGAGTCTGGCACAGCTGGGCCTCTGAGGACTGTGTTAGGGGAGCTGGCTGGGCTAAGGAGCTGGCCGCTGCTTGCCATTGACTAGCCTCTGTGACCACTAGAGGGCGCCATTGCCTGCGTTGAAGATCTCTGCAGTTCCTATCCCAGGCCTGGCCCCCCAGCTCGGGCAGTGCCCCTCAATCCTGATCTGCAGCCCGCTCCTACTCCAGCCCTGGGCCCCAACCCTCCAGCTTGGGCATTGCCCCTCAATCCTGACCTGCAGCCCGCTCCTACTCCAGCCCTGGGCCCCAACCCTCCAGCTTGGGCAGTGCCCCATAATCCTGACCCACAGCCCCCTCCTACCCCAGCCCTGCGCTCATCCCCCAACCCCAGTTGTGCCAGTGTCCCTCAATCCCAGCCCCAGAAGTCCCATCCCATGGCATCCTCCCCACAGCTCTGCTGATTCACTCCAGCCCTAGGTTACTTTGTAGCTTTGAACAAAGATCCCACAGGGATTATACAGGCCTCCCTACACCCTCCCCATCTGTACTCCGTCATCTCTGGTCCGTTGCACCCCTAGGTACCCCACTCCCCGCGCTGGCCCAATGTGTCTAAAGGGGGCTCTTCCCTGGATGCTTCCCAGCCCCAGCACAGGGTGGTGTGTCAGTTCAGCCCCCCCCCACCCCTCCGAGGAGGGTGGGCTGGGGGGATCCCTGAGCAGGGCCCGTCTGCGGTGGTCATTCCCCATTCAAGATCTAACTCCCTTCTCTCTCCCCGCAGTATCGCCAGGGCTGAGCCAGGAGCCAGCAGGACCTGCTCCTATCAGAGCGAGCCCTCGCCTCACGCTCAGCAGCGCTCCCTGCTGGGCCCCGTGCCGCTCACCAAAACCACCCGGGCTGCCACGCTGCGGGACCAGGAGGATGAGATCTTCAAGCTCTGATGGGCGGAGCCTTCTTTTCCTCATGGACTCGCCTCTCCCGTCCTAGCTGGCGCGTCCAGCCACGGGGAGAAGTGGGGGCGGCGCAGGGTTTGTGACGGCCCTGCCAGGGCTACGGCCCTGATCCCGGCAAGAGCCTGCATGAGCCCTCCCGCTGCCCCCGCCTTTGCGCCAATCTGCAGAGGGATGGGCTGGCTGCAGAGGGATCGGTGTATGGGGGACGTTCTCTGGCGGGGGGGGGGGGCATGCACTGAGGTGTGTTATGGGGGTGACTGGCAGAGCACCCCCTTGGGGCGGAGGTGTCTTGGCGGCACGCTCTAATGTCCGGCTTTTTCTGCACTGCTCTGCTCCTTGCTGGCCTTTCCCACTGCCGGGCTCTCAGTCCTGGCTAGAGCAGCCAGAGCTCCCCATCCCAGCATGCCAGCCTCTCCCTGTCCTGTCCTGTCAGGTCACCTGCAACCCCCTTGGGTCTCCTTGGCTCCCCCGCTCAGACTTTAGGGAAAGGCCTCGGGATCAGGTCCTCCGCCCTGCCCCACCCCCCATCATCTACTGATGCCCCTCAAACCCGACCTGCAGCCCTCCCTGCTCTTCCTGTTGTGGGACCTTGGCCTTAAATGAAACAGGTACCTTCACAAGCCTGACGTCCTGTGGGATGGCAGGACTCCCTGGCAGCTGATCCCGTAGGATGCCTGGCAGGCAAGAGTCAGCATCACCGCCAGCGAGCCCACAGGGGGTCGGGCTGATAATGCTCAACTCCCCCATGGGAAGGGCTCAGCATCTGCTGTGTTGAAACCCAGCCCCTTGGGCCTGAGCCGAAATCCGCCCAAGTCTTTCCATTGGGACCTGGCTTGGGGGCCGAGGGGGCGAATTCCATATGCTGCTTGGCTTCCTCACCCCGAAAGCGATGGGTACAACCCCTCCCACCCCCACTCCCCATGGATCTGTCCCCTGAGTCTGCCAGAGCTACTCAATGACCTCTCACTGCTTAGGATTCCTCTTAGCCCAGCTCTGGGGGAGGGAGCTGGGATCTGGCCCTAAGCCCAGCAGTGCCAGTCCAGCTGTGGGGGAGGGAGCTGGGGTCTGTCCCTCCTTGTGTGCCATTAATCCAAGGGCTGACCAATCCTTTCCGCCCATCTGGCCCCACTGGGGCTGTATGGGGCCCCTGAGAGACTAGTGCTGCTGATCGCCTGTTAATTTGTCTCTTTGTTACTGGGTGTGAGAGGGAAAACACCCAGATTGACTCTCAGCTCCCAAGCTGGTGTTTCAGGTGGGGGGTAGGGCAGGGACAGTTAGTGGCTTGTAACTGGCGTTTGTGGGCCAGGGGTGAATGGAGGACTCCCAGAACAGCCCCTCTTTGGAAGGCGTTAGCTGCTTGAGCTGAGCCAGTAGCCCCAGACTCTGTGTGGGGCAGGTAAGCTGGACTCCGATTTCCCCGCTCGTCTGTTTAATTCAGCCGTACTGATTTGGATCTCTTCGCTGTCCAGTACGGCCCAGCTCTGGAGAGGGAATCGGAGTTAAAAATAAAACCCTCCCTTGGGTTCCTCTTTAAAGCCACCTCACAGCTGAGAGGCCCAGATCCTCTTTAAATAACTCTGCCAGGTACTTTTCAGGCTCAAGATTGAGATCGGCCGGCTGCTAAGGGACCTGCAAATAAAAGTGTTCCATCCTGATTGCTCTTTGAACAAAACACGCAACACAGCTCCGTGGTAAATCATTTCTGTTCCTCCCCTTTATTTCCCTGGTGAGGCACAAAGCAGGGTTGGGTCGGCCTTTGTACAGCAGTGGCAGTCAGCGGGGAGTGCTCCAAAAATGGGTCAGATCCTGTTCCCATAGAAGTCGCTAGATGTTTTGCCCTCCGTTGCAGTGTGCGGCCCGTATTGGCGGATGTGTCGTTTGTCTTAGGCTCTCGATGGCAATGCGTACGGCCCACATGACACCTGTGTTACAGGGAAAGCTGTGTAGCCCCGGGCAGGGGCCGCGGCAGAGCTGTCTAGGGGCAGCCCAGGGCTGGGAGAGCAGCGGAGTGGTGGGCTCTGCGTTGGGATTGAGGAGCTGCAGCAGAGTCTGAGCAGGGCTCAAGGCTGGGATAGTGGGCGCTGGGGTACGGCAGAGCAATGGGGGGCAGAGCCGGTGCAGGGTAAGGGGGGCTCCTGGGTCAGGGGTGGGGTGTGTCAGGGGCCTGCTGATGCAGTGAGGGTGGGAGATTGATCTGTCGGGCTTGCAGTGATGGGAAAGCAGGACCAGCGCCTCCCCCTGGCTGAATCCTGAGCGGCTCTGGGCCTGTCCCTGTGGCGGCTGCCTCTGCCCTGCCCGCTGTGCCAGTGTGTCCCATTGCTGCGCCGTTCGCCTTCGCTGCAGTGACCTGCCCGCGATGCCCCAGGCTGGCCTTGCCTGCAGTCAGCCTCTCCCTTGGAACTGTCCGAGTCCCGCGGGCAGTGGTGCCAGCAGAGCTGCTCTCCGTCCCTGGCCTCTGCCCAGTGCACCTGGCTTCCGCTAACTGGTGACGTTGCATCCCTGCGTGCGACAGGGAACTGCGGATTCCTCTGTCTACTTCCTCCTTGCCTAGGTGGAGTGGTGGTTGGATGCCCATGCCGGGTCTGGCCTGAGGGCCCGGGCGATCTCCGTGTCCCTTTGGTGCGTGGGCAAACAGCCTGTTCTGAAGAGCCCCCCCACTTTTGTGCCATGGACACCTGTATGCTGCCAACCTGGCTGTGACCCGTCAAACTAATTTCACACAGGCCGCGGTACAGTAACAGCTTTTAATTGTGAAGCTTATAGGGCCCTAGGCTCTTCAATGGCTGCAAGGAGCCGCCTTGAGAAAACCGGCGCCTTTAGCAGCTCCCCACACAGCACTGGGTTCAGGGCTGAGGTGGCTGGAAGAGCGCCCCCTACTGACTCACCAGTGCAAGCTGCGGGAGCACCTGGGAGCTCCTCTTCCAAATGCTGACCAGGTTGGGGCAGTTCCCACATTCCTCCTCTGATTAATTACCTGCCTGGCTGTAGTGGGACCCAGCACAGATGCTCATCTGCAGGGAAGGTTTTACTTTTGGGGTCTAATATCTTCCGTAGAAGGCAGCTCCTGGAATGTGGAGAAGCCAGCAGCTCCCCCAGCTCTGGATTTACCACGCCCTTGTGGGTCGGGCAGCGGTGGGAATCGAACCTGTGACCCCTCCATCTGCAAATGCACCAGCCAAATTAAAACTGACAGCCAGGGGTTTCTGTAGTGAGGGTTTGGACTGTTTTAATTTCCGGGGGCCAGAAAGCACTGGGCATGTGTCCCCCCAGATCCAGGTTTCTTAAGGGGTGGGCTGTGAGGGCTAAATGGGATGGGCACAAGGCAGTGTAGCACAGGGCAGGGGTGCATTCTAGTCCCTGCAAGGCAGAGACCCAGTTCCACTCTGCTTGTGTCCCCCTTCGTCCCACAGGGACCCGGATCCTATCGCTCATTGATCTCTTTTCTCTTACCCACGCAGTGCGGGAGCCGGTGTTGCCCAGGGGCAGGTTTCAGCAGACTCCCCCGTGCTCCGCCATCCAGGGAGAGCCTCCCCGTGCCTCAGGTTGCAGTCCCCTTTGCCCCGGCTACCCAGAGGAGCAGCCGGAGCTGTGCTCTGGATCGCGGTGGGAGCAGCCGCGCTGAGTCAGTCCACCAGCGCTGCTTAAAAGTGGTCGGGCCCTGGGCGCCCCCCCCCCACGCCCCCTCCCAGCTCTGTGGCCTGTGGAACTTTGAGCAAGCGCAAAAACTTTGCAGAAGGGGGGGGCATTTGTTCCCTGCAACCCCCACTAATTGATGCCACCTGGGCACTAATCAGCCTCTTACCCCAACCACGGGGGGGAGACAGAGCCATATGCTGGGTTAGCGCCAGGCCAGCATCTGAGTGCTGGAGAGGGGTTGGGGGGGAACCCCTGGGGTGTGTGGAGATGAGGCCAGGCTAGCAGAGCGGGGAGGCAGGCAACCGCTGGCCTCGTGCCCCCGTTGGCTGAAAGCACCTGTCTCCCAAGGTGGCTCATGCCTCGTGTTCACAAGCCCGGTGAGGGGCTGTTTTCCCAGGGAGCTCCTGCTTTGGTCTCCCCGGCCTCCCCCTTCCTTCGCCGAGTGCTGTTTGACATCGCAGGCCTGGGATGTGCCCAGTCCAGCTGTGTTCTCGGTGAGCTGGCAGCAAACCGGGCAGGGGATGGTGGCTCTGAGGGCTGCATGCCCACCCTTTAACTATGCCCATGCCAGCCAAGGTAGCTTTGTCTGCTGATCTGTTCCCCACGCGCCCGCTCCGAGGAAGCTGCTGGTATCTTTGCTTGACCTCGGCAGCCCCTGGGTTCGCGCAGGCCCCAGCTGTGGAGGGAGCCCAGCTGCTATGGGACCTTCTGGAGTCATGAGTTGTCTGGGAGGAAATCGCCTGACCTTCCAGCCCCCGTAGGCTGCCATGCCTTTGGCCATAAACTGTGAGCCAAGGGATCACGGTGCTGGCGGGGCTGGGACAGGAGGACAGAGTGGCCAGGGAAGGCATGGGGGGGACCCTACCATTTGCCTGCGGGACCTTTGACTGACATGGAGTTTGTGACCTGCATGGGGTCCCCGCATTTCTCACCCTGCTCGTGGCCTCACCCATGTCTTTGGCTGCGTCAGCGGCTGGGCTCGGGGAGGGAAAGTCCTAAACTCTGCATTGCTGAAGCTAAGCTCCTAAACTTGAGCTCGATGGTGGGGCAGAGCTCCGCTGAGTGCAGCCCTGGGGACTAGACCTGACTGCTGGGGAACCATGCGGCAAGGACAGGGGCTGACGCTGGTGGCTGGTCCCTTCCCCTGGGCGTTGCGTTTCTGTGCAATTGACGTATAAGCTCAGAATCTGCCACCCCCGTCCCCTCTGTTTTGCTGGCTCGGTGGAGCCTCGACTGATCCCTTCAGCCTTGGGCAACCCTGCAGTGGGGAGTGTTTCTGGGGGGACTTGATCTATTGCCTTCATCGGCCCAGCCCCATAATGCCCTGCAGCGGGAGCTGAACCCAGCCCCACTTCCGCCGGCCTCACAAACAGAAGCATCAAGGGGTAACTGCCCAGGCCGGCCCCGGCTCCCCCAGGCAGCAGATCCCCCACGCAACACAGCGAGGCGGGTGCGGCTTCTCCCCCCTTAACGTGTTAGTAACGACAAGACAAATGTGTACAAAAATAACCACTCCGCAAGAGTCATTGATGGGGAGAAAGAGTCGGAGACTGGGGCGCTGATCCATGAGGGCGTGGAGAGATCTGGGGCGCATGTGGAGAGCACGGATGGTCCTGAGCGCAACCAGGACACGCCTGAGTCTTGATTGTCCTGTTGGATCATCCAGTTCTCCATCCCCTATAAACCTGAACGTCCTTGCTCCTTGGCTAGGATTTCCATAGGTGCCTAAGGGAGTGAGGTTCTTCCAGGCCCCCATTGGATACAAGCCCCCAACTCCCATAATCTTTTGCTGGCTGAGAAGGAGGAGAAAGGCAAGGCCCCCTCCCACCCCCCTCACAGCTTCCCCTCCTCTATCAGCTTGTTCAAGCCCTGGCAGATCTTCTGCAGGTGGGGCCGGTAGGGCTCCCCGGGGCTGTAGAGGTGGCTGAGCAGATCGTCGTTGGCGAAGTGGTCAAAGACGTGGCGGATGCGGCTGTGGGACTTGGCCGTCAGGTGCTTCTCCACCAGCTGCAGCAGCATATCCCGGCAGTCCTGCAGCAGCTGGGTCAGCACGCCCGGCTCGAAGGTGAACTCCACCTCGTAGAAGCTGACGGCCGTCATGGCGCCCTGGTGCAGTTTGTGTTTGAACTCCTCCGCCAGGCCCAGCTCGCCGGCGCTGAACCGATTGTTGCGGTACAGCACGCTGATCTTGACGGCCACCTTGATGAGGTTCTTGATGACCTTCTGGGCCTCGGCCCGGTTCTGGGTGTGCAGCTTGGAGACCCGGTACAGCTCGTCCAGGATCTCGCTGCTTGTGTCATCCAGGAAGACATTCGCCACCGACTTGCTGGCCATGTGGCTCAGGATCTTCTTCTCTGCCTGCAGGGCCAGGTTCCTGGAGCTGAACGTCTCCATTGTGGCTGCAGGGAGAGTAAAGAGATGCCGCTGTTACGGGGTGTGGGGATGACGGAGGGCATTGTGGTGAAGGCTCTGTGCTGAGACTCAGCAGAGCTAGCGTTGAGTCCTAGCTCTGCCCCGGCACCTTCCTGTATTTATATGAGGAGCTACAGAGGGGATGTGGACAAATTGGAGAGAGTCGAGCGGAGGGCGACGAAAATGAACAGGGGGCTGGGGCACATGAGTTATGAGGAGAGGCTGAGGGAACTGGGCTTGTTTAGTCTACAGAAGAGAAGAATGAGTGGGGATTTGATAGCAGCCTTCAACTACCTGAAGGGGGGTTCCAAAGAGGATGGAGCTCGGCTGTTCTCAGTGGTAGCAGATGACAGAAAGAGGAGTAATGGTCTCAAGTTGCAGTGGGGGAGGTCTAGGTTGGATATTAGGAAACACTATTTCAGGGGAGGGTGGTGAAGCACTGGAATGGGCTCCCTAGGGAGGTGGTGGAATCTCCTTCCTTAGAGGTTTTTAAGGTCAGGCTTGACAAAGCCCTGGCTGGGATGATTTAGCTGGGGTTGGTCCTGCTTTGAGCAGGGGGTGGGACTAGATGACCTCCTGAGGTCTCTTCCAACCCTGATCTTCTCTAATTCGATGAGTGTATCGTGCTGTAGTGCTGATCTGGGGGTGTGACACCCTTTCTTTCCACCGACCTGAGCGACTCCTTGAGGGGCCGGCTTCTCTGACCCAAGTGCTCTGGAGGTCTCCCCTCCATGGCCTCACCTGGCTTGCTGAGCGTCAGGGTGCTGACTGCATGACGCCAAGGGAGTATCTGCACTAACTTTGTTCACCTTCCTGTGGGTTAGGGGCTAATGACTGGAATGCAGGAGCCCTGAGTTCTATCCCATGCCCTATCCTGATTTGTGGGTAATTCTCTCCTTTCTCTGTGCCTCAGTTTCCCCATCTGTAAGATGGGGCTGCTGCTGCTGCTGCTGTCCTCTTTTAAGGGCTAGGGAATTTTTGTTACCATCATTCCTTCTCCAATGACTCCCCCCATCACTCAGCAAACATCCGCTCTGTGTGTGTCTCGTGAACCCCTTTACAGACTGTGATTTGGGTCACGGCAGACAGCCCCCCTCCTCTACTGCCCTCTGCATCCCACCCCCTTGCGGTTAGCAGCCCCGTGTTCTTTTTATGCCATTGCTCCAGGGCCGGACGTATTGCATTGGGCCAGATGGCAGGGGCTGGAAGGGGGAGGGGATGTGGATCAAACCATCCCAGTGCAGCCCTAGCAGAAGGTACGTCTCACCTGGGGCTCGCAGACGTCTCTGACTCTTAGCAAAGCACTGATGAGACACAGCCACCCCAACGCAAAACTGTGCACAGATGTTCTGCCTGAGTTCCATTTGCAGCAAATTTATTCCTGGTGAAACCAGAGGCCAGCGGGTGTTAATTGCCCTCCGTGTCAATTTATACCTGCTGAGGATCTGGCTGAAAGACAGATCAGGGCACAGCTCTGGCGGACACAGGGCATGGTTCCCAGCCATGCTGCCCCTGCTCAAATCCTGCTGCTGCCTTGTCTTGGAGGGGATGCCCTTGGAGCGTGAGTGTTCAGTGCCTGGCTCGACCGGAGCGGGAGCAGTTCGGTGGGATCGTCGAGGCTCAGCCCTGCTAACCGGAGTTTTGCCCACTTCTCATTTTGGGGTTGATGGCATTTACCCACGTCTCGTCTCAGGACTGAAGAGCTGACTCGCTCCTCCGAGAAGGCCAGCTCAGCTGCATCTCCCCCCACAGCTGACGTGCGTCTCTACCAGCTGGTCGTGCTCAGCAACAGACGAGGCACAGAAATCGTACCTTGTCAAAGTCTGAAGTGAGCCCGCCAGTGCTCGGCATGCGCGGATTGTCTGGAGACATCTGCTGACCGTCACACCCTATGATTCCTACAACTTGACGTAATTGGCTAGACTAAACCCATTCAAAATCAGGGCATCTCTGTACCCCTTTGTGCCACTGATGCCCCTGTGTGGCCTGGAACACCTAAAAGGTTAGTTTACCCACTTCTTTTTTTTACTGCTGGGGCAGTGAATGAATGACAGAGGCTTCTGAGGTGAGGATTTGCCAGGAACTGGGCTGAGACCCCCAGCTCGTGACACAGATGCCTTCTTTTGCACTGTCACATCTCCTTTGCAGCAGTGCCAATCGAGTCATGAGAGCGGCCCTGGATGTATAGGCCTTTGGGGGAGTCAGAGTCCTGGTGTTAAATCCGGATTGCCCACTCTGTGTGATGCAAACCGCTAACCCCACACTGTGTCCCAGATTTGCCTCGGCACTCTGTTATCAAAGCGCTCTACAAAGGAAGGGCAGCGTGGTTATCCCTGTTTTAGAGAGGGGAAAACTGAGGTAGATTTGGAAACTGAGGCAGATTGACTTGCTTGTGGAGCAAGCTGGCATGGTGGGAGGGCACTGGGCCCATAACCCAGAGATGAATGGAGCAAACCATTCTCTGCTAGCCCCCGCCGCCTTCTGAGGTGAAGGACGGTCCAGTGGTTAGGGTACTAGCTTAGCAGACCTAGGTTCAAGTCCCTCCTTTCCCACAAACTTCCAGGGTGACCTTGGGCAAGTCACCTAACAGCTCAGAGCCTCAGTTTCCCCATCAGCCCAATGGGGATAGATACCCTGCGTCACAGGGGTGTTGTGGGGAAAAATACATTACAGATGGTGAGGGGTTCAGCTAATAAGGTAAGGGGGCTAGCTAAGTCCATAGAAGACAGACAGAACGCCTTGCCTCAGAAAAGAATCAACTGTTTACATGGATAACAAAGAACGTCTGCAAATGCACCTGTCAAATTAAAACTAACGGCTAGGATTTTCTGTCTTGAAGATTTAGAGTTCTTTAATTTCCGGGGGGGGGGCTGATTCTGAGAGAACGCTGAGCATGCGTCCCCTGCCAAATCCCGGTTCCTTAAGGAGTGACTTGAGCACAAGTGTCGTGATTTTGGGTATTTTTCTTCAAGCCCCAGCTCCTGGAATCCTGTGATTATACAAGAATCCCAGCTTTCATTTAAAAACAAAGTGGGTTTCTAGCCCTTGTGGCTGCAGAGAAAAGCTGGATCCCCACCTTCAATGGCTCAAAACCCTGAAGATGAATAAAAAAGCTTCTTCCCCCACATGTATTCTTTGTTTTTAAAAATCTCATGAGTTTTAAGCCAATCTTGTGATTTGGGATGGGGTGGGGGGCCTGTTTCATGACTTTTCAACTGCTCAGCTGGGCACCCCAAAATCACTAGTCACCCTTCCAAGTCTTGGCCCCTGATATTTGCTTTCTGGTGCTTTCCCCCCCACAAAAAAAATAAAATAAAGATTGCAGGCTGAAATGCAGCCACCTCTGGTTCTCAGCACACAGCAACACTAAGCAACTTTAGGGCAGGAAGCACCAAAGACTACATATAGAATGTGGCTGAAATCACAGGGGGGAGAGTGTCCCCTATTGAGGCCAAAGAGCCTGGAGAAGGACATGCTATGTGGAGGGAGTGTGGTCTAGTGGTTGGAGCAGGTCGCCTCGGTTCTAGTCCCAGCTCTGGGAAGGGAGTGGGGTCTAATGGTTAGAGTGGGGAGGGGGACTGGGAGTCAGGATTCCTGGGTTCTATTCCTGCTCCCTGCAGCACAGCGCCCCCTAGCCCTGCATTGGGGTCAGCTGGGGACATCTCAGCCCCACAGCAGTGGCCCTAGTGCTGCTCTGCCTGGATTGTGACACGGCTGAATCAATCGGGCCGAAAGGAGGAAGAGGAGTGTGGATCAGCGTGGAAGAAGGCTCCCGGTTAGTCTGCCTGAGGGGCCCTGCTGGGGAAGGGATGGGGGACAGTGCCCCTGCCAGTTTAATGGGGCCCCGGTGGCTGGTATTGTTTGGATAATTGCAGATTCCTCTTCAAGGGAATTTCTGCTCAGTGTGAGGTCCCAGGCTGAGTCTGGCTGTCTCCAGCTAGAGAGGGGTCTGGGCAGCCAGGGTTCCCAGCAGCGCTGCTGGCTTTGTGTGTGCTGGGAAGGGGAGGAAAGACCAGCTGCTGGACCGAGGGGACACATCCTATGATAAGCTGTGAGCAGGGCTGAAGCCAGAAAGGGCTGGAGACAAAAGCCCTGATTGGCAGAGGAAGGGTGGGCTCGGCCTCTGCAGATCTTGGTTCTATTTCTGGGTCGGCCCCACTCTGCCTGGGTGAGCAAATTAGAGCATCTCTCTGTGCCTCAGTGCCCCGGCTGCAAAACGGGGCTCAGCTCCAGGTCTCATTTTGAAAGAGAATAGCTCCCCCTAGTGCCACACTGGGGTCCCCACCAACTAGGAAGGGAGAGCGCCCCCTACTGAGCCCCCAGCCTACTCCCTGCAGCATAGCGCCCCCTAGTGCTGCACTGGGGTCATCACTGCCTGCAAAGGGACAGTCCCCCCCATTAGCGCCCCCCATTCTCCCTGCAGCACAGCGCCCCCTAGTGCCGCATTGGGGTCAGCACCTACTACCAAAGGACAGCGCCCCCAGTGGTCCCCCTGCAGCACAGCATCTCCTAGTGCCGCACTGGGGTGAGCAGTGACCCAGGAGGGAGACTGCCCCCTACTGAGCCCTCCCACTCCCTGCAGCACAGCGCCCCCTAGTGCCGCGCTGGGGTCATCACTGCCTGCAAAGGGACAGCCCCCCCATTAGCGCCCCCCCATGCTCCCTGAAGCACAGCGCCCCCTAGTGCTCGGGAGGATAAATGCAGCAATGTCAGTGGTGCTGGGGGCGGGACAGGTACCTCCTTGCTTTAGGACCTGTGAGGAGGAGCGGGTGAAGGGAGCCTGAGGAAAGCAAACGCCCCAGCTCTGCAAACTCCAGCACATGTCGAATCCCACCTGTCCCCTTCTCCCCCCCATGTGGGGGAACCACAGTCGCAGCCCCCTGCCCCATACAACTCACCATGAAGCAGCCCTTCTCCAGTTTGGAGCCCTGATTCTCAGAGCTTCATGGGTCACTGGGCACCTCTCTCCTGTAGGTTCCTTGGGAGTTCGGTGCCTAAATATCTTTGAGAAGCTGGGCCTTGATTCCTGCACTTGGGGCAGGGAGGCCTTTAATCCGCCTTTATGTTCCCCCAAGTCCAGGGCTGCCCAAGGCCCTTGTAAAGCAGGGCAGCCCGGGGGAGCCCCGTCCTAATGCAAGGGGAGGGGGGAGTGACTGCTGGGGTGATGCACAGTTGGGAGGCTTTGCAAAGGGGGTGGTGCAGCGATGCAGGGGTGGGCAGGGCTAATGCAGGGGGTTGGGGGCAAGGGCGCTGCAGGGCTGGAGCGTCAGCATGGTTGGCACTGCAGGGGGATGGTGCAGTGTTACGGGGGGAGGGGGTGGTGCAGAATCAGGGGGCATTGCAGGGGGATGGTGCAGTATCCCAGGGCATTGCAGGGGGATGGTGCGGTGTTACGGGGGGAGGGGGTGGTGCAGAATCAGGGGGCATTGCAGGGGGATGGTGCAGTATCCCAGGGCATTGCAGGGGGATGGTGCAGTGTTGCGGGGGGAGGGGGTGGTGCAGAATCAGGGGGCGTTGCAGGGGGATGGTGCAGTATCCCAGGGCATTGCAGGGGGATGGTGCAGTGTTATGGGGGGAGGGGGTGGTGCAGAATCAGGGGACTGGCGTTGCAGGGGGTGGTGCAGGAGGATGGTGCAGTGTTGCAGGGGATGGGTGATGCAGTATTGGGGTGGGGGGAGGGGGGATGGCACACCAGCGCAGGTGGGGGAGGAGCCAGGGGGCAGGTTCTGCGTGCGTCTCAAGAGGCTGTTTTGGCAGCGCTGCCCACGCAACCCGTGTCTTTAGGGCTCTGGCTCTCCTGGCTTTGGCAAGGAGGGAAATTCCCAGCATGTGGCAGAGCTTGCAGGGAGGGAGCCGAGATTGCCACCCCATTTGTGTCACCAGTGGCTACGCTGGATCGATACCCTCCCTCGTGCTTCCGGGCCAGCCGGACAGAGGCTGCCCGCCCTACCTCTCTTACTGCAAAGCTGCCAGGAAGTGCCTCTTACCGCAAGAGAGTTGCAAAAATGAGCTTGAAACAAACACTTTCTCTTCCCCTATGTCTGAGCCTGGTCACCTCGCGAGGAACTGGGCAATCAGACTCTAGATTTCTAAGACAGCAGCACGGGAAGGCTCCAACCATCCTCCAGGTTCCATCGTGCTTCGTGCTACACAGACACAGAGCAAGGGACACTCCCTGCCCTGAACGGATGGCACTTGAAATAGATCAGACTTCCATATTAGCCAAGTGGGGAAACCGAGGCACAGAGCAATCCTGTGACAGGTCCAAGGGCAGAGCGAGGCATTGAACCCTCTCGAGTGCTACCGAGCCGCTGCTGACACCGAGGCCAGCCTTCTGGTTGGGCTGGGGAGCTTAATTAATGTTGGCAAGGCTCTTTGAGATCCTTGGTTAGAGATCGTTAGAGCAGAAAGTTTCTCTCTCTCTCCGTCTCATGCACACACAGCTTTACTTCCTGTTTTTCTCCTTGCCTCTTAGCATAACAACTGTGTCTCTTCCTGAGCCCGGGTCTGGTGCTTTCCAAAGAGGTCAGATTTGTCCAACCCCTGTTCCACCTTCCCCATTGTCTGTTTGATTAAGACGATGTCATGGGAGTGTAAAGGGGGAGGATGAACATCTTGGCACAGATGAGACCAGGAAATGGGAATTCTGGTAATAGGGGCCTTCCCTGGCTCATGGCCAGGGTGGGGGGGGGCGTGGGCCTTTAAGTTCAAATGGCTTTTTGCTAATTTAGGGTCAGTATTTTTAGTTTTATTATATTATTAGCCCAATAGAAAATGCTCAAAAGATTTCAGAGCAGTCATCAGATTGGGGGTGAGGAGAAGATAGTGATGAGATGCAACTCAGGCTCCGCCCATCAACCCCCAAGCTCCTCCCACAATCCTATGATCAGCGGTGAAATAGTTAATATTATACACCACCATCAGCAGGATGCAGTTAGCAAGCCACTGAGATAATGGAAGTAGCTCAGACACCACTGACCAACCCCAAGCTCCTACCACAGTTGCAAGGCAGCTGGATAATTTGGCTAAAAATGTGACCACCACTGAAATAATTAACCACATTGACATTTATATGATAACATTAGGATCCAGAGTTAACAAACCTATTGACATAAACAGAGTGGTTCAGACTCCACTCACTGGCCCCAGGGCAACTGGATGCTTCCATTAAAAGGTGCTCAGCAGTGAAATAGTTACCCACTGTGACACTGACCCTCTCATCATCATTATGGTTCAGAGTTAACAAAGGAATTTTCATGAATGGGGGTAGCTCAGGCCAGCTCCACCCACCAGCCGCAAGCTCCTCCTGCAACCCCAAGCTTAGCCCACAGAAAGCAACTGGATTTTTGTTGGCTAAAAAAGCAGTTAACAACCTTAGCATTTGCACCAGCATCATTAGGGTTCAGAGTTAACAGCCTGCCAAGCTAAAGGGCATCGCCCGTGCCCTCGCTCTGTGCTATCAATTCAGGCTGCCGCCCCTGCAGACTCAGGAAGGCAGCACTGCCTAGGGTCACCCTGGGGATGAGATGTGATGAAATGGATGTGCAGCCATTACGCTGCCGGTGCAGAGATCTCCACAGCTGCTTGGCTGTGCTTTGGCAGCAGCAGGATCCTCTGCATGCTGAGTCAACCCTCTGCCCTGGGGCCTGGATAACAGCATTCTGCTGGCTGAGTGCCTGCATCTCATTCGGGGAGACTGGCAGCCCTGCTGAGCCGATGAGGTGGAGCGGTGCAGTCAGCCGTCCTGGCAAATCACAGGGGAAGGACAGACACTTGCTGCATGTCGCTCACCAGTGTAGCTGCCGGCAGCTGATCCAGTGAACATGCTCGTTGGAGACAACTAGCTGCGTGCGCCGTGCTGCTGCCTGATTCCCTCTGTTACTGGAGTCCTGCGTCCCATCTCCCACTCCGGCCCGGGCAAGGGATGGGGCCTCCCAGCTCTCTGCCAAAGAGCCTGGAGAAGGACATGCTATGTGGAGGGAGTGTGGTCTAGTGGATGGAGCAGGATGCCTGGGTTCTAGTCCCAGCTCTGGGATGGGAGTGGGGTCTAATGGGGGAGGGGGCTGGGAGTCAGGATTCCTGGGTTCTATTCCTGGCTCTGGGAAGGGAGTTGGGGGTCTCCTGGTTAGTGAAGGGGGCCTTAGGGATCAGGACTCCTGGGTTGCATCCCTGGTTTGAGGAGGGGAATGGCGTCTACTGGGGAGTCAGGACATCTGAGTTCTGTTCCTGGCTCTGCCGCGGAGGCTGTGTGACCGTACACAGGCCACTGCTTTTCTGCTTGCCCTGGTTAAACTCTTGCCCGGCAGTGCAGCTTGCTTCCCTGGGCTGCCCAATGATGCCTTCAGCAGATGCATCCTCTTTCCCCAGCCTCCAGAACCCCCTTCTGCTCCTGGAAGGATACAGCCATTTGGGAGGAAGCTGGGGCGGCCAGACCAGGGGGCCTGGAGAAGTCATTTGTTCCGGTGGAGGGGAATGCTAGCCCTGCAAGCTGGCTTGAGCTGAGGTGTGGGAGGGAATGGGGGACAGATGGCGGGCTCTGCGGGGCTGTAAGCGGGTTGTCCCTGCTTGGGGCTTTTAACCTGGACGGTGGCAGTGGTGCCTAGTGATTACAGCAAGGGACTTGGGAGTCAGGATTCCTGGGTTCTCCGTTCCCACATCTGCCACTGAGTTGCGGTGTGATCCCTGCCCTTTCTACCTGCTTCCCCGCAGGCTACCTGCACCCGTGCAGGGCTCTGTGGGAGGAAGCTTGCCCGGAAGCTGCCTGGGCTGCACCTGTTCTGTGGCTAGTGGATGCTGTGGTCCAGCTGTACGCTGCCCTGGAGCTGACCCAGATGCCCCTTTGGAGGCGCCCCCTCTCACCACTGCGGGTGGCTCTGTCTCTGAGCTGTCCCTCCACCCTTTAGTGCCAGGTCACAGCTTCAGGACCCACTGGCCATGCCCACCGTCATGAGGCATTACAGTCAAAGCATCCCCCTCCACGTGGCCTGGCTGCGCTTCACAGTGACCCTTGACAAGCCAGTTTCTCGCTCTGTTGCTAATCAGTTTCACCCTCGCTGGGTTTCCAAGGCTGCCGGGGAATGTAACCTCAGGGAGCGAGGCCCCCAAGCCAGAATCGGAACCATCACGCCGAGCCAGCCGCCAGCCCTGCAGACTCCGCCCACTCAGCTAAAACGGGAAGCAACCCCGAGCCCCCGGGGTTGCAGAACCAAGCCAGCAAGGATTTACAAAAGCAGTTCTTGAGCCAGCTGCCTGGCTTGGCCAGCATCCTCGTGGCTCGCTGAGGCCAGTCTTTGCTGCTTGACATCCCCTCTCCGCCCATTACAGGAGCTGGGCTGATTATTTCGTCTGGGCTTTGCCCTCTTTCTGTCCCATCTCTGTCCTAAGACCATGATGTTACTGAGCCCCTGGAGGGCAGTTAATGAGATGAGTCAATCGGGTGGAGAGATTAGCATAAAGCCCAATTAATCAGCTGGGCAGCAGCGCATGGGTCCTGACTGACTTGACAGGCCCCACTAATGGGATAATGTGCCCTCCTTAGACACCATGCAGTATTGGATTTGAGTTGGAATCCCTATGGACTGGGGTGCTAATCTTGCCTAGTGGTTAGAGAAAGGGGAGTGGGTGCCAGGACTCCTGGGTTCTGGAGGAGAGTGTTTCTAGTAGTTAGAGCAGGGGAGATTTGACATCAGGACTCCGGCTTGCCCTGGGACCTTTGGCACATCACTGTGCCTCTGGGCCTCAGTTTCCCCATTTGTACAGTGGTGATAATCCTGACCCACAGGGCCTTTGCAAAGCTCCTAAGTGCCAGTGCAGACCTGGAAGCCACAACAATCCTCCTGAGCACTTTGCAAACACAAACTCAGCCTGCTGCCAACCCTGGGGAGAAAGCCCAATTATCTCTGCATTACACCCAGGAAGTCTGAGCCATCCAGGTGAAGTGACTTGCTCCCCGCCCCATGGTGAGTCAGTGCTGGAACTGGAATGAGATTCGCAGCCTCCCGCTGCCCCTCTCCCAAACTTCTGTAGGGTCCAAGACTTCCTCCCGGGGCGGAGCCAGGCAGGATCTCAGCCAGCGGGGCTGGAGGTGCCAGCCCGTGGTACGGTTAGTCACCCCCACTGGGGTCTGATAGCTGGGGGCCAAGACTATCCCCTGCATGTGCCATTGTGGGGTAGGGCTGGGAATGGTGGTCCCTGTCTCTGTGCGAACAGCACCGTGTTCCTCACTGGGCTCCCACCGAAGCCAGATGGGTCTGCAAGGAAGTGACTCTCCTTAAGTATACAGATGGGGTGTTCCTGGGCCTCCGCCAGCCTGACTTGCTGCCACGCAGGCCTGAACGTGGGCACGGGGCGGTGACCTGCAGCCTCAGCGGCCTGGAGGCAAATGCTCAGCGGAAGGAGAGTTCAGGCAAGGGAACAGCTGGGAAATGTCACTGGCATGCCGACCCCACCGCCAGCAAACCCAGAGCAGGTTTTCTCTCCCCCTGGATTTGTGCTGGAAATGGCCCAACTTGATTATCATACACATTGTAAGGAGAGTGATCACTTTAGATAAGCTATTACCAGCAGGAGAGTGGGGTGGGGGGAGGTATTTTTTCATGCTTTGTGTGTATAAAAAGATCTTCTACACTTTCCACAGTATGCATCCGATGAAGTGAGCTGTAGCTTACGAAAGCTTATGCTCAGATAAATTGGTTAGTCTCTAAGGTGCCACAAGTACTCCTTTTCTTTTTGCGAATACAGACTAACACGGCTGTTACTCTGAAACTTCTCAGGATGTTTTCATTTAGTTGCCTGCCTATTAATATCCCTGACAAGCATCCAGCACAGCGATCGGACATCAGAAAGCTACCGGGCTTTCCCACGGGGATACCCCGCAGAGGCAGAGTGCAAAAGCTCAGTAATAATCAGACCAAGCTTTTGCCATCAAAGTACTTCCCCAGGGAGGTCAGAATCGTCACCCCTATTTCACAGATGGGGAAACTGAGGCATGGAGGCACCCTCCCCCACCCAGCAGGCCCAGGAATAGAACACAGGTCCCAGGCCAGTGCGCTAAGCACTAGGCCACACCGCCTCCCTGGGATGGGGAACAGGACAGCTGCCATTTTGGCTGCCATGCTGGGAATTGAAGCAGGGATCTCAAAGCTGGGGGCTGTAACTCCACTGACCGGTGGGCTACCAGCATCTTAGCTAGGGCCATGTCCTCTTAACCCCTCCTCCCCCACCCACGGGGAGAGCAATGCACCCAGGCTCCTCTCTCTACTCTGCCAGCAACTGCCCCCCCGCACCCCACCACCGACGGCTCGTGCCTCGGCCGCCGGTCTGGGGTGCCAGGTGGCTTTAATGCCACCACCGACCCAGCTACCTGCGCCATTACTGGGCTCTGCCTCAGCCAAGCGATGCGGCGTCTCGGCAAGCCTGAAGCCCCGCTATGCTTGGGGTTTACTGCCCCCTATGGACCAGCAAATGCCTGAGCCTCCCCAGCCCCGCTAGCCTTTCACGGCTCCCTGTGCCCCTGCTTGGGGGTGTGTGTGTGTCTCCAATGCACCTTGTGATGCAGGGGAGGGGGGTGCTGTGGTGCATTTATCCTGGGTCAGTGGGTTTGCTGAGATCTCCCTTCCCTCCTGCCTCAGCTGCTCCTGCCTTAGGCACATTGACCCATTCACAGCTGTCCACCAGGGACACATATCCATCGCCTGGGGATGTAGTGTCCTTCGCACTCAGAGGATCTGGGGTGTCCAGGGCGGGCAGCCTCCATTCTCCCAGTACTTCAGCTCTAGGGCAGCAGGGAGAGCCTTTGGCTCCCTCCGCGCGCCCCCCGGCACAGGCCTGCTTCGCTGAGAGAAAGGCAGAGGAGCGAGACGCACGTGTCTGCTCAGAAGTCTCCCGGCCACCCCCTGCCCCCGCTTCGGGTATCAAACCCAGCTTCCCCTGTGGGCAATGCAGCCTGGTTAAACCCTTCCCAGCTGGGGGCTTCCCACCCAGGAGTCCTGACTTCTTGCCCCCTCCCTGTACCACCCTTAGTAGGGCACAGACCTCCCCCAGCCAGCATCCTCCCCCCTCCCCATCCTTCCCTCCATCTCCGGTGCTCCAAAGTGCATTTGGAGAGGACTCAGGGCAGGAGTATCTGGGCGAGGAAGGAAGCGAGCGAGACTCCTGGCCCTGTTGCAGCGCTAACCTGTGCCAGGATCCAGCCCCGTGTCCCAGCCTGATCTCCAACCGCCCCCCATTCCATCCTCGGTGACTCAGAGCCGCTGCCTGTCGCAACTCGTTATGGCAGAAACTGAACTGAAAACGACACCCCCCATTCCCTGCAAACAGCCCTCGTTCGTTCCCGACGCACTTGGTTCCCGACGGGACGGGATGCCCAATGCGCCCCCTCGCCAGCGCAGAAGACACTCACCGCGTCCCTGGCTGTCGCCCGCTGGCTCCCCCTGCTCATACAGGCTCCCCCGGAGCAGGCTTTGGCATGGAGGAGGGCAAAAACCCCAATCGGCAGCACACTGACGAGATAACCTTAGTGAAACTTCCTTGAGGAACCGTCGCTGGGGCCCGCCCTCGTCAGCTGACGGAGCTGACTTATTTCGGGGCTTGAACTGCTCCCTGCAGACACAAATAACAGCCGGCTGGCAGGCAGAGTGGGTCAGATACGGGGGAGATTTTTGTTTCCTCTTTAAACTTCCTGAGATCTTTATCTTGAGGCGCTTTGGCCTTGGTTTGGCTTTGGTTCAGCCTGATCGCGCTAAGACAAGGGGCCTTCACCCATCTGCCTGATGATCACAACGGAGCTGCAAGGATCAGCCCCTTCCCACCACGGTGGCACTTTTAATCTCCCTTCAGCAGAGGGGGAAACTGAGGCACAGAGAGGGGAAAGTGACTTGCTTTAGGCCATGCGATGAGTCACAGAGCTGGGAACACAACCTGGGTGTCCTGACTCCCAGTCCAGTGCCTTACCCATGGCTGGCCTTAATCTTGTTAGTGTCATTATATAGCTTGGGAAACTGAGGCACACAGAGGGGAAAGTCATCATGCAAGGCCATATAGCAAATCAGTGGCAGAGTCCTGAATTCCATTCCCTCTTCCTAAGGACCAGGCCCTATGCTCCCTCCAAGAACTGCGTCTAGAATGTTGGAGTCTTGACTCCCAGCCCCCCCCGATCTAACCACTAGACCCCACTCCCCTCCCAGAGCCAGGGATAGAACCCAGGAGTCCTGGCGCCAAGCCCTCCCTGTTCTAATCATGAGACCCCACACCCTTCCCAGAGCTGGGACTAGAACCCAGGAGTCCTGGCGCCTAGCCCCACTGCTGTAACCACAAGACAAGTTCCTTGCCTTTGCTGAGCAGCGCTGGGCTTTGGAGCTAGCCCATCCAAGCTGAGGCAGCATGGTTAACACCAATGGTACCTTGTGCAGGGGTCGGATTCCCAGGGTGGGGTTGGAGTCAGAGAAAACCCCGCTGGATTTGCAGGGGCGGGGCACCAACTGTTCGGAAATCCCAGCATTGAGTCTGTAAACTGAGCACAATGGACCTACCCCGGGACTGGGAGGTTGTGGCAGGTAAAGATCTCAAGGCATCATGCTGGAGGGGCCGCTGGCCACACGGAGCCTGGCAGAGTCCTGAGCCAGCACACCTGATCCCATGCTGCTTTCTGCCAGGCCGGACCCCTCCTGCCTCTTGCCTCGCCAGGTCACACCATTGCTTCAAGCCCAGCCCCCCCGTCTGCCCTGACCCCCGGATCAGCCAGCCACAGTCCCCGGAATCCTGTTTCCTGTAACTTCTTGTCTGGCCCTTGACAATACACGCTGCTGTGGAGGGCAGCCCCCGTCTCCCCTAAGCGCATGGGGCAGATTTCTGCCTGGCCTCAGCTTGCATGCCCTGAATTAGAGGGGCTGCTTCCCAGCTGCTTGCTTCTTGCTGGCCTGGCTATTCCGGACAGGGAAGGGAGCTCAGACACATGCTGCATCCGGCTGCCTGGGATCCATGCGGCCGCGTCCCTCTGCAAACGTGGGCAGCAGGCCATGGCGGCGAGCTCCGGTGCCCGGAAGACTGAGCGCCATCAAGCCAAATGGCCATCCTGTGGAGTAATCCAGGGGGTAACGAGAAGGGGCTGGAGCAGTGACCAGGCAATCGGGCCCTCCGGCACGGGGAGCTGCTCCTGAGTCCTGCCAGCCCCGATTACGACCCGCTGCCCGAGGCCCAGTAATTGACTGTCTGGAAAGGGTTGATCTCCATCACGGGCAGTTTTTAGAGCTCTGCTCTAGTTCCAGCTCCACAGAAGGCAGTTCTCTGTTCTGTGCCAGCCAGGATGATCACCGCGGTCCCGTCTGGCCCTTCCACTCCAGGGCTCCAAGGCCCACCGGAGACAATGGGAGTTTGCCTGTTGATCTCGGGGGGCCCTGCACCAGGCCCTAAACAGAGCGGGGCTGAAATACATTCTGCTGGCTGAACCGCAGAGGCTGGGCGAGTGGGTAGAGCGCTGGGCTGGGGTTCTGGTCAGTTCACTCTGGGAGCTCTTCGGGGCCAGGGTTCTCTTGCCCTTGTGCATGTGTGCAGCACCTAGCACCCCGGGCCCCTCCCATAACTGCAATCTACAAACTCTTTCATCCCCCCCCCCCACCCAATTGACTTCCCCATGAAAATAAAAGTGGTGCTGGGGAAACAATTGCTCATCGGGGTAGGCAGGGTGGTTTGAGCACTGGGCTGGGATTGCGGAGACCCTGGCTTCTATTCCTGGCTTTGCCACTGGGTGGCTGAAGCAGGTCACTTTGCCTCTCCGTGCCTCAGTTTCCCCATCTGTAAAACAGCCCTGTTTGAGCCTACCCTGCCTTGAAAAGTGCTTTGGGATCCATGGATGCTAAGGGGATGTGATTATTCCTTTGCAAGGAGCAGGATTCAGAGTGGCAGGGGCCCAGTCCTGTCCCACGCAGGCACCTGGGGAGGCCGGAGGACAAGTGGGGTGGAGGAGTGAGGTGGCACCGTGCTATTTAGAGCCCCAGCCCTTGATCTGCAAGTCAGCAAGAAAAAAACCCCAAAGCAACACTTTCTGCCTAGCTTGTGCATTTGAAGCCTCTTCCTTTATCTGCCATCTGTCCCCCTACCTCCCCTACTTCCTCTTCGGAGCGCTCATGCCGTGAAAGGCCAGCCCCGCTCTTCCTCTTGCACTTCCTCCCGGGTTAGGTGTGGTTCTGGGGCTGCTCCGCCTGCCAGCTCCCCGGGGCAGCACCTCGACACTGGGGTCTGTGAAGGAGTCTGACTGAGCTAGATGACCTCAGCTCCCTTTGAGGTTTGGCAGCTCGGCTCTCCCACCCTTGAACCCTCCGGGCCTCAGTTTCTCCCATCTGTAAAATGGGGAAAATAATCATTCTGCCTTTCTCCCACTCTGTGTCTGCCTTGAGTGGGAGCTCTTCTGGCCAGGGGCTGGCTCTTACTCTGAGTCTCAGCAGTGCCCAGAAAATAGGCACTGATCTCGGTCGGGGTCTGTGCAGCGCCCGGCACCACGGGGCCCTGATCTTGTTCAGGGTCTGTGCAGCGCCCGGCACAATGGGGCCCTGATCTCGGTCGGGGTCTGTGCAGCGCCTGGCACATCGGGGCCCTGATCTCTGTTGTGGTCTGTGCAGCGCCTGGCACATCGGGGCCCTGCTCTCGGTCGGGGTCTGTGCAGCGCCTGGCACATCGGGGCCCTGATCTCGGTCGGGGTCTGTGCAGCGCCCGGCACAACGGGGCCCTGATCTCGGTCGGGGTCTGTGCAGCGCCTGGCATCTGGGTCAGGATCTGTGCCGTGGCTGGCACAATGGGGCTCCTCACCTTGGTTGGTGTCTCAAGATGCGACTGTCCTACAGATAAGAATAGATACTTTCGATGGGGCCTAATGGGGTGTCTCCAACTTTAGGCAGATCCAGAAGCGCCCAGAGCTGTGCAGGGGCTGAGGGGTTGTCCCATCTGGATGGAGAATGTAGCCGGTTCCAGCTGGGCAGTGAGATCCAGCCATACTCTGTGCACTAACCCCTCCCGCCCCCCCAAGGCTCCTCCTCCCTCAGCATTTTCTCATTCATTAAGAAAACCAGAGCTTGGCCTGAGTAAAGGATGAATGGTTCCCCAGGCAACAGCGCGGTTTCCTGCCAGCTTCCTGTCTCATGTGATGGCGTCTCACAAGGAAGGATCTGCTGAGTGCTTTGGCCCCCGCGTCCTGAGCCAGGGGATTCGGCTGCAGCTGGGGCAATCCCGGGGGGATGCCGTGCTGTCTGTCGCCGTCTCCCGCCTGCCCCTCTCAGCCTGGGGGTCACGACCCACCACGGCCACCCAAACAGGGTGGCGAGCCCCCTCCCTTGTGTCCCTACCCTCAACGGTTGTGAGCTAACCCCGAAAATGCCAAGCCATGCCTGCCTGAGTCTGCAGACAGCCTGGCACTGGAGCGCTAAGGCAGAGCTGCTTGCCAGGGGGCAGCGGCTGCCACCTCTCAGCAGGCTTCGGGGAGCCATAACCCGCTGCTGAATAGACGGGGGGTGGGGTGGGGTGGCGGCGGGGTGGTGGTCAGGAAAAGAGCATTCCAGTGTGGAAAAAATTGAGACCCAAGGCCTTCAAGAAGGGCCATTGGAAGAGGCCGCGGCGGGTCCTGCTTTGGTGGCATGTGGTGCATATCTGCCAACCAGGATGGCATCTACCCATCCCTGTGCTACCCCACTGGCTGAGGGTCAAGGACTAGCTCGAATTGGTGCATCACCAGCTGATTGGGATGAAACCTGAGGCCAGCCTGCTTTCTGCTCTTGCTGCCAGGTTTCCATGCCACCCTCACCCCAACGCTGCAAATGCCAGCCTGTCTGGGCCATGTCGAGCGACACCTTGGCACCAGGACTAGCACAAAGGAGCAGCTAAAAGGCTTAAGCCCCAGGGAAGTTATATCTGTGCAGGTTCAAGGCATTTGTCTGGGCCTTGTCATTAAGGCACAACCCTGGGCTTCAGGACGCCTGGGTTCCAGCCCTGGCTCTGGGAGGGGAGTGTGGTTTAGTGGTTAGAGCAGGTGGGTCAAGACTCAAGGCTCCTAGGTTCTATCCCCAGCTCTGCAAAGGGAGTGGGGTCTAGTGGTTAGATCAGACAGGGCCGCGAATCAGGACTCCTGGGTTCTATCAGTAGCTCTCGGAGGAGAGTAGGGGGCTAGTAGTCAGCATTCCTGGGTTTTTGTCTCTGCTCCGGCAGCAGAGAGGAGCCTGGTGGGGAGAGGAGGGAGGCTGGGAAGCAGGACTCCTGGGTTCTCCTCCCAGTGTTCAGACAGAGTGGGGCTAATGGTGGAGTCAGGACTCCTGGTCCAATTCTCAATTCATTCATGGTGTGACCTTAGGGGAGCCATTTCCTGCTGTTTGTTGTGCCTCAGTTTCCCCCTCTGTACAATGTGCTAACCCCCTGCTGCCAGGGGAATTGTGAGGCTGAACTGAACTCTCTGATATGCTTTGTGATCCTGAGTGTGCTAGAGACAGGCAACGGGGCAGTCACCATGACTACCCCGTTCATGTTTGCTGCGGGAATTAATTTCCTGTCGGGGGGAGAGGGGGCATGGGCTAAATCTGCCCCAATCTGGCACCATGCGGCTTCCTCTGCCCCCTGCACTGATCCAACTCATCGTTAATACCAGCCCTCTGGCTGAGGTGCCGGGGCAAGTCGCAGGTGATGGCTGGTGGCCACTGGTTGCCTACAGCCCAAGTCCAGTAGCCAATGGGGTATCACTGGCCAGCTGTTTCAGCACCAAGGACAGGGGCTGCTGAGCACCTTGAGCTACCCACCCCCCTGCCCCACCCAGGTCCCATCCTGGGGTTTTTGGGTCTCCATGTCCCGCTGTGGGAGGGGCCGGAAGGACAGGCCCAGGTGCTCCCCAGAGAGCAGGGGAGCCTGGGCAGAGGCAAGGCCAGCTGCCCCCACCATGCACACACCGCCCCCTGCAGGGCGAGAGGGGATCTGAGCCTCCACCAGGCTTTGACCTCTCTGCCAAGAGGCCGCCTGCAGCCAGGTGTCTGGCACATGGGCCAGTGCTGGGTCGCTCGGGGTCAGTCGTCCAGGCTGCAGGCCGGCCAGGTGTTGGTTATTTTTTCCTCCCTCCGCTGGGATGCTCGTTCCCCTCGGGATGGGCAGAAGTCAGGGGTATGCAGGAAAAAACAACCTGCGTCTTCACTGCACTGAGCCCAGCAGGGCCAGGGAGCCAGACAAAGCCCAGGGAGCCGAAGCCAGACACCGGGGGGCCTCACTTGCGCCCCTGCAGGATGGGACTCGCAGCCCAGCCTGGAGCAGCCTCCCGCTCTGATGGCAAACGGCGAGAGAGAGACGGGAAGGAGGCAAGGCAAAGGAGTGCACATGTTCACACTCGACCTTGCACATACACACTCAACCCCCATGTGCATATGCAAACACCCTGTGGGGCATCCGCACTCACCCTTCACATGTACCTAGGCAACCCCCCCATATGCATACCCCCCCACGTGCATATCCACACCCCCATGTGAATACACAATCACCTCCACATGTGTACATATGCACACGCATCCCCAAACACCGACACACATGTGCATATGCCCAGCTCTGCATACACATGTGAACCTTCACAATCACTCCCAACACACGTACTCTAACCCCCCCCATTTGTACATGCACACCCCCACGAGACCCTTAAACTCAGATGGATTCACCCCAAAGCACAAGCGCACATGAACACACCAATAACAAACCCCCAAACACACGTGAACTCACCCATCCCACGTGTACACACGCATACAACCCCCCACGCATGTACCCACTCACCCACACCCATCTCAATGTACACATGACACATGCGCACGCACACGTGTCTACCCTCACTCACACACTGAAGGGGCCAAAGCTCCAGCGGGTGTAGATCGTCTCAGCTCCACTGACATCAGTGAGCCTGGCCTACACTGTCACATGCGTGCACACGTGAACATACACGCACGCCTGCGCAGTCACACAAACAGACCCAGAGCCGCAGCCCCAAACACACACACACACACATACCCACACTGTACAGTGTAAGCTCATGAAATTCGCCCCCTCCCTCAATGTGGAGAGGAAATATACAACCGCTTTTTACCCCAAGTTATAACTGGTTTGTGATAAAGCAAAAACAAAATTATGAACTACAAAAGACAGATTTTAAATGATTATAAGGGACAGCAAACCATCAAAGCAGGTTACCTAGCAAATAAACAAAAAAGCAATCTAAGCTCAATAGACTAAAGAGATTGGATATGAGTAGCAAATTCTCACCCTAAATGATGATTTAAACCGGCTGCAGGCTCTTAAAGGGCAAGCTGCACTTGCTTGTAGCTTAAAACCCCAGGTATTCCTTTCACAGGCTAGAAATCCCTCTAACCTGGATCCAGCCCTTCCTGCCAGTTCAGTCCTTGTTCCTTAGGTGTTTCCAAGCATCTCCTTTTCAGTGATATCTTTACATGCCTTATCTTGCACAAAACACACCATAATTATGCCATACTCATATCACAATAACATTACTATGAAGAATATGGGGCATAGCGTCACAGGATCATCTGAGAGGTGCTTGTTCTTTACATCAGAGCCAGCCTGCTGCATCCGCCAGGTGTCTTCTTCTTGGAAGCTGGGTGAACGGAGAGCTTCTCCAGCCACCCAGAATGGTTGGTGGGACTCCAGGTGGGTGAAGAAGGTTGTCATGGAGCAGGTTAGCGGGAGCTTTCTTGTGCTCACACACCAGTGCCATCTCTGGCCAGAGGAGGGATGTTTGTGAGGAGTGGAAGCCAAGGCAATGAATCATAGAATATCAGAGTTGGAAGGGACCTCAGGAGGTCATCTAGTCCAACCCCCTGCTCAAAGCAGGACCAGTCCCTGATGTTTGCCCCAGATCCCTAAATGGCCCCCTCAAGGATTGAACTCAGAACCCTGGGTTTAGCAGGCCAATGCTCAAACCACTGAGCTATCCCTCCCCCCCAAATGGAACAGAGGCAGGCCATGGAGTCACTCTGTGTCTCAGTTTCCCCATCTGTCCATGGCAGTGTTTTGAGGCTACATACATACAGGAGTGGGAAGCGCTTTGAGATCTACTAGGGAACTGTGCTATCTAGGAGCTATGGATTGTTACATCCGCATCATCATGTGCATAAGCATCCATGCCCCCACTTCCGCACATACTCCCATCCACGCAGACTCGGTTTCACACACTCAGCCAGGGAGGGCCATCGACAGTCTGGGCCGTGGTCGCTGTGGCTACATCTGAAGGCATCTGGGGAAGGGGGAAAGAGTTTTCTAGTCTCTGCCGGGCCAGCACCCTCCACAGCTGAGGGAAGAGTCCTGCCCCTGGCACTGCCAGGGGACCATGCTTGCAAAGGCAGCCCAAAGGGCGTTCAGGCTATCCTGGGGGGATGCTGTGGGTCAGTGCCCCAGTCAGTGGCCTGAGGAGGCGATTGGCTGGAGAGGTTTAACGTTTCTTTGCCTTGTTCAGCTCGCTGGCTGCCCACCCCTGCTGGCAGGGAGCAGGCAACTGCCTTTGAGCCTCAAAGCAGGAAGAGAAACTTGTGGTTCCTCTGGAGATGGGCAAGAGGCTAAGAACAGAACTCAGCACTTCTGCATCTCATGTGGAGGGACCTCAGAGCCTCGGCCCCCCTTCGCCACTGGGCCATGGGGCAGGGCTATGAACTAGTCACAGAGAGGAGTCAGGGATGATTCAGGAGTCTTGACTGCCCGGTCTCTGCTCTGTTTATTATTAACTTCTATGACAGTGGGGTCTGGAGGCCCCAACTGAAATCGGGGCCCCATCACGCCAGGGTGCTGCACAGGCACTGCATGAGAGAGAGGCCTTGCCCTAGAGAACTGACCGTCTAGACAGACCAGACAGACAAAAATGCCACCATGGCTAAACAGCAGAGGAAATGAGCTGGTTGGAGGCATAAAGGCACCCTTTAAAAATGGAAGTCAGATCCTAGTGAGGAAACTAGAAAGCAGCCAAAACTCTGGCAAGTCAAGTGCGACAGTCCAATAAGGCAGGCCAAGAAAGACTCTGAAGACCTTCTGGCTGAGGACACAAACACTAACATCAATTTTTGTTTAAGTATCTCAGAAGCAGGAAGCCAGCCAACCAAGCAGTGGAGCTGCTGGACGATCGAGGTGCCAAAGGAGCACTCAAGGAAGAAAAGGCCAGTGCAGAGAAGCGAAATTAATTCTTTGCATCAGTCTTCACGGCAGAGGATGTGAGGGAGATTCCCTCACCTGAGCCATTCTTTTTAGATGAGAGATCTGTCCCAGATTGAGGTGTCAGTAGAGGAGGTTTTGGAACGAATCGATAAATTGAACAGTAAGAAGTCACCAGGACCAGATGGTAACACCCAAGAGTTCTGAAGGAACTCACGTATGACATTGCAGAATTCCTAACTGTGGTATGTACCCTATTGCTTAAATCAGCCTCTGTGCCAGATGGCTGGAGGATCACTAATGTGATGCCGATTTTTAAAAAGGGCTCCAGAGGTGATCCTGGCAAATACAGGATGGTAAACCTAACTTCAGTACTGGGCAAATTGGTTGAAACTGTAATAAAGAACAGACTGATCAGACACATTGATAAGATAGGTTGGGGAAGAGTCAATGCGGCTTTTGTAAAGGGAAATCATGCTCACCAATCTATTAGAATTTTTTGATGGTGTCAGCGAACATGTGGACAATGGTGATCCAGTGGAGATAGTGTACCTGAACTTTCGGAAAGCTTTTGACAAGCTTCCTCACCAAAGGCTATTAAGAAAAGTAAGCAGCCATGGGATAAGAGGGAAGGTCCTCTCATGGATCAGTAACAGCCTACAGGTTAAAAGATAGGAAACAAAGGGTAGGAATAAATGGTCAGTTTTCAGAATGCAGAGAGGTAAATAGTGGTGTCCTCCAGGGATCTGTACTGGGACCAGTCTTATTCAATATCTTCATAAATTATCTGGAAAAAGGGGTAACCAGTGAGGTGGCAAAATTTACAGATGATATAAAATTACTCAAGATAGTAACGTCCATAGCTGACTGTGAAGACTTACAAAGGGATCTCACAAAACTGGACAACAAAATGGCAGATGAAATTCCATATTGATAAATGCAAAGTAATGCACATTGGAAAACAGAATCCCAACTCGACATACAAACTGATGGTGCCTAAGTTAGCTGTCACCACGCAAGAAAGAGATCTTGGATAGTTCCCTGAAAATATCCGCTCAATGTGCAGTGGCAGTCCGAAAAGCGAACTGAATGTTAGGAACCATTAGGAAAGGGATAGATAATAGGACAGATAATATCATAATGCCACTCTATAAATCCAGGCTACGCTCACACCGTGAATGCTGTGTGCCGTTCCAGTCACCCCATTGCAGAAAAGATATATTAGAATTGGAAAAATTGCAGAGAAGGGCAACAAAAATGATTAGGGAGATGGAACAGCTTCTGTATGAAGGGAGATTAAAAAGACAGGGATTGTTCATCTTAGAAAAGAGACGACTATGGGGGGATGTGAGCTAGGTCTATAAAATCATGACCGGTGCGGAGAAAGTGACTAGGGACGTGTTATTTATCCCTTCACATAATACACGAACCAAGGCTCACCCAATGAAATTAACAGGCAGCAGGTTGAAAACAAACATAAGGAAGTACTTCTTCACACAATGCACAGTCAACTTGGGGAACTCCTTGCCAGGGGATGTTGTGAAGGCCAAAAGTATAACCGGGTTCAAAAAAGAATTAGATAAGTTCACGGAGTTGTGATTTAGTTGGGGATTGGTCCTGCTTTGACAAGGGGATTGGACTAGATGACCTCCTGAGGTCCCTTCCAACCCTGATATTCTATGATTCTATTGAGTATACGTCTATTAGCCAAGATGGTCAGGGACGCAACCCGAGGCTCTGAGTGTCCCTAAGCCTCTGACAGAAGCTTGGACAGAACAACAGGGGATGGATCACTCAATAATTGTGCTGTTCTGTTCATTCCCTGGGAAGCATCTGGCACTTGGCCAGCATCAGAGACAGGATCCCAGGCTAGGTGGGCCATAGGGCTGACCCAGTGTTGGCCGTTCTTACATTCTCTCTAACCCTAGCCCATGTGCGAGAGGCGGGCATCACTTCAGCCTGCCATAGGATTGCAGCAGAGGCTGGTGTTACTGCAGGCTGAAGGGAAGCAAAGCCTTCTTAGAGGAGATTGCCCAGCTTTGCCGAGCAGTGAGGGGCCTGGACCAGCCCCCCAGGGGGAAGGTTAGGGAATTGTCCACTGCTTGAGGCTGGACAAAGCTCTAGAAAACACATGGTAGAGAACAATCGAACCCAGGGCTCTGGGTAACTGACGAAGCAGGACATACACACGGGCCAGATCCGCAGTGCCATATGCCCCATGTAGCCCAATCAGTGGGAGAGCTAATGAGGGTCATTTAGCCACTGATCCAATAGGAACCTGTCATTACTTGACGGTCACCTTTACCAGGAACTGCCGAGGCGTTAGAGAGGCTGTCACTTGTTCTTTCCACCCGTCCAGGTTAGCCAATGTCTGTCTATTCTGGTTATCCGCCAGGGGAAGTGTTTTGCAAGAGAGGACTTCTCCTTTTCAGCTGGGTTACAGGAGCGACTCCGACAGTCCTCCCCATCCCCGACTGCCCATGGAACCCTGGAGTCCTGCCTCCCAGCCCCCTGCTCTAAGCACCAGGTCCTCTTCCCCTCCCAGAATCTGGGACTAGCACCCTGGAGTCCTAGTTTGCAAGACCCTTGGATAGTTCCTTGGATAGCTCTAACCATTAGACACCACTCCCCCACTAGATGCCCATGTTGTCTCCATGCTCCTCCCTGCTTCGCTCATTGTTCCTGTTTTACTGGGGCTCTGTGACACCCAGGGCAGTGTCTCTCTGGGCTAGTGTTGCATTGCTTCGTCATACCCGCCCTGCAGACGGCTGTGGTTATGCTGCCTTCCAGGCAGCACCTGACTCCAATTAACCTGCAAAGAGTCAGGTGAGGCCATTAAGGTAATGTGAACACCTGACTCTAATTATGACCCTTCTGATACTATAAAAGGGCTCACTCCAGTCAGGCTGAGGAGAGCCAGGGGGGAGGAAGTGCAGCTGAAGGGCTGGTTAATGAAGACACCCTCAAGCCATTACCCGTGCAGAGAGCTGCTGTGGCTCCATGTGGCCAGCAGGTGTCAGAGTAGCACCAGGTTAGCCCTGGCCCCATGGGCTGCTACGGGAGGCCAAATGCGGATAACCCATCCCTGCCCTGCCCCAAGCTCAGGGCAGCCCTGCGAGACATGCCCACGTCCCTGGGGGTAGCTGGGCTCCTGGCTAAGGGCTCAGATCTCAGCAGCGACCAGGGCTGGCTGTGCAGTCACAGCACGAGAGCCATGCAGCCGTAGGTCGCGAGAGAACCGCTCAGAGCAACGGCCCACCCAGCCCTGCATCCCCCCAAACCCAGCCCTAGTGGGGCAGACCACTGGCCAATCTAGTGCAGTCGCCCACCTCACTGCAGGCCTGGCCTTGCCCGCATGGAGAGCTGCCACACGCCCGCCGTGGTCAATGAACAGGTGGATGGCCGCACACCCGGCCGCATAAGTGGCAAGATGATCTGGGAGCCAAAGTCCAGGCCACCCTCTTGAACAGCCCCTGGGAAGAAAGGGTTAAGCTGGGTTTGATCAGGGCTGGTCTAAGCCTAAATTCCCGCTAAGCTGCATGGCTGCACAGCTGTCTATTAAGACTCACACAGGGGCTCAGGGCTGCGGTGGGGAGGGAAGCCTCTCCACTGGCCCCAGCACGGACCTGCCCCAGACTTGCCACGGCCGGGGGAGAGGAGCCCCGCCCTCGGCCCTGCCCCGCCGGAGCTGCTGAAGCTGGGGAAAAGCGCCTCTCCCCTCTGCCCCAAGCTGCTGTGGTGAGAGAGGGCTGGGGGAGTCCTCTCTTCCCACTGCAGCTTCTGGGAAGCCTGCACCCCCAAAACCCTCATACCCAGCCCCACCCCACAGCCCGCAGCCCCCCGTACCCTAACCCTCTGCCCCAGCCCTGAGTCCCCCCTGCATCTTGAACCCCTCAACCCTAGCCCCACCCCAGAGCCTGCACCCCCAGCCAGAGCCCTCTCCCCCTGCACCCAACCCTCTGCTCCAGCCCTGAGCCCCCTCCTGAATCCCTCATCCCTAGCCCCACCCCAGAGCCTGCACCCCCAGCCAGAGCCCTTACCCCCGCACCTAACCCTCTGCCCCAGCCCTGAGCCCCCCTCCCGAACCCCTCATCCCTAGTCCCACCCCAGAACCTGCATCCCCAGCCAGAGCCCTGATCCCCCCAAACCCCAACCCTCTGCCCCAGCCCTGAGCCCCCTCCCGAACCCCTTGGCCCCACCCCATCCCATGAATTTTGCTATGTCGCCTCCATATTGGGTCACGTTAACAAAATTCATTCCACACACGGACATACAAAATTAGAGGGAACCCTGGCCGAGCCCCCTGCATTTGGGATGGAGAAACTGGCCCGCTGCAGCGCTGCGCTCTGGCCAGCCACATCTGCCCACCCCGGCTACCCCATGGCATTCGCCCAGCTGACGCCATAACAGTAGCCAGCGGGGAGAGAGGCGTGAGCTTCGAACTCCCCCTGAACATCACAGGCCCCTGGGTTTCCCGTCATTGACGGAGCCCTCCCCGAGCTGCAGGTGACTGTGGGTGCTTGCGGGCTCTGCTGGCCCAGCCAGTGGCAGAAGCGGGGGAATCGGAGACAGGCCGCTGAGCCCAAAGCTCCCAAATACGGCACAGCCGGGAGCGGCAGCCTTCGGGCCAGAGCTGAGATGGAGGATCAGACACAGTCACCACGGTCGGGGTGGTGGGGGCCTTCTCTGAGCTGCCTTTGACCCAAACTTTGGCTCTGATCAGGGATGGGCAAAGCCTCGGCTACAGCACCCCCCGGCACGTAGGATGGGAAGCGTCTCCTGGCGGGCGAGGGCTCGGGGGGTGGGGCTGTCGTGGGCTCCCCCCCGCTGCGTCAGGGGCTGAGGGCGTGTTGCCATGGGCTGGGGTTGAGTTATGGGGCGACCCCATGTCAGGACGCCATGTCCTGATCTCCCATGGGGCTTTGTTTCGGGTCGCAGTCCTCTCTCAGGGTGGGTCCTCCCCTCCCCCACTCCCCCAGCAATGGGCCGGGGGGGGGTGGGAAAGGTCTCTCGAGAGACCCTGTCCTGTTGCAGAGAGCTGACCCTGGGGTGGATCTGACCTCGTGGCGGGGGAGTGGACTGAGGTGGTGCCCGCCCTCCCTCACAGGAGTGGTGGTGGCAGGGGGACTGACCAGCAGGGAGAAGGTGGGGTTCCCCAGAAAGGGGGGCTGGCTGGAGCCGGGCTTCCCACTCGCGGTGGGCAGAGTGGCTGGGTTGGGTGCAGCGTGAGTCTGGGGTGTGTATGTGGGGGAAGGGGACGCCCACTGGGGGTCCGGCAAAGGGCATGGTCCAGGCAGGTAGAGGGTGGTGGCTCTGCATGGCTCCCACCAGTCGGGGAAGATCTTCTGGCTCCTACTGACCCAGGCAGGGGGCTCGGCTCCCGGCAGAGATGGGCCCAGCCGGGGGAGGTGACTCTATCTTCCAGCTGGGACCAGCCTCCCGCAGGGGAATTGGCTCCCAGCTGGGCCAAAGCAGGATTGTGTGTTAGCTGCACCGGTCCCAGCTGTTCAGCCAGGGATAGGGGTGGGCTCCCCATCCCATTCCTCAGCACTCCCTGCAGATCAGCCCCACCTGGACCACGTGCAGGGGGGCAAAGACTCCAGCAAGGGGCCGGCGACCCTCTCGCTGGCCAGTCTGTTAACCTGCTCACAGGCTGAGGGCTCCAGCTGGAGTTGCCCTCGTTACTTTAATGCAAAGGGGGGGGAGGGGATGGGATAAAGCAGGGGGATGAAGGGTACTTGGGTCTCAGGAGCCAGTCGAGTGGGCTCGGCCACGCCGCTAACCCCTCTGATTGGCCAGTGAGCGGGGGTGGGGGGCATAACGATCACCGAGGCAACCCTGCCACTGCCTTGGGCACATGCCCCAGCAGGGTTGTCATCCTCCCCTGGGCAGCGTGGGAAACTGAGGCATCGGGAGGGGAAAGGACGTGCCCCAAAGTCTCATAGAATCTGGGAGCCTAGGCTCCAGGTCTCACCCTGCTCTATCCCCTAGCCCCCGCTCCCCTCCCAGAGCTGAGGATAGAACCCAGGAGTCCTGATGCCCAGCCCTCGCCTCCATTCTAACCATTTGACTCCACTTTCCTCCCAGAGAGGGAAATAGAACCCAGGAGTCCTGAAACCCAGGGCCCCACCCACCTCCGCTCTAACCATTAGACCATCCTATCAGTCCATGCCAAGTGCCCTGTTAATGAGGCAGGGCAGGTGGCTGGGCATGGGCCCATCTGTATACCCCAGGCACCAGACTGACCCAACCCCAAGGAATCAGCTGGCTGCTTCTAGTTCCAACCACAGCTCTCCTGGCACCAGTACACAGGTGGCCGCTAGGTGTCCCCCCTCACCTTTCCCTGCCCGATTCACACCCCTTCCCTAGGGGAAGTGATGGGAGCAGGTGGCTGGCTCAGAAGGTGGGTGTGTGCAGTGGGATCATGCCCTCAACTCCCCTTTCCCCAGGCCTGGGGGAAAGGTTAATGGCTGCCCCCTACCCGCTGCCCCGGGCAGGCTAAATCCTGCCCCAGGAGACCTTTTAATGGGGGCTTTGACAGCAGTGAGCACATCATCTCTCCACTGCGGATCGAAGAGCCAAGACGCACGCAGGGAGACATTAAAGCACTGAACGGGGGCTGGCTGCGGCTGACAGCGACTCTGCCTGGCTGCTTGGTGTCTCTCCCTGTGTGTGTAACGTTCCCCAGAAGCCAGCAGGCCCCGGATGAGCTGCGCCCCGCAGCAGGCCTGTTGCCTGGAGTGTAGCTCGGGGGATCAGGGGCAGGACCCTGGAGCTCCAGGAGGGAGATCGGGGAGTCAGGGTGCTGGGGTTTTCTGGGGCTCACCTCAGGAAGCTCTCTGGGTGTCTTTTCCCTGAAGGGTGAAATGAGGGGCACAGCCCCCCCTGCTCTGGGGTGGGAGTGGGCGAGGCAGTGTTTGTACAGTGCTCTGCCATCCCTGGCAGGAGGGGCAGAGGGCTGGGCTGTTTCCAGAGACAGGGATTCCAGGGTTTCATGGTGCCAAGGTTCCTGCTTCCGGGCAGTGCCCAGGGAGATGCCACCGATTTACCTTGAAAGGGACCTGGAGCCTTCACTGCCACAGCTTCCCCCTCGCTGGCCCCGTGCGGTGACTAGCCGTGGACCCCGCGGCGGTGGGGGGGGCGGGGGCCTTGGGACCCTCCCGCCCAGGGCCTGGCGCTGCCATGCTGAAGTTGCAGGTTCTGACGGTTCGAGTGCCGTACGGGGGGCAGGCCGAGCCCGGTGTTGGCTAGGTTACAGTGGGAGGTGGCCTCGAGAGCAGGGGGCACGGGGTGTCGGGGCACCTGGGTTCCGTTCCCAGCTGCGGGAGGGGAGTGGGGTCTAATGGCTGGAGCGGGGTGGGGGTGCTGAGTATCAGGACTCCTGGGTTCTGCTGCCAGATGCACCCCTACCCTGAGCAAGCCCCTCAGGCTGTATAACATGCAAGCGCCCCTGTGGGTTGGGGGTGGGGGGTTCATTATCTCTTTGCTAAGTACTTGGAGATGGGTGAGTGGACGGTGCTAGGACTGACCTGCTGGGCATCAGCAGTGTCTTCCTGTGGGGTGAATGGGGGTCGGCTCCCCACAGCGCTGGGTAACTGGGCACAGTGATCAGCTCCCCATGGCGCTGGGTGACCGTCTGGGCACAGCGATCAGCTCCCCATGGCGCTAGGTTACTGTCTGGGCACAGCGATCGGCTCCCCGCGGCGCTGGGTAACTGGGCACAGCGATCAGCTCCCCATGGCACTGGGTGACCATCCAGGCACAGCGATCGGCTCCTCGTCACGCTGGGTGACCATCCGGGCACAGCGATCGGCTACCCACAATGCTGGGTGACTGTCTGGGCACAGCGATCGGCTTCCCGCGGCGCTGGGTAACTGGGCACAGCGATCAGCTCCTCGCGGCGCTGGGTGACCGTCCAGGCACAGCGATCGGCTCCCCACAACGCTGGGTGACTGTCTGGGCACAGCGATTGGCTCCCCATGGTGCTGGGTGACTGTCTGGGCACAGCGATCGGCTCCTCGCGACCCGGGGTATCTGGGCACAGCGATCAGCTCCCCGTGGCGCTGGGTGACTGTCTGGGCACAGCGATCGGCTCCCCATGGTGCTGGGTGACTGTCTGGGCACAGTGATAAGCTCCCATCGGTGCTGGGTAACAGCTGGGCTCTGTGCCTCTTGCTGCCTCCTATCCCCTGCTCCCAAACTCGTCTCTTTAAGTGTCTCCTTCCCTTCCAGCTTTTTTATCCTATTAGGTGACAAACTGCTGCTAATCCCCATAACCCTGTCCTGAGGGCTGAGGTCATGACTGATGGGGCCTCATCATGTCCCACTGCAGGGGGCTCAACATTGAGGCAGCTTCTGGCAAGCTGAGAAGCAGGGCACTTAGCAGGCAGGCTGCCCCCTTGTCTTCTTGTCGCCCACGATTGTGTTAGTAGAAGCCAGTGGGTCTGTCTGGTCACTTACCTCCCTGTCGTCCTCCCTGCGGCCAGTCAGAGGAAGGGTGGCCATGTGGTTGGGGTGTTAGTGGGCAATCTGGGTCCCAGTCCTTCCTCTGCCACAGCCACCCTGCGTGACCTTGGGCATGTCTGGTAGCTGCTCCGTGCCTCAGTTTCCCTGCCTGCACCACAGGGATAACAGCCCTGCTCCCAGTGAAGCCACATCAGTGATGCTCAGACTGAGGCTTGGGAGCCGCAAGTGGCTCGTTAATTCGGCTCTTTGCAGCACGTGATGTTAAAATGCCGGGTGAGTTAACGATTAACCGGTCTAAGTTATTAACCAATCAGGGCGTTTACTATGCTAGCAACCAACTGGAGAATACTTGCTCAGCCATTTTGCTGTGAGAATAATCTCTCTATATAAATAGCAAAGGAAACCAGGAATGCCCACTCCCGTGGCTCTGTGGGGTAATGCCGATCACGAATCTGGCTCCCGAATCACCGAGGACTGAGTATCATGGAGCTAAATCCATTGACGGGCTCAGATGCCCCAGGACTGGGCGCTGCATCCACAGGAGACTCCGCCCTTGATGATGTCCCGCTTACTCTGGTTTCCTCCAGGCAGTTCCTAGCTGTAGTGTTTTCCCCCTATGGGTCCTGCATACGCCTCTCCTCTCCCCCAGGCTGGGGCAATCAGGAGTAGGGCTCTCTGCCCAAGTCCGTGGGGTGAAACTAGCGAGATGGGAACCTGTGCCGGTGATGGTAGGCGGGAGGGGCTCTGCCCAGTCACCAGGAGTAGCCGCAGCCCCTCTGCTGAGTGGCAAATGTTGTCCCAGGCGTGTAGGACCAGGACCCCAAATGCCCAGCACCCACAATGGGACCCCATTACGGGCCAGATTTCCCAGAGTGCCCAGCGCCCGGCAGTGGGAAACGAAGCGCCAGGTTTTCCAAAGAATCCAACCTCTTTAGACAATCTGCCCCCACCTCCAATCTTCACAGGAAGACCCTCTCCGTTCTCCACCCTGGGCTTGTGGGAAGGCTGTCCCCTGAATCACCCTTCCCTAGGAGAGAGCGAAGCGGCTAGTTCTCAGGGGGGTGCTGATGCCAGGTTCCCGGTTGTGGGTGATTTGTGCAGGAACATAAAATCACAGAGATGTCAGGCTGGAAGGGCCCTTGGGAGGTCACCACGTCCAGCCCCTGGCACTGAGACAGGACCAAATACACCTAGACTGTCCCTGCCAGATCCTATGAATTAGGATCATCCATCAATGCCGGGGCTTAACACTGCGGCTGCGACGGGCCGGCAGCGAAAGGAAGCACCTGCCTTGGCAACAGCTTCTGTAATAGCTGGAAAGAGGCACAAGCAGCCTCTCCCGAGAGCAAACCCAGGGTGGGACCGTGAGTCGATGAAAACACTAGTGCAACGAGTGTGCGAAGCACCAGCCGACCATCATGGCAGCATTGCACGCTTGCTTTGCACGAGTGTAAGTGACAGCAGGAGGGGGCAGGGAGAAAACAGAATCAGGCCTGGTGTTTAGAGACAGTTTAATTTTGTGCGTCAGCCCAGCTTGTGTGTGTTGTGTGTGGGGGGGTGTAACTCAGCGGGGGCAATGCACGGGATGTGGGGGGGGGGTGAAGCCAAGCAGGGGCAATGCATGGTGTGTGTGTGTGGGGGGTGGGGGTGTACAGTATAGCCAAGTGGTGGCAATGCAGGTGGGGGTGGGGGGTGTAGCTGAGAGAGGGCAATGCATGGGGTGAGTGTGGGTGTGTGTGGGGGGTGAGTGTAGCTGAGTGGTAGCAATACATGGGTGTGTGTGTGGGAGGGTATAGCTGAGAGGGGGCAAAGCATGGGGTACAGGAGTGTGGGGCTGCATGGGGCCTGGCCACAGGTTTGCTCCTCCCTGTATCCACCTCCCCACCTCATTCCCAAGGACCCGAAACACTCGGGCCCCTGCAAGGGACAGGAGAGGAGGGCGAGCGGTGGGGGCAGCGGAGCAGGGCGGGGGGTGGGGCAGTGGAACAGAGCGAGGGGGGCAGTAGAGCTGGGTGGGGCATGCAGAGATAAAGCAGCACCAGCGATTTAAGGCCCGATTCTCATTCAGCCGAGCTGCGGGGGCTGTTTCTGCTCGGGGAGCCAGTGGCTCTGAGGTGCCGCTAAACTGGCTCTTTGCTTGGGCCTGGGCCTGCACGAATCCCCCAGCTCCGTGGTCTGCACAATCCAGATGATCGGGGTGGGTGGGGGATGTGGGGGTTAGACTAGATATCTCCTGACATCCCTTTCAACCCTGAGTTTCTATGATATTCTATGATTCCATGTGGTAATGTACAAGTCCCGCTTTACCCTGGGCGGGGGCCAGCTTCTTGCCCAGCCCACATTAGGTGCAGTAAAATCCCCAGGTCTTGCCCCTTTGATCATCGGGGCTGAGGAATCTGGGGAGCAGGAACCGGTTCAGGAAATGCTGTCCCAGGAGAAACCGATGCAGCGTCACGCTGGGAAGCGGGGAAACGAGCTCTTTGTAGCCCTCGCTGCGCTGGATTCAAGGTGATTTCCTATCTCTGAGTCCACTGGCTCCAGGCAGCTATGCTGGTGCACACAGGGAGGGCAGCAGGCCTGCGAGGGGCTCTGCATGGGGGAGCCCTCCCTCCCTCCAAGGCTGATTCATTGATACCCTGAGGTGTGAGATTTCCATAACCGGTGGGGCGGGGGGAGAGACGGGGGGATCCCAGGGGACAGCGCTATTTCCAGCTGCTTGCCAGCCCGCGTTCTCATTAGCAACCTGGTGGGCTGTGCCCGAGCCTGCACTGGGGAAGAGCGGTATTTTTAGGCTGAGAAAAATCACATACACACAGTGCGTGGAGGGAAAGTGCTGACTCGGGCAAATGCAAAGGCCAAGGATGCTGGGCTTGGGGAGGCTTTCTATTTGCAATTGGCAGGGGAGCCGGCTTCTTCTCCATGGGGCAACAGCCGGGCCTGGTGCCTCTGGAGTCAGCTGCTCTCTGCCAGCCCAGCAGAACCCTGGCCAGGTCCCATGGAACGAAATAACAATAAACCAGTGCACTTCTGCAGCAAATCTTGCCCAAGGTTTGCTCAATCAACCTACCGCAATAAACTCCCCATGTAGCTATCTATCCGAATACAGCCCCATCTCTCTATCCCCATACTCCCCTTCTATCTATCTCCATACACCCCATCTGTCTATCCCCATACCCGCCCCCCCACATTTATCAGCTTTGAATCTCACAACACTTTGCAAGTATCAATTACCTCCCATCGCCCTTATAACGGGACATAGAGAGATCACGTCACCTACCAGCAAAATGCGACCACTTCTGGGGAGGACTAAGGTAGTAGTCTGGCCGCCCACAGCAATGCTATCTAGTTTGGGCCCGGAAGCCTGAAACCTTGGGGGAGATTCTAGGAGGCAGAACATAACTGTGGGAAGTGGGAGGTGGACAAGGGCCTGTGTCTGATGCCCCTGTTTGTGTGAAGAGTTCCCAAGCACTCAGGAGGGACCTCGGCAGTTGGCAGCTCGCTGTTCATCTGCGGACAGCGTGGCACTTAGCCATGACCCACCAGGATGTCTGGGTGCCCCGGTCGCCTGGCTCTGATTATAACGGGTACGATCTGCAGACAGAGTGAAGGTGGAGGAAAGAGGCCTGGGGAGTTGAGGTCAGTTCTCCAGGGAGCTCAAATCCTCTCCCTCAATGTCTCTGTAGCTCCCTCCCTCCCTCTCTCTCTCAATCTCCCTGCTCAGCTCCCCAGCTCTCCCCCCTCCCCCCACCTTCTAGGGCTCTTGCATTCAGCCAACCTGTGCGATCACTTGGAGGAAATTACCTTCCTTTTTAATAACTCTGTCTCGGGCTTCGTTGCCGGGATCCTCTGTGGGCGGAAGGGGGGACTTTCAGAGTCAAAGCTGCAGGGCTGGGTGGCTCGGAGTAGCTGCCAGGCGTGGGCTGGAGTGGGGGGCAGCCCCTTCTTAGATTAGCCCCAAGAGGCCTCTTGGCTTCTATGAATACCTCGCGCTGCAAGGGATTTTCTCATAATCATAAAAGCCCCGGCTGTGGTCTTGGCACTTTTGGATCCCACTGAAACCCCCCAGCTGTTTCCCCTTTGCCCTCTCTGGGGCCAGAAACTGCTCAGAGCGGGGCCCCATTTCCCCTCCAGCTGGGGAATCCTCAGACAGGGGCGTGAGACTGACTCACCCAGAGACCACTGGGAATTGCCTGCCCTGTGCGGGACTTACTGGGATCCTGGGCTCCCAGCAGGCTTGGAGCTCGGGCCAGGTTTCTGCACGACTCAGGGAACCAGTAAGCTGGGTTACAAGCCAAGCTGGAGAGCTGCAGGGTCACCTCTGCCTGGCTTTCATGCACCTCTGACAGATCTGTGGCCAGCTGGGGCTACTTGCTTGTCATTAGGCTACTGATCATGGTCTCTTGGGTATTAATAGCAGTGTGGCTAGAACTCACATTGCCCTGCTCCAAATGCTCTAACTCCAACACCTGAGCTAAAGGACAGGTTTCAGAGTAGCAGCCGTGTTAGTCTGTATCCGCAAAAAGAATAGGAGTACTTGTGGCACCTTAGAGACTAACAAATTTATTTGAGCATAAGCTTTTGTGAGCTGTGGCTCACGAAAGCTTATGCTCAAATAAATTTGTTAGTCTCTAAGGTGCCACAAGTCCTCCTTTTCTTTTTGAGCTAAAGGAGAATCCCTACTAACCAGTAGCACTATAGGGCCTCTGACACAGACTTAAACTGTTCTGATCCCATCCTGTAGAGGGCAGTAGTCATTGATAAAAATCCCCCGTGTCCTTCCCCGTCAGTTGATGACACAACAGCACAGGTCATCCCAAAGCACTTTCCAGACTGCTTTTATCCCACCACTGAAATGCAGCCACCTCTGGGGCAGCACAGGGCAGCTGTTTTAATGAAGGCACTGCACAGCCCTTTTGCATAGGACATGAAGGAGAATCCTGTATCCCTCCTGCAAGGGGAGTTTATTGATCATCATCATAACATATTAAGAGCCATGTGCTGTACATTTATTAGCTGTATTATGGTAGCACCTAGGAGCCCCAGCCATGAACTAGGACCCCGATTGTGCCAGGTGCTGTACTTTATTTATTAGGTGTATTACGGTAGCACCTAGGGTCACCAGTCACAGACCAGGACTCCTGGAACTGAGTGGCTAGAGGCGATTTGCCAAGGGCTCAGCTCCAGTTCAGGCAGGTGATCATTTCAACCCAGAGGCAGTGGCTGGGTGTTGAGCACTCGAAACTCTGGCCAGACTCACCCAGCTCCCTCAGGACTCCTGGGTTCTATCCCGGGCTCTGCCACCGAACTTGGGTACGTCCCTTCCCCGCTCTATGCCTCAGTTTCCCTCCTCACCCTTTGCCTGTCTTGTCTGCTCAGTTGGTGAGCTCTCCAGGGCAGGGCCTGGCTCTCGCTCTGTGTCCATACAGCGATGGGGCCCGGATCTTGGCTGAGGCCTCTAGGTGCTACTGTCCTACAAACGATTATGAATTAATCAATTATGCAAATTCTGGAAGGGCTATTAAAATCTTGGGCTTCAGGGCTGAAGCTGAAGCTGATCTCTGCCTGTTCGGGCTCAGGATGAGAGCTCCTGTAGGGGGCAATTTATCTCGTGTCTGCTTCTGGGGGGTTCTTATCCCTTCCTCTGGGATGCAGGACACTGTCAGAGCCGGGATACTGGGCTGGATGGGCCTCCGGGCTGATCCAGAGACACTGCAGTTAACACCCTTGCTCTGGCTAATTAGAGCCTGATCTGCATCCTGACCCAGCACAAGCTCCCCGATGCTAATTTGCAGGGGAAAGGGTCTGTAGGATTTTCAGGGGAAAGGATCCTCTTCCCACCCCCTGAGCCATGCAGTCTCCTTGGTCCCCGGAGACCTACCTGCTGTGGGGAAAGCCACTTAGTTTCCCTGACACCTCGGTGTCTTTGCAGAATTGTTTGCAAAATATTATTTGGGTTGCTCCAGCCGGCTGTATGATAATAGACTTTCTAATGGGCCAATTTTTCCTACTCAGTTGATTTCTTGCAACCTCAGCCGTCTCTGGAATGGCCACATTTTTCATGCGTTTGCTCTAGCTGGTGCTTTCTCGCCTGGTGCTTGGTAATATTACATCAGCAGCCGGGCTGCCTTCCCCATGAAATGGATTAGGCAATAAAAATATAAATGGGGCAGAAAAATATTTCAGGGAAAGGGGATTTTAATGGGAGGCCTGGAATGAGACTTGGACTGGAGTTTGGTGCCCACTCGCCCCCTCCCAGTCAATGAGCCATCTACCCTGTTCCAGGGGTGAACTGAGAATTGAAATATTCAAGTGTCCTTGTGGAATGGATGGATTGCGAAGATGGCAAAGGAGTGTGCAGCTGTGTTGCTGGATATCATGCAGTAGAAGGTACCTGCTGGATGTTCTAGGTGCATCCAGGTAGAACCCACCTGCTGTACTGTTGGGTGTTCTAGGTATGTCTAGGTAGACTCCCCTTGCCGTACTGCTCGATATTCTAGGTACATCCAGGTAGAACCTACCTGCCACTCTGCTGGGTGTTGTATGTCCATGTAAAACTCACCTATCGTCTTGCTGGATGTTCTAGGTACATTCACGTAGAACCCATCTGCCGAGTTGCTGGTTGTTCTAGGTATATCAAGCACATCCTAGAGCTCCATTGACTTCACTGGACCCCAGCAGCACATGGGGACGGAGTCAAGGACCCAGGTCCAAAAGCATTAGGCTGCACCCTCTTTGGAGAGTGCCTGCTGCTCTCATCTCTACAAAGCAAGGAATCCCTGGGCTGGTCGTCACCAAAGGACATGGGAACAGCCAGGCCCTGATATCCCAGGTTTGATCCCACACTCTCACGGTGAGGAAGAAGAAAGAGCATTACCACTGAACCTGCCAGATCCTGAGAGTCTTAACAAGCACCAGACCCTCTCCAGCCCATTTGCAGCCTGGCAGGAGGAGACCAGAAGCCAGACAAGTACGTGGTGGAGTCCAGTGACCATCTCAGAGGCAGAGCGAGCTGTCTAGCAGGGGGCACGGCAGCTGGGCTCTGACACCTGCCAAGGCTGGAAAACCAGAGGGGCACGAGGGCGCGATGCCGGCGCGTCTCGCCAGCCTGATGGAGAATTGGGGACAGAGGGAGCTGAGGAAAAAGCAAAGGTCCCCGACCTGGGCTGCTAGAGATGAAACTGAACAAAAACAAGTGTGAAACTGCCCAGTCTCCATTCACGGTGGGATCCAAGGAAAGAACCTCCGTGGGTCTGAGAGTGGAGGCTGGATCATCTCCAGCCCCATCATTCCCACAAGGAAGGGCCCTTGTTTTTCCTGCAGACACGTGGGGCTGGATCCTTGGGTGTGCCAGGGTTGGTTTGCGGGGGCGTGGAGGTCAGAGGTCACATTATGGCCCACACTGGTCCTAGGACCAGCCAGGGAGTGAGTTGGGCCCTGGCTCAGATAATGGTAGCCCTGTACCCCCGTCATGGTCCCAGATGGGCCCTTCCGCATTGCTGGGGAATCCCCCTGTGACAGGGGCATCCCGCAGCTGTTTGAGGGGCTCAAAGAGAGGCACTGCTAACGGAGAGGCTGATCTGATCATGTCGGGGAAGGATGTGGCCAGGACTCTGTGCACGGGGCGCAGGCAGCAACGGGAAGCACCGAGCGAGGGAACTAGGCCAGGCACAGACCGGGAGGATTTTCATTAATTGATTTAGGTCGTTAATTGCTCCAGGCAGGCGCAGTCAATGGAGCTGTTAAAGCAGGTGAAACTGGGTTGTTTTGCTCCGCAAGCAGCATGTGTGTGTGTGTGTGTGTGTGTGGGGCGGGGGGTGGGGTTGGTGGTGGTGTGTGGAGTGTGTAGGTGTGGGGGGGGCAGGGAGCGGGAGAGGATGTGTGTGTGAAGGAGAATAAGTGTGTGCAGGTGTGTATATGTGCAGCTGTGGGTGTGTATGTGTTTGGGTGTGTGTGCACACAGGTGTGTATATGTGTGTGCATTCTGGTATGTGTACGTGTGTGTATATCTGTGTGCAGGGTGAGTGTGTGTGTGTATACAGGGGTGTGTTTATATGTGTTTGTGTGCAGGTGTGTGTATGTGCAGGCAGGAGTGTGCATACAAGTGTGCGTGTATATCTGTGTGCATGCATGTGCAGGTGTGTATCTGTGTGCAGGGTGTGTGTGTATATGTGTTTGTGTGTTTGCAGGTGTGTATGCGCATGCAGTGTGTGCATACAAGTGTGTGTGTATATCTGTGTGCGTGCGTGTACAGGTGTGTATCTGTGTGCTGTGTGTGTGTGTATACAGGGGTGTGTGTATATCTGTGGGTGTACATGTGCAGGTGTGTGCCGGCGTATATCTGTGTGCAGGGTGTGGGTGCGTGCATGAAGGGCTGTGTGTGTATGCGTGTGTGCGTGCTGGTGTGTGTGTATTTACATGCAGGTGTGTGTATATATCTGTGTGTATGTGTTTGCATGCATGCAGGTGTGTGGACGTATAGCTGCGTGCAGAGGGGGTGTGTGTGCAGGGCTGCGTGTGTGCATGCGGGTGTGTGCATACGAGCGTGGGTGTGTATAGCTGCGTGAAGGGGTGTGGATATGCAGGTGTGTGCAGGGCTGCGGGTATGTATGTGCATTCACAGCAAGCACGGGGAGATGAGGAATGCTGGGGCCTGCAGCTCTCACCCTCTCTGATTGCTATCTGTTCCCTACAGCAGCCGGACCTGGCCACATACTGAGTGCCATGGTTAGCCCTGGCGAGAGGCGCTGGACCGAGAGCCCGGCAGCCCCGTGCAATCTGTGCCCTACGCCTGAGCAGCCTTCCCTGCCACGCTGGCCCTGCCACGGACCATGCCCCCCAGCAGACCCCCCCACTGGAGGCCCATCTCTGTGGCCCAGTCAGTCCCTGGACCCTCTCCATGGGCTGCCACGGTGGGGGATGGTTAGTGCCAGCCGTGGGGGTGGTTTTGTACCACGGATGCTGGGAATCAGACTAAGACCAAGCCTGGTTCCGACAGCTGCAGGATGCCAATAGGTTTCAGCTCCCACCAGCCAGAGCTAAATTCATGCTGGTGAGCTAGAGGCGAAAGGTGCAGGGGCCTGACGGGTGGATCTTTGTGCTTCCCCTCACGCTCCTCTGGCATTGAAATGCCAGGCTGCCATTGCTGCTAGCCCATTACGGAGTGGCTGGGCCATTACGGATCTCACTCCTGGCTCGCAGGACTGGGATAGGGGCCCAGGTCCTCTCTAGCATCCAACAAAGCCCGGAAGGGTGGCATAGCATATCGGACTTGGGTACGGTCCCCAAAGCAGCAACATGTCTGTGGAGCTCGGTCTGTCTGTTTCTATATAGTTAGTAAACACAGAGAGTTGGAACCCAACCCGAGCCATGTGGTTATCTCATATTCTTCCCGGCGCGTCCCGAAAGCAGAGCCACAACAGATGGCCCAGCGATTAAGGCACTGGGCTGGGAGCCTTGGCTTCACTTCCTAGCTCTGCCATCGACTCCACGTGTGACCCAGCATGAGACACAATGTCTTTCCGTGCCTCAGTGTCCCCCGAAGGAAGGATAATGATCCTTCCTTTGTCTCTTGAGTCCACAAGCAGCAGCTGTCTCGTTATGCTAGCCTTGCTCAAAAGGGCCCCGATCTGTACTATACTGATGACGGCGGTTTGGTGGCCTGGGTGAAATGAGTTTGTTAGGTCTCTGCTCCTAATAAATAGGTTTGTGTGTTACGAAGGTTACCTCTGGAACTCCTCATTCTCCTTAGCAGCAGTCCTGAGCAGTCAGGTCAGGGGTGAAGCCCACTGGCAAGGCAGCTGCAAGCCTGGGTGCCTCTCGCCAGTGCTGAAATAAATCAAGAAATGGCAGATTTTATCACAGGTTCGTTGCATCCTGGCAGGAATCCCCACTGGCTGCTTTCAGGAGGGCTGTTGTATCTCTGGATCCCAGTCCAGAAGCAGGGAGCATGGCCTGTAAATCCAGCACACTGTCAGTGAACAATAATTCAGGCCTCAGTTGCTCTGTTCCAGGGGAAATGAATAGCTTGGAATTCTCTGCAGTGAGATTTGGCCGGCTCTGAAGCTGTTACAGAGCACGCTCAGGCATAAACTTTCCAATTAATATTTGGCATAACCCTGCCTTCTCCCTGCAGTTAATACAGTGTGGCCAACTCTCGTGATAGTTGGTGTTTCCCTTCAATCCCCAGCTCCTGGAGTCCTGTGATTACACAAGACTCTCAGCTGGCATTTAAAAAAAGTCACTTTCTAAACCCTTGTGGCTGCAGAGAAAAGCTTGAAAATGTGCCCCTAAAGGATCAGAAGCCAGAAAGCAAAGAAAAAGAGCCCCAAATAGAGTGTTGTTTTTAACCTTGTGATTCTTAAGCCAGTCGCAGGACTTTCTGTGGCCAGATGTGTAAATTTTGAAATTTGAGGTTGGTGATATTATAGAATCCAAGTGAGTTCAGGGCTCCAGCATGCTGGGTGCTGCATGACACACAGCGAGAGACAGGCCGTGCTCCCAGGCTAGACAAAGGGTGGGAGGGGAAACTGAGGCATGGAGACGGGAAGTGACTTGCCCAGTGTCAGAGGCGGAGCTGGCAAAGGAATGCGGGGGCCCCAGTCTAGAGCCCAGGCAGGGTGGCTGGGTTGCCCCTGTGTGCCCTGCACATGGATATTCCTGCGTGAGAATTTACAGTGCTCTGAGGTATTGGAGTTACTCCCCAACTAGCCACTAGTTCACTAGCCGCTGCAGGGTTGATGAGCCATGGCACCAATCCTTCCTGCTGCCCTTTCCCCATGGTTACCTTTATCCATGGTGTGGTCTCTGCGACATCACAGTGAATCGTCACGGAAGCCATTCTGATGTCACGGACGCAGGCCTGTGAGGTCATCGCTGAATGGGGCAGGCTACGAAACAGGTATCCCCCCATCATACTCTCCCCCACCTTGAGGGGACCCCATTTCGGACTCCGCCTCTGTCCTGGGCCTCACGTCCGAGGCCGCCAGTGAGTGCAGCACCTGCCAGCTGCGCGGGGTGAGAGCTGGGCGCCCGTTTGCCGACGGAAAACACCCAGTTGACGAAATCACAACATTTCTTTGGAACGTGTCAATTTCATGAAATATTTTGGTGGGAAAGCAGGAGCACCTTTCATTTTGACATTCTCCTTTCTAGTCTATTACAGTCAAAATGTAAGGCTCTTAGATGTATAGATCCCAAGGTGTGGTCATCTAGTCTGACCTCCTGAGGTAGGATGCAGGCCCGAGGACATCCCTGAATGAATTCCTGTCTGAACCAGAGCAGATCTTTTAGGAAAACATCCCACATGATTTAAAAATTCCGCATGGTGGAGAATCCACCCGAGCCCTTGGGAAGTTAGTTCATTCCCCTCACTGTTGAAAATGTGTGCCTTATTTCCAGTCTGAATTTGTCCAGCTTTGATACTCAACAATATTTTGTTTCATGAAAAAACTCAGAGATTTTTGATTTCAGGATGAAGTTCATTTTTGGAATTTCCTGCAGGATGGAAATTCTGGTTTTTGGCCAGCTTGTTAGGGTCTGGGTGTAGGCACTCTGGCCTCTAGTGGTCGCGGCTGATCATATCCACAAGTCAAGGGCGGCCAGGAGGTGGTAATCAGTGAGCTGGGATCAGAACAAGCGTTACTGGCAGCCAGGATCAATAGGCCAGAATCAGGCTGGGATCTGAGATCAGAAAGCGAGGTGAGGTGTGAAGTCACAGCCAGCCAGAAAGCTGTGTGGTTGCCCGAACAACTTGCTGGGGCACTCTTTGGGTTAAATAGTTAGCACGGGCCAATCAGAAGGCTGCAGGGTGCTGTCACTCTGGACCCTTTGGGCAGCTCTTCCTGCGGTGCCTAGTCCCCACAGTGCTCCTTGGATGGAGCTCTGCATGGCCTCCTGGTGGCGATGTCAGCTATCCCCAGGCTCTGTGACCCGGGTTCTAGTCCCACAGAGCCTTACGTGGCTCTAGCTGGAGTTGTTTACAAAGGGGCAACTTCAGAACTTCAGAACTCAGCAAACTCGTCTCATGCAACAGCCCTCAGGTGATGATCAATTTCCGAGCCTTAACTTGGATTGGAATCTTTGAAGCTAGGGCCTCTTTTTCTCTGCCCTACCACCCCCAGCTGGCTCTCCGCACTGGGGCAGGGAGGACAGGACACGAGCGTGTGTGTGTGTGTGTTTGTCTGTGTGTGTGTGTGTGTGAAAGATGCTTCGCAATTGGCAGAGATGGGGGAGGAGACGTGGTGGAAACATCCGACGGTTTAATGGGGATTTGGACGTGGGCTCTTCGTTGGCAGGCGCTGCCTGGTAGTGTCTAGACAGAGCAATATGTCACTGTCTTTCTCTTCACTCTGAGCAGTCATTTTCCTCTGTCCCCTCAGGCAGATATTGGGCAAGGGGTGGCAGGGGCCGCCGAGGGCGGGGATGGGGCGGGGGGAGGGGGAATTGCTGGCCCGCACTGCAAACTCTGCAGTGCCAGGTTCTGAGCTAGCCGTGGCCGGTGGGTGAAATTCACCAGTGCTGCCTGGGCCTCCTGTTAGCTCTCTGCTCCGGGGTGAATTTCATGCAGAGGCATCCCTGGGCAGTTGCATCGTTGTGACCACGAGGGCAGATGCGGGACCCAGGAGGAGAGATTCTCCACAGGACGTCAGACTGGAATCTATGATCAGAACGGTGCCCGCCTGGCGCTGAAATCTACGAGATTTCCCCTCCCCCGCCGCACCCACCGGTGTGTCCCAGCCCTGCCCTGTCTAGGAGCAAGAGGGGAGATCTGCCCCTTTGCTGGGGCTGCCGATGACAGGGCTCGGTTGTGCCAAAGTTGGACTCTGGGTGCCTGGGTGGACACGTAACCAGCCCTCAGGAAGGGCGGGAGATGGAGGTCTCTGAACTGGCTGTTAGAGATGCAAGCCGGGCGGGCAGCAGATTTGAACATGCCTCCACATGAGCAAGTGATCCCTGCTTCCTGGGCTACCGTTTATCACGGTGCCGCCAACCCACCCCGCTGCTTAGAAATAGTGTGAGCTACATGGGCTGCAGTCGGCCAAAGCAAGACAGGGCTGGTAGCCAGGGCTGGCCTGCTGCTGAGGCAGACACAAGGGGCATGTGCTGGAAACGCTGTCCCCAGGGGTGTGGGCCGTGGGGCTTTAATGTATGCAGATTATTAAGGGTAATATTACAGTAACGTCTGGAGGTCACAGCTGAGATCGGGTCCCCATTGGTACCAGGTGCTGCACAGACCCAGAGTAACCGAGATCATGGCCCTGTCGTGCCAGGCACTGCACAGATGTAGAGTAACTGAGATCATGGCCCTGTTGTGCCAGGTGCTGCCCAGATGCAGAGTCAGAGACAGTCCCTGTCCTGAAAGCTCACAGTCTGAATAGAGACAGTGTTGCCAACTCTTACAATTTTATTGAGAGATTCATTATATTGGGTGTGTTTCTTAAAGCCCCAGCTCTGGGAGTCACGTGATTTCCTGAGACTCTCAGCTTTACTTAAAAGAAGTGGGATGTTTCTAGCCCTTGTGACTGGGAGGGAAAGCTTGGCATGTCCTGCAACCTCCAAAACCAGGCAGAACCAATCAGAACCTGATGTTTATTGTGGTTCTTAGAAGAGTCTCTTGATTTTGAAGCTGATCTTGTGATCGTGGGGCTGGCAACAAAGGGGGGATTGTGCCCCCCTTTCACAGATGGAGCAGCTATGTCCGGTATTGGTCTGCTCCCCATCACCACAGTAACTGAGCACCTCACAAGCGTTAATGTATTTAAGCTCACAACCCGCAGTGGGGCACAGCCGTTATCACCATTGCAAAGGTGGGGAAACTGAGGCACGGAGCGGCCAAGTGACTCGAACAAAGTCACACAGGGAATTTGTGGCAGAGCAGGGCCTTGACCCCAGGTCTCCTAAGCCCTTAGCACATGCCCAGACTGCTCACACGGAGGCCAGAGCAAATCCCCAGCTGCTCACTGCCTTTACCAGAAGGGGTGTTATTTCAGAAATTTTTTTTTTGCAAAGTTGTGCCAGCTTATAGATCAGTATATGTGATTATATTCTACCCTGCAAAGTAAGGAGGGAGCAAAATGTGGAGCACACAGAAAAGTCAGGGGGCAGGGGCAACTTAGCAAGTGGTGCCCCTGTTTGCCAGTTCTGAGTGTTTGCTCTCAGGTCTCAGGGGATGCTGGGCCCAGGCCACAAGGCCTGGGAGTGAAGGTGCCCGGGTAAACGCCCACACCGGGCTGTGTGTCTGCAGGTGTGCCAGGTCTGCCCCCCAGACACCCTTGCCATGGGGGCTGCGGGAATCAGTGCTACCTTGGGGCCCTTGGGGCACACTGACCAATGGGTGCGGGGCTTGGGGAGGAAACTGGGGACCCAGGGCAGAGCTGCCTCTGGTTTCGGGGCAGTTTGGGCCCCTCTCTGCTCATGAGGCACGATGCAGGTTGTAACTCCCAGTGGTCACCTACTGGGGGTCAGTGAGTTGCTAGGGCTGGCTTGTCTCTCATTTACCCCTCACTGGGTAACCTGCCTGCTGCAAGCGAGAGGCAGGACTGCACTGTGGTTTGGCTGCTAGCCATGGACTATCGCTGCTCTGCCACAGACTTCCTGTGTGACCCTTGGCCTGCCACGTGGCCTCTCTGTGCCTCAGTTGCCCTTCTGGCTGGACTACATCTACCACAGTGCATCATGGTCTCCATTCCAGTGCATCATGGGAGTTGTAGTTCTGGGGGCCTCATGCCCCCATTTGCCTCAATGGACCAGACTCTCTGACTGAACTACATCTCCCATGATGCACCTCAGTCTCCCTTGAACAAATGCAATTGTGATGCAGCAGGGAGTGGGGCGGATTTGACCTGGGGACATTGCAGGGGAGTTTCACTGGGGATGGGAGACTTCCCTTGAGGGAAGATACCTGAGCCTGTAACCTGAGCCAGGAGGGGGGTTGCGGCGAGGTGACACCTTCTGCCCTGGAAACTGGATAAAGGCTGGAGTAGGAGCCATGGGGAGGTTGGGTGAGACGGCTGGAGGGGTTTCCAGTTTTGGGAGTTGGCTAGGGTCTAATCTCCCTGTCCCCAAGAAGGGCCTGACTAAAGGATCCTGTTTATGCCTGCAAGCTCTGGTTTGAACTGTGTTCCTGTCATCTCTAATGAACCTTCTGTTCTACTGGTTGGCTGAGAATCACGGTGAATCGCAGGAAGTGAGGGGGAGTCAGGATTTATTAGAGATGTCTGGTTGCTTGGCCAGTCCGCCAGGTCACCCCCCATTAACACCTGAGTGGGCAAATGGTGGTGCACCCCCACGTCCTTAGGGCCCTCCTTGGCCTCCCATTTCAAATGTACCCTCACCATGGGCACCTTGAATGTGGTCCTGCCCACCCCCATCAGGGTCACAGGGTTGGGCACCACCCGATCTGGGGCCATCACCTCGGGCCGGGCCAGCGTCACCTCAGCGTTCATGTCCCAGTATCCATTGACCTTCCTCCCATCCACCTCCAGGGGAACAAGGCACTCGCTCCGCAGGGACAGCCCCGCGCCCACCCTGTAAACTGAGAACCTTGAGTCCGGAGCATCCAGCCCTCCAGAGACGTTGGTCTGGGGCACTCCCCCATCCTGAGCAGTTGGAAAGCTGTCAACCCCCCTGTCCTGGGAAGCCTGCCCCTCCTCCGGCTGGGTCCCTACCCAGTTAACCTGTGTGGATTCGGTCTGCTCAGTCTGTCCTTGAGCTTGGGGCACTGGGTCCATATGTGGCCTCTCTGGCCACAGTGATAGCAGCTCATGTTCCGTTGGTCCCCTCGAGGCAGTTGGTTGGTCCTGATGCCAGATGTTCCCCTTGGGAGGGGGTTCTCCATATTCCCCCTTTGGGAGGTCCCAAGATGACTCTCTCTCTGCATCAGGGCGGGCCTGTTCCTTTGGGACTCCTCCCTGCAACCCCCTGACCGGCTGTTCACAAACTCATCAGACAGCCGCCCTGTGTGTCGCTGGTTCTCTGGCTTTTTGTCCTCCAACCAGAGCCTCAGGTCAGATGGGCACTGCTCACACAGTTGCTCCAGTACCACCCGTTTAACCAGGTCCTCCTTTGTCTGGGCCCCATCTGCCCACTTGAGGGCATATTCCTCCATGCGAGTGCCCAGTTGCAGATATGTGACCTCCGGGGTTTTATACTGACTCCGGAATCTTTCCCGGTACATCTCGGGAGTCAGCCCAAACTCATGTAGCAGGGCATTTTTGAATAGTTTGTAGTCCCTTTTCTCCACCCCTTCCATTCGGCTGTACATTGCCATGGCTTTGGGGTCCAGTAAGGGGGTGAGAAACTGGAGCCTGTTTGCATGGGCAACCTGGTGCAGCTCGCAGGCCGTCTCAAAGGCAATCAGGAATTCATCTATGTCCTTCCCTTCCGTACGCCGGGCCAGGATGCACTTATCAAAGTTCCATGCCATCCTGGGTCCCCCCTCACTCACCACAGCTGGGGCCTTGCTGCTCCTCAGCCTGGCCAACTCCAGCTCATGCTGCCGCTGCTTTTCCCGCTCCTCCAGCTCATGCTGATGCTGCCTTTCACGGTCCTCTCACTCTTTTTCATGATCCTCTTGCTCCTTCTCTCAATCTTCCAGCTCTCTCAGTCTTATCTCCCTCTCCTATTCCAGCCGCCTCAGCTCCAGGGATGGGGAGCTCCGCCAGGAGGATCCCCTGCTGGCTGCAGGGGTCAGGGTGCCCTCGGTATTTGCTGGGCTCCTTCCAGCCCCTCCCCTAGGCATAGGTAGGAGGGGTCTCGGGCAATGTTCCCTCTAATTTTTGACAGGCCGTGTGCACAAAAAATTTCTTCTGTGCAAATTTTTGACAGGCCGTGTGTGCAAAAAATTTCTTCTGTGCAAATTGTTGTGCTTCTGTGCAAATTTTTGTGTGTGCAGTGTTTCGCCGTGAGCGCGGGGTTTAGGATCTGTGTGTGTGCGCACATGCACACAGCTTAGAGGGAACGGTGGTCTCGGGATGCCCTTAGTAGCAGTCTGACCCCTCCCAGCTGGGTCAGGCACCTGGGCCCGCCTTGCATCTGCCAGGCTGCTTCCCTCAGAGACAGGGATCGGTTCCTCCAAGCGATCCTCCTCCTCCAGCTGGGCAATCAGCTGTTCTTTGGTGAGCTTCCCAATGCACAGCCCCCTCTGCCTGCACAGCTTGACCAGGTCGCTCTTAAGGTGCTTATTATACATCCTTCTGCGGGCCACTCCCGGGCCTGTGTGCTCGCAGCTCCCCACGGTTTCCAGGAGGAACCCCTCCTGTGCCAGCTCTTCTCCAGGTCACAACCTCTCTCCCAGAGTCAAGCCGCAGCCTCCGCCACTGAGACTGCTCGCCGCAGTCCCCAGGGGGACCCTGCTATTGCAGCAGTCCTTCTCGCTGGTCACACACTCCCAGGGTTAAGCGTAGCTCCTCTGCCCCCCGAAACCTCTTCTCTCTCAATCTTCAGCATGCCTGGTCCTTGTCAATTCCCCTTCATTTATTGTTTCCCAGTCACTTACTGCAGAAAGTGCTGTCCATGGGGTGTAGTAGATCCCACTGCTTCCACCAGTTGTCACGGCATGAGCGGGAGTCAGGGCCCTGCACCCCCACTTCCTGTGATTCACCGTGACTCTCAGCCAGCCAGTAGAACAGAAGGTTTATTAGAGACGACAGGAACACAGTTCAAACCAGAGCTTGTAGGCATAAACAGGATCCCTTAGTCAGGCCCTTCTGGGGGGCAGGGAGATTAGACCCCAGCCTTGGGGCTCCCTCCTCTTCCCCAGGCAACTCCCAAAACTGGAAACCCCTCCAGCCATCTCACCCAGCCTCCCCCCAGCTCCTCCTCCAGCCTTTGTCCAGTTTCTGGGGCAGAAGGTGTCATCTTGCCCCAACCCCCCTCCTGGCTCAGGTTGCAGCCTCAGGTATCTTCCCTCTAGGGAAGTCTCCCATCCCCAGTGAAACTCCCCTGCCACATGCCCAGGTCAAATCCGCCCCACTCCCTGCTGCGTCACAGAATTGCATCATGGGAGATGTAGTTCTGGCCTGGAGAGGAGCATGGGGCCCTGCATGACCGTTCCCAGGAGGCACCACTGAAGCTTAGGAAGACACAGATTCATGTCGAGGTGGATGGAAATTCCAGCTCTAACGACTCTTCCCACTGAGGGCAGTGAGGCTGCTGCCATGGCTAGTGATACACACAGGCTCGTAGATTGCAAGGCCAGGAGGGGCTGCTGGGGCTTCTAGCCTGACCTGTACAACAAGTGCTTGTGTCTACTTGGCCTTGGGCTTGAGTCTGTTGCTCACAGCATTGGAGACAAGGGGCCGGGTCTGAGCCGACTTGTGTGGTGTAAAGCTGGAGCAATTTGGATCCAGGTCCGTGGGATTGTTACTGCTGGGCCTGAGATCCGGATCTGGCCCCAGATGCAAATGGCTGCTTTAATCTCCCAGGGATGTTCAGCTCTCTGTTCCACGCTGTTAAGGAGAAATGCACGGTGCTTGCACTTAATAATCAACACTTTGCAAATCGGTAACGACTCCCAGCCAAGGATTGCACCGCGCTCCACAAACATTAATTAATTTAAACTCCTGTGGGGGAAGGAAGGCTCCTTATCACCATTTTGCAGTTGGGGAAACTGAGGCAGTTGGAGCGGGACTGGGAATAGAACCCAGGAGTCCGTGCATTCCCGCTCCCTGCTGCAAGCCACAAGACTCTCTTCTGGCATTGGAATTATTTCAAGTTTCTCTCCAAATAGGATGGCTGAGCGTGGAGCCAATGTCTCCACGAGAGCTGCAGCCACAGGTGCTGGAGATGGTGGGGGAGGGGGTAGGTTCATTGCCTGCCCCCGCCCTTTTAAAACCTGGCTGGCAGGGAGTGTGCCCTGAGCTGGCCCAGTTGGCTGGCACCTGGGTCCTGCTCTGCTCTTAGCCACATGCTGGTGGGCAGGCCCTCATCTGTTGGCTACCAAAACTGCAGTGGAGGGTCCTCTTGGTGCCAGGGACCCAGTGGGTCTGGGAAGTGGGACGGACCTGTCACCCAAGGGCTTTGGGCTGGTCATCAGGGAGAGTAAGGTGAGGGGGACAGGGGCTCTGGGAGGAGTGGGGAGCAGGGTCTCCAGGAGGGGGTGCTGGTGGGGGCGGTAGGGACTCTGGGAGAGTCAGGGTGATGGGGGATTGGGTCCCCAGAAGGGTGGGGCTCGTGGGAGGGGTAGAGGCTCTGGGAGGGAGTGTTGGGGGCGGCAGGGGCTCTGGGAGGGTGAGGCTGGTGGGGGAGCAGGGGTTCTGGGGGCAGCAGGGGGAAGGGGGAGCTGGTGGGAGGGGGCAAGAGCTCTGGAGTGTGCTGGCGTCAGGGGCTGGGGGCTGTGGGAGACGCAGGCTGATGAGGGGTGGATCCCCAGAAGGGAGGAGCTGGTGGAGAGGGAGGGGGTCCGGGAGGGTTGGGCTGTTGCAGGGGTGGGGGTTCTGGGAGAGTGGGGTTGGTGGGAGGGGCAGAGGCTTGGGGAGGGTGTGCTGGTGGTAAGGGGGCAGAGGCTCTGGAGGGTGCTGGTAGGAGGGGTGAGGGCTCTGGGAGAGTCAGGCTGATGGGGGTGGGTGGGTCCCCAGAAGGGTGGGGCTGATGGGGAGGGAGGGGACTCGGGAGAGTTGGGCCGTTCTGGGTGGGACTGGGCCCTCCACTCTTGCAGTTCTTCCAGCGCCTGTGGTTGGAGGTTGCACTGTGGGGGGCTGGGTTCTGGTTATTTTTTCCCCATGGAGGCCGAAGTGATTAATGGCTGGGCGGGTGAAAAACACCCTCCTGGGTTGAACAGCTGCCATGTTCATCACCCGCCCCACCCTGCACCCCTGCCCCGGCCCTAGGAACCATGAGCTCCCTGGTGCTGGGCTCTGTCTCCCCCTCCTTGGCGGGCACTGTGATGCTGGTGCCCCGCCAGGCTGAATGCCTGTTTAGCCATGGCTTGATCTCTCCCGTGGACGGGAGCGGACTCATTCTCAGCTCCTTGATCCCTGGATGGCGGCGGGTGGGGGTGGTGGTGGTTTAAAGTGGCTCTGAGACCCGTTTGTGCTGCCTGTTTTCTGGGGCTTGTTTGGTTCCCAGGGCAAGTTAGAGCAGCCTCAGGGTTGCTCTACCTTGCACCCTGCTCCCCATCACTGCTATGGGAGCTGGGAGAGAGCAGAGGATAGCTAAAATGCTCTGTGCTTTGACTCCCCTTGCTCCGATTTACCCCATAAGTGGGGGCTGGAAGCAGGGCGGGTGCCAACCCCACACCAGCTGGGGAGGCCCCTGTCCAGGAGAGATACTTGGCGGGGGGAGGGAGCTGTGTGTGTGTGTGTGTGTGTACATGCAAATCAGAGTCTGTGGAGTTGTGTATAGGTAATGGTGTGCATATGTACAGGTGCATGTGTACATACACGTGTATGCATGGGCATTGCCTGTGTATATGTCAACACGTGTGCTTGCACGTGTTCACGAGTGTGTGTGTGAACAGGTGCATGTGCGGCCACTTGCGTGTGTGGGTGCGCTTAGGCATTTGCAGGTGTTCATGTGTGTCCGCGCGTGTCTGAATATGGATTTGTATGTGTGCAGAGGTGCATGTCTGCGTGTACCTTTGCGTGTGTTCCCAGATGCCTGCATGTGTACACATGCCTTTGCGTGTGTGTGTACGCGTGTGCATTTCCCGCGTGCCTAACCTGGGTGCGTGTGTACTCACGTGTGCGTGCTTGCGAAAGCCCAGGTAGGCTGTTTGCCATGTGGCTTGTGCCTGATTGAACATCGGGGTGGATAAAACACCCCCCCTTCCCACCCCGCGCAGCTGAGCATTTCGCAGTAATGGAATTTATCAACCCGGCGAGATGCGACTGGCCTTAAAAATGTTTCGATGAACCTGGCGCCACCCTGGAGATTGATGGTCCCTGGGCACACGGGTGACGATGCCGTGGGAAGAGCGTTTGCACGTCTGCTGGGTTTTTTTTCAAGAAATTTCATTATGGAAACCGTTTGGGATCCATCAGATATTTCTCCTCTCTGAATGAGAATAACATTGGGGGAGGGGGAGAGATCCTGGAGCTGCTGCATTTTTCATTCCAGAGTCTGTTTATTATTTGCAGGTAAGAATCTTCTTGGCGCATCTTTTCTCCACGGGTGTCCAAGGGCCGAGACTCAATGGTTGCAGCCTCAGGAGGGAGTTAGCCATTCTAGGATGGGGAAACCGAGGCAGCGAGAGATTAGGGGAATGTCTTGTCCATGATCACATGAAGAATCATTGGCAGAGCTGGGAGTGGAACCCAGGAATCCTGGTGCCCAGCTGTAGCCACTAGACCACACTCCCTCCTAGAACTGGGGATGGAACCCAGGAGTCCTGGCGCTCGGGCCTTTTCTCTAAACGCATCTTCCCTTAGATGAGCTGAGACAGGTGCGTCCCAATATCTTGCTTCGGGGGGCGCTCTGCCTGTGAGCTGGGTCTGGACGGAATCATCCCTCCACCCCTGCCCCAGACTCAAGCAGTCTTCCCTGGCTGGCCAGCTGCAGGCCGAGGGAGCTGTGAGCCCCGACGCGCAGGTGTCCCCACCCCAGCTGGTGGCAGGATACAGGCCTCAGGCCGGAGAAGCAACCTGGCGCCGTTGCTCTGACCGTGGGAAACCTGCTTCCTGTTTATGGCGCCTGTTGCCAAGTGAGGGGCCTGAGCCGGCCCCACTGAAATCCACCAGGAGTTTGGCCATTGACACCTGGGGCAGCAGGATGAGGCAGGAAGGACACAATCCAGCTGGGTGCCTGGCGCAAGCTTGCCAGGTCTCAGGGGATACGTCTACACTGCGATAACAGACCTGCGGCACGGCTGGCTCAGACTCACGGGGCTCAGGCTGTGGGGCTAAAAAGGGCAGTGTAGGCGTTTGGCCTCGGGCTGGTGCCCGGGCTCTGAAACCTAGCGAAGAGGGAGAGTCCCAGAGCCCAGGCTCCAGCCTGAGCCTGAACGTCTACACTGCTCCTTTTAGCCCCACGAGCCGCAGCTGACTCAGGCCCTGAGGCTCGGTGCTGCGGGTTGTTGATTGTAGGGTCCACGTTCCCGGGGTGGCTGATCCGAGCGGGTGCTGGGCTGCGTTTCCCTCGCAGTGAGGCTGAAGGTGAGAGTCAGTCCACGAGGCAGACACTGCATTGTCTATCATTCTTTGGGTGTTTATCTGGTTTTGCCTTCTAGGGAATGGGAGCGGACTTTCCCTGTATCTCTAATGAAAGGATGCTGAGTGCTGTGTTTGCCATGCTGTGAAACTGGCTGATCTCTCTAAACCAAGCCCCCAATCTTGTTTAAACCGTTTAATGTCTGGTGACCCGGTTATCTTAACACTGTGGACGGTTTAAATCCCTTTATTCCATGTAAATTAATACACCCTCTCCCGTCCCTGCTCTGGTGCTGCCCCAAAATCCTGACCCGCAGCCCCCTGCTAGCCCAGCCACGGGATCCCTGCCACCAGCTCTGCTGTTGCCCCTCAATCCAGACCCTCAGCCCCCTGCTAGCCCAGCCCATAGACAGGTCTGCTAATCATAGACTATCAGGGTTGGAAGGGACCTCAGGAGGTCATCTAGTCCAACCCCCTGCTCAAAGCAGGACCAATCCCCAATTTTTGCCCCAGATCCCTAAATGGCCCCCTCAAGGATTGAACTCACAACCCTGGGTTTAGCAGGCCAATGCTCAAACCACTGAGCGATCCCTCCGCCTCCCTCAATCCTGACCCAGAGCTCCTCCTGAAATGCCAGTCCTGGGCTTCCCACACACACAGCTATTTTGACCGAGGCCCCTCAAGCTGTGTGATCTTTTACAAAGATTGTATTTTTCCTGAAAATATCATCAGCAATAAAAACCAAAGGAGGAATATATATATATATACATCAGCTCCCTCCGTCTCTAAAGAGCCGCTTTTCGGAGCCATAATGTGGCATTTTTGAAGAGCTATTTCATGACTCACAATATTGAGTAAGTCCAGAAATTTCCAGTTATTTGTGGTTATTGGGTGAGTTTCCTAAATGAAAAAAGAAAATCTAGTTATTCAGCCCTCTTTTCCCAGACACAGCTGCCACCTGGCCACTCCAGGGGCCAGCGTGACCCCTAGGAAGATAGTCGGGTTATAACAGGTGACAAAGTGAATCAACATGGTTAAAATCCTAGTGTAGACAAGGCAGGTTGTCGTTCGGCTTGCCCCACAGCTAAAACTCCAGTCCAGGGTATCCTCCTCTCACGGCTCCAGGAAAGCAGCATCCTTCTGCTTGGCCTTGACAAATGCAAGTTTACCTCACTCGCCTCCATTCAGCAGGCTTCTAACAAGACCATCGGCTTTGCCCATGTCACCACTTTTGCCGCACCCCTCTGCGGGTTCCACCTTGCATATCTCATCAAATGAGAGCTGATTGTCTTCTCTTCCAAGGCCTTTCACAGCCTGTCCCTGCCCAACCCAGTGTCTCCCGCCTCGGAGCCTCCTCCAGCACTCACTCGTTGAGTTTTCAAACAATCCCCCGTCCGTGCTTCCCGCCCCCCATGCTGCCCTTCACTCTGGCTCCCTGGAAATATCCACCAAGTTATCTCCTTGTCTTCCTTAACTCTCCCCTCTGCTGTGAGGCCTAGGCCAGGAAAAACACACCCCTGTTCATAGGGCGGAGCTGTGGGGAAGTGAATCCCGCCGCAGACAGGTTGTGAATTGCAAGCACTAGAACAGTGGCCCCCAAACTTTTCAGGGTCAGGCCCCAACCTTACCACTGTCCGTGCTCCCCCCTTCCCTTCCCAGCCCTGGAGCCGGGACTGGGGCTTCAGCTCCTGGGGTTAGGGGGACAGACAGGGGTAACAGGACCAAGGCTGGGCCAGCAGCGGGGGGCAGGTCTGGGGCCAAGGCAGGGAACAGAGGTCCGAGGCTGGAGTGGGGCTGGGTCTAGGACTAGGGGCCAAGGCTTGGGGCAGGACTGGGTGCGGAGCCAGGAGCTGGGCCTGCAGCTGTGGGCAGGGCCAGAGCAGAGCTGGGAGTGGAGTGGGGCTGGGTGGTGCTCCTTTCTTGTCCCCCATGAGGGCTGGCCTGGGCTCCCCTGCACCCTCCAAAAGTTCATCTGCACCCCACTAGGGGGGCGCGCCCCAAAGTTTGGGGACCTCTGCACTAGAACAAGGGCATCCATATGGGGAGCTATTCTAGAGGATTCTGGTCAGTTTCCCCCTTGAGACATGCAAAGCCAAACTGATCCACAGTCAGGGGTCAGGTCCCATCAGAATCATGAAATCGGCTTAAAATCAGGGGATTTTCAAAACCAGTCCCCTGTGGGATCTGCAGCTTGGCCATGTGGGTCAGAGTCGCATTTTCCAGTTTTTCTCCACAGTCCGGGGGTGTCTGAGCTCCTGAGGAGGGCACAGAAATAAGACCATAGAATCATAGAATATCAGGGTTGGAAGGGACCTCAGGAGGTCATCTAGTCCAACCCCCTGCTCAAAAGCAGGACCCATCCCCAATTAAATCATCCCAGCCAGGGCTTTGTCAAGCCTGACCTTAAAAACTTCTAAGGAAGGAGATTCCACCACCTCCCTAGGCAACGCATTCCAGTGTTTCACCACCCTCCTAGTGAAAAAGTTTTTCCTAATATCCAACCTAAACCTCCCCCACTGCAACTTGAGACCATTACTCCTTGTCCTGTCCTCTTCCACCACTAAGAATAGTCTAGAACCATCCTCTCTGGAACCACCTCTCAGGTAGTTGAAAGCAGCTATCAAATCCCCCCTCATTCTTCTCTTCCGCAGACTAAACAATCCCAGTTCCCTCAGCCTCTCCTCATAAGTCATGTGTTCCAGACCCCTAATCATTTTTGTTGCCCTTCGCTGGACTCTTTCCAATTTATCCACATCCTTCTTGTAGTGTGGGGCCCAAAACTGGACACAGTACTCCAGATGAGGCCTCACCAATGTTGAATAGAGGGGAACGATCACGTCCCTCGATCTGCTCGCTATGCCCCTACTTATACATCCCAAAATGCCATTGGCCTTCTTGGCAACAAGGGCACACTGCTGACTCATATCCAGCTTCTCGTCCACTGTCACCCCTAGGTCCTTTTCCACAGAACTGCTGCCTAGCCATTCGGTCCCTAGTCTGTAGCTGTAGGTGAATCCTGCGGGTACCCAGCTGAGATCAGGACCACCCTGCACCAGGTGCTGCAGACACACAGGGGAGAGATAGTCCCTGCCCCAGTAAGCTCACGGTCTGGATGCACAAGGGGTGGGAGGGGAAATTGAGGCACAGACAGTTGCCCAGGGTCACATAACCGGTCAGTGGCAGAGCCAGGAATAGGAGCCCAGGTGTCCTGATGGCCAGCTGAGTGCACTAGCCACCAGACCCTGTTGCCTCTTCATAAAGGGCTGCTGCCCGTGTCAGCAGCACCCCTGGTCTTTACGCTCTGCTCAGGAGCGGGAAACCCATTCTCTGCATGGAGGCCATGGACAGAACGGGCCACAGAGACGGAGCTCCTTTCTCGGCCACGGGGGTTGCGCCGGGTCATAGCTAAGGATCATTAGAGCTCACCCTGAACCACATCTGATCCAGGCTTCTTCCAAAAGGTGCAGGGCTCCTGTGATGCATCTCAGAGAGTCAGGGGCCCCCAGCCTCCAAGCCACCTGGCCAAGTCATGCCACTGCTCCCTGCCTCAGTTTCCCCATCCATAAAGCAGGGCTATTGGGAGACTCATTAGCGGCGGAGGGCTCAGGCCTCTTGCATGGTGCCCCACCGGAGAGTCAGGTTTGCCCAACACCTGCACAAGGACACCCAGCTGCTCGCTTAGCGCCATCCAGGAGCAGCACACAAATGTCTCCTGCAGGAAACAGCCACGGGCACGTCCACAGTCAACCACTCAGAACCTGCCTCCTGCTGTTTCTTTTTTCTGTTGGAGTCTTTTAGCAGGGGAAGAAAGAGTGCGAGAAAAAAGGTAAAATGCATCCAGATGGGAAAACGATTAAAAAACCAGATCTCTTTATTTTTAGCCTGTTTTTTCTCCCCGTCTGGCATTTTCTGGGCCGTGTTGCTAGCTGGGAGATGGGCAAAAACAGCCTTAGAGGAGACGGGCATGAAAAGCCAAATGCTTTTTTGCTTGAAGCCCTCGAGGAAAGAGAAACATAAACAACACGGAGAGAGAACGGCTCCATCAGCCTCCTCCTGGATCGGCCTCTTCGATCCCAAGCAGCTGGGCCGAGATGTGGGGAGAGTATTCAGGGTACTTCCCTGGAGCCCCCTCTTCCCCCACAGAGACAGAGCAGGGAGTGAGGCCTTTTAAGCTGGGGGGGAGGGGGCGGAGCTTGCAGATGGGTGAGTGGAAACAGCCCGGCTGGGAATTTGGGAGCAACCTGTCAGGAGACTCGATTTTTGGAGCGTGGGAGGGGGAACTGGTTTGAAAGAATTAAAATGGGCCAGATCCCAGCTGGTGTCAATTGGCCATAGCTCCATTGGAGTCAATGGGGCCAGCTCCCCGGCTGCTGCGAATGGGCCATAGCTCCATTGACTTCCATTCAATCCATTTACACCAGTGTGGGTTCTGGCCCTCTGGATTCAGTGCTAGGGAGGGTGATGGCTCGGTGTCCCCACTGCCCCGACTCTTGGCTGCAAGCAGGGAACATCAATGGGGCTGCTGGCATGTGCTATGGTTACCCACAAACCCCAACCCCTCATTGAGTGGGGCCTTCCCCCGGCACAGGCTCCCCAGCACGGGGGGCTCTGAATACTCCCCCACACACAGGGTCGGGTCATCACGCCCATTGGGCAGATGGGGAAACTGAGATGCCAAGAGGCCATGTGACTCAGAGGAGGGACTGGCAAAGCACAGGCTACAGAATTCAGGAAATCTGGCTCCCAGCCACCACCCTTCCCCGTGCTTGTTCTAACCACTAGATCCCACACCCCTCCCTGGGGATAGAACCCGGGCATCCTGGCTCCCAGCGCCAGCCCACTAGGCCCCATTCCCCTCCTGGCTGCCTCTAATACAAGCCTGTAAAGTTTCCAGATGAAATGTAGCTGGTTGGACGACCCTGATTTAGACACCAGGACTGCAGTGCCTCTATCCTCCCCCACACTCTACCCTGCCCACTGTGGTTCTCACCCCCACCCCCCCGAGCTGGCTGGCTTTGCAGTGCCATAGTGGGGAGGTCTCTCTGGTCCCCATTTCTCCCTCCCTGACTTGCCACGTGGGCCCTGCTCTCTGGACTTGCTGGCCCTGCGGCAGGGCTGCAACTCAATCAGGTTTGCTTTATGTTACACTCCCAGGGGTGGATCGGAACCTGCTGCCCCCCTTCCCCCCGGATCAGCCATTTGGGTGCCAGAGCTTGGTGCTCACTTGCGCTGCGGAGTGAACAGCTGGTCTCCTGCCCTCTGAGACAGGCCCCTGCAAAAACTGGCCAGGCCTCAATCAAGGCTGTATATTGATGCTGACAAGGCCTGACGTGCTCATTACACCTAACACGCTGTTGAAGTGGACCCAAAAGGCGCCATGTAATATAGTGTCAGCATGCTAATAACTCACTGATTGTTAATAGTCTTGAGTGACGTCCGTATGGGGTGTGTACAAAGGGTTACGGACCGGTGCTAGAATGAGGTTCTTGAAATGCATTTGGTGAGCTATGTCTTGGCCCAGCCTGCCCCAGACAAAGGACCGGGTACTCGTTTGTCTGATCTGTCTAGTCATAGGGCGGAGATAACAAAGGGAAACAAAGCCACCACCCTAGTGAGGCGGGAGAGCATCTCTCGCGGGGATCTGACCCTCAAATAATAAGTAATTGAATCAGCTGCTTGTAGACACTATGGCTGTATTGGAAAAGCATAACAAGGAAGGTCCTTTATGACTGCTCATGACCCACGGGTGATTAAGAGCCTTGTAAAATGTCTGCACTCACACTACCTGAGGAATCATGGATATTCACTGACATTAGGCTTTAAAGTCTGTGACCAAACAAAGGGAGAAACAGGTTTTCTCCCAGACAGGAGGAAAGGCAGCTGCTACCTGCCTCCTGTGAACCATAGGCCAAGTCTACACTACACACTTACTGCAGTATCACTATGTTGCGCCGTGGTGTGATAAATCCACCCCCCTGAGTGACATAGTTACACCGACTTACCCCCCTTGCAGACAGCGCTATAGGAGAGCATCTCCTACAGACATAGCTACTGCCTCTCGCAGGGGCAGAGTTATTAAGCTGACGGGAAAGGTCTATATTACACACCAAGGCAAATTTGTAGTGTAGACCTGCCGTAAGCGAGGTGTGACCAAACCCAATGGGAGCCCCATTTATATACAAATCATCAGGAGGTGGGGAGTCCCCAGGCAGGGGAGAACAGCAGGGCTCAGCCTGAGTCTGGGCACAAAACAGTGAATTTAGGAAGATATATGAAGCTATCTGGGACAGACACAAGGGGCCAGAGCTCTTGCAAGCTGTGACAGATGGATCCTTCAAGCAAAGGGGTCTGAAGTCCCTAGGGACTGAATATCATAGGTGCTGACTCCATGGGTGCTCCGGGGCAAAAAAATAGTGGATGCCCAGCACCCACCAGCCGATCAGCTGTTTGGTGGTCCCTGCCAATCAGCTTTCTGGCAGTGGGCAGGAGGCGTTGGCAGGAGGGTGAGGAGCAGGGGCAGGAAGAGGCGGAGTGAGGGTGGGGCCTTGGGGGGGGGGCAGAGCAGGGGTTGGATCAGACCCGGAAAGGAGAAAAGTCGGCCCCTGTGCTGACTCTCAGTGTGAAAACTGCTTCGGCAAAGATCCTTCACCGAGGAAGACAAGGGAAACCAGCCCCTTGTGCTGGTGCAGAAAGGCCGGACTGAAAGTCAGCTGTGGGTGGGAAGGGAAAGATTGGTTCAAAATATACCTTGACGCATTCAAGAGGGTGGTGGTGGTGGGGAGGAAGGATCGGACGCAGCAAAGCAGGAATGGGGCTCGTGTCCCTGCATCCGCTGCAATTCCACCTCGTCCCCAGGAACAGACGCCCCCTGCTTCCTTGCCAGTCATGCTGGCTCTGGGGAGAGGGCAGATGGCTGGGGTGGCATGGCACGGGGTGGGCGCTTTGCCTTTATTCCAGATCTGGGCGGGGAGGGAAGGGGGCAAAGGGTTTCAAGCTGAATTTCAGGTTGATTTGCATTTTAATAAGTGAGTCCCCCTCCTTCTTCTTCCCCCCCTCCCCCCTCCCTGAGGGGCTCAGTGTGGAAAATGAAAGCGGGCCCTGACACAGGAATTTATCAAATGTTGCCTGATGAGAAATTATAGCTACTGGGGCTTTAATAAAGCAGCATGCGGCCTCCCCCGGGACTGAGTGCTTCGGGGCGGGGAAGGGGGGAATTAATGTGGGAGCTGAGGAAAGGGGGCGGTGAGGGTGATACTCGGCGGGATCGATTCTCCTCTCCCGTGGGGTTTGCAGCTGGGCTGATAGTGGAATCATCCCCGACTGACTCCCGTGTAAGGGAAGGGGCGGTGAGGCCCCAAAGGGACGGGGAGGGATCTTGACTAGGAGATGGCTCCCCTGGGGTCCCTTAGGCTCCCATCAGCTGCAGCGTCTCGGGGCTCTTCCCGAATTCGGGGGTTTCTAGACGAGAAAAGCGACACACAGGGCAGGCCGGGCCAGAGCTGGGAGGAGATTCCAATTCCGGCCACACATGGGGGTTCTCCTGACACACCAGGTCTCGGAGTCATGGGGTGGATCTCGGCTTCCATTCAAAGGAGACCACGTTCCTAGCCCTGGCATCGGGAAGAAAAGCTGGAGGAAGTGGTCCCTAAAGGCTCCGAACGCAGAAGGCGAATAGACAGAACACAGCATTGATTATCCAGTAAAATCTTGGGATTTTTGAAGAGTTGGGGTTGGCGATACCGCAAGAACCCAGGAGTCCTGACATCGAGTTCCACCTCATACTAACCACTAGGCAACACTGCTCTCCCAGAGGTAGGAATAGAAGCCAGGAGTCCTGACTCACCAGTCCCCTTGCTCTAACCACTAGACACCACTGCCCTCCCACTGCCTAGTTTAGAACTCAGGAGTCCTGACACGCAGCTCCCATCCCCATTCAAACTGCTGTCAGCCAGATTTTCTGAAGTGACCACCCCAATTAAAAAACAGCCATGCCTCAGTTTCCACAATGATGCAAAGGGGATGATGCTATTTCCCTGGTTCCTACAGAGGCTGCGAGGATAGAGGCATTACGATTGGTGGGGGGCCTTGGCGACTTCAGTGTGTGGACCGGTAGAGGTGATGGTCTCTGGCAAACCCCCAAAGGGACAAGGGTAGTGAAGACCCACCAGACTCATTTCACTTGTGGGCATAGGCACTGCGCTTGTGCAGGCTGGTTTGTTAAAGACCAGGAATCCCCAGCGCCACCTTGTTACATCACTAAAAACCAAACAAACCTCCCCTCTCTCAGTACTCTCCCCACTCAAAGAGTTCACAATCTAAACAGACAAAGGCCTGGGAGGGGAAACTGAGGCACAGCACCTGGCCAAGGGGCAGAGTATCAGGGAAACAGAGGCACAGCATCTTGCTCAAAGGCAGAACAGAGACGCGAACACAAGGCTGCTGACCCCAAATCTAGTGCCCTCCCCACAGAACCATGGAGCACTGTTATTGAATTTCCCTGCCTCATTGGGGCACCCTAGGTCCCCCCGTCCCCTGTCCCCACCATTTCCCAGGCCACGTGGATTGGATATATGCTTCTGCCATAGAACTGAATTACAGTCCTGGAGGATGCCTCCAGAGACCATCCAGTCCCCTCCCTCACGCTGCCGCAGGATTAAGTATATCTAAGAATACCAGGCAGGCTAGTGGTGTCTCTTCCTGCCCTGATCTTACTTGAGTGCCGTAGGGCTTTGGCAAAACTGGCCAAATGGACAGAGTCAATAATGCAGCAGCCCTGGCCTTGCAGCCACCCAGGCCCTAATCACCATTCTCCCCTCTCCTGCTTTTGACGAACTCCTTTCACAGAATCTCCAGGCGTCTGATCTAATCTCTTGTAATTTCCCTACTGATCTCCTGGCTGCTCCCTCTTTCATGCAGCTGATCAGATGCTATAAGAAACCTCTTTCATTCCCATCCCTTCTTCCTTGGCAGATAAGGAAGCGCATTGGCATTTAGTGCAAAGAGAGAATAAACAAGCCCTGGCCTGGAACTTGCAATGGTGCTGCGTCATTTGGTAACTTACGTGTCTCGGGCCCTGGGAGCTGAGAAATCTATTTTTTATTTCCCATCTTCACTGAGAAATGAACAGCTCCAGGGTTTGCTTGGTCTAATATGTTAACTCTAAGAGGGAGCTCCCCCAGGGTTCTGGTTACACTGGCCAGATAATAATAATAATTAATAATAATACATAGCACCTGCTTTATAAAATGGGGAAACTGAGGCACAAGGAGGGAAAGCAACTTATCCAAGGCCAGAAGGGACCATTGTGATCATCTAGTCTGACCTCCTGTATAACACAGGCTGGAGAACTGCCCCAAAATAATTCCTAGGGCAGATCTTTTAGGAAATCGTCCAATCTTGATTTAAAAGTTGTCAGTGACAGAGAATCCACTTGCCCAAGGTCACCCAGCCAGTCGCAGAGCCAGGAATGGAACCCTGGTGTCGCATGCTCTATCCACTAGACCACACTGCCCCCACCATGCAGAAGATTCAGAGGGTTCAAAGGCAGAAGGCCCATTCTCAAAGCCCAGAACACCTCCCCTGAGAGAGTCCTGTTGCTTGCAGTTGAACTCATAGCATCACCTTTTAGAGAAGAGACATCCGAGCTGCACTGTTAAAGTCTCCCAGTAAAGTAGGCTCCACCACATCTCATTTTACCAACCCCCAAATGCTCCAAAATTGTGAGGCAGATCCCCCCCAAATCCTGCTTAGAAATCATGAGATTTTAAAACCCTGATCTATCACAGGGCCCTTTTAAATTCACCTTCTGGCTTTTGAGCCTTTTTAGCATCACATTCTCAAACTCTTCTATGCAACAAGGTCTGGAAACATAATTAGGCTTTTTCCCCCAGGAAAGCTGTGATTCACACAACTCCAGGAGCTGGGGCTTTAAACAAAATCATTCTGGATATCCCTTGGGAAGTTCAAAAGGTTAGTTCCCTTTGTCTGGTGGAAAGTGCCAGGTATGCTCAAAAGGGAGTGACCCACTTAGGTGACTGGTAAGGAGGCTCTGGAACCTTTCCTTTCTAGTTGACCAGTTCCATGCAGGGGGTTGGGCAGTTCCCCACACTTGTGTCTTTGGTCTACAGGCAGTCAAGCCATCCCCTGGAAGCTACTGGGTGTGATTATCAATTTCTATTCAGGCTAAGGGAGGGGGGCAGTTAAATACTCCTTTGTTTAGTGATAGCTGAAACAATGGAAAGCCACCACCCATGAACTAGAGCGCATGCAAGCCTGGACAGTGGCTGGGACATGTGGTCCAAGGAGTTCCCCCGGGGCCTGGTAAGAAATGCAGGGGAGAGGGATTGATTTGATGGCAGCTGTGCATGGTAGAAGGAAATAGTGACAGAAGGCAGTGGAAAGCCAACGAGACAGCTGGACCAAGCATGGCCCTGAGAAAAAGCTGAAAGAAAGAGAGCGAGCTTTTTGGGCAGAATGCTGGCTGAACAAAGACTAGGAATTGTGAGCAAGGAAATAATCTCCTATTTGAGTCTTCCTGTGTCCAGGGAACAAGGACTTTATGTACATTCCTTGTACATAAAGAGGATGACTTCAAAAAAATTCCTGCCTCCGTCATCAATTTCCCCTCCTAACAGAAAGGACCTGCAGGACCCTGAGAAAGGGCTCACCTCCCAGGCCGAAAGGGACAACACGGTCCGGTTCAGGCTGTAAGTCAGGCATATGTGTATTTATGGGTGGGTCTCAGTCCCGTTCCCAAAGGGACAGGTGCCTTCAACACAACCCACACTAACTGCACTCCCTGCTTGAGAACTGACCAAGGACTGGCTGGACCGCGGACACTGGAGTCGGTGCGCTGGGGGGATTGTGTATTTGTGGGATGCTCCCCAGTGTTCTACCTGTTCTCGGGGGATGAACCGAGGTGTCCGGTCTCAGGGTGGGGTGGGAGGTTTCTATCCGGCCTCTTTCACCAGCACTAAATTCCCAAGTCGCCCAAACTCAGCAGCGGCAGTGCGGCAAGCGGGGTCATGGCCAGGACCAGCGTCTCAGCCCGCCTGCTGCCACTTTGCAAGGCGGGGAGGCGCTCCAGGTCTTTGCACGAAGGGAGATGATTAGAGGCAGAGTCGAGTGCTTGCCTGAAGCCCCGTGAATTATTCAGTTATTCAAATTGGAGGGTTATTAAAACTCTTCCGTGTGTGGCTTTTGTTTTATTATTTGGGAGAAGGGGAGTTCGCAGTGGAAGGGAAGAGGCCGGGGTTTGGTTCAGAGCAGCTTTCCCTGCGCGGGGTCGCTTGCAAGGCCTGCGGCAGAGCTGAGTGAGGAACCCAGGAGTCCTGGTGGTTCAGAGCCAGGACTTCACAGCTTGAAAGATCCCAAAGTGCTTAATAAACTAAGATCAAAGGTCGGCACCTAAACCAGAGGGCAAGCCCCACAGCTGCCATTGGGCAACACTCCCTTCCCAGAGCTGGGAATAGAACCCAGGAGTCCTGAATCCCAGCCTCTACTCCTGCTCTAACTACTAGAGCCTACTCCCTTCCCAGAACGAGGACTAAAGCCCAGGAGTACTGACTCCCAGCCCCCCTGCTGTAACCACTTAGACCCCACTGCCCTCCCATAGCAGGGAGGAGAACCCAGGAGTCCTGCCTACCAGCCTACCCTGTTCTAACCACTAGACCCCACTCTCCTCCCAGAGCTGGGACTAGAGCACAGGAGTCTTGACTCCCAGCCCCCCTGCTTTAACCACTACACCCCACTCCCTCCCATAGCAGGGAGGAGAACCCAGGAGTCCTGTCTACCAGCCTACCCTGCTCTAACCACTAGTCCCCACTCCCTTCCCAGAGCTGGGACTAGAGCCCAGGAGACCTGACTCCCAGCTCCCCAGCTCGAACCACGAGTCCCCACTTTTCCTCACTCATCTGTGTTGCAGCACATAGGAACCTGGTCCCCGTGTTGCAAAGCTGGGCCATCCACAACAGAACTGGCTGGTCCTTGCTGGAGCTGGGCAGGCAGGTTCCCTCCAATCTCTCCCACGAGGCCTGTTTGAAACATGCCTCCAAGGTGCTTGGCCCTTTCTAAGCTCCCCTAGGCTCAGGACTGAAACCCAGGGAGCAGCCCAGACCAGCACCAGCACCAGGACTCACCCGGGGAAGGTGGGGTTAGGTGAGCCCTGAGTGCAGAGATCTCGCGTGCTGAGCCCGGGGGGGCTGCAGAGCCGCCACCTGGATAGCAGAACCTTTCCCTGGACCAGGTGCAAACAACACTGGTGGAGAGCTGGGTTTTATTCCTGGCCCTGCTCGGTGACCTTGGGCAAGTCACGGCGCCACTCTCTGCCTCAGTTTCCCCATCTGTACAATGGGGAGAATGATGCTTAGGAGGTCAGTGAGTGCGGTCCTAGTTTTAACCTTCCACTTATGACCCCAGGGAGTGGGGGGGGGTCCAGCAGTGCTTGAGGTACGAGTCACCTTCACATCCAGCTTCCCCCCCTCGCTTTAAAACCCTTTGCTCTTCTCCTGCAAGGTGGAGAGGCAGCCTATAGGGGGCGCTAGTGTCAGGGCTGACATGTGCCATGGGCTGTAGCCTAGAGGAAAAGTCTGACATGGGTATCATTACCTGTATCTAGGGGCCTCACCTGAGAACCCGCCATGGTGCCCAGTGCTGTACAGACACACACAGGCCCTGCCTCTGAAGAGCTTGTGATTTAAATAAACCAGTGTGGGAGGGGAAACTGAGGCACGGAGAAGGGGACAGGACTCGCCAAAGCTCAGTGGCAGATCTGGGAAATAACCCAGCGCTGCCTTCCAGTCCAGTGCTCTACCCATTACACGACACAGCCTCCCATGGGAACTGGCTGCTCATGGTGGTGGGGGAGGGGGGCATTGGAGCATTTCCCTCCCGAATTTCCCACACCCCAGTACGGGGGGGCATTGGAGACGGATCATGCTGGGATGGTGAACAGGACCTGGGCAGTCGGTGTAGGGCAGGGGCGGTGGGACAGGGTATGAGCGGAGGGGCAGGTACTGGGAGACGGTGATGCCGAGCCCTGAGGGACGTTGGCGTGGTTCGCTGCCGGGCGGTAAGCGGCCTGGCCCAGGCCCAGCGCCTCCTGGAAGCCGTGGCTGCTATTGAGTGGGGAAGAGTAAGGAAATCTGACCTTTCCCCCACTGTAATTACATCTCGGAAGGAGCTCGGGGAGGAGGAAGGAGATCAAAGCCCCACCCCCATCGCCACAGTTTGGCATTACATCACAGGAGGCAGATGCTAGCAACAAGTCCCCCCTGCCACAAACAGCGGTGGGCTGGACCCTCTCCTGGACCTGCTGTACAAATCAAAACCACCCCAGGGGTTATGAACTGGGGAGGAGGGGGATGTAACACTGGAGCAAACCACGGTGAGCCAGACTTCTGGGTTCTCTTCCTAGCTCCAGGAGGGGAATGGCATCCAGTGGGTAGAGCAGGAGGGGAGACAGAATCAGGACTCCTGGGTTCTATTCCCAAGTCTGGGAGGGGAGTGGGGTCTAGTGGGTCAGAGATGGGCAGAGGGGTGATCTGGGAGTCAGGACTCCTGGCTGCATTTCCTTACTTGGCGTGGAAGTGTGGCCTGCTGGGAGGGGGTCTCTGGGTCCTCTTCTTCCTGCTTCTCCCTTTAGCCTATCTGTGCCTCGGTTTTCCCAGCTCCACAATGATGATGATGCACCTGCCTGAGATTTAACTCCTGCAAAGCAGTTCAGTTGTTGTGACTCCCAGGGACAGGGGTGTGTGTGTGTGTGTGTGTATCCTGGACCAGGCTGGGCATGTGTATCTGTCTCCTTTCTAGGGCCAGAGTCTGTGTTTCTCCCAGAGCCAGGTTGTGTGTATGTATACAGGTATTGTGTGTGTCCATCCATGTCCCCAGGGCCAGGCCAGGCTGTGTGTGTGTCTGTGTGTGAGTGTCTGTGTGTATACTCATGGTGATGGTGAGGTGCCTCTACAATCTACCTCCAGCCGCAGGAGGCAGGATGGAGCCCAAATGCGGCGCTGGTTCATTTTGAGTCACCGTCTTCAGTCAGAAACTTTGGGGCCATTTCTCTTTCAGCCCATCCTGAAGGAGCTGCCTTAAGTGTAACCAGTACAGCAATGCCTGCCTGAGTCTGCAGCGAGCCTGAGCCCATTGCTGTGAATGGGGGGAGCTGACCTGAGTGTAACCAACACAGTGACACCTGCCTGAGTCTGCAGAGAGCCTCAGCCCATCGCTGTGAGTGGGGGGAGCTGACCTGAGTGTAACCAACACAGTGACACCCGTCGGAGTCTGCAGAGAGCCTGAGCCCATCGCTGTGAGTGGGGGGAGCTGACCTGAGTGTAACCGACACACTGACAACCGTCTGAGTCTGCAGAGAGCCTCTTGGGGGATTGGCATGGCCAGTACCTTGGCAGAGGGATTCCCCTGCCCACTTGGTTTTGCCTGACACATGATCGCCTGTGTCTCTCCCCCTACCGCTGCTCAGGATGTGTTTAAGGCCATGTCTGCTTTCTGTAAGCACCAGAGGAGCCCTGCAGGGTTGGTGTGAAATTAACAAAAGGAAGAGAGGAGGGGAGGAAAAAACCCTTCCTTGGACCAGATGGTTCCCAACCAAAATAGCCCAGCAATTAAAGCTTTAAATACCCTGGAACAGCAAATTAAGGTGCTCAGAATAAAGATGTACTTTCTGTGTGCCGAGTCTGACAAACAGCAGGCGAGGGGCCGAGGGCGCCCCGTCACCCTTCACCTTCCAGGCGCTCGGCCTGATCCTCAGCTCAGGGCCGGCAGGAGGCACTGCAATGGGAACAGTGGACAGAGAGATGGGGTGCCAGCCCTGGGAGGGGAGTGGGGTCTAGTCCTCGGAGGAAGGGACTGGTAGGCGGGACTCTTGGGTTCTCAACTGCAGAATGAGAGTGGGGTTGGGTGGTTAGACTGCTGAGTGGGGGATGGGATCGAGAGTCAGTTCACAGAGTCCAAGCTAAAACAGGACCATTGTGATCATCTAGACTGATCTCCTGGCTAGCACAGGCTAGAGACCTGCCCTTGAAATCATTCCTAGAGCGGAGTTATTAGAAAAACATCCTGTCTTGAGCTAAACGTTGTCAGTGATGGAGAATCCACCACGACCCTTTTTAAGTTGTTCCAAGGGTTGATTGCTAAAATTTACACCTTATTTCCAGTCTGAATTGGTGCAGCTTCAACTTCCAGCCATTGGATCCTGTTCGACTTTTCTCCGCTAGATTCACAAGCCCATTATCAAATATTTGTTCCCCGTGTAGGTACTTTTAGACTTTGTTCAGCTAATTAGATTGAGCTCCTTGAGTCTCTCACTATACATCATGTCTTCTAATTCTTTAATCATTCTTGTGGCTCTTCTCTGACCTGTCTCCAATTTATGAACATCCTTGCTGAAATGGACACACCAGATCTGCACACAGGATTCCAGCAATGGTTGCACCACTGCCAAATACAGAGGTCAAATCAGTGATGATTTTGTGTTTTCTTCCGGGTCATTAATAAAAATGTTAAGTAGTAGAGAGCCAAGAACCGACCACTGCAGGATGCCACTCGAACCACACTCGCTTGATGTTTATAGTGACATTTTGTGACTTATCAGTTAGCCAGCTTTAAATCTATTTAACCTGTGTCATGTTAATTTTACAGCTTTCCATTTTTTTAATGAAAATGTCCTGAGGTACTGAAATTAAGTGCCTTACGGAAATCCAAGTGTATTATATCAACACGATTTCCTTTATCAACCAAACTTGTAATCTCATCTAAAAAGATATCAAATTAGTTTGACAGGA